>NC_137456.1:201994615-202633172 GCF_964235325.1 Thermobia domestica | reverse complement strand
TCTTTCCAGTCTCTTCTTCCATGTAAAAAACTATCTTCATTTTCAGTCTTCTAGCCAGATTTTAATTTCACCAATGCTTGGAAATTTATGTTAAGCTTAAAATATATATGTAGCGATCTTCTCCATACGCTTTTCCCAGGTCTCCGATCTTCTTGATTCTTTTTATTCACAGTTAGATTTAAGGACCATCTGAATTTCGCGAATCTCTCTGAAGGCGACATTTTTCTTCCTTTTCCCTTCATACTGTCTTCCAGTCTTCTTCTCTTTTGATTGACTTGATTAAGCTTAAGTTTTGATTTTGCCGTAAGAGATTGTCCTTCCAAATCTCTCGTCTATACTCCTTTTTGGTCAGTTCAATCTTTCACCATCATCTTTTACATGACTATTCTTGATAATATAATTTTTTCTACAAAGTGTGCCATTAGGTTCTTTTCGGATTTTTGGGAGTATCATCCTTTTCAAAGCCTTTTCATTCATTCGCTTTTATGCATCTTTTTTAGTCTTGTTCTAATCTTCTTTGCAGTTTATTCTTCTTTTTATATCTTCTTCCCATCTTCTGTCTTGTGATCATCTCTTTAGTTTCTTAATGCTTCCGAATTGATTTTACGTTAAGGATATAATTCCCTCGGTATTTTTCATATGACTTTCTCTTTTCTTGCAACTTCCTCTTGCTTCTTCATATTGTTTTTCAATCTTTTTCTCTTTCCTTTAACTTGTTTCAGCTTGCATTTCGGAGTTATCATAGTATATTTACTTTCGAGAAATCATCATTTTTAAAAATTTTTATCGGCTTTCAGTCTCATTCTATTCTTCTTTACAGTCTCATTTTCCATTTATGTTTCTTTCTCATTTTTGACCTTCACCTCTTCTCTTCCTTTTTCATGAATGCTGTCAATTTATTATTACGCAGAATACTTTTTACGAACTTTTCCATACGCTCTTCTCTCCTGTTGCATCTTCTTCTTGCTTCTTCTTAATTAGAGGAGATCTAGCACGACATTCGACGACCATCTGAATTTTGTGACTCGCCGTAAAGACAAAATTTCTTTGTTTTCCCTTCATATTCTCTTCCATTGTTCTTTTCTTCTGATTAACTTCATTAAGCATAAGTTTTGATTTTGGCGTAAGAGATGGCTCTTCCAATTCTCTCCTCTATACAGCTTTTTGTTTAATTCAATCTTTTACCATCTTCTTTCATGAGTAATCTTAAAAATCTTGTTTATTCTACAAGTTGTACTATTAGCTTCCGTTTCGAATATTTGGAAGCATCACCCTTTTCAAGGTGTTATCATGTCTTCGTTATATTTGTTTTTTATTTTTGTCCTATTCTTCTTTCTAGTTTATTCTTCTTTCTATATATTCTTCCCATCTTCTGTCTTGTTATCATCTCTATAGTTTCCTGAATGCTTCTACATTGATATTACGTTGAAGATATATTTCCCTCGGTATTCTTCATACGCCTTTCTCTTTTCTTGCATCTCCCTCTTGCTTCTTTATATCTACACATTCATATCACGACATTCTGAATTTTGCGATTCTCTGTGAAGAAAATATATTTCCTCCTTTTCCATTCATATTGTTTCGCTCTCCTCTTCTTTTTAACTTCATTCAGGGTTGACATTTCATTGTGACTTAAGGAATTGTTCTTGTAATTTTCTCCTCGACAGACATTCTTATTCGATTGAATCTTTTTCCATCTTTATATTATCTAGGTCTCTATTAATTCATATACATCATATTATCTTCATATTAAATCATACTCATTTTACTTTAAAGTCTCTTCTGCGATTTACTTCCATGTTCAGACTATGTTCGCATTTCTGCTCTTCTCTATATCAAATTTGATGCAACGTTATAGATATTTTCCAGCGACTCTCTCTCCTTACTTTCATCTTCTTCTTGCGTTCTTCCATCTACAGTTAAATGTAAATGTCACAAATAACGACCATCTGAATTTTGTGACTTTCTGTGAAGAAGAGATTTCTTCTCCTTTTTCCATCTTGTTGTTTTCTAATCTTCTCTTCTGTTTTACTTGACTCTGGCTCGGCATTGTATATTTGCGTAAGAGATTGTAATTCCATTTCTTTCGTCCAAACCCATTTTTGATTTTCCGCATCTTCTTCATATTTTTTGGTTTGTAATACACTTCATGTTAATTATTTTAATTTATGTCATTTATTATATTTTCCAATTAATATAAGGACTGATTTTTTTCTAGACTGCTGTGAATAAGTACGTTTCAACGCTCTATTTTGCTAATAAGTTGAAGTTTGGAGTTTTAGTAGTATCATTTGTTTCAGACAGTTATAGTCTTTCCGCTTTTAAGGTTTTTCAGTCTCCTATGAAATCTTCATCTCCAATGACACCTTCCATCTTCCTACGACAGCTTCTTCTTTTCTTCTTTCCAGTCTCTTCTTCCATGTAAAAACTATCTTCATTTTCAGTCTTCTAGCCAGATTTTAATTTCACCAATGCTTGGAAATTTATGTTAAGCTTAAAATATATATGTAGCGATCTTCTCCATACGCTTTTCCCAGGTCTCCGATCTTCTTCTTGATTCTTTTTATTCACAGTTAGATTTAAGGACCATCTGAATTTCGCGAATCTCTCTGAAGGCGACATTTTTCTTCCTTTTCCCTTCATACTGCTTTCCAGTCTTCTTCTCTTTTGATTGACTTGATTAAGCTTAAGTTTTGATTTTGGCGTAAGAGATTGTCCTTCCAAATCTCTCGTCTATACTCCTTTTTGGTCAGTTCAATCTTTCACCATCATCTTTTACATGACTATTCTTGATAATATAATTTTTTCTACAAAGTGTGCCATTAGGTTCTTTTCGGATTTTTGGGAGTATCATCCTTTTCAAAGCCTTTTCATTCATTCGCTTTTTTGCATTTTTTTAGTCTTGTTCTAATCTTCTTTGCAGTTTATTCTTCTTTTTATATCTTCTTCCCATCTTCTGTCTTGTGATCATCTCTTTAGTTTCTTAATGCTTCCGAATTGATTTTACGTTAAGGATATAATTCCCTCGGTATTTTTCATATGACTTTCTCTTTTCTTGCAACTTCCTCTTGCTTCTTCATATTGTTTTTCAATCTTTTTCTCTTTCCTTTAACTTGTTTCAGCTTGCATTTCGGAGTTATCATAGTATATTTACTTTCGAGAAATCATCATTTTTAAAAATTTTTATCGGCTTTCAGTCTCATTCTATTCTTCTTTACAGTCTCATTTTCCATTTATGTTTCTTTCTCATTTTTGACCTTCACCTCTTCTCTTCCTTTTTCATGAATGCTGTCAATTTATTATTACGCAGAATACTTTTTACGAACTTTTCCATACGCTCTTCTCTCCTGTTGCATCTTCTTCTTGCTTCTTCTTAATTAGAGGAGATCTAGCACGACATTCGACGACCATCTGAATTTTGTGACTCGCCGTAAAGACAAAATTTCTTTGTTTTCCCTTCATATTCTCTTCCATTGTTCTTTTCTTCTGATTAACTTCATTAAGCATAAGTTTTGATTTTGGCGTAAGAGATGGCTTTTCCAATTCTCTCCTCTATACAGCTTTTTGTTTAATTCAATCTTTTACCATCTTCTTTCATGAGTAATCTTAAAAATCTTGTTTATTCTACAAGTTGTACTATTAGCTTCCGTTTCGAATATTTGGAAGCATCACCCTTTTCAAGGAGTTATCATGTCTTCGTTATATTTGTTTTTTATTTTTGTCCTATTCTTCTTTCTAGTTTATTCTTCTTTCTATATATTCTTCCCATCTTCTGTCTTGTTATCATCTCTATAGTTTCCTGAATGCTTCTACATTGATATTACGTTGAAGATATATTTCCCTCGGTATTCTTCATACGCCTTTCTCTTTTCTTGCATCTCCCTCTTGCTTCTTTATATCTACACATTCATATCACGACTATCTGAATTTTGCGATTCTCTGTGAAGAAAATATATTTCCTCCTTTTCCATTCATATTGTTTCGCTCTCCTCTTCTTTTTAACTTCATTCAGGGTTGACATTTCATTGTGACTTAAGGAATTGTTCTTGTAATTTTCTCCTCCACAGACATTCTTATTCGATTGAATCTTTTTCCATCTTTATATTATCTAGGTCTCTATTAATTCATATACATCATATTATCTTCATATTAAATCATACTCATTTTACTTTAAAGTCTCTTCTGCGATTTACTTCCATGTTCAGACTATGTTCGCATTTCTGCTCTTCTCTATATCAGATTTGATGCAACGTTATAGATATTTTCCAGCGACTCTCTCTCCTTACTTTCATCTTCTTCTTGCGTTCTTCCATCTACAGTTAAATGTAAATGTCACAAATAACGACCATCTGAATTTTGTGACTTTCTGTGAAGAAGAGATTTCTTCTCCTTTTTCCATCTTGTTGTTTTCTAATCTTCTCTTCTGTTTTACTTGACTCTGGCTCGGCATTGTATATTTGCGTAAGAGATTGTAATTCCATTTCTTTCGTCCAAACCCATTTTTGATTTTCCGCATCTTCTTCATATTTTTTGGTTTGTAATACACTTCATGTTAATTATTTTAATTTATGTCATTTATTATATTTTCCAATTAATATAAGGACTGATTTTTCTCTAGACTGCTGTGAATAAGTACGTTTCCACGCTCTATTTTGCTAATAAGTTGACGTTTGGAGTTTTAGTAGTTTCATTTGTTTCAGACTGTTATAGTCTTTCCGCTTTTAAGGTTTTTCAGTCTCCTATGAAATCTTCATCTCCAATGACACCTTCCATCTTCCTACGACAGCTTCTTCTTTTCTTCTTTCCAGTCTCTTCTTCCATGTAAAAACTATCTTCATTTTCAGTCTTCTAGCCAGGTTTTAATTTCACCAATGCTTGGAAATTTATGTTAAGCTTAAAATATATATGTAGCGATCTTCTCCATACGCTTTTCCCAGGTCTCCGATCTTCTTCTTGATTCTTTTTATTCACAGTTAGATTTAAGGACCATCTGAATTTCGCGAATCTCTCTGAAGGCCACATTTTTCTTCCTTTTCCCTTCATACTGCTTTCCAGTCTTCTTCTCTTTTGATTGACTTGATTAAGCTTAAGTTTTGATTTTGGCGTAAGAGATTGTCCTTCCAAATCTCTCGTCTATACTCCTTTTTGGTCAGTTCAATCTTTCACCATCATCTTTTACATGACTATTCTTGATAATATAATTTTTTCTACAAAGTGTGCCATTAGGTTCTTTTCGGATTTTTGGGAGTATCATCCTTTTCAAAGCCTTTTCATTCATTCGCTTTTTTGCATTTTTTTAGTCTTGTTCTAATCTTCTTTGCAGTTTATTCTTCTTTTTATATCTTCTTCCCATCTTCTGTCTTGTGATCATCTCTTTAGTTTCTTAATGCTTCCGAATTGATTTTACGTTAAGGATATAATTCCCTCGGTATTTTTCATATGACTTTCTCTTTTCTTGCAACTTCCTCTTGCTTCTTCATATTGTTTTTCAATCTTTTTCTCTTTCCTTTAACTTGTTTCAGCTTGCATTTCGGAGTTATCATAGTATATTTACTTTCGAGAAATCATCATTTTTAAAAATTTTTATCGGCTTTCAGTCTCATTCTATTCTTCTTTACAGTCTCATTTTCCATTTATGTTTCTTTCTCATTTTTGACCTTCACCTCTTCTCTTCCTTTTTCATGAATGCTGTCAATTTATTATTACGCAGAATACTTTTTACGAACTTTTCCATACGCTCTTCTCTCCTGTTGCATCTTCTTCTTGCTTCTTCTTAATTAGAGGAGATCTAGCACGACATTCGACGACCATCTGAATTTTGTGACTCGCCGTAAAGACAAAATTTCTTTGTTTTCCCTTCATATTCTCTTCCATTGTTCTTTTCTTCTGATTAACTTCATTAAGCATAAGTTTTGATTTTGGCGTAAGAGATGGCTTTTCCAATTCTCTCCTCTATACAGCTTTTAGTTTAATTCAATCTTTTACCATCTTCTTTCATGAGTAATCTTAAAAATCTTGTTTATTCTACAAGTTGTACTATTAGCTTCCGTTTCGAATATTTGGAAGCATCACCCTTTTCAAGGAGTTATCATGTCTTCGTTATATTTGTTTTTTATTTTTGTCCTATTCTTCTTTCTGGTTTATTCTTCTTTCTATATATTCTTCCCATCTTCTGTCTTGTTATCATCTCTATAGTTTCCTGAATGCTTCTACATTGATATTACGTTGAAGATATATTTCCCTCGGTATTCTTCATACGCCTTTCTCTTTTCTTGCATCTCCCTCTTGCTTCTTTATATCTACACATTCATATCACGACTATCTGAATTTTGCGATTCTCTGTGAAGAAAATATATTTCCTCCTTTTCCATTCATATTGTTTCGCTCTCCTCTTCTTTTTAACTTCATTCAGGGTTGACATTTCATTGTGACTTAAGGAATTGTTCTTGTAATTTTCTCCTCCACAGACATTCTTATTCGATTGAATCTTTTTCCATCTTTATATTATCTAGGTCTCTATTAATTCATATACATCATATTATCTTCATATTAAATCATACTCATTTTACTTTAAAGTCTCTTCTGCGATTTACTTCCATGTTCAGACTATGTTCGCATTTCTGCTCTTCTCTATATCAAATTTGATGCAACGTTATAGATATTTTCCAGCGACTCTCTCTCCTTACTTTCATCTTCTTCTTGCGTTCTTCCATCTACAGTTAAATGTAAATGTCACAAATAACGACCATCTGAATTTTGTGACTTTCTGTGAAGAAGAGATTTCTTCTCCTTTTTCCATCTTGTTGTTTTCTAATCTTCTCTTCTGTTTTACTTGACTCTGGCTCGGCATTGTATATTTGCGTAAGAGATTGTAATTCCATTTCTTTCGTCCAAACCCATTTTTGATTTTCCGCATCTTCTTCATATTTTTTGGTTTGTAATACACTTCATGTTAATTATTTTAATTTATGTCATTTATTATATTTTCCAATTAATATAAGGACTGATTTTTCTCTAGACTGCTGTGAATAAGTACGTTTCCACGCTCTATTTTGCTAATAAGTTGAAGTTTGGAGTTTTATTAGTTTCATTTGTTTCAGACTGTTATAGTCTTTCCGCTTTTAAGGTTTTTCAGTCTCCTATGAAATCTTCATCTCCAATGACACCTTCCATCTTCCTACGACAGCTTCTTCTTTTCTTCTTTCCAGTCTCTTCTTCCATGTAAAAACTATCTTCATTTTCAGTCTTCTAGCCAGATTTTAATTTCACCAATGCTTGGAAATTTATGTTAAGCTTAAAATATATATGTAGCGATCTTCTCCATACGCTTTTCCCAGGTCTCCGATCTTCTTCTTGATTCTTTTTATTCACAGTTAGATTTAAGGACCATCTGAATTTCGCGAATCTCTCTGAAGGCGACATTTTTCTTCCTTTTCCCTTCATACTGCCTTCCAGTCTTCTTCTCTTTTGATTGACTTGATTAAGCTTAAGTTTTGATTTTGGCGTAAGAGATTGTCCTTCCAAATCTCTCGTCTATACTCCTTTTTGGTCAGTTCAATCTTTCACCATCATCTTTTACATGACTATTCTTGATAATATAATTTTTTCTACAAAGTGTGCCATTAGGTTCTTTTCGGATTTTTGGGAGTATCATCCTTTTCAAAGCCTTTTCATTCATTCGCTTTTTTGCATCTTTTTTAGTCTTGTTCTAATCTTCTTTGCAGTTTATTCTTCTTTTTATATCTTCTTCCAATCTTCTGTCTTGTGATCATCTCTTTAGTTTCTTAATGCTTCCGAATTGATTTTACGTTAAGGATATAATTCCCTCGGTATTTTTCATATGACTTTCTCTTTTCTTGCAACTTCCTCTTGCTTCTTCATATTGTTTTTCAATCTTTTTCTCTTTCCTTTAACTTGTTTCAGCTTGCATTTCGGAGTTATCATAGTATATTTACTTTCGAGAAATCATCATTTTTAAAAATTTTTATCGGTTTTCAGTCTCATTCTATTCTTCTTTACAGTCTCATTTTCCATTTATGTTTATTTCTCATTTTTGACCTTCACCTCTTCTCTTCCTTTTTCATGAATGCTGTCAATTTATTATTACGCAGAATACTTTTTACGAACTTTTCCATACGCTCTTCTCTCCTGTTGCATCTTCTTCTTGCTTCTTCTTAATTGGAGGAGATCTAGCACGACATTCGACGACCATCTGAATTTTGTGACTCGCCGTAAAGACAAAATTTCTTTGTTTTCCCTTCACATTCTCTTCCATTGTTCTTTTCTTCTGATTAACTTCATTAAGCATAAGTTTTGATTTTGGCGTAAGAGATGGCTCTTCCAATTCTCTCCTCTATACAGCTTTTTGTTTAATTCAATCTTTTACCATCTTCTTTCATGAGTAATCTTAAAAATCTTGTTTATTCTACAAGTTGTACTATTAGCTTCCGTTTCGAATATTTGGAAGCATCACCATTTTCAAGGAGTTATCATGTCTTCGTTATATTTGTTTTTTATTTTTGTCCTATTCTTCTTTCTAGTTTATTCTTCTTTCTATATATTCTTCCCATCTTCTGTCTTGTTATCATCTCTATAGTTTCCTGAATGCTTCTACATTGATATTACGTTGAAGATATATTTCCCTCGGTATTCTTCATACGCCTTTCTCTTTTCTTGCATCTCCCTCTTGCTTCTTTATATCTACACATTCATATCACGACTATCTGAATTTTGCGATTCTCTGTGAAGAAAATATATTTCCTCCTTTTCCATTCATATTGTTTCGCTCTCCTCTTCTTTTTAACTTCATTCAGGGTTGACATTTCATTGTGACTTAAGGAATTGTTCTTGTAATTTTCTCCTCCACAGACATTCTTATTCGATTGAATCTTTTTCCATCTTTATATTATCTAGGTCTCTATTAATTCATATACATCATATTATCTTCATATTAAATCATACTCATTTTACTTTAAAGTCTCTTCTGCGATTTACTTCCATGTTCAGACTATGTTCGCATTTCTGCTCTTCTCTATATCAAATTTGATGCAACGTTATAGATATTTTCCAGCGACTCTCTCTCCTTACTTTCATCTTCTTCTTGCGTTCTTCCATCTACAGTTAAATGTAAATGTCACAAATAACGACCATCTGAATTTTGTGACTTTCTGTGAAGAAGAGATTTCTTCTCCTTTTTCCATCTTGTTGTTTTCTAATCTTCTCTTCTGTTTTACTTGACTCTGGCTCGGCATTGTATATTTGCGTAAGAGATTGTAATTCCATTTCTTTCGTCCAAACCCATTTTTGATTTTCCGCATCTTCTTCATATTTTTTGGTTTGTAATACACTTCATGTTAATTATTTTAATTTATGTCATTTATTATATTTTCCAATTAATATAAGGACTGATTTTTCTCTAGACTGCTGTGAATAAGTACGTTTCCACGCTCTATTTTGCTAATAAGTTGAAGTTTGGAGTTTTATTAGTTTCATTTGTTTCAGACTGTTATAGTCTTTCCGCTTTTAAGGTTTTTCAGTCTCCTATGAAATCTTCATCTCCAATGACACCTTCCATCTTCCTACGACAGCTTCTTCTTTTCTTCTTTCCAGTCTCTTCTTCCATGTAAAAACTATCTTCATTTTCAGTCTTCTAGCCAGATTTTAATTTCACCAATGCTTGGAAATTTATGTTAAGCTTAAAATATATATGTAGCGATCTTCTCCATACGCTTTTCCCAGGTCTCCGATCTTCTTCTTGATTCTTTTTATTCACAGTTAGATTTAAGGACCATCTGAATTTCGCGAATCTCTCTGAAGGCGACATTTTTCTTCCTTTTCCCTTCATACTGCCTTCCAGTCTTCTTCTCTTTTGATTGACTTGATTAAGCTTAAGTTTTGATTTTGGCGTAACAGATTGTCCTTCCAAATCTCTCGTCTATACTCCTTTTTGGTCAGTTCAATCTTTCACCATCATCTTTTACATGACTATTCTTGATAATATAATTTTTTCTACAAAGTGTGCCATTAGGTTCTTTTCGGATTTTTGGGAGTATCATCCTTTTCAAAGCCTTTTCATTCATTCGCTTTTTTGCATCTTTTTTAGTCTTGTTCTAATCTTCTTTGCAGTTTATTCTTCTTTTTATATCTTCTTCCAATCTTCTGTCTTGTGATCATCTCTTTAGTTTCTTAATGCTTCCGAATTGATTTTACGTTAAGGATATAATTCCCTCGGTATTTTTCATATGACTTTCTCTTTTCTTGCAACTTCCTCTTGCTTCTTCATATTGTTTTTCAATCTTTTTCTCTTTCCTTTAACTTGTTTCAGCTTGCATTTCGGAGTTATCATAGTATATTTACTTTCGAGAAATCATCATTTTTAAAATTTTTTATCGGTTTTCAGTCTCATTGTATTCTTCTTTACAGTCTCATTTTCCATTTATGTTCATTTCTCATTTTTGACCTTCACCTCTTCTCTTCCTTTTTCATGAATGCTGTCAATTTATTATTACGCAGAATACTTTTTACGAACTTTTCCATACGCTCTTCTCTCCTGTTGCATCTTCTTCTTGCTTCTTCTTAATTGGAGGAGATCTAGCACGACATTCGACGACCATCTGAATTTTGTGACTCGCCGTAAAGACAAAATTTCTTTGTTTTCCCTTCATATTCTCTTCCATTGTTCTTTTCTTCTGATTAACTTCATTAAGCATAAGTTTTGATTTTGGCGTAAGAGATGGCTCTTCCAATTCTCTCCTCTATACAGCTTTTTGTTTAATTCAATCTTTTACCATCTTCTTTCATGAGTAATCTTAAAAATCTTGTTTATTCTACAAGTTGTACTATTAGCTTCCGTTTCGAATATTTGGAAGCATCACCCTTTTCAAGGAGTTATCATGTCTTCGTTATATTTGTTTTTTATTTTTGTCCTATTCTTCTTTCTAGTTTATTCTTCTTTCTATATATTCTTCCCATCTTCTGTCTTGTTATCATCTCTATAGTTTCCTGAATGCTTCTACATTGATATTACGTTGAAGATATATTTCCCTCGGTATTCTTCATACGCCTTTCTCTTTTCTTGCATCTCCCTCTTGCTTCTTTATATCTACACATTCATATCACGACTATCTGAATTTTGCGATTCTCTGTGAAGAAAATATATTTCCTCCTTTTCCATTCATATTGTTTCGCTCTCCTCTTCTTTTTAACTTCATTCAGGGTTGACATTTCATTGTGACTTAAGGAATTGTTCTTGTAATTTTCTCCTCCACAGACATTCTTATTCGATTGAATCTTTTTCCATCTTTATATTATCTAGGTCTCTATTAATTCATATACATCATATTATCTTCATATTAAATCATACTCATTTTACTTTAAAGTCTCTTCTGCGATTTACTTCCATGTTCAGACTATGTTCGCATTTCTGCTCTTCTCTATATCAAATTTGATGCAACGTTATAGATATTTTCCAGCGACTCTCTCTCCTTACTTTCATCTTCTTCTTGCGTTCTTCCATCTACAGTTAAATGTAAATGTCACAAATAACGACCATCTGAATTTTGTGACTTTCTGTGAAGAAGAGATTTCTTCTCCTTTTTCCATCTTGTTGTTTTCTAATCTTCTCTTCTGTTTTACTTGACTCTGGCTCGGCATTGTATATTTGCGTAAGAGATTGTAATTCCATTTCTTTCGTCCAAACCCATTTTTGATTTTCCGCATCTTCTTCATATTTTTTGGTTTGTAATACACTTCATGTTAATTATTTTAATTTATGTCATTTATTATATTTTCCAATTAATATAAGGACTGATTTTTCTCTAGACTGCTGTGAATAAGTACGTTTCCACGCTCTATTTTGCTAATAAGTTGAAGTTTGGAGTTTTAGTAGTTTCATTTGTTTCAGACTGTTATAGTCTTTCCGCTTTTAAGGTTTTTCAGTCTCCTATGAAATCTTCATCTCCAATGACACCTTCCATCTTCCTACGACAGCTTCTTCTTTTCTTCTTTCCAGTCTCTTCTTCCATGTAAAAACTATCTTCATTTTCAGTCTTCTAGCCAGATTTTAATTTCACCAATGCTTGGAAATTTATGTTAAGCTTAAAATATATATGTAGCGATCTTCTCCATACGCTTTTCCCAGGTCTCCGATCTTCTTCTTGATTCTTTTTATTCACAGTTAGATTTAAGGACCATCTGAATTTCGCGAATCTCTCTGAAGGCGACATTTTTCTTCCTTTTCCCTTCATACTGCCTTCCAGTCTTCTTCTCTTTTGATTGACTTGATTAAGCTTAAGTTTTGATTTTGGCGTAAGAGATTGTCCTTCCAAATCTCTCGTCTATACTCCTTTTTGGTCAGTTCAATCTTTCACCATCATCTTTTACATGACTATTCTTGATAATATAATTTTTTCTACAAAGTGTGCCATTAGGTTCTTTTCGGATTTTTGGGAGTATCATCCTTTTCAAAGCCTTTTCATTCATTCGCTTTTTTGCATCTTTTTTAGTCTTGTTCTAATCTTCTTTGCAGTTTATTCTTCTTTTTATATCTTCTTCCAATCTTCTGTCTTGTGATCATCTCTTTAGTTTCTTAATGCTTCCGAATTGATTTTACGTTAAGGATATAATTCCCTCGGTATTTTTCATATGACTTTCTCTTTTCTTGCAACTTCCTCTTGCTTCTTCATATTGTTTTTCAATCTTTTTCTCTTTCCTTTAACTTGTTTCAGCTTGCATTTCGGAGTTATCATAGTATATTTACTTTCGAGAAATCATCATTTTTAAAAATTTTTATCGGTTTTCAGTCTCATTCTATTCTTCTTTACAGTCTCATTTTCCATTTATGTTCATTTCTCATTTTTGACCTTCACCTCTTCTCTTCCTTTTTCATGAATGCTGTCAATTTATTATTACGCAGAATACTTTTTACGAACTTTTCCATACGCTCTTCTCTCCTGTTGCATCTTCTTCTTGCTTCTTCTTAATTGGAGGAGATCTAGCACGACATTCGACGACCATCTGAATTTTGTGACTCGCCGTAAAGACAAAATTTCTTTGTTTTCCCTTCATATTCTCTTCCATTGTTCTTTTCTTCTGATTAACTTCATTAAGCATAAGTTTTGATTTTGGCGTAAGAGATGGCTCTTCCAATTCTCTCCTCTATACAGCTTTTTGTTTAATTCAATCTTTTACCATCTTCTTTCATGAGTAATCTTAAAAATCTTGTTTATTCTACAAGTTGTACTATTAGCTTCCGTTTCGAATATTTGGAAGCATCACCCTTTTCAAGGAGTTATCATGTCTTCGTTATATTTGTTTTTTATTTTTGTCCTATTCTTCTTTCTAGTTTATTCTTCTTTCTATATATTCTTCCCATCTTCTGTCTTGTTATCATCTCTATAGTTTCCTGAATGCTTCTACATTGATATTACGTTGAAGATATATTTCCCTCGGTATTCTTCATACGCCTTTCTCTTTTCTTGCATCTCCCTCTTGCTTCTTTATATCTACACATTCATATCACGACTATCTGAATTTTGCGATTCTCTGTGAAGAAAATATATTTCCTCCTTTTCCATTCATATTGTTTCGCTCTCCTCTTCTTTTTAACTTCATTCAGGGTTGACATTTCATTGTGACTTAAGGAATTGTTCTTGTAATTTTCTCCTCCACAGACATTCTTATTCGATTGAATCTTTTTCCATCTTTATATTATCTAGGTCTCTATTAATTCATATACATCATATTATCTTCATATTAAATCATACTCATTTTACTTTAAAGTCTCTTCTGCGATTTACTTCCATGTTCAGACTATGTTCGCATTTCTGCTCTTCTCTATATCAAATTTGATGCAACGTTATAGATATTTTCCAGCGACTCTCTCTCCTTACTTTCATCTTCTTCTTGCGTTCTTCCATCTACAGTTAAATGTAAATGTCACAAATAACGACCATCTGAATTTTGTGACTTTCTGTGAAGAAGAGATTTCTTCTCCTTTTTCCATCTTGTTGTTTTCTAATCTTCTCTTCTGTTTTACTTGACTCTGGCTCGGCATTGTATATTTGCGTAAGAGATTGTAATTCCATTTCTTTCGTCCAAACCCATTTTTGATTTTCCGCATCTTCTTCATATTTTTTGGTTTGTAATACACTTCATGTTAATTATTTTAATTTATGTCATTTATTATATTTTCCAATTAATATAAGGACTGATTTTTCTCTAGACTGCTGTGAATAAGTACGTTTCCACGCTCTATTTTGCTAATAAGTTGAAGTTTGGAGTTTTATTAGTTTCATTTGTTTCAGACTGTTATAGTCTTTCCGCTTTTAAGGTTTTTCAGTCTCCTATGAAATCTTCATCTCCAATGACACCTTCCATCTTCCTACGACAGCTTCTTCTTTTCTTCTTTCCAGTCTCTTCTTCCATGTAAAAACTATCTTCATTTTCAGTCTTCTAGCCAGATTTTAATTTCACCAATGCTTGGAAATTTATGTTAAGCTTAAAATATATATGTAGCGATCTTCTCCATACGCTTTTCCCAGGTCTCCGATCTTCTTCTTGATTCTTTTTATTCACAGTTAGATTTAAGGACCATCTGAATTTCGCGAATCTCTCTGAAGGCGACATTTTTCTTCCTTTTCCCTTCATACTGCCTTCCAGTCTTCTTCTCTTTTGATTGACTTGATTAAGCTTAAGTTTTGATTTTGGCGTAAGAGATTGTCCTTCCAAATCTCTCGTCTATACTCCTTTTTGGTCAGTTCAATCTTTCACCATCATATTTTACATGACTATTCTTGATAATATAATTTTTTCTACAAAGTGTGCCATTAGGTTCTTTTCGGATTTTTGGGAGTATCATCCTTTTCAAAGCCTTTTCATTCATTCGCTTTTTTGCATCTTTTTTAGTCTTGTTCTAATCTTCTTTGCAGTTTATTCTTCTTTTTATATCTTCTTCCAATCTTCTGTCTTGTGATCATCTCTTTAGTTTCTTAATGCTTCCGAATTGATTTTACGTTAAGGATATAATTCCCTCGGTATTTTTCATATGACTTTCTCTTTTCTTGCAACTTCCTCTTGCTTCTTCATATTGTTTTTCAATCTTTTTCTCTTTCCTTTAACTTGTTTCAGCTTGCATTTCGGAGTTATCATAGTATATTTACTTTCGAGAAATCATCATTTTTTAAAATTTTTATCGGTTTTCAGTCTCATTCTATTCTTCTTTACAGTCTCATTTTCCATTTATGTTCATTTCTCATTTTTGACCTTCACCTCTTCTCTTCCTTTTTCATGAATGCTGTCAATTTATTATTACGCAGAATACTTTTTACGAACTTTTCCATACGCTCTTCTCTCCTGTTGCATCTTCTTCTTGCTTCTTCTTAATTGGAGGAGATCTAGCACGACATTCGACGACCATCTGAATTTTGTGACTCGCCGTAAAGACAAAATTTCTTTGTTTTCCCTTCACATTCTCTTCCATTGTTCTTTTCTTCTGATTAACTTCATTAAGCATAAGTTTTGATTTTGGCGTAAGAGATGGCTCTTCCAATTCTCTCCTCTATACAGCTTTTTGTTTAATTCAATCTTTTACCATCTTCTTTCATGAGTAATCTTAAAAATCTTGTTTATTCTACAAGTTGTACTATTAGCTTCCGTTTCGAATATTTGGAAGCATCACCATTTTCAAGGAGTTATCATGTCTTCGTTATATTTGTTTTTTTATTTTTGTCCTATTCTTCTTTCTAGTTTATTCTTCTTTCTATATATTCTTCCCATCTTCTGTCTTGTTATCATCTCTATAGTTTCCTGAATCCTTCTACATTGATATTACGTTGAAGATATATTTCCCTCGGTATTCTTCATACGCCTTTCTCTTTTCTTGCATCTCCCTCTTGCTTCTTTATATCTACACATTCATATCACGACTATCTGAATTTTGCGATTCTCTGTGAAGAAAATATATTTCCTCCTTTTCCATTCATATTGTTTCGCTCTCCTCTTCTTTTTAACTTCATTCAGGGTTGACATTTCATTGTGACTTAAGGAATTGTTCTTGTAATTTTCTCCTCCACAGACATTCTTATTCGATTGAATCTTTTTCCATCTTTATATTATCTAGGTCTCTATTAATTCATATACATCATATTATCTTCATATTAAATCATACTCATTTTACTTTAAAGTCTCTTCTGCGATTTACTTCCATGTTCAGACTATGTTCGCATTTCTGCTCTTCTCTATATCAAATTTGATGCAACGTTATAGATATTTTCCAGCGACTCTCTCTCCTTACTTTCATCTTCTTCTTGCGTTCTTCCATCTACAGTTAAATGTAAATGTCACAAATAACGACCATCTGAATTTTGTGACTTTCTGTGAAGAAGAGATTTCTTCTCCTTTTTCCATCTTGTTGTTTTCTAATCTTCTCTTCTGTTTTACTTGACTCTGGCTCGGCATTGTATATTTGCGTAAGAGATTGTAATTCCATTTCTTTCGTCCAAACCCATTTTTGATTTTCCGCATCTTCTTCATATTTTTTGGTTTGTAATACACTTCATGTTAATTATTTTAATTTATGTCATTTATTATATTTTCCAATTAATATAAGGACTGATTTTTCTCTAGACTGCTGTGAATAAGTACGTTTCCACGCTCTATTTTGCTAATAAGTTGAAGTTTGGAGTTTTATTAGTTTCATTTGTTTCAGACTGTTATAGTCTTTCCGCTTTTAAGGTTTTTCAGTCTCCTATGAAATCTTCATCTCCAATGACACCTTCCATCTTCCTACGACAGCTTCTTCTTTTCTTCTTTCCAGTCTCTTCTTCCATGTAAAAACTATCTTCATTTTCAGTCTTCTAGCCAGATTTTAATTTCACCAATGCTTGGAAATTTATGTTAAGCTTAAAATATATATGTAGCGATCTTCTCCATACGCTTTTCCCAGGTCTCCGATCTTCTTCTTGATTCTTTTTATTCACAGTTAGATTTAAGGACCATCTGAATTTCGCGAATCTCTCTGAAGGCGACATTTTTCTTCCTTTTCCCTTCATACTGCCTTCCAGTCTTCTTCTCTTTTGATTGACTTGATTAAGCTTAAGTTTTGATTTTGGCGTAAGAGATTGTCCTTCCAAATCTCTCGTCTATACTCCTTTTTGGTCAGTTCAATCTTTCACCATCATCTTTTACATGACTATTCTTGATAATATAATTTTTTCTACAAAGTGTGCCATTAGGTTCTTTTCGGATTTTTGGGAGTATCATCCTTTTCAAAGCCTTTTCATTCATTCGCTTTTTTGCATCTTTTTTAGTCTTGTTCTAATCTTCTTTGCAGTTTATTCTTCTTTTTATATCTTCTTCCAATCTTCTGTCTTGTGATCATCTCTTTAGTTTCTTAATGCTTCCGAATTGATTTTACGTTAAGGATATAATTCCCTCGGTATTTTTCATATGACTTTCTCTTTTCTTGCAACTTCCTCTTGCTTCTTCATATTGTTTTTCAATCTTTTTCTCTTTCCTTTAACTTGTTTCAGCTTGCATTTCGGAGTTATCATAGTATATTTACTTTCGAGAAATCATCATTTTTAAAATTTTTTATCGGTTTTCAGTCTCATTCTATTCTTCTTTACAGTCTCATTTTCCATTTATGTTCATTTCTCATTTTTGACCTTCACCTCTTCTCTTCCTTTTTCATGAATGCTGTCAATTTATTATTACGCAGAATACTTTTTACGAACTTTTCCATACGCTCTTCTCTCCTGTTGCATCTTCTTCTTGCTTCTTCTTAATTGGAGGAGATCTAGCACGACATTCGACGACCATCTGAATTTTGTGACTCGCCGTAAAGACAAAATTTCTTTGTTTTCCCTTCATATTCTCTTCCATTGTTCTTTTCTTCTGATTAACTTCATTAAGCATAAGTTTTGATTTTGGCGTAAGAGATGGTTCTTCCAATTCTCTCCTCTATACAGCTTTTTGTTTAATTCAATCTTTTACCATCTTCTTTCATGAGTAATCTTAAAAATCTTGTTTTTTCTACAAGTTGTACTATTAGCTTCCGTTTCGAATATTTGAAAGCATCACCCTTTTCAAGGAGTTATCATGTCTTCGCTATATTTGTTTTTTTTATTTTTGTCCTATTCTTCTTTCTAGTTTATTCTTCTTTCTATATATTCTTCCCATCTTCTGTCTTGTGATCATCTCTATAGCTTCCTGAATGCTTCTACATTGATATTACGTTGAAGATATATTTCCCTCGGTATTCTTCATACGCCTTTCCCTTTTCTTGCATCTCCCTCTTGCTTCTTTATATCTACACATTCATATCACGACTATCTGAATTTTGCGATTCTCTGTGAAGAAAATATATTTCCTCCTTTTCCGTTCATATTGTTTCGCTCTCCTCTTCTTTTTAACTTCATTCAGGGTTGACATTTCATTGTGACTTAAGGAATTGTTCTTGTAATTTTGACCTCCACAGACATTCTTATTCGATTGAATCTTTTTCCATCTTTATATTATCTAGGTCTCTATTAATTCATATACATCATATTATCTTCATATTAAATCATACTCATTTTACTTTAAAGTCTCTTCTGCGATTTACTTCCATGTTCAGACTATGTTCGCATTTCTGCTCTTCTCTATATCAAATTTGATGCAACGTTATAGATATTTTCCAGCGACTCTCTCTCCTTACTTTCATCTTCTTCTTGCGTTCTTCCATCTTCAGTTAAATGTAAATGTCACAAATAACGACCATCTGAATTTTGTGACTTTCTGTGAAGAAGAGATTTCTTCTCCTTTTTCCATCTTGTTGTTTTCTAATCTTCTCTTCTGTTTTACTTGACTCTGGCTCGGCATTGTATATTTGCGTAAGAGATTGTAATTCCATTTCTTTCGTCCAAACCCATTTTTGATTTTCCGCATCTTCTTCATATTTTTTGGTTTGTAATACACTTCATGTTAATTATTTTAATTTATGTCATTTATTATATTTTCCAATTAATATAAGGACTGATTTTTTTTAGACTGCTGTGAATAAGTACGCTTCCACGCTCTATTTTGCTAATAAGTTGAAGTTTGGAGTTTTAGTAGTATCATTTGTTTCAGACAGTTATAGTCTTTCCGCTTTTAAGGTTTTTCAGTCTCCTATGAAATCTTCATCTCCAATGACACCTTCCATCTTCCTACGACAGCTTCTTCTTTTCTTCTTTCCAGTCTCTTCTTCCATGTAAAAACTATCTTCATTTTCAGTCTTCTAGCCAGATTTTAATTTCACCAATGCTTGGAAATTTATGTTAAGCTTAAAATATATATGTAGCGATCTTCTCCATACGCTTTTCCCAGGTCTCCGATCTTCTTCTTGATTCTTTTTATTCACAGTTAGATTTAAGGACCATCTGAATTTCGCGAATTTCTCTGAAGGCGACATTTTTCTTCCTTTTCCCTTCATACTGTCTTCCAGTCTTCTTCTCTTTTGATTGACTTGATTAAGCTTAAGTTTTGATTTTGGCGTAAGAGATTGTCCTTCCAAATCTCTCGTCGATACTCCTTTTTGGTCAGTTCCATCTTTCACCATCATCTTTTACATGACTATTCTTGATAATATAATTTTTTCTACAAAGTGTGCCATTAGGTTCTTTTCGGATTTTTGGGAGTATCATCCTTTTCAAAGCCTTTTCATTCATTCGCTTTTTTGCATCTTTTTTAGTCTTGTTCTAATCTTCTTTGCAGTTTATTCTACTTTTTATATCTTCTTCCCATCTTCTGTCTTGTGATCATCTCTTTAGTTTCTTAATGCTTCCGAATTGATTTTACGTTAAGGATATAATTCCCTCGGTATTTTTCATATGACTTTCTCTTTTCTTGCAACTTCCTCTTGCTTTTTCATATTCTTTTTCAATCTTTTTCTCTTTCCTTTAACTTGTTTCAGCTTGCATTTCGGAGTTATCATAGTATATTTACTTTCGAGAAGTCATCATTTTTAAAAATTTTTATCGGTTTTCAGTCTCATTCTATTCTTCTTTACAGTCTCATTTTCCATTTATGTTCCTTTCTCATTTTTGACCTTCACCTCTTCTCTTCCTTTTTCATGAATGCTGTCAATTTATTATTACGCAGAATACTTTTTACGAACTTTTCCATACGCTCTTCTCGCCTGTTGCATCTTCTTCTTGCTTCTTCTTAATTAGAGGAGATTTAGCACGACATTCGACGACCATCTGAATTTTGTGACTCGCCGTAAAGACAAAATTTCTTTGTTTTCCCTTCATATTCTCTTCCATTGTTCTTTTCTTCTGATTAACTTCATTAAGCATAAGTTTTGATTTTGGCGTAAGAGATGGCTCTTCCAATTCTCTCCTCTATACAGCTTTTTGTTTAATTCAATCTTTTACCATCTTCTTTCATGAGTAATCTTAAAAATCTTGTTTTTTCTACAAGTTGTACTATTAGCTTCCGTTTCGAATATTTGGAAGCATCACCCTTTTCAAGGAGTTATCATGTCTTCGCTATATTTGTTTTTTTATTTTTGTCCTATTCTTCTTTCTAGTTTATTCTTCTTTCTATATATTCTTCCCATCTTCTGTCTTGTGATCATCTCTATAGTTTCCTGAATGCTTCTACATTGATATTACGTTGAAGATATATTTCCCTCGGTATTCTTCATACGCCTTTCTCTTTTCTTGCATCTCCCTCTTGCTTCTTTATATCTACACATTCATATCACGACTATCTGAATTTTGCAATTCTCTGTGAAGAAAATATATTTCCTCCTTTTCCATTCATATTGTTTCGCTCTCCTCTTCTTTTTAACTTCATTCAGGGTTGACATTTCATTGTGACTTAAGAAATTGTTCTTGTAATTTTCTCCTCCACAGACATTCTTATTCGATTGAATCTTTTTCCATCTTTATATTATCTAGGTCTCTATTAATTCATATACATCATATTACCTTCATATTAAATCATACTCATTTTACTTTAAAGTCTCTTCTGCGATTTACTTCCATGTTCAGACTATGTTCGCATTTCTGCTCTTCTCTATATCAAATTTGATGCAACGTTATAGATATTTTCCAGCGACTCTCTCTCCTTACTTTCATCTCCTTCTTGCGTTCTTCCATCTACAGTTAAATGTAAATGTCACAAATAACGACCATCTGAATTTTGTGACTTTCTGTGAAGAAGAGATTTCTTCTCCTTTTTCCATCTTGTTGTTTTCTAATCTTCTCTTCTGTTTTACTTGACTCTGGTTCGGCATTGTATATTTGCGTAAGAGATTGTAATTCCATTTCTTTCGTCCAAACCCATTTTTGATTTTCCGCATCTTCTTCATATTTTTTGGTTTGTAATACGCTTCATGTTAATTATTTTAATTTATGTCATTTATTATATTTTCCAATTAATATAAGGACTGATTTTTTTCTAGACAGCTGTGAATAAGTACGTTTCCACGCTCTATTTTGCTAATAAGTTGAAGTTTGGAGTTTTAGTAGTATCATTTGTTTCAGACAGTTATAGTCTTTCCGCTTTTAAGGTTTTTCAGTCTCCTATGAAATCTTCATCTCCAATGACACCTTCCATCTTCCTACGACAGCTTCTTCTTTTCTTCTTTCCAGTCTCTTCTTCCATGTAAAAACTATCTTCATTTTCAGTCTTCTAGCCAGATTTTAATTTCACCAATGCTTGGAAATTTATGTTAAGCTTAAAATATATATGTAGCGATCTTCTCCATACGCTTTTCCCAGGTCTCCGATCTTCTTCTTGATTCTTTTTATTCACAGTTAGATTTAAGGACCATCTGAATTTCGCGAATCTCTCTGAAGGCGACATTTTTCTTCCTTTTCCCTTCATACTGTCTTCCAGTCTTCTTCTCTTTTGATTGACTTGATTAAGCTTAAGTTTTGATTTTGGCGTAAGAGATTGTCCTTCCAAATCTCTCGTCTATACTCCTTTTTGGTCAGTTCAATCTTTCACCATCATCTTTTACATGACTATTCTTGATGATATAATTTTTTCTACAAAGTGTGCCATTAGGTTCTTTTCGGATTTTTGGGAGTATCATCCTTTTCAAAGCCTTTTCATTCATTCGCTTTTTTGCATTTTTTTTAGTCTTGTTCTAATCTTCTTTGCAGTTTATTCTTCTTTTTATATCTTCTTCCCATCTTCTGTCTTGTGATCATCTCTTTAGTTTCTTAATGCTTCCGAATTGATTTTACGTTAAGGATATAATTCCCTCGGTATTTTTCATATGACTTTCTCTTTTCTTGCAACTTCCTCTTGCTTTTTCATATTCTTTTTCAATCTTTTTCTCTTTCCTTTAACTTGTTTCAGCTTGCATTTCGGAGTTATCATAGTATATTTACTTTCGAGAAATCATCATTTTTAAAATTTTTTATCGGTTTTCAGTCTCATTCTATTCTTCTTTACAGTCTCATTTTCCATTTATGTTCCTTTCTCATTTTTGACCTTCACCTCTTCTCTTCCTTTTCATGAATGCTGTCAATTTATTATTACGCAGAATACTTTTTACGAACTTTTCCATATGCTCTTCTCTCCTGTTGCATCTTCTTCTTGCTTCTTCTTAATTGGAGGAGATCTAGCACGACATTCGACGACCATCTGAATTTTGTGACTCGCCGTAAAGACAAAATTTCTTTGTTTTCCCTTCATATTCTCTTCCATTGTTCTTTTCTTCTGATTAACTTCATTAAGCATAAGTTTTGATTTTGGCGTAAGAGATGGCTCTTCCAATTCTCTCCTCTATACAGCTTTTTGTTTAATTCAATCTTTTACCATCTTCTTTCATGAGTAATCTTAAAAATCTTGTTTTTTCTACAAGTTGTACTATTAGCTTCCGTTTCGAATATTTGGAAGCATCACCCTTTTCAAGGAGTTATCATGTCTTCGCTATATTTGTTTTTTTATTTTTGTCCTATTCTTCTTTCTAGTTTATTCTTCTTTCTATATATTCTTCCCATCTTCTGTCTTGTGATCATCTCTATAGTTTCCTGAATGCTTCTACATTGATATTACGTTGAAGATATATTTCCCTCGGTATTCTTCATACGCCTTTCTCTTTTCTTGCATCTCCCTCTTGCTTCTTTATATCTACACATTCATATCACGACTATCTGAATTTTGCAATTCTCTGTGAAGAAAATATATTTCCTCCTTTTCCATTCATATTGTTTCGCTCTCCTCTTCTTTTTAACTTCATTCAGGGTTGACATTTCATTGTGACTTAAGAAATTGTTCTTGTAATTTTCTCCTCCACAGACATTCTTATTCGATTGAATCTTTTTCCATCTTTATATTATCTAGGTCTCTATTAATTCATATACATCATATTATCTTCATATTAAATCATACTCATTTTACTTTAAAGTCTCTTCTGCGATTTACTTCCATGTTCAGACTATGTTCGCATTTCTGCTCTTCTCTATATCAAATTTGGTGCAACGTTATATATATTTTCCAGCGACTCTCTCTCCTTACTTTCATCTTCTCCTTGCGTTCTTCCATCTACAGTTAAATGTAAATGTCACAAATAACGACCATCTGAATTTTGTGACTTTCTGTGAAGAAGAGATTTCTTCTCCTTTTTCCATCTTGTTGTTTTCTAATCTTCTCTTCTGTTTTACTTGACTCTGGTTCGGCATTGTATATTTGCGTAAGAGATTGTAATTCCATTTCTTTCGTCCAAACCCATTTTTGATTTTCCGCATCTTCTTCATATTTTTTGGTTTGTAATACGCTTCATGTTAATTATTTTAATTTATGTCATTTATTATATTTTCCAATTAATATAAGGACTGATTTTTTTCTAGACTGCTGTGAATAAGTACGTTTCCACGCTCTATTTGGTAATAAGTTGAAGTTTGGAGTTTTAGTAGTATCATTTGTTTCAGACAGTTATAGTCTTTCCGCTTTTAAGGTTTTTCAGTCTCCTATGAAATCTTCATCTCCAATGACACCTTCCATCTTCCTACGACAGCTTCTTCTTTTCTTCTTTCCAGTCTCTTCTTCCATGTAAAAACTATCTTCATTTTCAGTCTTCTAGCCAGATTTTAATTTCACCAATGCTTGGAAATTTATGTTAAGCTTAAAATATATATGTAGCGATCTTCTCCATACGCTTTTCCCAGGTCTCCGATCTTCTTCTTGATTCTTTTTATTCACAGTTAGATTTAAGGACCATCTGAATTTCGCGAATCTCTCTGAAGGCGACATTTTTCTTCCTTTTCCCTTCATACTGTCTTCCAGTCTTCTTCTCTTTTGATTGACTTGATTAAGCTTAAGTTTTGATTTTGGCGTAAGAGATTGTCCTTCCAAATCTCTCGTCTATACTCTTTTTGGTCAGTTCAATCTTTCACCATCATCTTTTACATGACTATTCTTGATGATATAATTTTTTCTACAAAGTGTGCCATTAGGTTCTTTTCGGATTTTTGGGAGTATCATCCTTTTCAAAGCCTTTTCATTCATTCGCTTTTTTGCATCTTTTTTAGTCTTGTTCTAATCTTCTTTGCAGTTTATTCTTCTTTTTATATCTTCTTCCCATCTTCTGTCTTGTGATCATCTCTTTAGTTTCTTAATGCTTGCGAATTGATTTTACGTTAAGGATATAATTCCCTCGGTATTTTTCATATGACTTTCTCTTTTCTTGCAACTTCCTCTTGCTTTTTCATATTCTTTTTCAATCTTTTTCTCTTTCCTTTAACTTGTTTCAGCTTGCATTTCGGAGTTATCATAGTATATTTACTTTCGAGAAATCATCATTTTTAAAAATTTTTATCGGTTTTCAGTCTCATTCTATTCTTCTTTACAGTCTCATTTTCCATTTATGTTCATTTCTCATTTTTGACCTTCACCTCTTCTCTTCCTTTTTCATGAATGCTGTCAATTTATTATTACGCAGAATACATTTTACGAACTTTTCCATACGCTCTTCTCGCCTGTTGCATCTTCTTCTTGCTTCTTCTTAATTAGAGGAGATCTAGCACGACATTCGACGACCATCTGAATTTTGTGACTCGCCGTAAAGACAAAATTTCTTTGTTTTCCCTTCATATTCTCTTCCATTGTTCTTTTCTTCTGATTAACTTCATTAAGCATAAGTTTTGATTTTGGCGTAAGAGATGGCTCTTCCAATTCTCTCCTCTATACAGCTTTTTGTTTAATTCAATCTTTTACCATCTTCTTTCATGAGTAATCTTAAAAATCTTGTTTTTTCTACAAGTTGTACTATTAGCTTCCGTTTCGAATATTTGGAAGCATCACCCTTTTCAAGGAGTTATCATGTCTTCGCTATATTTGTTTTTTTATTTTTGTCCTATTCTTCTTTCTAGTTTATTCTTCTTTCTATATATTCTTCCCATCTTCTGTCTTGTGATCATCTCTATAGTTTCCTGAATGCTTCTACATTGATATTACGTTGAAGATATATTTCCCTCGGTATTCTTCATACGCCTTTCCCTTTTCTTGCATCTCCCTCTTGCTTCTTTATATCTACACATTCATATCACGACTATCTGAATTTTGCGATTCTCTGTGAAGAAAATATATTTCCTCCTTTTCCATTCATATTGTTTCGCTCTCCTCTTCTTTTTAACTTCATTCAGGGTTGACATTTCATTGTGACTTAAGAAATTGTTCTTGTAATTTTCTCCTCCACAGACATTCTTATTCGATTGAATCTTTTTCCATCTTTATATTATCTAGGTCTCTATTAATTCATATACATCATATTATCTTCATATTAAATCATACTCATTTTACTTTAAAGTCTCTTCTGCGATTTACTTCCATGTTCAGACTATGTTCGCATTTCTGCTCTTCTCTATATCAAATTTGATGCAACGTTATAGATATTTTCCAGCGACTCTCTCTCCTTACTTTCATCTTCTTCTTGCGTCCTTCCATCTACAGTTAAATGTAAATGTCACAAATAACGACCATCTGAATTTTGTGACTTTCTGTGAAGAAGAGATTTCTTCTCCTTTTTCCATCTTGTTGTTTTCTAATCTTCTCTTCTTTTTTACTTGACTCTGGGTCGGCATTGTATATTTGCGTAAGAGATTGTAATTCCATTTCTTTCGTCCAAACCCATTTTTGATTTTCCGCATCTTCTTCATATTTTTTGGTTTGTAATACACTTCATGTTAATTATTTTAATTTATGTCATTTATTATATTTTCCAATTAATATAAGGACTGATTTTTTTCTAGACTGCTGTGAATAAGTACGTTTCCACGCTCTATTTTGCTAATAAGTTGAAGTTTGGAGTTTTAGTAGTATCATTTGTTTCAGACAGTTATAGTCTTTCCGCTTTTAAGGTTTTTCAGTCTCCTATGAAATCTTCATCTCCAATGACACCTTCCATCTTCCTACGACAGCTTCTTCTTTTCTTCTTTCCAGTCTCTTCTTCCATGTAAAAACTATCTTCATTTTCAGTCTTCTAGCCAGATTTTAATTTCACCAATGCTTGGAAATTTATGTTAAGCTTAAAATATATATGTAGCGATCTTCTCCATACGCTTTTCCCAGGTCTCCGATCTTCTTCTTGATTCTTTTTATTCACAGTTAGATTTAAGGACCATCTGAATTTCGCGAATTTCTCTGAAGGCGACATTTTTCTTCCTTTTCCCTTCATACTGTCTTCCAGTCTTCTTCTCTTTTGATTGACTTGATTAAGCTTAAGTTTTGATTTTGGCGTAAGAGATTGTCCTTCCAAATCTCTCGTCTATACTCCTTTTTGGTCAGTTCAATCTTTCACCATCATCTTTTACATGACTATTCTTGATGATATAATTTTTTCTACAAAGTGTGCCATTAGGTTCTTTTCGGATTTTTGGGAGTATCATCCTTTTCAAAGCCTTTTCATTCATTTGCTTTTTTGCATCTTTTTTAGTCTTGTTCTAATCTTCTTTGCAGTTTATTCTTCTTTTTATATCTTCTTCCCATCTTCTGTCTTGTGATCATCTCTTTAGTTTCTTAATGCTTCCGAATTGATTTTACGTTAAGGATATAATTCCCTCGGTATTTTTCATATGACTTTCTCTTTTCTTGCAACTTCCTCTTGCTTTTTCATATTCTTTTTCAATCTTTTTCTCTTTCCTTTAACTTGTTTCAGCTTGCATTTCGGAGTTATCATAGTATATTTACTTTCGAGAAGTCATCATTTTTAAAAATTTTTATCGGTTTTCAGTCTCATTCTATTCTTCTTTACAGTCTCATTTTCCATTTATGTTCCTTTCTCATTTTTGACCTTCACCTCTTCTCTTCCTTTTTCATGAATGCTGTCAATTTATTATTACGCAGAATACTTTTTACGAACTTTTCCATACGCTCTTCTCGCCTGTTGCATCTTCTTCTTGCTTCTTCTTAATTAGAGGAGATCTAGCACGACATTCGACGACCATCTGAATTTTGTGACTCGCCGTAAAGACAAAATTTCTTTGTTTTCCCTTCATATTCTCTTCCATTGTTCTTTTCTTCTGATTAACTTCATTAAGCATAAGTTTTGATTTTGGCGTAAGAGATGGCTCTTCCAATTCTCTCCTCTATACAGCTTTTTGTTTAATTCAATCTTTTACCATCTTCTTTCATGAGTAATCTTAAAAATCTTGTTTTTTCTACAAGTTGTACTATTAGCTTCCGTTTCGAATATTTGGAAGCATCACCCTTTTCAAGGAGTTATCATGTCTTCGCTATATTTGTTTTTTTTATTTTTGTCCTATTCTTCTTTCTAGTTTATTCTTCTTTCTATATATTCTTCCCATCTTCTGTCTTGTGATCATCTCTATAGTTTCCTGAATGCTTCTACATTGATATTACGTTGAAGATATATTTCCCTCGGTATTCTTCATACGCCTTTCTCTTTTCTTGCATCTCCCTCTTGCTTCTTTATATCTACACATTCATATCACGACTATCTGAATTTTGCAATTCTCTGTGAAGAAAATATATTTCCTCCTTTTCCATTCATATTGTTTCGCTCTCCTCTTCTTTTTAACTTCATTCAGGGTTGACATTTCATTGTGACTTAAGAAATTGATCTTGTAATTTTCTCCTCCACAGACATTCTTATTCGATTGAATCTTTTTCCATCTTTATATTATCTAGGTCTCTATTAATTCATATACATCATATTATCTTCATATTAAATCATACTCATTTTACTTTAAAGTCTCTTCTGCGATTTACTTCCATGTTCAGACTATGTTCGCATTTCTGCTCTTCTCTATATCAAATTTGATGCAACGTTATAGATATTTTCCAGCGACTCTCTCTCCTTACTTTCATCTTCTTCTTGCGTTCTTCCATCTACAGTTAAATGTAAATGTCACAAATAACGACCAACTGAATTTTGTGACTTTCTGTGAAGAAGAGATTTCTTCTCCTTTTTCCATCTTGTTGTTTTCTAATCTTCTCTTCTGTTTTACTTGACTCTGGCTCGGCATTGTATATTTGCGTAAGAGATTGTAATTCCATTTCTTTCGTCCAAACCCATTTTTGATTTTCCGCATCTTCTTCATATTTTTTGGTTTGTAATACACTTCATGTTAATTATTTTAATTTATGTCATTTATTATATTTTCCAATTAATATAAGGACTGATTTGTTTCTAGACTGCTGTGAATAAGTACGTTTCCACGCTCTATTTTGCTAATAAGTTGAAGTTTGGAGTTTTAGTAGTATCATTTGTTTCAGACAGTTATAGTCTTTCCGCTTTTAAGGTTTTTCAGTCTCCTATGAAATCTTCATCTCCAATGACACCTTCCATCTTCCTACGACAGCTTCTTCTTTTCTTCTTTCCAGTCTCTTCTTCCATGTAAAAACTATCTTCATTTTCAGTCTTCTAGCCAGATTTTAATTTCACCAATGCTTGGAAATTTATGTTAAGCTTAAAATATATATGTAGCGATCTTCTCCATACGCTTTTCCCAGGTCTCCGATCTTCTTCTTGATTCTTTTTATTCACAGTTAGATTCAAGGACCATCTGAATTTCGCGAATCTCTCTGAAGGCGACATTTTTCTTCCTTTTCCCTTCATACTGTCTTCCAGTCTTCTTCTCTTTTGATTGACTTGATTAAGCTTAAGTTTTGATTTTGGCGTAAGAGATTGTCCTTCCAAATCTCTCGTCTATACTCCTTTTTGGTCAGTTCAATCTTTCACCATCATCTTTTACATGACTATTCTTGATGATATAATTTTTTCTACAAAGTGTGCCATTAGGTTCTTTTCGGATTTTTGGGAGTATCATCCTTTTCAAAGCCTTTTCATTCATTCGCTTTTTTGCATCTTTTTTAGTCTTGTTCTAATCTTCTTTGCAGTTTATTCTTCTTTTTATATCTTCTTCCCATCTTCTGTCTTGTGATCATCTCTTTAGTTTCTTAATGCTTCCGAATTGATTTTACGTTAAGGATATAATTCCCTCGGTATTTTTCATATGACTTTCTCTTTTCTTGCATCTTCCTCTTGCTTCTTCATATTGTTTTTCAATCTTTTTCTCTTTCCTTTAACTTGTTTCAGCTTGCATTTCGGAGTTATCATAGTATATTTACTTTCGAGAAGTCATCATTTTTAAAAATTTTTATCGGTTTTCAGTCTCATTCTATTCTTCTTTACAGTCTCATTTTCCATTTATGTTCCTTTCTCATTTTTGACCTTCACCTCTTCTCTTCCTTTTTCATGAATGCTGTCAATTTATTATTACGCAGAATACTTTTTACGAACTTTTCCATACGCTCTTCTCGCCTGTTGCATCTTCTTCTTGCTTCTTCTTAATTAGAGGAGATCTAGCACGACATTCGACGACCATCTGAATTTTGTTACTCGCCGTAAAGACAAAATTTCTTTGTTTTCCCTTCATATTCTCTTCCATTGTTCTTTTCTTCTGATTAACTTCATTAAGCATAAGTTTTGATTTTGGCGTAAGAGATTGTCCTTCCAAATCTCTCGTCTATACTCCTTGGTCAATTCAATCTTTTCCCATCTTCTTTTACATGACTATTCTTGATAATATATTTTTTTCCTACATCTTCTTCTTAATTTCGTCGACTTTCTATTACGAGAGTTTCCGTTCCTGAATTCTTCTGATTTTTTGACACATCTATCTTCTCAAGAGAACTCCCATGCTTTCTCCTTTTGGTGGATTTCCAGTCTTCTGCTCTTATGCTTTTACTGTCTTTGCTGTTTCTTTTAACTTATTATCGTTTTCATTTTGTTTTTTTCGTTAGAAATTAATTTCCCATTATTTTTCCAGTGACTGTTGTCTAACACATTTCACTCTTCTGCTTTCCTTTAGAGAAGTTATTCGTAAGGTTGCGTGATTTTTAGCTGCCGAATTACAAGCTGTAGAAAGGACGTGGAATCTTTTTCCTAAGCTGTAGTTTGTGCTTCATAGTACACTAACAACTGGGAAGACATGGCATCAACACTTTAAAGGAAATTCATGTAGAAACATCGCGTAACGATTCAACATATATTCGACACATTACCAACTTAGTATTCGTAGAATTGAAATCAACACCTAAGAGTGGTTGTTGATTTCATTCTACAATCCCTAGAAGTACCACCACCTCATTAGATAATAATAGCTTTATTCTCTCTCCTCCATGAAACTCCACGAAACTCGAGAGAACTCCCAACCAGTAACTCTTATCCAATAAAAAGCAAACCATCGAACGGCAAAATAGAAGAAATCAAAGAAGAATCGTCTAACATCACACAACAAATATCCAAAATCATACTACTCATACATTTTAAGTTTATGTCACTCTGCCAATACTTCGACAATGAAATTGTGACAACAAACAAACGAAACAAATTAAGGATTGCTTTGAACGAAGATTATCACCAATGATAGAATTCACGATTTTGCTGGCCAACATATTTCTCTTGAAGGATTTCACATGGACAACAGAATATGAAGTTTTAGGAACACCTCCAGTCTAGAAACAGCATTGACGCATTAAAGAGCAGAATCCCAGATATAGAAAAGATCCAACCCTGTCGTCCCTCAAAAACTCATTGTTAGTTTAACTGAGAGCACAACTTACTGTTTAGTGCAACAATTCACGTCCCATCCACAACTTGAAGTAGCACAGTGTGAAAATCACGTTATGAATTTGTAGAACGTTTGAATACAAGTCCTTCCACATATCAGGCAGCTTCATGTTTTGTTGTGATTTAAAAGCAACAAGTTGAAAATAACGTTGAAAAGCATCGTAGATTTATCATATCATATTGTTTTCTTTTCTTCCCGTTTCGTTCCATGTATACGCTCGCTTTTTTGTTCTTTTGGTCTTGTTCTATTCTTTATTGCAGTTTATTCTTCTTTTTATATCTTCTTCCCATCTTCTATCTTGTGATAATCTCTTTAGTTTCTTAATGCTTCCGAATTGATTTTACGTTAAGGATATAATTCTCTCGGTATTTTTCATATGACTTTCTCTTTTCTTGCACCTTCCTCTTGTTTCTTCATCTTGTTTTTCAATCTTTTTCTCTTTTCTTTAACTTGTTTCAGCTTGCATTTCGGAGTTATCATAGTATATTTACTTTCGAGAAATTATCATTTTTAAAATTTTTTATCGGTTCTCAGTCTCATTCTATTCTTCTTTAGAGTCTCATTTTCCATTTATGTTCTTTTCTCATTTTTGACGTGCACCTCTTCTCTTCCTTTATAATGAATGCTGTCAATTTATTACTACCCAGAATACTTTTTACGAACTTCTCCATACGCTCTTCTCTAGTGTTGCATCTTCTTCTTGCTTCTTCTTAATTAGAGATCTTTCACGACATTTGACGAACATCTGAATTTTGTGACTCGCCGTAAAGACAAAGTTTCTTCGTTTTCCGTTCATATACTCTTCCATTGTTCTTTTCTTCTGATTAACTTCATTAAGCATAAGTTTTGATTTTGCGTAAGAGATTGCTCTTCCAATTCTCTCCTCTATACAGCTTTTTGTCCAATTCAATATTCTTCCCCCTTCTTTTACATGACTATTCTTGATAATATAATTTTTTTTTTACAAAGTGTGCCATTACCTTCCTTTCGGATTTTTGGAAGTATCATCCTTTTCAGAGATTTATAATTCTTTCCCTTTTTAGTTTTTGTAGTCTTGTTCTATTCTTCCTTGAAGTTTTTTCTTTTTTTATATCTTCTTCCTATCTTCTGTCTTCTGATCATCTCTTTAGTTTCTTAATGCTTCAGAATTGATTTTACGTTATGGATATAATTCCTTCGGTATTTTTCATATGACGTTCTCTTCTCTTGCATCTTCCTCTTGCTTCTTCATATTGTTTTTCAATCTTTTTCTCTTTTCTTTAACTTGTTTCAGCTTGCATTTCGGAGTTATCATAGTATATTTACTTTCGAGAAATTATCTTTTTAGAAAAAAAATATCGGTTCTCAGACTCATTTTACTCCTCTTTAGAGTCTCATTTTCCATTTCTGTTCTTTTCTCATTTTTGACCTTCACCTCTTCTCTTCCTTTTTCATGAATGCTGTCAATTTATTATTACGCAGAATACTTTTTACGAACTTCTCCATACCCTCTTCTCTCCTATTTCATCTTCTTCTTGCTTATTCTTAATTAGAGGACATTTAACACGACACTCGACGACCATCTGAATTTTCTGACTCGCCGTAAAGACAAAATCTCTTCGTTTTCCCTTCATATTCTCTTCCATTTTTATTTTCTTCTGATTGACTTCATTAACCTTAAGTTTTGGTTTTGGCGTAAGAGATTGCTTTCCCAATTCTACAGCTTTTTGTCCAATTCAATCTTTTACCATCTATTTTTTATGAGTATTTTTAATAATTTTGTTTTTTCTACAAATTGTGCTATTAGCTTCCGTTTCGTATATTTGGAAGCATCACCCTTTTCAAGGAGTTATCATCTCTTCGCTATGTTTGTTTTTCTTACTTTTGTCCTATTCTTCTTTCCAGTTTATTCTTCTTTTGTATATATTCTTCACATCTTTTCTCTTGTGATCATCTCTTTAGATTCTTCAATCTTCCACATTGATATTACGTTAAAGATATATTTCCCTCGGTATTCTTCATACGCCTTCCTCTTTTCTTCCATCTCCGTCTTGCTTATTCGTTTCTACACATATATATCACGACTATCTGAATTTTGCGACTCTCTGTGAAGAAAATATATTTCTTCCTTTTCCCTTCATATTGTTACGCTCTCCTTTTCTTTTTTACTTGATTCAGAGTTGACATTTCATTGTGACTTAAGAAATTGTTCTTGTAATTCTCTCTTCCACAGACATTCTTATTCCATTGAATCTTTTTCCATCTTTATATTATCTAGGTCTCTATTAATTCATATACATCATATGATCTTCATATTAAATCATACCCATTTTTCTTTAAACTCTCTTTTGCGATTTACTTCCATGTTCAGACTATGTTCGCATTTCTGCTCTTCTCTATATCAAATTTGATGCAACGTTATAGATATTTTCCAGCGACTCTCTCTCCTTACTTTCATCTTCTTCTTGCGTCCTTCCATCTACAGTTAAATGTAAATGTCAGAAATAACGACCATCTGAATTTTGTGACTTTCTGTGAAGAAGAGATTTCTTCTCTTTTTTCCATCTTGTTGTTTTTTAATCTTCTCTTCTGTTTTACTTGACTCTGGCTCGGCATTGTATATTTGCGTAAGAGATTGTAATTCCATTTCTTTCGTCCAAACCCATTTTTGATTTTCCGCATCTTCTTCATATTTTTTGGTTTGTAATACACTTCATGTTAATTATTTTAATTTATGTCATTTATTATATTTTCCAATTAATATAAGGACTGATTTTTTTCTAGACTGCTGTGAATAAGTACGTTTCCACGCTCTATTTTGCTAATAAGTTGAAGTTTGGAGTTTTAGTAGTATCATTTGTTTCAGACAGTTATAGTCTTTCCGCTTTTAAGGTTTTTCAGTCTCCTATGAAATCTTCATCTCCAATGACACCTTCCATCTTCCTACGACAGCTTCTTCTTTTCTCCTTTCCAGTCTCTTCTTCCATGTAAAAACTATCTTCATTTTCAGTCTTCTAGCCAGATTTTAATTTCACCAATGCTTGGAAATTTATGTTAAGCTTAAAATATATATGTAGCGACCTTCTCCATACGCTTTTCCCAGGTCTCCGATCTTCTTCTTGATTCTTTTTATTCACAGTTAGATTTAAGGACCATCTGAATTTCGCGAATCTCTCTGAAGGCGACATTTTTCTTCCTTTTCCCTTCATACTGTCTTCCAGTCTTCTTCTCTTTTGATTGACTTGATTAAGCTTAAGTTTTAATTTTGGCGTAAGAGATTGTCCTTCCAAATCTCTCGTCTATACTCCTTTTTGGTCAGTTCAATCTTTCACAATCATCTTTTACATGATTATTCTTGATAATATAATTTTTTCTACAAAGTGTGCCATTAGGTTCTTTTCGGATTTTTTGGAGTATCATCCTTTTTAAAGCCTTTTCATTCATTCGCTTTTTTGCATCTTTTTTAGTCTTGTTCTAATCTTCTTTGCAGTTTATTCTTCTTTTTATATCTTCTTCCCATCTTCTGTCTTTTGATCATCTCTTTAGTTTCTTAATGCTTCCGAATTGATTTTACGTTAAGGATATAATTCCCTCGGTATTTTCCATATGACTTTCTCTTTTCTTGCAACTTCCCCTTGCTTCTTCATATTGTTTTTCATTCCTTTTCTCTTTCCTTTAACTTGTTTCAGCTTGCATTTCGGAGTTATCATAGTATATTTACTTTCGAGAAATCATCATTTTTAAAATTTTTTATCGGTTTTCAGTCTCATTCTATTCTTCTTTACAGTCTCATTTTCCATTTATGTTCATTTCTCATTTTTGACCTTCATCTCTTCTCTTCCTTTTTCATGAATGCTGTCAATTTATTATTACGCAGAATACTTTTTACGAACTTTTCCATACGCTCTTCTCTCCTGTTGCATCTTCTTCTTGCTTCTTCTTAATTAGAGGAGATCTAGCACGACATTCGACGACCATCTGAATTTTGTGACTCGCCGTAAAGACAAAATTTCTTTGTTTTCCCTTCATATTCTCTTCCATTGTTCTTTTCTTCTGATTAACTTCATTAAGCATAAGTTTTGATTTTGGCGTAAGAGATGGCTCTTCCAATTCTCTCCTCTATACAGCTTTTTGTTTAATTCAATCTTTTACCATCTTCTTTCATGAGTAATCTTAAAAATCTTGTTTTTTCTACAAGTTGTACTATTAGCTTCCGTTTCGAATATTTGGAAGCATCACCCTTTTCAAGGAGTTATCATGTCTTCGCTATATTTGTTTTTTTTATTTTTGTCCTATTCTTCTTTCTAGTTTATTCTTCTTTCTATATATTCTTCCCATCTTCTGTCTTGTGATCATCTCTATAGTTTCCTGAATGCTTCTACATTGATATTACGTTGAAGATATATTTCCCTCGGTATTCTTCATACGCCTTTCTCTTTTCTTGCATCTCCCTCTTGCTTCTTTATATCTACACATTCATATCACGACTATCTGAATTTTGCGATTCTCTGTGAAGAAAATATATTTCCTCCTTTTCCATTCATATTGTTTCGCTCTCCTCTTCTTTTTAACTTCATTCAGGGTTGACATTTCATTGTGACTTAAAAATTGTTCTTGTAATTTTCTCCTCCACAGACATTCTTATTCGATTGAATCTTTTTCCATCTTTATATTATCTTGGTCTCTATTAATTCATATACATCATATTATCTTCATATTAAATCATACTCATTTTTCTTTAAAGTCTCTTCTGCGATTTACTTCCATGTTCAGACTATGTTCGCATTTCTGCTCTTCTCTATATCAAATTTGATGCAACGTTATAGATATTTTCCAGCGACTCTCTCTCCTTACTTTCATCTTCTTCTTGCGTCCTTCCATCTACAGTTAAATGTAAATGTCACAAATAACGACCATCTGAATTTTGTGACTTTCTGTGAAGAAGAGATTTCTTCTCTTTTTTCCATCTTGTTGTTTTTTAATCTTCTCTTCTGTTTTACTTGACTCTGGCTCGGCATTGTATATTTGCGTAAGAGATTGTAATTCCATTTCTTTCGTCCAAACCCATTTTTGATTTTCCGCATCTTCTTCATATTTTTTGGTTTGTAATACACTTCATGTTAATTATTTTAATTTATGTCATTTATTATATTTTCCAATTAATATAAGGACTGATTTTTTTCTAGACTGCTGTGAATAAGTACGTTTCCACGCTCTATTTTGCTAATAAGTTGAAGTTTGGAGTTTTAGTAGTATCATTTGTTTCAGACAGTTATAGTCTTTCCGCTTTTAAGGTTTTTCAGTCTCCTATGAAATCTTCATCTCCAATGACACCTTTCATCTTCCTACGACAGCTTCTCCTTTTCTTCTTTCCAGTCTCTTCTTCCATGTAAAAACTATCTTCATTTTCAGTCTTCTAGCCAGATTTTAATTTCACCAATGCTTGGAAATTTATGTTAAGCTTAAAATATATATGTAGCGATCTTCTCCATACGCTTTTCCCAGGTCTCCGATCTTCTTCTTGATTCTTTTTATTCACAGTTAGATTTAAGGACCATCTGAATTTCGCGAATCTCTCTGAAGGCGACATTTTTCTTCCTTTTCCCTTCATACTGTCTTCCAGTCTTCTTCCTTTTGATTGACTTGATTAAGCTTAAGTTTTGATTTTGGCGTAAGAGATTGTCCTTCCAAATCTCTCGTCTATACTTCTTTTTGGTCAGTTCAATCTTTCACCGTCATCTTTTACATGACTATTCTTGATAATATAATTTTTTCTACAAAGTGTGCCATTAGGTTCTTTTCGGATTTTTGGGAGTATCATCCTTTTCAAAGCCTTTTCATTCATTCGCTTTTTTGCATCTTTTTTAGTCTTGTTCTAATCTTCTTTGCAGTTTATTCTTCTCTTTATATCTTCTTCCCATCTTCTGTCTTGTGATCATCTCTTTAGTTTCTTAATGCTTCCGAATTGATTTTACGTTAAGGATATAATTCCTTCGGTATTTTTCATATGACTTTCTCTTTTCTTGCAACTTCCTCTTGCTTCTTCATATTGTTTTTCAATCTTTTTCTCTTTCCTTTAACTTGTTTCAGCTTGCATTTCGGAGTTATCATAGTATATTTACTTTCGAGAAATCATCATTTTTAAAATTATTTATCGGTTTTCAGTCTCATTCTATTCTTCTTTACAGTCTCATTTTCCATTTATGTTCCTTTCTCATTTTTGACCTACACCTTTCTCTTGCTTTTTCATGAATGCTGTCAATTTATTATTACGCAGAATACTTTTTACGAACTTTTCCATACGCTCTTCTCTCCTGTTGCATCTTCTTCTTGCTTCTTCTTAATTAGAGGAGATCTAGCACGACATTCGACGACCATCTGAATTTTGTGACTCGCCGTAAAGACAAAATTTCTTTGTTTTCCCTTCATATTCTCTTCCATTGTTCTTTTCTTCTGATTAACTTCATTAAGCATAAGTTTTGATTTTGGCGTAAGAGATGGCTCTTCCAATTCTCTCCTCTATACAGCTTTTTGTTTAATTCAATCTTTTACCATCTTCTTTCATGAGTAATCTTAAAAATCTTGTTTTTTCTACAAGTTGTACTATTAGCTTCCGTTTCGAATATTTGGAAGCATCACCCTTTTCAAGGAGCTATCATGTCTTCGCTATATTTGTTTTTTTTATTTTTGTCCTATTCTTCTTTCTAGTTTATTCTTCTTTCTATATATTCTTCCCATCTTCTGTCTTGTGATCATCTCTATAGTTTCCTGAATGCTTCTACATTGATATTACGTTGAAGATATATTTCCCTCGGCATTCTTCATACGCCTTTCTCTTTTCTTGCATCTCCCTCTTGCTTCTTTATATCTACACATTCATATCACGACTATCTGAATTTTGCGATTCTCTGTGAAGAAAATATATTTCCTCCTTTTCCATTCATATTGTTTCGCTCTCCTCTTCTTTTTAACTTCATTCAGGGTTGACATTTCATTGTGACTTAAGAAATTGTTCTTGTAATTTTCTCCTCCACAGACATTTTTATTCGATTGAATCTTTTTCCATCTTTATATTATCTAGGTCTCTATTAATTCATATACATCATATTATCTTCATATTAAATCATACTCATTTTACTTTAAAGTCTCTTCTGCGATTTTCTTCCATGTTCAGACTATGTTCGCATTTCTGCTCTTCTCTATATCAAATTTGATGCAATGTTATAGATATTTTCCAGCGACTCTCTCTCCTTACTTTCATCTTCTTCTTGCGTCCTTCCATCTACAGTTAAATGTAAATGTCACAAATAACGACCATCTGAATTTTGTGACTTTCTGTGAAGAAGAGATTTCTTCTCCTTTTTCCATCTTGTTGTTTTCTAATCTTCTCTTCTGTTTTACTTGACTCTGGCTCGGCATTGTATATTTGCGTAAGAGATTGTAATTCCATTTCTTTCGTCCAAACCCATTTTTGATTTTCCGCATCTTCTTCATATTTTTTGGTTTGTAATACACTTCATGTTAATTATTTTAATTTATGTCATTTATTATATTTTCCAATTAATATAAGGACTGATTTTTTTCTAGACTGCTGTGAATAAGTACGTTTCCACGCTCTATTTTGCTAATAAGTTGAAGTTTGGAGTTTTAGTAGTATCATTTGTTTCAGACAGTTATAGTCTTTCCGCTTTTAAGGTTTTTCAGTCTCCTATGAAATCTTCATCTCCAATGACACCTTCCATCTTCCTACGACAGCTTCTTCTTTTCTTCTTTCCGGTTTCTTCTTCCACGTAAAAACTATCTTCATTTTCAGTCTTATAGCCAGATTTTAATTTCACCAATGCTTGGAAATTTATGTTAAGCTTAAAATATATAGGTAGCGATCTTCTCCATACGCTTTTCCCAGGTCTCCGATCTTCTTCTTGATTCTTTTTATTCACAGTTAGATTTAAGGACCATCTGAATTTCGCGAATCTCTCTGAAGGCGACATTTTTCTTCCTTTTCCCTTCATACTGTCTTCCAGTCTTCTTCTCTTTTGATTGACTTGATTAAGCTTAAGTTTTGATTTTGGCGTAAGAGATTGTCCTTCCAAATCTCTCGTCTATACTCCTTTTTGGTCAGTTCAATCTTTCACCATCATCTTTTACATGACTATTCTTCATAATATAATTTTTTCTACAAAGTGTGCCATTAGGTTCTTTTCGGATTTTTGGGAGTATCATCCTTTTCAAAGCCTTTTCATTCAGTCGCTTTTTTGCATCTTTTTTAGTCTTGTTCTAATCTTCTTTGCAGTTTATTCTTCTTTTTATATCTTCTTCCCATCTTCTGTCTTGTGATCATCTCTTTAGTTTCTTAATGCTTCCAAATTGATTTTACGTTAAGGATATAATTCCCTCGGTATTTTTCATATGACTTTCTCTTTTCTTGCAACTTCCCCTTGCTTCTTCATATTGTTTTTCAATCTTTTTCTCTTTCCTGTAACTTGTTTCAGCTTGCATTTCGGAGTTATCATAGTATATTTACTTTCGAGAAATCATCATTTTTAAAAATTTTTATCGGTTTTCAGTCTCATTCTATTCTTCTTTACAGTCTCATTTTCCATTTATGTTCATTTCTCATTTTTGACCTTCACCTCTTCTCTTCCTTTTTCATGAATGCTGTCAATTTATTATTACGCAGAATACTTTTTACGAACTTTTCCATACGCTCTTCTCTCCTGTTGCATCTTCTTCTTGCTTCTTCTTAATTAGAGGAGATCTAGCACGACATTCGACGACCATCTGAATTTTGTGACTCGCCGTAAAGACAAAATTTCTTTGTTTTCCCTTCATATTCTCTTCCATTGTTCTTTTCTTCTGATTAACTTCATTAAGCATAAGTTTTGATTTTGGCGTAAGAGATGGCTCTTCCAATTCTCTCCTCTATACAGCTTTTTGTTTAATTCAATCTTTTACCATCTTCTTTCATGAGTAATCTTAAAAATCTTGTTTATTCTACAAGTTGTACTATTAGCTTCCGTTTCGAATATTTGGAAGCATCACCCTTTTCAAGGAGTTATCATGTCTTCGTTATATTTGTTTTTTTATTTTTGTCCTATTCTTCTTTCTAGTTTATTCTTCTTTCTATATATTCTTCCCATCTTCTGTCTTGTTATCATCTCTATAGTTTCCTGAATGCTTCTACATTGATATTACGTTGAAGATATATTTCCCTCGGTATTCTTCATACGCCTTTCTCTTTTCTTGCATCTCCCTCTTGCTTCTTTATATCTACACATTCATATCACGACTATCTGAATTTTGCGATTCTCTGTGAAGAAAATATATTTCCTCCTTTTCCATTCATATTGTTTCGCTCTCCTCTTCTTTTTAACTTCATTCAGGGTTGACATTTCATTGTGACTTAAGAAATTGTTCTTGTAATTTTCTCCTCCACAGACATTCTTATTCGATTGAATCTTTTTCCATCTTTATATTATCTAGGTCTCTATTAATTCATATACATCATATTATCTTCATATTTAATCATACTCATTTTTCTTTAAAGTCTCTTCTGCGATTTACTTCCATGTACAGACTATGTTCGCATTTCTGCTCTTCTCTATATCAAATTTGATGCAATGTTATAGATATTTTCCAGCGACTCTCTCTCCTTACTTTCATCTTCTTCTTGCGTCCTTCCATCTACAGTTAAATGTAAATGTCACAAATAACGACCATCTGAATTTTGTGACTTTCTGTGAAGAAGAGATTTCTTCTCCTTTTTCCATCTTGTTGTTTTCTAATCTTCTCTTCTGTTTTACTTGACTCTGGCTCGGCATTGTATATTTGCGTAAGAGATTGTAATTCCATTTCTTTCGTCCAAACCCATTTTTGATTTTCCGCATCTTCTTCATATTTTTTGGTTTGTAATACACTTCATGTTAATTATTTTAATTTATGTCATTTATTATATTTTCCAATTAATATAAGGACTGATTTTTTTCTAGACTGCTGTGAATAAGTACGTTTCCACGCTCTATTTTGCTAATAAGTTGAAGTTTGGAGTTTTAGTAGTATCATTTGTTTCAGACAGTTATAGTCTTTCCGCTTTTAAGGTTTTTCAGTCTCCTATGAAATCTTCATCTCCAATGACACCTTCCATCTTCCTACGACAGCTTCTTCTTTTCTTCTTTCCAGTCTCTTCTTCCATGTAAAAACTATCTTCATTTTCAGTCTTCTAGCCAGATTTTAATTTCACCAATGCTTGGAAATTTATGTTAAGCTTAAAATATATATGTAGCGATCTTCTCCATACGCTTTTCCCAGGTCTCCGATCTTCTTCTTGATTCTTTTTATTCACAGTTAGATTTAAGGACCATCTGAATTTCGCGAATCTCTCTGAAGGCGACATTTTTCTTCCTTTTCCCTTCATACTGTCTTCCAGTCTTCTTCTCTTTTGATTGACTTGATTAAGCTTAAGTTTTGATTTTGGCGTAAGAGATTGTCCTTCCAAATCTCTCGTCTATACTCCTTTTTGGTCAGTTCAATCTTTCACCATCATCTTTTACATGACTATTCTTGATAATATAATTTTTTCTACAAAGTGTGCCATTAGGTTCTTTTCGGATTTTTGGGAGTATCATCCTTTTCAAAGCCTTTTCATTCATTCGATTTTTGCATCTTTTTTAGTCTTGTTCTAATCTTCTTTGCAGTTTATTCTTCTTTTTATATTTTCTTCCCATCTTCTGTCTTGTGATCATCTCTTTAGTTTCTTAATGCTTCCGAATTGATTTTACGTTAAGGATATAATTCCCTCGGTATTTTTCATATGACTTTCTCTTTTCTTGCAACTTCCTCTTGCTTCTTCATATTGTTTTTCAATCTTTTTCTCTTTCCTTTAACTTGTTTCAGCTTGCATTTCGGAGTTATCATAGTATATTTACTTTCGAGAAATCATCATTTTTAAAATTTTTTATCGGTTTTCAGTCTCATTCTATTCTTCTTTACAGTCTCATTTTCCATTTATGTTCATTTCTCATTTTTGACCTTCACCTCTTCTCTTCCTTTTTCATGAATGCTGTCAATTTATTATTACGCAGAATACTTTTTACGAACTTTTCCATACGCTCTTCTCTCCTGTTGCATCTTCTTCTTGCTTCTTCTTAATTGGAGGAGATCTAGCACGACATTCGACGACCATCTGAATTTTGTGACTCGCCGTAAAAACAAAATTTCTTTGTTTTCCCTTCATATTCTCTTCCATTGTTCTTTTCTTCTGATTAACTTCATTAAGCATAAGTTTTGATTTTGGCGTAAGAGATGGCTCTTCCAATTCTCTCCTCTATACAGCTTTTTGTTTAATTCAATCTTTTACCATCTTCTTTCATGAGTAATCTTAAAAATCTTGTTTTTTCTACAAGTTGTACTATTAGCTTCCGTTTCGAATATTTGGAAGCATCACCCTTTTCAAGGAGTTATCATGTCTTCGCTATATTTGTTTTTTATTTTTGTCCTATTCTTCTTTCTATATATTCTTCCCATCTTCTGTCTTGTGATCATCTCTATAGCTTCCTGAATGCTTCTACATTGATATTACGTTGAAGATATATTTTCCTCGGTATTCTTCATACGCCTTTCCCTTTTCTTGCATCTCCCTCTTGCTTCTTTATATCTACACATTCATATCACGACTATCTGAATTTTGCGATTCTCTGTGAAGAAAATATATTTCCTCCTTTTCCATTCATATTGTTTCGCTCTCCTCTTCTTTTTAACTTCATTCAGGGTTGACATTTCATTGTGACTTAAGGAATTGTTCTTGTAATTTTGACGTCCACAGACATTCTTATTCGATTGAATCTTTTTCCATCTTTATATTATCTAGGTCTCTATTAATTCATATACATCATATTATCTTCATATTAAATCATACTCATTTTACTTTAAAGTCTCTTCTGCGATTTACTTCCATGTTCAGACTATGTTCGCATTTCTGCTCTTCTCTATATCAAATTTGATGCAACGTTATAGATATTTTCCAGCGACTCTCTCTCCTTACTTTCATCTTCTTCTTGCGTTCTTCCATCTACAGTTAAATGTAAATGTCACAAATAACGACCATCTGAATTTTGTGACTTTCTGTGAAGAAGAGATTTCTTCTCCTTTTTCCATCTTGTTGTTTTCTAATCTTCTCTTCTGTTTTACTTGACTCTGGCTCGGCATTGTATATTTGCGTAAGAGATTGTAATTCCATTTCTTTCGTCCAAACCCATTTTTGATTTTGCGCATCTTCTTCATATTTTTTGGTTTGTAATACACTTCATGTTAATTATTTTAATTTATGTCATTTATTATATTTTCCAATTAATATAAGGACTGATTTTTTTCTAGACTGCTGTGAATAAGTACGTTTCCACGCTCTATTTTGCTAATAAGTTGAAGTTTGGAGTTTTAGTAGTATCATTTGTTTCAGACAGTTATAGTCTTTCCGCTTTTAAGGTTTTTCAGTCTCCTATGAAATCTTCATCTCCAATGACACCTTCCAGCTTCCTACGACAGCTTCTTCTTTTCTTCTTTCCAGTCTCTTCTTCCATGTAAAAACTATCTTCATTTTCAGTCTTCTAGCCAGATTTTAATTTCACCAATGCTTGGAAATTTATGTTAAGCTTAAAATATATATGTAGCGATCTTCTCCATACGCTTTTCCCAGGTCTCCGATCTTCTTCTTGATTGTTTTTATTCACAGTTAGATTTAAGGACCATCTGAATTTCGCGAATCTCTCTGAAGGCGACATTTTTCTTCCTTTTCCCTTCATACTGTCTTCCAGTCTTCTTCCCTTTTGATTGACTTGATTAAGCTTAAGTTTTGATTTTGGCGTAAGAGATTGTCCTTCCAAATCTCTCGTCTATACTCCTTTTTGGTCAGTTCAATCTTTCACCATCATCTTTTACATGACTATTCTTGATGATATAATTTTTTCTACAAAGTGTGCCATTAGGTTCTTTTCGGATTTTTGGGAGGATCATCCTTTTCAAAGCCTTTTCATTCATTCGCTTTTTTGCATTTTTTTAGTCTTGTTCTAATCTTCTTTGCAGTTTATTCTTCTTTTTATATCTTCTTCCCATCTTCTGTCTTGTGATCATCTCTTTAGTTTCTTAATGCTTCCGAATTGATTTTACGTTAAGGATATAATTCCCTCGGTATTTTTCATATGACTTTCTCTTTTCTTGCAACTTCCTCTTGCTTCTTCATATTGTTTTTCAATCTTTTTCTCTTTCCTTTAACTTGTTTCAGCTTGCATTTCGGAGTTATCATAGTATATTTACTTTCGAGAAATCATCATTTTTAAAATTTTTTATCGGTTTTCAGTCTCATTCTATTCTTCTTTTGAGTCTCATTTTCCATTTATGTTCCTTTCTCATTTTTGACCTTCACCTCTTCTCTTCCTTTTTCATGAATGCTGTCAATTTATTATTACGCAGAATACTTTTTACGAACTTTTCCATATGCTCTTCTCTCCTGTTGCATCTTCTTCTTGCTTCTTCTTAATTGGAGGAGATCTAGCACGACATTCGACGACCATCTGAATTTTGTGACTCGCCGTAAAGACAAAATTTCTTTGTTTTCCCTTCATATTCTCTTCCATTGTTCTTTTCTTCTGATTAACTTCATTAAGCATAAGTTTTGATTTTGGCGTAAGAGATGGCTCTTCCAATTCTCTCCTCTATACAGCTTTTTGTTTAATTCAATCTTTTACCATCTTCTTTCATGAGTAATCTTAAAAATCTTGTTTTTTCTACAAGTTGTACTATTAGCTTCCGTTTCGAATATTTGGAAGCATCACCCTTTTCAAGGAGTTATCATGTCTTCGCTATATTTGTTTTTTTATTTTTGTCCTATTCTTCTTTCTAGTTTATTCTTCTTTCTATATATTCTTCCCATCTTCTGTCTTGTGATCATCTCTATAGTTTCCTGAATGCTTCTACATTGATATTACGTTGAAGATATATTTCCCTCGGTATTCTTCATACGCCTTTCCCTTTTCTTGCATCTCCCTCTTGCTTCTTTATATCTACACATTCATATCACGACTATCTGAATTTTGCGATTCTCTTTGAAGAAAATATATTTCCTCCTTTTCCATTCATATTGTTTCGCTCTCCTCTTCTTTTTAACTTCATTCAGGGTTGACATTTCATTGTGACTTAAGGAATTGTTCTTGTAATTTTGACGTCCACAGACATTCTTATTCGATTGAATCTTTTTCCATCTTTATATTATCTAGGTCTCTATTAATTCATATACATCATATTATCTTCATATTAAATCATACTCATTTTACTTTAAAGTCTCTTCTGCGATTTTCTTCCATGTTCAGACTATGTTCGCATTTCTGCTCTTCTCTATATCAAATTTGATGCAATGTTATAGATATTTTCCAGCGACTCTCTCTCCTTACTTTCATCTTCTTCTTGCGTCCTTCCATCTACAGTTAAATGTAAATGTCACAAATAACGACCATCTGAATTTTGTGACTTTCTGTGAAGAAGAGATTTCTTCTCCTTTTTCCATCTTGTTGTTTTCTAATCTTCTCTTCTGTTTTACTTGACTCTGGCTCGGCATTGTATATTTGCGTAAGAGATTGTAATTCCATTTCTTTCGTCCAAACCCATTTTTGATTTTCCGCATCTTCTTCATATTTTTTGGTTTGTAATACACTTCATGTTAATTATTTTAATTTATGTCATTTATTATATTTTCCAATTAATATAAGGACTGATTTTTTTCTAGACTGCTGTGAATAAGTACGTTTCCACGCTCTATTTTGCTAATAAGTTGAAGTTTGGAGTTTTAGTAGTATCATTTGTTTCAGACAGTTATAGTCTTTCCGCTTTTAAGGTTTTTCAGTCTCCTATGAAATCTTCATCTCCAATGACACCTTCCATCTTCCTACGACAGCTTCTTCTTTTCTTCTTTCCGGTTTCTTCTTCCACGTAAAAACTATCTTCATTTTCAGTCTTATAGCCAGATTTTAATTTCACCAATGCTTGGAAATTTATGTTAAGCTTAAAATATATAGGTAGCGATCTTCTCCATACGCTTTTCCCAGGTCTCCGATCTTCTTCTTGATTCTTTTTATTCACAGTTAGATTTAAGGACCATCTGAATTTCGCGAATCTCTCTGAAGGCGACATTTTTCTTCCTTTTCCCTTCATACTGTCTTCCAGTCTTCTTCTCTTTTGATTGACTTGATTAAGCTTAAGTTTTGATTTTGGCGTAAGAGATTGTCCTTCCAAATCTCTCGTCTATACTCCTTTTTGGTCAGTTCAATCTTTCACCATCATCTTTTACATGACTATTCTTCATAATATAATTTTTTCTACAAAGTGTGCCATTAGGTTCTTTTCGGATTTTTGGGAGTATCATCCTTTTCAAAGCCTTTTCATTCATTCGCTTTTTTGCATCTTTTTTAGTCTTGTTCTAATCTTCTTTGCAGTTTATTCTTCTTTTTATATCTTCTTCCCATCTTCTGTCTTGTGATCATCTCTTTAGTTTCTTAATGCTTCCAAATTGATTTTACGTTAAGGATATAATTCCCTCGGTATTTTTCATATGACTTTCTCTTTTCTTGCAACTTCCCCTTGCTTCTTCATATTGTTTTTCAATCTTTTTCTCTTTCCTGTAACTTGTTTCAGCTTGCATTTCGGAGTTATCATAGTATATTTACTTTCGAGAAATCATCATTTTTAAAAATTTTTATCGGTTTTCAGTCTCATTCTATTCTTCTTTACAGTCTCATTTTCCATTTATGTTCATTTCTCATTTTTGACCTTCACCTCTTCTCTTCCTTTTTCATGAATGCTGTCAATTTATTATTACGCAGAATACTTTTTACGAACTTTTCCATACGCTCTTCTCTCCTGTTGCATCTTCTTCTTGCTTCTTCTTAATTAGAGGAGATCTAGCACGACATTCGACGACCATCTGAATTTTGTGACTCGCCGTAAAGACAAAATTTCTTTGTTTTCCCTTCATATTCTCTTCCATTGTTCTTTTCTTCTGATTAACTTCATTAAGCATAAGTTTTGATTTTGGCGTAAGAGATGGCTCTTCCAATTCTCTCCTCTATACAGCTTTTTGTTTAATTCAATCTTTTACCATCTTCTTTCATGAGTAATCTTAAAAATCTTGTTTATTCTACAAGTTGTACTATTAGCTTCCGTTTCGAATATTTGGAAGCATCACCCTTTTCAAGGAGTTATCATGTCTTCGTTATATTTGTTTTTTTATTTTTGTCCTATTCTTCTTTCTAGTTTATTCTTCTTTCTATATATTCTTCCCATCTTCTGTCTTGTTATCATCTCTATAGTTTCCTGAATGCTTCTACATTGATATTACGTTGAAGATATATTTCCCTCGGTATTCTTCATACGCCTTTCTCTTTTCTTGCATCTCCCTCTTGCTTCTTTATATCTACACATTCATATCACGACTATCTGAATTTTGCGATTCTCTGTGAAGAAAATATATTTCCTCCTTTTCCATTCATATTGTTTCGCTCTCCTCTTCTTTTTAACTTCATTCAGGGTTGACATTTCATTGTGACTTAAGAAATTGTTCTTGTAATTTTCTCCTCCACAGACATTCTTATTCGATTGAATCTTTTTCCATCTTTATATTATCTAGGTCTCTATTAATTCATATACATCATATTATCTTCATATTAAATCATACTCATTTTTCTTTAAAGTCTCTTCTGCGATTTACTTCCATGTACAGACTATGTTCGCATTTCTGCTCTTCTCTATATCAAATTTGATGCAATGTTATAGATATTTTCCAGCGACTCTCTCTCCTTACTTTCATCTTCTTCTTGCGTCCTTCCATCTACAGTTAAATGTAAATGTCACAAATAACGACCATCTGAATTTTGTGACTTTCTGTGAAGAAGAGATTTCTTCTCCTTTTTCCATCTTGTTGTTTTCTAATCTTCTCTTCTGTTTTACTTGACTCTGGCTCGGCATTGTATATTTGCGTAAGAGATTGTAATTCCATTTCTTTCGTCCAAACCCATTTTTGATTTTCCGCATCTTCTTCATATTTTTTGGTTTGTAATACACTTCATGTTAATTATTTTAATTTATGTCATTTATTATATTTTCCAATTAATATAAGGACTGATTTTTTTCTAGACTGCTGTGAATAAGTACGTTTCCACGCTCTATTTTGCTAATAAGTTGAAGTTTGGAGTTTTAGTAGTATCATTTGTTTCAGACAGTTATAGTCTTTCCGCTTTTAAGGTTTTTCAGTCTCCTATGAAATCTTCATCTCCAATGACACCTTCCATCTTCCTACGACAGCTTCTTCTTTTCTTCTTTCCAGTCTCTTCTTCCATGTAAAAACTATCTTCATTTTCAGTCTTCTAGCCAGATTTTAATTTCACCAATGCTTGGAAATTTATGTTAAGCTTAAAATATATATGTAGCGATCTTCTCCATACGCTTTTCCCAGGTCTCCGATCTTCTTCTTGATTCTTTTTATTCACAGTTAGATTTAAGGACCATCTGAATTTCGCGAATCTCTCTGAAGGCGACATTTTTCTTCCTTTTCCCTTCATACTGTCTTCCAGTCTTCTTCTCTTTTGATTGACTTGATTAAGCTTAAGTTTTGATTTTGGCGTAAGAGATTGTCCTTCCAAATCTCTCGTCTATACTCCTTTTTGGTCAGTTCAATCTTTCACCATCATCTTTTACATGACTATTCTTGATAATATAATTTTTTCTACAAAGTGTGCCATTAGGTTCTTTTCGGATTTTTGGGAGTATCATCCTTTTCAAAGCCTTTTCATTCATTCGATTTTTGCATCTTTTTTAGTCTTGTTCTAATCTTCTTTGCAGTTTATTCTTCTTTTTATATTTTCTTCCCATCTTCTGTCTTGTGATCATCTCTTTAGTTTCTTAATGCTTCCGAATTGATTTTACGTTAAGGATATAATTCCCTCGGTATTTTTCATATGACTTTCTCTTTTCTTGCAACTTCCTCTTGCTTCTTCATATTGTTTTTCAATCTTTTTCTCTTTCCTTTAACTTGTTTCAGCTTGCATTTCGGAGTTATCATAGTATATTTACTTTCGAGAAATCATCATTTTTAAAATTTTTTATCGGTTTTCAGTCTCATTCTATTCTTCTTTACAGTCTCATTTTCCATTTATGTTCATTTCTCATTTTTGACCTTCACCTCTTCTCTTCCTTTTTCATGAATGCTGTCAATTTATTATTACGCAGAATACTTTTTACGAACTTTTCCATACGCTCTTCTCTCCTGTTGCATCTTCTTCTTGCTTCTTCTTAATTGGAGGAGATCTAGCACGACATTCGACGACCATCTGAATTTTGTGACTCGCCGTAAAAACAAAATTTCTTTGTTTTCCCTTCATATTCTCTTCCATTGTTCTTTTCTTCTGATTAACTTCATTAAGCATAAGTTTTGATTTTGGCGTAAGAGATGGCTCTTCCAATTCTCTCCTCTATACAGCTTTTTGTTTAATTCAATCTTTTACCATCTTCTTTCATGAGTAATCTTAAAAATCTTGTTTTTTCTACAAGTTGTACTATTAGCTTCCGTTTCGAATATTTGGAAGCATCACCCTTTTCAAGGAGTTATCATGTCTTCGCTATATTTGTTTTTTATTTTTGTCCTATTCTTCTTTCTATATATTCTTCCCATCTTCTGTCTTGTGATCATCTCTATAGCTTCCTGAATGCTTCTACATTGATATTACGTTGAAGATATATTTTCCTCGGTATTCTTCATACGCCTTTCCCTTTTCTTGCATCTCCCTCTTGCTTCTTTATATCTACACATTCATATCACGACTATCTGAATTTTGCGATTCTCTGTGAAGAAAATATATTTCCTCCTTTTCCATTCATATTGTTTCGCTCTCCTCTTCTTTTTAACTTCATTCAGGGTTGACATTTCATTGTGACTTAAGGAATTGTTCTTGTAATTTTGACGTCCACAGACATTCTTATTCGATTGAATCTTTTTCCATCTTTATATTATCTAGGTCTCTATTAATTCATATACATCATATTATCTTCATATTAAATCATACTCATTTTACTTTAAAGTCTCTTCTGCGATTTACTTCCATGTTCAGACTATGTTCGCATTTCTGCTCTTCTCTATATCAAATTTGATGCAACGTTATAGATATTTTCCAGCGACTCTCTCTCCTTACTTTCATCTTCTTCTTGCGTTCTTCCATCTACAGTTAAATGTAAATGTCACAAATAACGACCATCTGAATTTTGTGACTTTCTGTGAAGAAGAGATTTCTTCTCCTTTTTCCATCTTGTTGTTTTCTAATCTTCTCTTCTGTTTTACTTGACTCTGGCTCGGCATTGTATATTTGCGTAAGAGATTGTAATTCCATTTCTTTCGTCCAAACCCATTTTTGATTTTGCGCATCTTCTTCATATTTTTTGGTTTGTAATACACTTCATGTTAATTATTTTAATTTATGTCATTTATTATATTTTCCAATTAATATAAGGACTGATTTTTTTCTAGACTGCTGTGAATAAGTACGTTTCCACGCTCTATTTTGCTAATAAGTTGAAGTTTGGAGTTTTAGTAGTATCATTTGTTTCAGACAGTTATAGTCTTTCCGCTTTTAAGGTTTTTCAGTCTCCTATGAAATCTTCATCTCCAATGACACCTTCCAGCTTCCTACGACAGCTTCTTCTTTTCTTCTTTCCAGTCTCTTCTTCCATGTAAAAACTATCTTCATTTTCAGTCTTCTAGCCAGATTTTAATTTCACCAATGCTTGGAAATTTATGTTAAGCTTAAAATATATATGTAGCGATCTTCTCCATACGCTTTTCCCAGGTCTCCGATCTTCTTCTTGATTGTTTTTATTCACAGTTAGATTTAAGGACCATCTGAATTTCGCGAATCTCTCTGAAGGCGACATTTTTCTTCCTTTTCCCTTCATACTGTCTTCCAGTCTTCTTCCCTTTTGATTGACTTGATTAAGCTTAAGTTTTGATTTTGGCGTAAGAGATTGTCCTTCCAAATCTCTCGTCTATACTCCTTTTTGGTCAGTTCAATCTTTCACCATCATCTTTTACATGACTATTCTTGATGATATAATTTTTTCTACAAAGTGTGCCATTAGGTTCTTTTCGGATTTTTGGGAGGATCATCCTTTTCAAAGCCTTTTCATTCATTCGCTTTTTTGCATTTTTTTTAGTCTTGTTCTAATCTTCTTTGCAGTTTATTCTTCTTTTTATATCTTCTTCCCATCTTCTGTCTTGTGATCATCTCTTTAGTTTCTTAATGCTTCCGAATTGATTTTACGTTAAGGATATAATTCCCTCGGTATTTTTCATATGACTTTCTCTTTTCTTGCAACTTCCTCTTGCTTCTTCATATTGTTTTTCAATCTTTTTCTCTTTCCTTTAACTTGTTTCAGCTTGCATTTCGGAGTTATCATAGTATATTTACTTTCGAGAAATCATCATTTTTAAAATTTTTTATCGGTTTTCAGTCTCATTCTATTCTTCTTTTGAGTCTCATTTTCCATTTATGTTCCTTTCTCATTTTTGACCTTCACCTCTTCTCTTCCTTTTTCATGAATGCTGTCAATTTATTATTACGCAGAATACTTTTTACGAACTTTTCCATATGCTCTTCTCTCCTGTTGCATCTTCTTCTTGCTTCTTCTTAATTGGAGGAGATCTAGCACGACATTCGACGACCATCTGAATTTTGTGACTCGCCGTAAAGACAAAATTTCTTTGTTTTCCCTTCATATTCTCTTCCATTGTTCTTTTCTTCTGATTAACTTCATTAAGCATAAGTTTTGATTTTGGCGTAAGAGATGGCTCTTCCAATTCTCTCCTCTATACAGCTTTTTGTTTAATTCAATCTTTTACCATCTTCTTTCATGAGTAATCTTAAAAATCTTGTTTTTTCTACAAGTTGTACTATTAGCTTCCGTTTCGAATATTTGGAAGCATCACCCTTTTCAAGGAGTTATCATGTCTTCGCTATATTTGTTTTTTTATTTTTGTCCTATTCTTCTTTCTAGTTTATTCTTCTTTCTATATATTCTTCCCATCTTCTGTCTTGTGATCATCTCTATAGTTTCCTGAATGCTTCTACATTGATATTACGTTGAAGATATATTTCCCTCGGTATTCTTCATACGCCTTTCCCTTTTCTTGCATCTCCCTCTTGCTTCTTTATATCTACACATTCATATCACGACTATCTGAATTTTGCGATTCTCTGTGAAGAAAATATATTTCCTCCTTTTCCATTCATATTGTTTCGCTCTCCTCTTCTTTTTAACTTCATTCAGGGTTGACATTTCATTGTGACTTAAGGAATTGTTCTTGTAATTTTGACGTCCACAGACATTCTTATTCGATTGAATCTTTTTCCATCTTTATATTATCTAGGTCTCTATTAATTCATATACATCATATTATCTTCATATTAAATCATACTCATTTTACTTTAAAGTCTCTTCTGCGATTTACTTCCATGTTCAGACTATGTTCGCATTTCTGCTCTTCTCTATATCAAATTTGATGCAACGTTATAGATATTTTCCAGCGACTCTCTCTCCTTACTTTCATCTTCTTCTTGCGTTCTTCCATCTACAGTTAAATGTAAATGTCACAAATAACGACCATCTGAATTTTGTGACTTTCTGTGAAGAAGAGATTTCTTCTCCTTTTTCCATCTTGTTGTTTTTTAATCTTCTCTTCTGTTTTACTTGACTCTGGCTCGGCATTGTATATTTGCGTAAGAGATTGTAATTCCATTTCTTTCGTCCAAACCCATTTTTGATTTTCCGCATCTTCTTCATATTTTTTGGTTTGTAATACACTTCATGTTAATTATTTTAATTTATGTCATTTATTATATTTTCCAATTAATATAAGGACTGATTTTTTTCTAGACTGCTGTGAATAAGTACGTTTCCACGCTCTATTTTGCTAATAAGTTGAAGTTTGGAGTTTTAGTAGTATCATTTGTTTCAGACAGTTATAGTCTTTCCGCTTTTAAGGTTTTTCAGTCTCCTATGAAATCTTCATCTCCAATGACACCTTCCAGCTTCCTACGACAGCTTCTTCTTTTCTTCTTTCCAGTCTCTTCTTCCATGTAAAAACTATCTTCATTTTCAGTCTTCTAGCCAGATTTTAATTTCACCAATGCTTGGAAATTTATGTTAAGCTTAAAATATATATGTAGCGATCTTCTCCATACGCTTTTCCCAGGTCTCCGATCTTCTTCTTGATTGTTTTTATTCACAGTTAGATTTAAGGACCATCTGAATTTCGCGAATCTCTCTGAAGGCGACATTTTTCTTCCTTTTCCCTTCATACTGTCTTCCAGTCTTCTTCCCTTTTGATTGACTTGATTAAGCTTAAGTTTTGATTTTGGCGTAAGAGATTGTCCTTCCAAATCTCTCGTCTATACTCCTTTTTGGTCAGTTCAATCTTTCACCATCATCTTTTACATGACTATTCTTGATGATATAATTTTTTCTACAAAGTGTGCCATTAGGTTCTTTTCGGATTTTTGGGAGTATCATCCTTTTCAAAGCCTTTTCATTCATTCGCTTTTTTGCATTTTTTTTAGTCTTGTTCTAATCTTCTTTGCAGTTTATTCTTCTTTTTATATCTTCTTCCCATCTTCTGTCTTGTGATCATCTCTTTAGTTTCTTAATGCTTCCGAATTGATTTTACGTTAAGGATATAATTCCCTCGGTATTTTTCATATGACTTTCTCTTTTCTTGCAACTTCCTCTTGCTTCTTCATATTGTTTTTCAATCTTTTTCTCTTTCCTTTAACTTGTTTCAGCTTGCATTTCGGAGTTATCATAGTATATTTACTTTCGAGAAATCATCATTTTTAAAATTTTTTATCGGTTTTCAGTCTCATTCTATTCTTCTTTTCAGTCTCATTTTCCATTTATGTTCCTTTCTCATTTTTGACCTTCACCTCTTCTCTTCCTTTTTCATGAATGCTGTCAATTTATTATTACGCAGAATACTTTTTACGAACTTTTCCATATGCTCTTCTCTCCTGTTGCATCTTCTTCTTGCTTCTTCTTAATTGGAGGAGATCTAGCACGACATTCGACGACCATCTGAATTTTGTGACTCGCCGTAAAGACAAAATTTCTTTGTTTTCCCTTCATATTCTCTTCCATTGTTCTTTTCTTCTGATTAACTTCATTAAGCATAAGTTTTGATTTTGGCGTAAGAGATGGCTCTTCCAATTCTCTCCTCTATACAGCTTTTTGTTTAATTCAATCTTTTACCATCTTCTTTAATGAGTAATCTTAAAAATCTTGTTTTTTCTACAAGTTGTACTATTAGCTTCCGTTTCGAATATTTGGAAGCATCACCCTTTTCAAGGAGTTATCATGTCTTCGCTATATTTGTTTTTTTATTTTTGTCCTATTCTTCTTTCTAGTTTATTCTTCTTTCTATATATTCTTCCCATCTTCTGTCTTGTGATCATCTCTATAGTTTCCTGAATGCTTCTACATTGATATTACGTTGAAGATATATTTCCCTCGGTATTCTTCATACGCCTTTCCCTTTTCTTGCATCTCCCTCTTGCTTCTTTATATCTACACATTCATATCACGACTATCTGAATTTTGCGATTCTCTGTGAAGAAAATATATTTCCTCCTTTTCCATTCATATTGTTTCGCTCTCCTCTTCTTTTTAACTTCATTCAGGGTTGACATTTCATTGTGACTTAAGAAATTGTTCTTGTAATTTTCTCCTCCACAGACATTCTTATTCGATTGAATCTTTTTCCATCTTTATATTATCTAGGTCTCTATTAATTCATATACATCATATTATCTTCATATTAAATCATACTCATTTTACTTTAAAGTCTCTTCTGCGATTTACTTCCATGTTCAGACTATGTTCGCATTTCTGCTCTTCTCTATATCAAATTTGATGCGACGTTATAGATATTTTCCAGCGACTCTCTCTCCTTACTTTCATCTTCTTCTTGCGTCCTTCCATCTACAGTTAAATGTAAATGTCACAAATAACGACCATCTGAATTTTGTGACTTTCTGTGAAGAAGAGATTTCTTCTCCTTTTTCCATCTTGTTGTTTTTTAATCTTCTCTTCTGTTTTACTTGACTCTGGCTCGGCATTGTATATTTGCGTAAGAGATTGTAATTCCATTTCTTTCGTCCAAACCCATTTTTGATTTTCCGCATCTTCTTCATATTTTTTGGTTTGTAATACACTTCATGTTAATTATTTTAATTTATGTCATTTATTATATTTTCCAATTAATATAAGGACTGATTTTTTTCTAGACTGCTGTGAATAAGTACGTTTCCACGCTCTATTTTGCTAATAAGTTGAAGTTTGGAGTTTTAGTAGTATCATTTGTTTCAGACAGTTATAGTCTTTCCGCTTTTAAGGTTTTTCAGTCTCCTATGAAATCTTCATCTCCAATGACACCTTCCATCTTCCTACGACAGCTTCTTCTTTTCTTCTTTCCAGTCTCTTCTTCCATGTAAAAACTATCTTCATTTTCAGTCTTCTAGCCAGATTTTAATTTCACCAATGCTTGGAAATTTATGTTAAGCTTAAAATATATATGTAGCGATCTTCTCCATACGCTTTTCCCAGGTCTCCGATCTTCTTCTTGATTCTTTTTATTCACAGTTAGATTTAAGGACCATCTGAATTTCGCGAATCTCTCTGAAGGCGACATTTTTCTTCCTTTTCCCTTCATACTGTCTTCCAGTCTTCTTCTCTTTTGATTGACTTGATTAAGCTTAAGTTTTGATTTTGGCGTAAGAGATTGTCCTTCCAAATCTCTCGTCTATACTCCTTTTTGGTCAGTTCAATCTTTCACCATCATCTTTTACATGACTATTCTTGATGATATAATTTTTTCTACAAAGTGTGCCATTAGGTTCTTTTCGGATTTTTGGGAGTATCATCCTTTTCAAAGCCTTTTCATTCATTCGCTTTTTTGCATCTTTTTTAGTCTTGTTCTAATCTTCTTTGCAGTTTATTCTTCTTTTTATATCTTCTTCCCATCTTCTGTCTTGTGATCATCTCTTTAGTTTCTTAATGCTTCCGAATTGATTTTACGTTAAGGATATAATTCCCTCGGTATTTTTCATATGACTTTCTCTTTTCTTGCAACTTCCTCTTGCTTTTTCATATTCTTTTTCAATCTTTTTCTCTTTCCTTTAACTTGTTTCAGCTTGCATTTCGGAGTTATCATAGTATATTTACTTTCGAGAAGTCATCATTTTTAAAAATTTTTATCGGTTTTCAGTCTCATTCTATTCTTCTTTACAGTCTCATTTTCCATTTATGTTCCTTTCTCATTTTTGACCTTCACCTCTTCTCTTCCTTTTTCATGAATGCTGTCAATTTATTATTACGCAGAATACTTTTTACGAACTTTTCCATACGCTCTTCTCGCCTGTTGCATCTTCTTCTTGCTTCTTCTTAATTAGAGGAGATCTAGCACGACATTCGACGACCATCTGAATTTTGTGACTCGCCGTAAAGACAAAATTTCTTTGTTTTCCTTTCATATTCTCTTCCATTGTTCTTTTCTTCTGATTAACTTCATTAAGCATAAGTTTTGATTTTGGCGTAAGAGATGGCTCTTCCAATTCTCTCCTCTATACAGCTTTTTGTTTAATTCAATCTTTTACCATCTTCTTTCATGAGTAATCTTAAAAATCTTGTTTTTTCTACAAGTTGTACTATTAGCTTCCGTTTCGAATATTTGGAAGCATCACCCTTTTCAAGGAGTTATCATGTCTTCGCTATATTTGTTTTTTATTTTTGTCCTATTCTTCTTTCTAGTTTATTCTTCTTTCTATATATTCTTCCCATCTTCTGTCTTGTGATCATCTCTATAGTTTCCTGAATGCTTCTACATTGATATTACGTTGAAGATATATTTCCCTCGGTATTCTTCATACGCCTTTCCCTTTTCTTGCATCTCCCTCTTGCTTCTTTATATCTACACATTCATATCACGACTATCTGAATTTTGCGATTCTCTGTGAAGAAAATATATTTCCTCCTTTTCCATTCATATTGTTTTGCTCTCCTCTTCTTTTTAACTTCATTCAGGGTTGACATTTCATTGTGACTTAAGAAATTGTTCTTGTAATTTTCTCCTCCACAGACATTCTTATTCGATTGAATCTTTTTCCATCTTTATATTATCTAGGTCTCTATTAATTCATATACATCATATTATCTTCATATTAAATCATACTCATTTTACTTTAAAGTCTCTTCTGCGATTTACTTCCATGTTCAAACTATGTTCGCATTTCTGCTCTTCTCTATATCAAATTTGATGCAACGTTATAGATATTTTCCAGCGACTCTCTCTCCTTACTTTCATCTTCTTCTTGCGTCCTTCCATCTACAGTTAAATGTAAATGTCACAAATAACGACCATCTGAATTTTGTGACTTTCTGTGAAGAAGAGATTTCTTCTCCTTTTTCCATCTTGTTGTTTTCTAATCTTCTCTTCTGTTTTACTTGACTCTGGCTCGGCATTGTATATTTGCGTAAGAGATTGTAATTCCATTTCTTTCGTCCAAACCCATTTTTGATTTTCCGCATCTTCTTCATATTTTTTGGTTTGTAATACACTTCATGTTAATTATTTTAATTTATGTCATTTATTATATTTTCCAATTAATATAAGGACTGATTTGTTTCTAGACTGCTGTGAATAAGTACGTTTCCACGCTCTATTTTGCTAATAAGTTGAAGTTTGGAGTTTTAGTAGTATCATTTGTTTCAGACAGTTATAGTCTTTCCGCTTTTAAGGTTTTTCAGTCTCCTATGAAATCTTCATCTCCAATGACACCTTCCATCTTCCTACGACAGCTTCTTCTTTTCTTCTTTCCAGTCTCTTCTTCCATGTAAAAACTATCTTCATTTTCAGTCTTCTAGCCAGATTTTAATTTCACCAATGCTTGGAAATTTATGTTAAGCTTAAAATATATATGTAGCGATCTTCTCCATACGCTTTTCCCAGGTCTCCGATCTTCTTCTTGATTGTTTTTATTCACAGTTAGATTTAAGGACCATCTGAATTTCGCGAATCTCTCTGAAGGCGACATTTTTCTTCCTTTTCCCTTCATACTGTCTTCCAGTCTTCTTCTCTTTTGATTGACTTGATTAAGCTTAAGTTTTGATTTTGGCGTAAGAGATTGTCCTTCCAAATCTCTCGTCTATACTCCTTTTTGGTCAGTTCAATCTTTCACCATCATCTTTTACATGACTATTCTTGATGATATAATTTTTTCTACAAAGTGTGCCATTAGGTTCTTTTCGGATTTTTGGGAGTATCATCCTTTTCAAAGCCTTTTCATTCATTCGCTTTTTTGCATCTTTTTTAGTCTTGTTCTAATCTTCTTTGCAGTTTATTCTTCTTTTTATATCTTCTTCCCATCTTCTGTCTTGTGATCATCTCTTTAGTTTCTTAATGCTTCCGAATTGATTTTACGTTAAGGATATAATTCCCTCGGTATTTTTCATATGACTTTCTCTTTTCTTGCAACTTCCTCTTGCTTTTTCATATTCTTTTTCAATCTTTTTCTCTTTCCTTTAACTTGTTTCAGCTTGCATTTCGGAGTTATCATAGTATATTTACTTTCGAGAAGTCATCATTTTTAAAAATTTTTATCGGTTTTCAGTCTCATTCTATTCTTCTTTACAGTCTCATTTTCCATTTATGTTCCTTTCTCATTTTTGACCTTCACCTCTTCTCTTCCTTTTTCATGAATGCTGTCAATTTATTATTACGCAGAATACTTTTTACGAACTTTTCCATACGCTCTTCTCGCCTGTTGCATCTTCTTCTTGCTTCTTCTTAATTAGAGGAGATCTAGCACGACATTCGACGACCATCTGAATTTTGTTACTCGCCGTAAAGACAAAATTTCTTTGTTTTCCCTTCATATTCTCTTCCATTGTTCTTTTCTTCTGATTAACTTCATTAAGCATAAGTTTTGATTTTGGCGTAAGAGATTGTCCTTCCAAATCTCTCGTCTATACTCCTTGGTCAATTCAATCTTTTCCCATCTTCTTTTACATGACTATTCTTGATAATATATTTTTTTCCTACATCTTCTTCTTAATTTCGTCGACTTTCTATTACGAGAGTTTCCGTTCCTGAATTCTTCTGATTTTTTGACACATCTATCTTCTCAAGAGAACTCCCATGCTTTCTCCTTTTGGTGGATTTCCAGTCTTCTGCTCTTATGCTTTTACTGTCTTTGCTGTTTCTTTTAACTTATTATCGTTTTCATTTTGTTTTTTTCGTTAGAAATTAATTTCCCATTATTTTTCCAGTGACTGTTGTCTAACACATTTCACTCTTCTGCTTTCCTTTAGAGAAGTTATTCGTAAGGTTGCGTGATTTTTAGCTGCCGAATTACAAGCTGTAGAAAGGACGTGGAATCTTTTTCCTAAGCTGTAGTTTGTGCTTCATAGTACACTAACAACTGGGAAGACATGGCATCAACACTTTAAAGGAAATTCATGTAGAAACATCGCGTAACGATTCAACATATATTCGACACATTACCAACTTAGTATTCGTAGAATTGAAATCAACACCTAAGAGTGGTTGTTGATTTCATTCTACAATCCCTAGAAGTACCACCACCTCATTAGATAATAATAGCTTTATTCTCTCTCCTCCATGAAACTCCACGAAACTCGAGAGAACTCCCAACCAGTAACTCTTATCCAATAAAAAGCAAACCATCGAACGGCAAAATAGAAGAAATCAAAGAAGAATCGTCTAACATCACACAACAAATATCCAAAATCATACTACTCATACATTTTAAGTTTATGTCACTCTGCCAATACTTCGACAATGAAATTGTGACAACAAACAAACGAAACAAATTAAGGATTGCTTTGAACGAAGATTATCACCAATGATAGAATTCACGATTTTGCTGGCCAACATATTTCTCTTGAAGGATTTCACATGGACAACAGAATATGAAGTTTTAGGAACACCTCCAGTCTAGAAACAGCATTGACGCATTAAAGAGCAGAATCCCAGATATAGAAAAGATCCAACCCTGTCGTCCCTCAAAAACTCATTGTTAGTTTAACTGAGAGCACAACTTACTGTTTAGTGCAACAATTCACGTCCCATCCACAACTTGAAGTAGCACAGTGTGAAAATCACGTTATGAATTTGTAGAACGTTTGAATACAAGTCCTTCCACATATCAGGCAGCTTCATGTTTTGTTGTGATTTAAAAGCAACAAGTTGAAAATAACGTTGAAAAGCATCGTAGATTTATCATATCATATTGTTTTCTTTTCTTCCCGTTTCGTTCCATGTATACGCTCGCTTTTTTGTTCTTTTGGTCTTGTTCTATTCTTTATTGCAGTTTATTCTTCTTTTTATATCTTCTTCCCATCTTCTATCTTGTGATAATCTCTTTAGTTTCTTAATGCTTCCGAATTGATTTTACGTTAAGGATATAATTCTCTCGGTATTTTTCATATGACTTTCTCTTTTCTTGCACCTTCCTCTTGTTTCTTCATCTTGTTTTTCAATCTTTTTCTCTTTTCTTTAACTTGTTTCAGCTTGCATTTCGGAGTTATCATAGTATATTTACTTTCGAGAAATTATCATTTTTAAAATTTTTTATCGGTTCTCAGTCTCATTCTATTCTTCTTTAGAGTCTCATTTTCCATTTATGTTCTTTTCTCATTTTTGACGTGCACCTCTTCTCTTCCTTTATAATGAATGCTGTCAATTTATTACTACCCAGAATACTTTTTACGAACTTCTCCATACGCTCTTCTCTAGTGTTGCATCTTCTTCTTGCTTCTTCTTAATTAGAGATCTTTCACGACATTTGACGAACATCTGAATTTTGTGACTCGCCGTAAAGACCAAGTTTCTTCGTTTTCCGTTCATATACTCTTCCATTGTTCTTTTCTTCTGATTAACTTCATTAAGCATAAGTTTTGATTTTGCGTAAGAGATTGCTCTTCCAATTCTCTCCTCTATACAGCTTTCTGTCCAATTCAATATTCTTCCCCCTTCTTTTACATGACTATTCTTGATAATATAATTTTTTTTTACAAAGTGTGCCATTACCTTCCTTTCGGATTTTTGGAAGTATCATCCTTTTCAGAGATTTATAATTCTTTCCCTTTTTAGTTTTTGTAGTCTTGTTCTATTCTTCCTTGAAGTTTTTTCTTTTTTTATATCTTCTTCCCATCTTCTGTCTTCTGATCATCTCTTTAGTTTCTTAATGCTTCAGAATTGATTTTACGTTATGGATATAATTCCTTCGGTATTTTTCATATGACGTTCTCTTCTCTTGCATCTTCCTCTTGCTTCTTCATATTGTTTTTCAATCTTTTTCTCTTTTCTTTAACTTGTTTCAGCTTGCATTTCGGAGTTATCATAGTATATTTACTTTCGAGAAATTATCTTTTTAGAAAAAAAATATCGGTTCTCAGACTCATTTTACTCCTCTTTAGAGTCTCATTTTCCATTTCTGTTCTTTTCTCATTTTTGACCTTCACCTCTTCTCTTCCTTTTTCATGAATGCTGTCAATTTATTATTACGCAGAATACTTTTTACGAACTTCTCCATACCCTCTTCTCTCCTATTTCATCTTCTTCTTGCTTATTCTTAATTAGAGGACATTTAACACGACACTCGACGACCATCTGAATTTTCTGACTCGCCGTAAAGACAAAATCTCTTCGTTTTCCCTTCATATTCTCTTCCATTTTTATTTTCTTCTGATTGACTTCATTAACCTTAAGTTTTGGTTTTGGCGTAAGAGATTGCTTTCCCAATTCTACAGCTTTTTTTCCAATTCAATCTTTTACCATCTATTTTTTATGAGTATTTTTAATAATTTTGTTTTTTCTACAAATTGTGCTATTAGCTTCCGTTTCGTATATTTGGAAGCATCACCCTTTTCAAGGAGTTATCATCTCTTCGCTATGTTTGTTTTTCTTATTTTTGTCCTATTCTTCTTTCCAGTTTATTCTTCTTTTGTATATATTCTTCACATCTTTTCTCTTGTGATCATCTCTTTAGATTCTTCAATCTTCCACATTGATATTACGTTAAAGATATATTTCCCTCGGTATTCTTCATACGCCTTCCTCTTTTCTTCCATCTCCGTCTTGCTTATTCGTTTCTACACATATATATCACGACTATCTGAATTTTGCGACTCTCTGTGAAGAAAATATATTTCTTCCTTTTCCCTTCATATTGTTACGCTCTCCTTTTCTTTTTTACTTGATTCAGAGTTGACATTTCATTGTGACTTAAGAAATTGTTCTTGTAATTCTCTCTTCCACAGACATTCTTATTCCATTGAATCTTTTTCCATCTTTATATTATCTAGGTCTCTATTAATTCATATACATCATATTATCTTCATATTAAATCATACCCATTTTTCTTTAAACTCTCTTTTGCGATTTACTTCTATGTTCAGACTATTGTTCGCATTTCCGCTCTTCTCTATATCAAATTTGATGCAACGTTATAGATATTTTCCAGCAACTCTCTCTCCTTACTTTCATCTTCTTCTTGCGTCCTTCCATCTACAGTTAAATGTAAATGACACAAATAACGACCATGTGAATTTTGTGACTTTCTGTGAAGAAGAGATTTCTTCTCCTTTCTCCATCTTGTTGTTTTCCAATCTTCTCTTCTGTTTTACTTGACTCTGGCTCGGCATTGTACATTTGCGCAAGAGATTGTAATTCAATTTTTTTCGTCCAAACCCATTTTTGATTTTCTGTATCTTTTTCATATTTTTTGGTTTGTAATACACTTCATGTTAATTATTCTAATTTATGTCATTTATTATATCTTGCAATAATATAAGGACCGATTTTTTTCTAGACTGCTGTGAATAAGTACGTTTCCACGCTCTATTTTGCTAATAAGTTGAAGTTTGGAGTTTTAGTAGTATCATTTGTTTCAAACAGTTATAATCTTTTCGATTTAAGGTTTTTCAGTCTCCTATGAAATCTTCATCTCCAATGACACCTTCCATCTTCCTACGACAGCTTCTTCTTTTCTCCTTTCCAGTCTCTTCTTCCATGTAAAAACTATCTTCATTTTCAGTCTTCTAGCCAGATTTTAATTTCACCAATGCTTGGAAATTTATGCTAAGCTTAAAATATATATGTAGCGACCTTCTCCATACGCTTTTCCCAGGTCTCCGATCTTCTTCTTGATTCTTTTTATTCACAGTTAGATTTAAGGACCATCTGAATTTCGCGAATCTCTCTGAAGGCGACATTTTTCTTCCTTTTCCCTTCATACTGTCTTCCAGTCTTCTTCTCTTTTGATTGACTTGATTATGCTTAAGTTTTAATTTTGGCGTAAGAGATTGTCCTTCCAAATCTCTCGTCTATACTCCTTTTTGGTCAGTTCAATCTTTCACCATCATCTTTTACATGATTATTCTTGATAATATAATTTTTTCTACAAAGTGTGCCATTAGGTTCTTTTCGGATTTTTTGGAGTATCATCCTTTTTAAAGCCTTTTCATTCATTCGCTTTTTTGCATCTTTTTTAGTCTTGTTCTAATCTTCTTTGCAGTTTATTCTTCTTTTTATATCTTCTTCCCATCTTCTGTCTTTTGATCATCTCTTTAGTTTCTTAATGCTTCCGAATTGATTTTACGTTAAGGATATAATTCCCTCGGTATTTTCCATATGACTTTCTCTTTTCTTGCAACTTCCCCTTGCTTCTTCATATTGTTTTTCATTCCTTTTCTCTTTCCTTTAACTTGTTTCAGCTTGCATTTCGGAGTTATCATAGTATATTTACTTTCGAGAAATCATCATTTTTAAAATTTTTTATCGGTTTTCAGTCTCATTCTATTCTTCTTTTCAGTCTCATTTTCCATTTATGTTCCTTTCTCATTTTTGACCTTCATCTCTTCTCTTCCTTTTTCATGAATGCTGTCAATTTATTATTACGCAGAATACTTTTTACGAACTTTTCCATACGCTCTTCTCTCCTGTTGCATCTTCTTCTTGCTTCTTCTTAATTAGAGGAGATCTAGCACGACATTCGACGACCATCTGAATTTTGTGACTCGCCGTAAAGACAAAATTTCTTTGTTTTCCCTTCATATTCTCTTCCATTGTTCTTTTCTTCTGATTAACTTCATTAAGCATAAGTTTTGATTTTGGCGTAAGAGATGGCTCTTCCAATTCTCTCCTCTATACAGCTTTTTGTTTAATTCAATCTTTTACCATCTTCTTTCATGAGTAATCTTAAAAATCTTGTTTTTTCTACAAGTTGTACTATTAGCTTCCGTTTCGAATATTTGGAAGCATCACCCTTTTCAAGGAGTTATCATGTCTTCGCTATATTTGTTTTTTTTATTTTTGTCCTATTCTTCTTTCTAGTTTATTCTTCTTTCTATATATTCTTCCCATCTTCTGTCTTGTGATCATCTCTATAGTTTCCTGAATGCTTCTACATTGATATTACGTTGAAGATATATTTCCCTCGGTATTCTTCATACGCCTTTCTCTTTTCTTGCATCTCCCTCTTGCTTCTTTATATCTACACATTCATATCACGACTATCTGAATTTTGCGATTCTCTGTGAAGAAAATATATTTCCTCCTTTTCCATTCATATTGTTTCGCTCTCCTCTTCTTTTTAACTTCATTCAGGGTTGACATTTCATTGTGACTTTAGAAATTGTTCTTGTAATTTTCTCCTCCACAGACATTTTTATTCGATTGAATCTTTTTCCATCTTTATATTATCTAGGTCTCTATTAATTCATATACATCATATTATCTTCATATTAAATCATACTCATTTTACTTTAAAGTCTCTTCTGCGATTTTCTTCCATGTTCAGACTATGTTCGCATTTCTGCTCTTCTCTATATCAAATTTGATGCAATGTTACAGATATTTTCCAGGGACTCTCTCTCCTTACTTTCATCTTCTTCTTGCGTCCTTCCATCTACAGCTAAATGTAAATGTCACAAATAACGACCATCTGAATTTTGTGACTTTCTGTGAAGAAGAGATTTCTTCTCCTTTTTCCATCTTGTTGTTTTCTAATCTTCTCTTCTGTTTTACTTGACTCTGGCTCGGCATTGTATATTTGCGTAAGAGATTGTAATTCCATTTCTTTCGTCCAAACCCATTTTTGATTTTCCACATCTTCTTCATATTTTTTGGTTTGTAATACACTTCATGTTAATTATTTTAATTTATGTCATTTATTATATTTTCCAATTAATATAAGGACTGATTTTTTTCTAGACTGCTGTGAATAAGTACGTTTCCAAGCTCTATTTTGCTAATAAGTTGAAGTTTGGAGTTTTAGTAGTATCATTTGTTTCAGACAGTTATAGTCTTTCCGCTTTTAAGGTTTTTCAGTCTCCTATGAAATCTTCATCTCCAATGACACCTTCCATCTTCCTACGACAGCGTCTTCTTTTCTTCTTTCCAGTCTCTTCTTCCATGTAAAAACTATCTTCATTTTCAGTCTTCTAGCCAGATTTTAATTTCACCAATGCTTGGAAATTTATGTTAAGCTTAAAATATATATGTAGCGATCTTCTCCATACGCTTTTCCCAGGTCTCCGATCTTCTTCTTGATTCTTTTTATTCACAGTTAGATTTAAGGACCATCTGAATTTCGCGAATCTCTCTGAAGGCGACATTTTTCTTCCTTTTCCCTTCATACTGTCTTCCAGTCTTCTTCTCTTTTGATTGACTTGATTAAGCTTAAGTTTTGATTTTGGCGTAAGAGATTGTCCTTCCAAATCTCTCGTCTATACTCCTTTTTGGTCAGTTCAATCTTTCACCATCATCTTTTACATGACTATTCTTGATAATATAATTTTTTCTACAAAGTGTGCCATTAGGTTCTTTTCGGATTTTTGGGAGTATCATCCTTTTCAAAGCCTTTTCATTCATTCGCTTTTTTGCATCTTTTTTAGTCTTGTTCTAATCTTCTTTGCAGTTTATTCTTCTTTTTATATCTTCTTCCCATCTTCTGTCTTGTGATCATCTCTTTAGTTTCTTAATGCTTCCGAATTGATTTTACGTTAAGGATATAATTCCCTCGGTATTTTTCATATGACTTTCTCTTTTCTTGCAACTTCCCCTTGCTTCTTCATATTGTTTTTCAATCTTTTTCTCTTTCCTTTAACTTGTTTCAGCTTGCATTTCGGAGTTATCATAGTATATTTACTTTCGAGAAATCATCATTTTTAAAAATTTTTATCGGTTTTCAGTCTCATTCTATTCTTCTTTACAGTCTCATTTTCCATTTATGTTCCTTTCTCATTTTTGACCTTCACCTCTTCTCTTCCTTTTTCATGAATGCTGTCAATTTATTATTACGCAGAATACTTTTTACGAACTTTTCCATACGCTCTTCTCTCCTGTTGCATCTTCTTCTTGCTTCTTCTTAATTAGAAAAGATCTAGCACGACATTCGACGACCATCTGAATTTTGTTACTCGCCGTAAAGACAAAATTTCTTTGTTTTCCCTTCATATTCTCTTCCATTGTTCTTTTCTTCTGATTAACTTCATTAAGCATAAGTTTTGATTTTGGCGTAAGAGATGGCTCTTCCAATTCTCTCCTCTATACAGCTTTTTGTTTAATTCAATCTTTTACCATCTTCTTTAATGAGTAATCTTAAAAATCTTGTTTCTTCTACAAATTGTACTATTAGCTTCCGTTTCGAATATTTGGAAGCATCACCCTTTTCAAGGAGTTATCATGTCTTCGCTATATTTGTGTTTTTTATTTTTGTCCTATTCTTCTTTCTAGTTTATTCTTCTTTCTATATATTCTTCCCATCTTCTGTCTTGTGATCATCTCTATAGTTTCGTGAATGCTTCTACATTGATATTACGTTGAAGATATATTTCCCTCGGTATTCTTCATACGCCTTTCTCTTTTCTTGCATCACCCTCTTGCTTCTTTATATCTACACATTCATATCACGACTTTCTGAATTTTGCGATTCTCTGTGAAGAAAATATATTTCCTCCTTTTCCATTCATATTGTTTCGCTCTCCTCTTCCTTTTAACTTCATTCAGGGTTGACATTTCATTGTGACTTAAGAAATTGTTCTTGTAATTTTCTCCTCAACAGACATTCTTATTCGATTGAATCTTTTTCCATCTTTATATTATCTAGGTCTCTATTAATTCATATACATCATATTATCTTCATATTAAATCATACTCATTTTTCTTTAAAGTCTCTTCTGCGATTTACTTCCATGTTCAGACTATGTTCGCATTTCTGCTCTTCTCTATATCAAATTTGATGCAATGTTATAGATATTTTCCAGCGACTCTCTCTCCTTACTTTCATCTTCTTCTTGCGTCCTTCCATCTACAGTTAAATGTAAATGTCACAAATAACGACCATCTGAATTTTGTGACTTTCTGTGAAGAAGAGATTTCTTCTCCTTTTTCCATCTTGTTGTTTTCTAATCTTCTCTTCTGTTTTACTTGACTCTGGCTCGGCATTGTATATTTGCGTAAGAGATTGTAATTCCATTTCTTTCGTCCAAACCCATTTTTGATTTTCCGCATCTTCTTCATATTTTTTGGTTTGTAATACACTTCATGTTAATTATTTTAATTTATGTCATTTATTATATTTTCCAATTAATATAAGGACTGATTTTTTTCTAGACTGCTGTGAATAAGTACGTTTCCACGCTCTATTTTGCTAATAAGTTGAAGTTTGGAGTTTTAGTAGTATCATTTGTTTCAGACAGTTATAGTCTTTCCGCTTTTAAGGTTTTTCAGTCTCCTATGAAATCTTCATCTCCAATGACACCTTCCATCTTCCTACGACAGCTTCTTCTTTTCTTCTTTCCGGTCTCTTCTTCCACGTAAAAACTATCTTCATTTTCAGTCTTCTAGCCAGATTTTAATTTCACCAATGCTTGGAAATTTATGTTAAGCTTAAAATATATAGGTAGCGATCTTCTCCATACGCTTTTCCCAGGTCTCCGATCTTCTTCTTGATTGTTTTTATTCACAGTTAGATTTAAGGACCATCTGAATTTCGCGAATCTCTCTGAAGGCGACATTTTTCTTCCTTTTCCCTTCATACTGTCTTCCAGTCTTCTTCTCTTTTGATTGACTTGATTAAGCTTAAGTTTTGATTTTGGCGTAAGAGATTGTCCTTCCAAATCTCTCGTCTATACTCCTTTTTGGTCAGTTCAATCTTTCACCATTATCTTTTACATGACTATTCTTGATAATATAATTTTTTCTACAAAGTGTGCCATTAGGTTCTTTTCGGATTTTTGGGAGTATCATCCTTTTCAAAGCCTTTTCATTCAGTCGCTTTTTTGCATCTTTTTTAGTCTTGTTCTAATCTTCTTTGCAGTTTATTCTTCTTTTTATATCTTCTTCCCATCTTCTGTCTTGTGATCATCTCTTTAGTTTCTTAATGCTTCCAAATTGATTTTACGTTAAGGATATAATTCCCTCGGTATTTTTCATATGACTTTCTCTTTTCTTGCAACTTCCCCTTGCTTCTTCATATTGTTTTTCAATCTTTTTCTCTTTCCTGTAACTTGTTTCAGCTTGCATTTCGGAGTTATCATAGTATATTTACTTTCGAGAAATCATCATTTTTAAAATTTTTTATCGGTTTTCAGTCTCATTCTATTCTTCTTTACAGTCTCATTTTCCATTTATGTTCATTTCTCATTTTTGACCTTCACCTCTTCTCTTCCTTTTTCATGAATGCTGTCAATTTATTATTACGCAGAATACTTTTTACGAACTTTTCCATACGCTCTTCTCTCCTGTTGCATCTTCTTCTTGCTTCTTCTTAATTAGAGGAGATCTAGCACGACATTCGACGACCATCTGAATTTTGTGACTCGCCGTAAAGACAAAATTTCTTTGTTTTCCCTTCATATTCTCTTCCATTGTTCTTTTCTTCTGATTAACTTCATTAAGCATAAGTTTTGATTTTGGCGTAAGAGATGGCTCTTCCAATTCTCTCCTCTATACAGCTTTTTGTTTAATTCAATCTTTTACCATCTTCTTTCATGAGTAATCTTAAAAATCTTGTTTATTCTACAAGTTGTACTATTAGCTTCCGTTTCGAATATTTGGAAGCATCACCCTTTTCAAGGAGTTATCATGTCTTCGTTATATTTGTTTTTTTATTTTTGTCCTATTCTTCTTTCTAGTTTATTCTTCTTTCTATATATTCTTCCCATCTTCTGTCTTGTTATCATCTCTATAGTTTCCTGAATGCTTCTACATTGATATTACGTTGAAGATATATTTCCCTCGGTATTCTTCATACGCCTTTCTCTTTTCTTGCATCTCCCTCTTGCTTCTTTATATCTACACATTCATATCACGACTATCTGAATTTTGCGATTCTCTGTGAAGAAAATATATTTCCTCCTTTTCCATTCATATTGTTTCGCTCTCCTCTTCCTTTTAACTTCATTCAGGGTTGACATTTCATTGTGACTTAAGAAATTGTTCTTGTAATTTTCTCCTCCACAGACATTCTTATTCGATTGAATCTTTTTCCATCTTTATATTATCTAGATCTCTATTAATTCATATACATCATATTATCTTCATATTAAATCATACTCATTTTTCTTTAAAGTCTCTTCTGCGATTTACTTCCATGTTCAGACTATGTTCGCATTTCTGCTCTTCTCTATATCAAATTTGATGCAATGTTATAGATATTTTCCAGCGACTCTCTCTCCTTACTTTCATCTTCTTCTTGCGTCCTTCCATCTACAGTTAAATGTAAATGTCACAAATAACGGCCATCTGAATTTTGTGACTTTCTGTGAAGAAGAGATTTCTTCTCCTTTTTCCATCTTGTTGTTTTCTAATCTTCTCTTCTGTTTTACTTGACTCTGGCTCGGCATTGTATATTTGCGTAAGAGATTGTAATTCCATTTCTTTCGTCCAAACCCATTTTTGATTTTCCGCATCTTCTTCATATTTTTTGGTTTGTAATACACTTCATGTTAATTATTTTAATTTATGTCATTTATTATATTTTCCAATTAATATAAGGACTGATTTTTTTCTAGACTGCTGTGAATAAGTACGTTTCCACGCTCTAATTTGCTAATAAGTTGAAGTTTGGAGTTTTAGTAGTATCATTTGTTTCAGACAGTTATAGTCTTTCCGCTTTTAAGGTTTTTCAGTCTCCTATGAAATCTTCATCTCCAATGACACCTTCCATCTTCCTACGACAGCTTCTTCTTTTCTTCTTTCCAGTCTCTTCTTCCATGTAAAAACTATCTTCATTTTCAGTCTTCTAGCCAGATTTTAATTTCACCAATGCTTGGAAATTTATGTTAAGCTTAAAATATATATGTAGCGATCTTCTCCATACGCTTTTCCCAGGTCTCCGATCTTCTTCTTGATTCTTTTTATTCACAGTTAGATTTAAGGACCATCTGAATTTCGCGAATCTCTCTGAAGGCGACATTTTTCTTCCTTTTCCCTTCATACTGTCTTCCAGTCTTCTTCTCTTTTGATTGACTTGATTAAGCTTAAGTTTTGATTTTGGCGTAAGAGATTGTCCTTCCAAATCTCTCGTCTATACTCCTTTTTGGTCAGTTCAATCTTTCACCATCATCTTTTACATGACTATTCTTGATAATATAATTTTTTCTACAAAGTGTGCCATTAGGTTCTTTTCGGATTTTTGGGAGTATCATCCTTTTCAAAGCCTTTTCATTCATTCGCTTTTTTGCATCTTTTTTAGTCTTGTTCTAATCTTCTTTGCAGTTTATTCTTCTTTTTATATCTTCTTCCCATCTTCTGTCTTGTGATCATCTCTTTAGTTTCTTAATGCTTCCGAATTGATTTTACGTTAAGGATATAATTCCCTCGGTATTTTTCATATGACTTTCTCTTTTCTTGCAACTTCCCCTTGCTTCTTCATATTGTTTTTCAATCTTTTTCTCTTTCCTTTAACTTGTTTCAGCTTGCATTTCGGAGTTATCATAGTATATTTACTTTCGAGAAATCATCATTTTTAAAAATTTTTATCGGTTTTCAGTCTCATTCTATTCTTCTTTACAGTCTCATTTTACATTTATGTTCCTTTCTCATTTTTGACCTTCACTTCTTCTCTTCCTTTTTCATGAATGCTGTCAATTTATTATTACGCAGAATACTTTTTACGAACTTTTCCATACGCTCTTCTCTCCTGTTGCATCTTCTTCTTGCTTCTTCTTAATTAGAGGAGATCTAGCACGACATTCGACGACCATCTGAATTTTGTGACTCGCCGTAAAGACAAAATTTCTTTGTTTTCCCTTTATATTCTCTTCCATTGTTCTTTTCTTCTGATTAACTTCATTAAGCATAAGTTTTGATTTTGGCGTAAGAGATGGCTCTTCCAATTCTCTCCTCTATACAGCTTTTTGTTTAATTCAATCTTTTACCATCTTCTTTAATGAGTAATCTTAAAAATCTTGTTTTTTCTACAAATTGTACTATTAGCTTCCGTTTCGAATATTTGGAAGCATCACCCTTTTCAAGGAGTTATCATGTCTTCGCTATATTTGTGTTTTTTATTTTTGTCCTATTCTTCTTTCTAGTTTATTCTTCTTTCTATATATTCTTCCCATCTTCTGTCTTGTGATCATCTCTATAGTTTCGTGAATGCTTCTACATTGATATTACGTTGAAGATATATTTCCCTCGGTATTCTTCATACGCCTTTCTCTTTTCTTGCATCTCCCTCTTGCTTCTTTATATCTACACATTCATATCACGACTATCTGAATTTTGCGATTCTCTGTGAAGAAAATATATTTCCTCCTTTTCCATTCATATTGTTTCGCTCTCCTCTTCCTTTTAACTTCATTCAGGGTTGACATTTCATTGTGACTTAAGAAATTGTTCTTGTAATTTTCTCCTCCACAGACATTCTTATTCGATTGAATCTTTTTCCATGTTTATATTATCTAGGTCTCTATTAATTCATATACATCATATTATCTTCATATTAAATCATACTCATTTTTCTTTAAAGTCTCTTCTGCGATTTACTTCAATGTTCAGACTATGTTCGCATTTCTGCTCTTCTCTATATCAAATTTGATGCAACGTTATAGATATTTTCCAGCGACTCTCTCTCCTTACTTTCATCTTCTTCTTGCGTCCTTCCATCTACAGTTAAATGTAAATGTCACAAATAACGACCATCTGAATTTTGTGACTTTCTGTGAAGAAGAGATTTCTTCTCCTTTTTCCATCTTGTTGTTTTCTAATCTTCTCTTCTGTTTTACTTGACTCTGGCTCGGCATTGTATATTTGCGTAAGAGATTGTAATTCCATTTCTTTCGTCCAAACCCATTTTTGATTTTCCGCATCTTCTTCATATTTTTTGGTTTGTAATACACTTCATGTTTATTATTTTAATTTATGTCATTTATTATATTTTCCAATTAATATAAGGACTGATTTTTTTCTAGACTGCTGTGAATAAGTACGTTTCCACGCTCTATTTTGCTAATAAGTTGAAGTTTGGAGTTTTAGTAGTATCATTTGTTTCAGACAGTTATAGTCTTTCCGCTTTTAAGGTTTTTCAGTCTCCTATGAAATCTTCATCTCCAATGACACCTTCCATCTTCCTACGACAGCTTCTTCTTTTCTTCTTTCCAGTCTCTTCTTCCATGTAAAAACTATCTTCATTTTCAGTCTTCTAGCCAGATTTTAATTTCACCAATGCTTGGAAATTTATGTTAAGCTTAAAATATATAGGTAGCGATCTTCTCCATACGCTTTTCCCAGGTCTCCGATCTTCTTCTTGATTCTTTTTATTCACAGTTAGATTTAAGGACCATCTGAATTTCGCGAATCTCTCTGAAGGCGACATTTTTCTTCCTTTTCCCTTCATACTGTCTTCCAGTCTTCTTCTCTTTTGATTGACTTGATTAAGCTTAAGTTTTGATTTTGGCGTAAGAGATTGTCCTTCCAAATCTCTCGTCTATACTCCTTTTTGGTCAGTTCAATCTTTCACCATCATCTTTTACATGACTATTCTTGATAATATAATTTTTTCTACAAAGTGTGCCATTAGGTTCTTTTCGGATTTTTGGGAGTATCATCCTTTTCAAAGCCTTTTCATTCATTCGCTTTTTTGCATCTTTTTTAGTCTTGTTCTAATCTTCTTTGCAGTTTATTCTTCTTTTTATATCTTCTTCCCATCTTCTGTCTTGTGATCATCTCTTTAGTTTCTTAATGCTTCCGAATTGATTTTACGTTAAGGATATAATTCCCTCGGTATTTTTCATATGACTTTCTCTTTTCTTGCAACTTCCTCTTGCTTCTTCATATTGTTTTTCAATCTTTTTCTCTTTCCTTTAACTTGTTTCAGCTTGCATTTCGGAGTTATCATAGTATATTTACTTTCGAGAAATCATCATTTTTAAAATTTTTTATCGGTTTTCAGTCTCATTCTATTCTTCTTTACAGTCTCATTTTCCATTTTTGTTCCTTTCTCATTTGTGACCTTCACCTCTTCTCTTCCTTTTTCATGAATGCTGTCAATTTATTATTACGCAGAATACTTTTTACGAACTTTTCCATACGCTCTTCTCTCCTGTTGCATCTTCTTCTTGCTTCTTCTTAATTAGAGGAGATCTAGCACGACATTCGACGACCATCTGAATTTTGTTACTCGCCGTAAAGACAAAATTTCTTTGTTTTCCCTTCATATTCTCTTCCATTGTTCTTTTCTTCTGATTAACTTCATTAAGCATAAGTTTTGATTTTGGCGTAAGAGATGGCTCTTCCAATTCTCTCCTCTATACAGCTTTTTGTTTAATTCAATCTTTTACCATCTTCTTTCATGAGTAATCTTAAAAATCTTGTTTTTTCTACAAGTTGTACTATTAGCTTCCGTTTCGAATATTTGGAAGCATCACCCTTTTCAAGGAGTTATCATGTCTTCGCTATATTTGTTTTTTTATTTTTGTCCTATTCTTCTTTCTAGTTTATTCTTCTTTCTATATATTCTTCCCATCTTCTGTCTTGTGATCATCTCTATAGTTTCGTGAATGCTTCTACATTGATATTACGTTGAAGATATATTTCCCTCGGTATTCTTCATACGCCTTTCCCTTTTCTTGCATCTCCCTCTTGCTTCTTTATATCTACACATTCATATCACGACTATCTGAATTTTGCGATTCTCTGTGAAGAAAATATATTTCCTCCTTTTCCATTCATATTGTTTCGCTCTCCTCTTCCTTTTAACTTCATTCAGGGTTGACATTTCATTTTGACTTAAGAAATTGTTCTTGTAATTTTCTCCTCCACAGACATTCTTATTCGATTGAATCTTTTTCCATCTTTATATTATCTAGGTCTCTATTAATTCATATACATCATATTATCTTCATATTAAATCATACTCATTTTTCTTTAAAGTCTCTTCTGCGATTTACTTCCATGTTCAGACTATGTTCGCATTTCTGCTCTTCTCTATATCAAATTTGATGCAATGTTATAGATATTTTCCAGCGACTCTCTCTCCTTACTTTCATCTTCTTCTTGCGTCCTTCCATCTACAGTTAAATGTAAATGTCACAAATAACGACCATCTGAATTTTGTGACTTTCTGTGAAGAAGAGATTTCTTCTCTTTTTTCCATCTTGTTGTTTTCTAATCTTCTCTTCTGTTTTACTTGACTCTGGCTCGGCATTGTATATTTGCGTAAGAGATTGTAATTCCATTTCTTTCGTCCAAACCCATCTTTGATTTTCCGCATCTTCTTCACATTTTTTGGTTTGTAATACACTTCATGTTTATTTATTTTAATTTATGTCATTTATTATATTTTCCAATTAATATAAGGACTGATTTTTTTCTAGACTGCTGTGAATAAGTACGTTTCCACGTTCTATTTTGCTAATAAGTTGAAGTTTGGAGTTTTGGTAGTATCATTTGTTTCAGACAGTTATAGTCTTTCCGCTTTTAAGGTTTTTCAGTCTCCTATGAAATCTTCATCTCCAATGACACCTTCCATCTTCCTACGACAGCTTCTTCTTTTCTTCTTTCCAGTCTCTTCTTCCATGTAAAAACTATCTTCATTTTCAGTTTTCTAGCCAGATTTTAATTTCACCAATGCTTGGAAATTTATGTTAAGCTTAAAATATATATGTAGCGATCTTCTCCATACGCTTTTCCCAGGTCTCCGATCTTCTTCTTGATTCTTTTTATTCACAGTTAGATTTAAGGACCATCTGAATTTCGCGAATCTCTCTGAAGGCGACATTTTTCTTCCTTTTCCCTTCATACTGTCTTCCAGTCTTCTTCTCTTTTGATTGACTTGATTAAGCTTAAGTTTTGATTTTGGCGTAAGAGATTGTCCTTCCAAATCTCTCGTCTATACTCCTTTTTGGTCAGTTCAATCTTTCACCATCATCTTTTACATGACTATTCTTGATAATATAATTTTTTCTACAAAGTGTGCCATTAGGTTCTTTTCGGATTTTTGGGAGTATCATCCTTTTCAAAGCCTTTTCATTCATTCGCTTTTTTGCATCTTTTTTAGTCTTGTTCTAATCTTCTTTGCAGTTTATTCTTCTTTTTATATCTTCTTCCCATCTTCTGTCTTGTGATCATCTCTTTAGTTTCTTAATGCTTCCGAATTGATTTTACGTTAAGGATATAATTCCCTCGGTATTTTTCATATGACTTTCTCTTTTCTTGCAACTTCCCCTTGCTTCTTCATATTGTTTTTCAATCTTTTTCTCTTTCCTTTAACTTGTTTCAGCTTGCATTTCGGAGTTATCATAGTATATTTACTTTCGAGAAATCATCATTTTTAAAAATTTTTATCGGTTTTCAGTCTCATTCTATTCTTCTTTACAGTCTCATTTTACATTTATGTTCCTTTCTCATTTTTGACCTTCACTTCTTCTCTTCCTTTTTCATGAATGCTGTCAATTTATTATTACGCAGAATACTTTTTACGAACTTTTCCATACGCTCTTCTCTCCTGTTGCATCTTCTTCTTGCTTCTTCTTAATTAGAGGAGATCTAGCACGACATTCGACGACCATCTGAATTTTGTGACTCGCCGTAAAGACAAAATTTCTTTGTTTTCCCTTTATATTCTCTTCCATTGTTCTTTTCTTCTGATTAACTTCATTAAGCATAAGTTTTGATTTTGGCGTAAGAGATGGCTCTTCCAATTCTCTCCTCTATACAGCTTTTTGTTTAATTCAATCTTTTACCATCTTCTTTCATGAGTAATCTTAAAAATCTTGTTTCTTCTACAAATTGTACTATTAGCTTCCGTTTCGAATATTTGGAAGCATCACCCTTTTCAAGGAGTTATCATGTCTTCGCTATATTTGTGTTTTTTATTTTTGTCCTATTCTTCTTTCTAGTTTATTCTTCTTTCTATATATTCTTCCCATCTTCTGTCTTGTGATCATCTCTATAGTTTCGTGAATGCTTCTACATTGATATTACGTTGAAGATATATTTCCCTCGGTATTCTTCATACGCCTTTCTCTTTTCTTGCATCTCCCTCTTGCTTCTTTATATCTACACATTCATATCACGACTATCTGAATTTTGCGATTCTCTGTGAAGAAAATATATTTCCTCCTTTTCCATTCATATTGTTTCGCTCTCCTCTTCCTTTTAACTTCATTCAGGGTTGACATTTCATTGTGACTTAAGAAATTGTTCTTGTAATTTTCTCCTCCACAGACATTCTTATTCGATTGAATCTTTTTCCATGTTTATATTATCTAGGTCTCTATTAATTCATATACATCATATTATCTTCATATTAAATCATACTCATTTTTCTTTAAAGTCTCTTCTGCGATTTACTTCAATGTTCAGACTATGTTCGCATTTCTGCTCTTCTCTATATCAAATTTGATGCAACGTTATAGATATTTTCCAGCGACTCTCTCTCCTTACTTTCATCTTCTTCTTGCGTCCTTCCATCTACAGTTAAATGTAAATGTCACAAATAACGACCATCTGAATTTTGTGACTTTCTGTGAAGAAGAGATTTCTTCTCCTTTTTCCATCTTGTTGTTTTCTAATCTTCTCTTCTGTTTTACTTGACTCTGGCTCGGCATTGTATATTTGCGTAAGAGATTGTAATTCCATTTCTTTCGTCCAAACCCATTTTTGATTTTCCGCATCTTCTTCATATTTTTTGGTTTGTAATACACTTCATGTTTATTATTTTAATTTATGTCATTTATTATATTTTCCAATTAATATAAGGACTGATTTTTTTCTAGACTGCTGTGAATAAGTACGTTTCCACGCTCTATTTTGCTAATAAGTTGAAGTTTGGAGTTTTAGTAGTATCATTTGTTTCAGACAGTTATAGTCTTTCCGCTTTTAAGGTTTTTCAGTCTCCTATGAAATCTTCATCTCCAATGACACCTTCCATCTTCCTACGACAGCTTCTTCTTTTCTTCTTTCCAGTCTCTTCTTCCATGTAAAAACTATCTTCATTTTCAGTCTTCTAGCCAGATTTTAATTTCACCAATGCTTGGAAATTTATGTTAAGCTTAAAATATATAGGTAGCGATCTTCTCCATACGCTTTTCCCAGGTCTCCGATCTTCTTCTTGATTCTTTTTATTCACAGTTAGATTTAAGGACCATCTGAATTTCGCGAATCTCTCTGAAGGCGACATTTTTCTTCCTTTTCCCTTCATACTGTCTTCCAGTCTTCTTCTCTTTTGATTGACTTGATTAAGCTTAAGTTTTGATTTTGGCGTAAGAGATTGTCCTTCCAAATCTCTCGTCTATACTCCTTTTTGGTCAGTTCAATCTTTCACCATCATCTTTTACATGACTATTCTTGATAATATAATTTTTTCTACAAAGTGTGCCATTAGGTTCTTTTCGGATTTTTGGGAGTATCATCCTTTTCAAAGCCTTTTCATTCATTCGCTTTTTTGCATCTTTTTTAGTCTTGTTCTAATCTTCTTTGCAGTTTATTCTTCTTTTTATATCTTCTTCCCATCTTCTGTCTTGTGATCATCTCTTTAGTTTCTTAATGCTTCCGAATTGATTTTACGTTAAGGATATAATTCCCTCGGTATTTTTCATATGACTTTCTCTTTTCTTGCAACTTCCTCTTGCTTCTTCATATTGTTTTTCAATCTTTTTCTCTTTCCTTTAACTTGTTTCAGCTTGCATTTCGGAGTTATCATAGTATATTTACTTTCGAGAAATCATCATTTTTAAAATTTTTTATCGGTTTTCAGTCTCATTCTATTCTTCTTTACAGTCTCATTTTCCATTTTTGTTCCTTTCTCATTTGTGACCTTCACCTCTTCTCTTCCTTTTTCATGAATGCTGTCAATTTATTATTACGCAGAATACTTTTTACGAACTTTTCCATACGCTCTTCTCTCCTGTTGCATCTTCTTCTTGCTTCTTCTTAATTAGAGGAGATCTAGCACGACATTCGACGACCATCTGAATTTTGTTACTCGCCGTAAAGACAAAATTTCTTTGTTTTCCCTTCATATTCTCTTCCATTGTTCTTTTCTTCTGATTAACTTCATTAAGCATAAGTTTTGATTTTGGCGTAAGAGATGGCTCTTCCAATTCTCTCCTCTATACAGCTTTTTGTTTAATTCAATCTTTTACCATCTTCTTTCATGAGTAATCTTAAAAATCTTGTTTTTTCTACAAGTTGTACTATTAGCTTCCGTTTCGAATATTTGGAAGCATCACCCTTTTCAAGGAGTTATCATGTCTTCGCTATATTTGTTTTTTTATTTTTGTCCTATTCTTCTTTCTAGTTTATTCTTCTTTCTATATATTCTTCCCATCTTCTGTCTTGTGATCATCTCTATAGTTTCGTGAATGCTTCTACATTGATATTACGTTGAAGATATATTTCCCTCGGTATTCTTCATACGCCTTTCCCTTTTCTTGCATCTCCCTCTTGCTTCTTTATATCTACACATTCATATCACGACTATCTGAATTTTGCGATTCTCTGTGAAGAAAATATATTTCCTCCTTTTCCATTCATATTGTTTCGCTCTCCTCTTCCTTTTAACTTCATTCAGGGTTGACATTTCATTTTGACTTAAGAAATTGTTCTTGTAATTTTCTCCTCCACAGACATTCTTATTCGATTGAATCTTTTTCCATCTTTATATTATCTAGGTCTCTATTAATTCATATACATCATATTATCTTCATATTAAATCATACTCATTTTTCTTTAAAGTCTCTTCTGCGATTTACTTCCATGTTCAGACTATGTTCGCATTTCTGCTCTTCTCTATATCAAATTTGATGCAATGTTATAGATATTTTCCAGCGACTCTCTCTCCTTACTTTCATCTTCTTCTTGCGTCCTTCCATCTACAGTTAAATGTAAATGTCACAAATAACGACCATCTGAATTTTGTGACTTTCTGTGAAGAAGAGATTTCTTCTCTTTTTTCCATCTTGTTGTTTTCTAATCTTCTCTTCTGTTTTACTTGACTCTCGCTCGGCATTGTATATTTGCGTAAGAGATTGTAATTCCATTTCTTTCGTCCAAACCCATCTTTGATTTTCCGCATCTTCTTCACATTTTTTGGTTTGTAATACACTTCATGTTTATTTATTTTAATTTATGTCATTTATTATATTTTCCAATTAATATAAGGACTGATTTTTTTCTAGACTGCTGTGAATAAGTACGTTTCCACGTTCTATTTTGCTAATAAGTTGAAGTTTGGAGTTTTGGTAGTATCATTTGTTTCAGACAGTTATAGTCTTTCCGCTTTTAAGGTTTTTCAGTCTCCTATGAAATCTTCATCTCCAATGACACCTTCCATCTTCCTACGACAGCTTCTTCTTTTCTTCTTTCCAGTCTCTTCTTCCATGTAAAAACTATCTTCATTTTCAGTTTTCTAGCCAGATTTTAATTTCACCAATGCTTGGAAATTTATGTTAAGCTTAAAATATATATGTAGCGATCTTCTCCATACGCTTTTCCCAGGTCTCCGATCTTCTTCTTGATTCTTTTTATTCACAGTTAGATTTAAGGACCATCTGAATTTCGCGAATCTCTCTGAAGGCGACATTTTTCTTCCTTTTCCCTTCATACTGTCTTCCAGTCTTCTTCTCTTTTGATTGACTTGATTAAGCTTAAGTTTTGATTTTGGCGTAAGAGATTGTCCTTCCAAATCTCTCGTCTATACTCCTTTTTGGTCAGTTCAATCTTTCACCATCATCTTTTACATGACTATTCTTGATAATATAATTTTTTCTACAAAGTGTGCCATTAGGTTCTTTTCGGATTTTTGGGAGTATCATCCTTTTCAAAGCCTTTTCATTCAGTCGCTTTTTTGCATCTTTTTTAGTCTTGTTCTAATCTTCTTTGCAGTTTATTCTTCTTTTTATATCTTCTTCCCATCTTCTGTCTTGTGATCATCTCTTTAGTTTCTTAATGCTTCCGAATTGATTTTACGTTAAGGATATAATTCCCTCGGTATTTTTCATATGACTTTCTCTTTTCTTGCAACTTCCTCTTGCTTCTCCATATTGTTTTTCAATCTTTTTCTCTTTCCTTTAACTTGTTTCAGCTTGCATTTCGGAGTTATCATAGTATATTTACTTTCGAGAAATCATCATTTTTAAAATTTTTATCGGTTTTCAGTCTCATTCTATTCTTCTTTACAGTCTCATTTTCCATTTATGTTCCTTTCTCATTTTTGACCTTCACCACTTCTCTTCCTTTTTCATGAATGCTGTCAATTTATTATTACGCAGAATACTTTTTACGAACTTTTCCATACGCTCTTCTCTCCTGTTGCATCTTCTTCTTGCTTCTTCTTAATTAGAGGAGATCTAGCACGACATTCGACGACCATCTGAATTTTGTGACTCGCCGTAAAGACAAAATTTCTTTGTTTTCCCTTCATATTCTCTTCCATTGTTATTTTCTTCTGATTAACTTCATTAAGCATAAGTTTTGATTTTGGCGTAAGAGATGGCTCTTCCAATTCTCTCCTTTATACAGCTTTTTGTTTAATTCAATCTTTTACCATCTTCTTTCATGAGTAATCTTAAAAATCTCGTTTTTTCTACAAGTTGTACTATTAGCTTTCGTTTCGAATATTTGGAAGCATCACCCTTTTCAAGGAGTTATCATGTCTTCGCTATATTTGTTTTTTTTATTTTTGTCCTATTCTTCTTTCTAGTTTATTCTTCTTTCTATATATTCTTCCCATCTTCTGTCTTGTGATCATATCTATAGTTTCCTGAATGCTTCTACATTGATATTACGTTGAAGATATATTTCCCTCGGTATTCTTCATACGCCTTTCTCTTTTCTTGCATCTCCCTCTTGCTTCTTTATATCTACACATTCATATCACGACTATCTGAATTTTGCGATTCTCTGTGAAGAAAATATATTTCCTCCTTTTCCATTCACATTGTTTCGCCCTTCTCTTCTTTTTAACTTGATTCAGGGTTGACATTTCATTGTGACTTAAGAAATTGTTCTTTTAATTCTCTCCTCCACAGACATTCTTATTCGATTGAATCTTTTTCCATCTTTATATTATCTAGGTCTCTATTAATTCATATACATCATATTATCTTCATATTAAATCATACTCATTTTTCTTTAAAGTCTCTTCTGCGATTTACTTCCAGGTTCAGACTATGTTCGCATTTCTGCTCTTCTCTATATCAAATTTGATGCAACGTTATAGATATTTTCCAGCAACTCTCTCTCTTTACTTTCATCTTCTTCTTGCGTCCTTCCATCTACAGTTAAATGTAAATGTCACAAATAACGACCATCTGAATTTTGTGACTTTCTGTGAAGAAGAGATTTCTTCTCCTTTTTCCATTATGTTGTTTTCTAATCTTCTCTTCTGTTTTACTTGACTCTGGCTCGGCATTGTATATTTGCGTAAGAGATTGTAATTCCATTTCTTTCGTCCAAACCCATCTTTGATTTTCCGCATCTTCTTCACATTTTTTGGTTTGTAATACACTTCATGTTTATTTATTTTAATTTATGTAATTTATTATATTTTCCAATTAATATAAGGACTGATTTTTTTCTAGACTGCTGTGAATAAGTACGTTTCCACGTTCTATTTTGCTAATAAGTTGAAGTTTGGAGTTTTGGTAGTATCATTTGTTTCAGACAGTTATAGTCTTTCCGCTTTTAAGGTTTTTCAGTCTCCTATGAAATCTTCATCTCCAATGACACCTTCCATCTTCCTACGACAGCTTCTTCTTTTCTTCTTTCCAGTCTCTTCTTCCATGTAAAAACTATCTTCATTTTCAGTTTTCTAGCCAGATTTTAATTTCACCAATGCTTGGAAATTTATGTTAAGCTTAAAATATATATGTAGCGATCTTCTCCATACGCTTTTCCCAGGTCTCCGATCTTCTTCTTGATTCTTTTTATTCACAGTTAGATTTAAGGACCACCTGAATTTCGCGAATCTCTCTGAAGGCGACATTTTTCTTCCTTTTCCCTTCATACTGTCTTCCTGTCTTCTTCTCTTTTGATTGACTTGATTAAGCTTAAGTTTTGATTTTGGCGTAAGAGATTGTCCTTCCAAATCTCTCGTCTATACTCCTTTTTGGTCAGTTCAATCTTTCACCATCATCTTTTACATGACTATTCTTGATAATATAATTTTTTCTACAAAGTTTGCCATTAGGTTCTTTTCGGATTTTTGGGAGTATCATCCTTTTCAAAGCCTTTTCATTCATTCGCTTTTTTGCATCTTTTTTAGTCTTGTTCTAATCTTCTTTGCAGTTTATTCTTCTTTTTATATCTTCTTCCAATCTTCTGTCTTGTGATCATCTCTTTAGTTTCTTAATGCTTCCGAATTGATTTTACGTTAAGGATATAATTCCCTCGGTATTTTTCATATGACTTTCTCTTTTCTTGCAACTTCCCCTCGCTTCTTCATATTGTTTTTCAATCTTTTTCTCTTTCCGGTAACTTGTTTCAGCTTGCATTTCGGAGTTATCATAGTATATTTACTTTCGAGAAATCATCATTTTTAAAAATTTTTATCGGTTTTCAGTCTCATTCTATTCTTCTTTACAGTCTCATTTTCCATTTATGTTCCTTTCTCATTTTTGACCTTCACCTCTTCTCTTCCTTTTTCATGAATGCTGTCAATTTATTATTACGCAGAATACTTTTTACGAACTTTTCCATACGCTCTTCTCTCCTGTTGCATCTTCTTCTTGCTTCTTCTTAATTAGAGGAGATCTAGCACGACATTCGACGACCATCTGAATTTTGTGACTCGCCGTAAAGACAAAATTTCTTTGTTTTCCCTTCATATTCTCTTCCATTGTTCTTTTCTTCTGATTAACTTCATTAAGCATAAGTTTTGATTTTGGCGTAAGAGATGGCTCTTCCAATTCTCTCCTCTATACAGCTTTTTGTTTAATTCAATCTTTTACCATCTTCTTTCATGAGTAATCTTAAAAATCTTGTTTTTTCTACAAGTTGTACTATTAGCTTCCGTTTAGAATATTTGGAAGCATCACCCTTTTCAAGGAGTTATCATGTCTTCGCTATATTTGTTTTTTTATTTTTGTCCTATTCTTCTTTCTAGTTTATTCTTCTTTCTATATATTCTTCCCATCTTCTGTCTTGTGATCATATCTATAGTTTCCTGAATGCTTCTACATTGATATTACGTTGAAGATATATTTCCCTCGGTATTCTTCATACGCCTTTCTCTTTTCTTGCATCTCCCTCTTGCTTCTTTATATCTACACATTCATATCACGACTATCTGAATTTTGCGATTCTCTGTGAAGAAAATATATTTCCTCCTTTTCCATTCACATTGTTTCGCCCTTCTCTTCTTTTTAACTTGATTCAGGGTTGACATTTCATTGTGACTTAAGAAATTGTTCTTTTAATTCTCTCCTCCACAGACATTCTTATTCGATTGAATCTTTTTCCATCTTTATATTATCTAGGTCTCTATTAATTCATATACATCATATTATCTTCATATTAAATCATACTCATTTTTCTTTAAAGTCTCTTCTGCGATTTACTTCCAGGTTCAGACTATGTTCGCATGTCTGCCCTTCTCTATATCAAATTTGATGCAACGTTATAGATATTTTCCAGCAACTCTCTCTCTTTACTTTCATCTTCTTCTTGCGTCCTTCCATCTACAGTTAAATGTAAATGTCACAAATAACGACCATCTGAATTTTGTGACTTTCTGTGAAGAAGAGATTTCTTCTCCTTTTTCCATCTTGTTGTTTTCTAATCTTCTCTTCTGTTTTACTTGACTCTGGCTCGGCATTGTATATTTGCGTAAGAGATTGTAATTCCATTTCTTTCGTCCAAACCCATCTTTGATTTTCCGCATCTTCTTCACATTTTTTGGTTTGTAATACACTTCATAATTATTTATTTTAATTTATGTAATTTATTATATTTTCCAATTAATATAAGGACTGATTTTTTTCTAGACTGCTGTGAATAAGTACGTTTCCACGTTCTATTTTGCTAATAAGTTGAAGTTTGGAGTTTTAGTAGTATCATTTGTTTCAGACAGTTATAGTCTTTCCGCTTTTAAGGTTTTTCAGTCTCCTATGAAATCTTCATCTCCAATGACACCTTCCATCTTCCTACGACAGCTTCTTCTTTTCTTCTTTCCAGTCTCTTCTTCCATGTAAAAACTATCTTCATTTTCAGTTTTCTAGCCAGATTTTAATTTCACCAATGCTTGGAAATTTATGTTAAGCTTAAAATATATATGTAGCGATCTTCTCCATACGCTTTTCCCAGGTCTCCGATCTTCTTCTTGATTCTTTTTATTCACAGTTAGATTTAAGGACCATCTGAATTTCGCGAATCTCTCTGAAGGCGACATTTTTCTTCCTTTTCCCTTCATACTGTCTTCCAGTCTTCTTCTCTTTTGATTGACTTGATTAAGCTTAAGTTTTGATTTTGGCGTAAGAGATTGTCCTTCCAAATCTCTCGTCTATACTCCTTTTTGGTCAGTTCAATCTTTCACCATCATCTTTTACATGACTATTCTTGATGATATAATTATTCTACAAAGTGTGCCATTAGGTTCTTTTCGGATTTTTGGGAGTATCATCCTTTTCAAAGCCTTTTCATTCAGTCGCTTTTTTGCATCTTTTTTAGTCTTGTTCTTATCTTGTTTGCAGTTTATTCTTCTTTCTATATCTTGTTTCCATCTTTTGTCTTTCTTAATGCTTCTTCTTAATAGTTTCTTAATGCTCCGAATTGATTTTACGTTAAGGATATAACTCCCTCGGTATTTTTCATATGACTTTCTCTTTTCTTGCAACTCCTCTTGCTTCTTCATATTATTTTTCAACCTTTTTCTCTTTCCTGTAACTTGTTTCAGCTTGCATTTCGGAGTTATCATAGTAAATTTATTTTCGAGAAATTATCATTTTTAAAAATTTTTATCACTTTTTAGTCTCATTCTATTCTTCTTTACAGTCTCATTTTCCATTTATGTTCTTTTCTCATTTTTGACCTTCACCTCTTCTCTTCCTTTTTCATGAATGCTGTCAATTTATTATTACGCAGAATCCTTTTTACGAACTTTTCCATACGCTCTTCTCTCCTATTGCATCTTCTTCTCGCTTCTTCTTAATTAGAGGAGATCTAGCACGACATTCGACGACCATCTGAATTTTGTGACTCGCCGTAAAGACAAAATTTCTTTGTTTTCCCTTCATATTCTCTTCCATTGTTCTTTTCTTCTGATTAACTTCATTAAGCATAAGTTTTGATTTTGGCGTAAGAGATGGCTCTTCCAATTCTCTCCTCTATACAGCTTTTTGTTTAATTCAATCTTTTACCATCTTCTTTCATGAGTAATCTTAAAAATCTTGTTTTTTCTACAAGTTGTACTATTAGCTTCCGTTTCGAATATTTGGAAGCATCACCCTTTTCAAGGAGTTATCATGTCTTCGCTATATTTGTTTTTTTATTTTTGTCCTATTCTTCTTTCTAGTTTATTCTTCTTTCTATATATTCTTCCCATGTTCTGTCTTGTGATCATCTCTATAGTTTCGTGAATGCTTCTACATTGATATTACGTTGAAGATATATTTCCCTCGGTATTCTTCATACGCCTTTCTCTTTTCTTGCATCTCCCTCTTGCTTCTTTATATCTACACATTCATATCACGACTATCTGAATTTTGCGATTCTCTGTGAAGAAAATAGATTTCCTCCTTTTCCATTCACATTGTTTCGCCCTTCTCTTCTTTTTAACTTGATTCAGGGTTGACATTTCATTGTGACTTATGAAATTGTTCTTTTAATTCTCTCCTCCACAGACATTCTTATTCGATTGAATCTTTTTCCATCTTTATATTATCTAGGTCTCTATTAATTCATATACATCATATTATCTTCATATTAAATCATACTCATTTTTCTTTAAAGTCTCTTCTGCGATTTACTTCCAGGTTCAGACTATGTTCGCATTTCTGCTCTTCTCTATATCAAATTTGATGCAACGTTATAGATATTTTCCAGCAACTCTCTCTCTTTACTTTCATCTTCTTCTTGCGTCCTTCCATCTACAGTTAAATGTAAATGTCACAAATAACGACCATCTGAATTTTGTGACTTTCTGTGAAGAAGAGATTTCTTCTCCTTTTTCCATTATGTTGTTTTCTAATCTTCTCTTCTGTTTTACTTGACTCTGGCTCGGCATTGTATATTTGCGTAAGAGATTGTAATTCCATTTCTTTCGTCCAAACCCATCTTTGATTTTCCGCATCTTCTTCACATTTTTTGGTTTGTAATACACTTCATGTTTATTTATTTTAATTTATGTAATTTATTATATTTTCCAATTAATATAAGGACTGATTTTTTTCTAGACTGCTGTGAATAAGTACGTTTCCACGTTCTATTTTGCTAATAAGTTGAAGTTTGGAGTTTTGGTAGTATCATTTGTTTCAGACAGTTATAGTCTTTCCGCTTTTAAGGTTTTTCAGTCTCCTATGAAATCTTCATCTCCAATGACACCTTCCATCTTCCTACGACAGCTTCTTCTTTTCTTCTTTCCAGTCTCTTCTTCCATGTAAAAACTATCTTCATTTTCAGTTTTCTAGCCAGATTTTAATTTCACCAATGCTTGGAAATTTATGTTAAGCTTAAAATATATATGTAGCGATCTTCTCCATACGCTTTTCCCAGGTCTCCGATCTTCTTCTTGATTCTTTTTATTCACAGTTAGATTTAAGGACCACCTGAATTTCGCGAATCTCTCTGAAGGCGACATTTTTCTTCCTTTTCCCTTCATACTGTCTTCCTGTCTTCTTCTCTTTTGATTGACTTGATTAAGCTTAAGTTTTGATTTTGGCGTAAGAGATTGTCCTTCCAAATCTCTCGTCTATACTCCTTTTTGGTCAGTTCAATCTTTCACCATCATCTTTTACATGACTATTCTTGATAATATAATTTTTTCTACAAAGTTTGCCATTAGGTTCTTTTCGGATTTTTGGGAGTATCATCCTTTTCAAAGCCTTTTCATTCAGTCGCTTTTTTGCATCTTTTTTAGTCTTGTTCTAATCTTCTTTGCAGTTTATTCTTCTTTTTATATCTTCTTCCAATCTTCTGTCTTGTGATCATCTCTTTAGTTTCTTAATGCTTCCGAATTGATTTTACGTTAAGGATATAATTCCCTCGGTATTTTTCATATGACTTTCTCTTTTCTTGCAACTTCCCCTCGCTTCTTCATATTGTTTTTCAATCTTTTTCTCTTTCCGGTAACTTGTTTCAGCTTGCATTTCGGAGTTATCATAGTATATTTACTTTCGAGAAATCATCATTTTTAAAAATTTTTATCGGTTTTCAGTCTCATTCTATTCTTCTTTACAGTCTCATTTTCCATTTATGTTCCTTTCTCATTTTTGACCTTCACCTCTTCTCTTCCTTTTTCATGAATGCTGTCAATTTATTATTACGCAGAATACTTTTTACGAACTTTTCCATACGCTCTTCTCTCCTGTTGCATCTTCTTCTTGCTTCTTCTTAATTAGAGGAGATCTAGCACGACATTCGACGACCATCTGAATTTTGTGACTCGTCGTAAAGACAAAATTTCTTTGTTTTCCCTTCATATTCTCTTCCATTGTTCTTTTCTTCTGATTAACTTCATTAAGCATAAGTTTTGATTTTGGCGTAAGAGATGGCTCTTCCAATTCTCTCCTCTATACAGCTTTTTGTTTAATTCAATCTTTTACCATCTTCTTTCATGAGTAATCTTAAAAATCTTGTTTTTTCTAGAAGTTGTACTATTAGCTTCCGTTTAGAATATTTGGAAGCATCACCCTTTTCAAGGAGTTATCATGTCTTCGCTATATTTGTTTTTTTATTTTTGTCCTATTCTTCTTTCTAGTTTATTCTTCTTTCTATATATTCTTCCCATCTTCTGTCTTGTGATCATATCTATAGTTTCCTGAATGCTTCTACATTGATATTACGTTGAAGATATATTTCCCTCGGTATTCTTCATACGCCTTTCTCTTTTCTTGCATCTCCCTCTTGCTTCTTTATATCTACACATTCATATCACGACTATCTGAATTTTGCGATTCTCTGTGAAGAAAATATATTTCCTCCTTTTCCATTCACATTGTTTCGCCCTTCTCTTCTTTTTAACTTGATTCAGGGTTGACATTTCATTGTGACTTAAGAAATTGTTCTTTTAATTCTCTCCTCCACAGACATTCTTATTCGATTGAATCTTTTTCCATCTTTATATTATCTAGGTCTCTATTAATTCATATACATCATATTATCTTCATATTAAATCATACTCATTTTTCTTTAAAGTCTCTTCTGCGATTTACTTCCAGGTTCAGACTATGTTCGCATGTCTGCCCTTCTCTATATCAAATTTGATGCAACGTTATAGATATTTTCCAGCAACTCTCTCTCTTTACTTTCATCTTCTTCTTGCGTCCTTCCATCTACAGTTAAATGTAAATGTCACAAATAACGACCATCTGAATTTTGTGACTTTCTGTGAAGAAGAGATTTCTTCTCCTTTTTCCATCTTGTTGTTTTCTAATCTTCTCTTCTGTTTTACTTGACTCTGGCTCGGCATTGTATATTTGCGTAAGAGATTGTAATTCCATTTCTTTCGTCCAAACCCATCTTTGATTTTCCGCATCTTCTTCACATTTTTTGGTTTGTAATACACTTCATAATTATTTATTTTAATTTATGTAATTTATTATATTTTCCAATTAATATAAGGACTGATTTTTTTCTAGACTGCTGTGAATAAGTACGTTTCCACGTTCTATTTTGCTAATAAGTTGAAGTTTGGAGTTTTAGTAGTATCATTTGTTTCAGACAGTTATAGTCTTTCCGCTTTTAAGGTTTTTCAGTCTCCTATGAAATCTTCATCTCCAATGACACCTTCCATCTTCCTACGACAGCTTCTTCTTTTCTTCTTTCCAGTCTCTTCTTCCATGTAAAAACTATCTTCATTTTCAGTTTTCTAGCCAGATTTTAATTTCACCAATACTTGGAAATTTATGTTAAGCTTAAAATATATATGTAGCGATCTTCTCCATACGCTTTTCCCAGGTCTCCGATCTTCTTCTTGATTCTTTTTATTCACAGTTAGATTTAAGGACCATCTGAATTTCGCGAATCTCTCTGAAGGCGACATTTTTCTTCCTTTTCCCTTCATACTGTCTTCCAGTCTTCTTCTCTTTTGATTGACTTGATTAAGCTTAAGTTTTGATTTTGGCGTAAGAGATTGTCCTTCCAAATCTCTCGTCTATACTCCTTTTTGGTCAGTTCAATCTTTCACCATTATCTTTTACATGACTATTCTTGATGATATAATTTTTCTACAAAGTGTGCCATTAGGTTCTTTTCGGATTTTTGGGAGTATCATCCTTTTCAAAGCCTTTTCATTCAGTCGCTTTTTTGCATCTTTTTTAGTCTTGTTCTATTCTTCTTTGCAGTTTATTCTTCTTTTTATATCTTCTTCCCATCTTCTGTCTTGTGATCATCTCTTTAGTTTCTTAATGCTTCCGAATTGATTTTACGTTAAGGATATAATTCCCTCGGTATTTTTCATATGACTTTCTCTTTTCTTGCAACTTCCCCTTGCTTCTTCATATTGTTTTTCAATCTTTTTCTCTTTCCTGTAACTTGTTTCAGCTTGCATTTCGGAGTTATCATAGTATATTTACTTTCGAGAAATCATCATTTTTAAAAATTTTTATCGGTTTTCAGTCTCATTCTATTCTTCTTTACAGTCTCATTTTCCATTTATGTTCCTTTCTCATTTTTGACCTTCACCTCTTCTCTTCTTTTTTCATGAATGCTGTCAATTTATTATTACGCAGAATACTTTTTACGAACTTTTCCATACGCTCTTCTCTCCTATTGCATCTTCTTCTTGCTTCTTCTTAATTAGAGGAGATCTAGCACGACATTCGACGACCATCTGAATTTTGTGACTCGCCGTAAAGACAAAATTTCTTTGTTTTCCCTTCATATTCTCTTCCATTGTTCTTTTCTTCTGATTAACTTCATTAAGCATAAGTTTTGATTTTGGCGTAAGAGATGGCTCTTCCAATTCTCTCCTCTATACAGCTTTTTGTTTAATTCAATCTTTTACCATCTTCTTTCATGAGTAATCTTAAAAATCTTGTTTTTTCTACAAGTTGTACTATTAGCTTTCGTTTCGAATATTTGGAAGCATCACCCTTTTCAAGGAGTTATCATGTCTTCGCTATATTTGTGTTTTTTATTTTTGTCCTATTCTTCTTTCTAGTTTATTCTTCTTTCTATATATTCTTCCCATCTTCTGTCTTGTGATCATATCTATAGTTTCCTGAATGCTTCTACATTGATATTACGTTGAAGATATATTTCCCTCGGTATTCTTCATACGCCTTTCTCTTTTCTTGCATCTCCCTCTTGCTTCTTTATATCTACACATTCATATCACGACTATCTGAATTTTGCGATTCTCTGTGAAGAAAATATATTTCCTCCTTTTCCATTCACATTGTTTCGCCCTTCTCTTCTTTTTAACTTGATTCAGGGTTGACATTTCATTGTGACTTAAGAAATTGTTCTTTTAATTCTCTCCTCCACAGACATTCTTATTCGATTTAATCTTTTTCCATCTTTATATTATCTAGGTCTCTATTAATTCATATACATCATATTATCTTCATATTAAATCATACTCATTTTTCTTTAAAGTCTCTTCTGCGATTTACTTCCAGGTTCAGACTATGTTCGCATTTCTGCTCTTCTCTATATCAAATTTGATGCAACGTTATAGATATTTTCCAGCAACTTTCTCTCTTTACTTTCATCTTCTTCTTGCGTCCTTCCATCTACAGTTAAATGTAAATATCACAAATAACGACCATCTGAATTTTGTGACTTTCTCTGAAGAAGAGATTTCTTCTCCTTTTTCCATCTTGTTGTTTTCTAATCTTCTCTTCTGTTTTACTTGACTCTGGCTCGGCATTGTATATTTGCGTAAGAGATTGTAATTCCATTTCTTTCGTCCAAACCCATTTTTGATTTTCCGCATCTTCTTCACATTTTTTGGTTTGTAATACACTTCATGTTTATTTATTTTAATTTATGTAATTTATTATATTTTCCAATTAATATAAGGACTGATTTTTTTCTAGACTGCTGTGAATAAGTACGTTTCCACGCTCTATTTTGCTAATAAGTTGAAGTTTGGAGTTTTAGTAGTATCATTTGTTTCAGACAGTTATAGTCTTTCCGCTTTTAAGGTTTTTCAGTCTCCTATGAAATCTTCATCTCCAATGACACCTTCCATCTTCCTACGACAGCTTCTTCTTTTCTTCTTTCCAGTCTCTTCTTCCATGTAAAAACTATCTTCATTTTCAGTTTTCTAGCCAGATTTTAATTTCACCAATGCTTGGAAATTTATGTTAAGCTTAAAACATATATGTAGCGATCTTCTCCATACGCTTTTCCCAGGTCTCCGATCTTCTTCTTGATTCTTTTTATTCACAATTAGATTTAAGGACCATCTGAATTTCGCGAATCTCTCTGAAGGCGACATTTTTCTTCCTTTTCCCTTCATACTGTCTTCCAGTCTTCTTCTCTTTTGATTGACTTGATTAAGCTTAAGTTTTGATTTTGGCGTAAGAGATTGTCCTTCCAAATCTCTCGTCTATACTCCTTTTTGGTCAGTTCAATCTTTCACCATCATCTTTTACATGACTATTCTTGATGATATAATTTTTCTACAAAGTGTGCCATTAGGTTCTTTTCGGATTTTTGGGAGTATCATCCTTTTCAAAGCCTTTTCATTCAGTCGCTTTTTTGCATCTTTTTTAGTCTTGTTCTTATCTTCTTTGCAGTTTATTCTTTTTTCTATATCTTGTTTCCATCTTCTGTCTTTCTTAATGCTTCTTCTTAATAGTTTCTTAATGCTCCGAATTGATTTTACGTTAAGGATATAATTCCCTCGGTATTTTTCATATGACTTTCTCTTTTCTTGCAACTCCTCTTGCTTCTTCATATTATTTTTCAATCTTTTTCTCTTTCCTGTAACTTGTTTCAGCTTGCATTTCGGAGTTATCATAGTATATTTATTTTCGAGAAATTATCATTTTTAAAAATTTTTATCACTTTTTAGTCTCATTCTATTCTTCTTTACAGTCTCATTTTCCATTTATGTTCTTTTCTCATTTTTGACCTTCACCTTTTCTCTTCCGTTTTCATGAATGCTGTCAATTTATTTTTACGCAGAATCCTTTTTACGAACTTTTCCATACGCTGTTCTCTCCTATTGCATCTTCTTCTCGCTTCTTCTTAATTAGAGGAGATCTAGCACGACATTCGACGACCATCTGAATTTTGTGACTCGCCGTAAAGACAAAATTTCTTTGTTTTCCCTTCATATTCTCTTCCATTGTTCTTTTCTTCTGATTAACTTCATTAAGCATAAGTTTTGATTTTGGCGTAAGAGATTGTCCTTCCAAATCTCTCGTCTATACTCCTTTTTGGTCAATTCAATCTTTTCCCATCTTCTTTTACATGACTATTCTTGATAATATAATTTTTTTCCTACATCTTCTTCCTAATTTCGTCGACTTTCTATTACGAGATTTTCCGTTCCTGAATTCTTTTGATTTTTTTGACACATCTATCTTCTCAAGAGAACTCCCATGCTTTCTCCTTTTGTTGGATTTCCAGTCTTCTGCTCTTATGCTTTTACTGTCTTTGCGGTTTCTTTTAACTTATTTAGCGTTTTCATTTTGTTTTTTTCGTTAGAAATTAATTTCCCATTATTTTTCCAGTGACTGTTGTCTAACACATTTCACTCTTCTGCTTTCCTTTAGCGAAGTTATTCGTAAGTTTGCGTGATTTTTAGCTGCCGAATTACAAGCTGTAGAAAGGACGTGGAATCTTTTTGCTAAGCTGTAGTTTGTGCTTCATAGTACACTAACAACTGGGAAGACATGGCATCAACACTTTAAAGGAAATCCATGTAGAAAAATCGCGTAACGATTCAACATATATTCGACACATTACCAACTTAGTATTCGTAGATTTGAAATGAACACCTAAGAGTGGTTGTTGATTTCATTCTACAATCCCTAGAAGTACCACCACCTCATTAGATAATAATAGCTTTATTCTCTCTCCTCCATGAAACTCCACGAAACTCGAGAGAACTCCCAACCAGTAACTCTTATCCAATGAAAAGCAAACCATCGAACGGCAAAATAGAAGAAATCAAAGAAGAATCGTCTAACATCACACAACAAATATCCAAAATCATACTACTCATACATTTTAAGTTTATGTCACTCTGCGAATACTTCGACAATGAAATTGTGACAACAAACAAACGAAACAAATTAAGGATTGCTTTGAACGAAGATTATCACCAATGATAGAATTCATGATTTTGCTGGCCAACATATTTCTCTTGAAGGATTTCACATGGACAACAGAATATGAAGTTTTAGGAACACCTCCAGTCTAGAAACAGCATTGACGCATTAAAGAGCAGAATCCCAGAAGTAGAAAAGATCCAACCCTGTCGTCCCTCAAAAACTCATTGTTAGTTTAACTGAGAGCACAACTTACTGTTTAGTGCAACAATTCACGTCCCATCCACAACTTGAAGTAGCACAGTATGAAAATCACGTTATGAATTTGTAGAACGTTTAAATACAAGTCCTTCCACATATCAGGCAGCTTCATGTTTTGTTGTGATTTAAAAGCAACAAGTTGAAAATAACGTTGAAAAGCATCGTAGATTTATCATATCATATTGTTTTCTTTTCTTCCCGTTTCGTTCCATGTATACGCTCGCTTTTTTGTTCTTTTGGTCTTGTTCTGTTCTTTTTTGCAGTTTATTCTTCTTTTTATATCTTCTTCCCATCTTCTATCTTGTGATAATCTCTTTAGTTTCTTAATGCTTCCGAATTGATTTTACGTTAAGGATATAATTCCCTCGGTATTTTTCATATCACTTTCTCTTTTCTTGCACCTTCCTCTTGTTCCTTCATCTTGTTTTTCAATCTTTTTCTCTTTCCTTTAACTTGTTTCAGCTTGCATTTCGGAGTTATCATAGTATATTTACTTTCGAGAAATTATCATTTTTAAATTTTTTTATCGGTTCTCAGTCTCATTCTATTCTTCTTTAGAGTCTCATTTTCCATTTATGTTCTTTTCTCATTTTTGACGTGCACCTCTTCTCTTCCTTTATAATGAATGCTGTCAATTTATTACTACCCAGAATACTTTTTACGAACTTCTCCATACGCTCTTCTCTAGTGTTTCATCTTCTTCTTGCTTCTTCTTAATTAGAGATCTTTCACGACATTTGACGAACATCTGAATTTTGTGACTCGCCGTAAAGACAAAGTTTCTTCGTTTTCCGTTCATATTCTCTTTCATTGTTCTTTTCTTCTGATTAACTTCATTAAGCATAAGTTTTGATTTTGCGTAAGAGATTGCTCTTCCAATTCTCTCCTCTATACAGCTTTTTGTCCAATCCAATATTCTTGCACCTTCTTTTACATGACTATTCTTCATAATATAATTTTTTTCTACAAAGTGTGCCATTACCTTCGGATTTTTGGAGTATCATCCTTTTCAAAGATTTATAATTCTTTCCCCTTTTTGTTTTTGTAGTCTTGTTCTATTCTTCCTTGAAGTTTTTTCTTTTTTTATATATCTTCTTCCCATCCTCTGTCTTCTGATCATCTCTTTAGTTTCTTAATGCTTCCGAATTGATTTTACGTTATGGATATAATTCGTTCGGTATTTTTCATATGACGTTCTCTTTTCTTGCATCTTCCTCTTGCTTCTTCATATTGTTTTTCAATCTTTTTCTCTTTTCTTTAACTTGTTTCAGCTTGCATTTCGGAGTTATCATAGTATATTTACTTTCGAGAAATTATCATTTTAGAAAAAAATTATCGGTTCTCAGACTCATTTTATTCTTCTTTAGAGTCTCATTTTCCATTTCTGTTCTTTTCTCATTTTTGACCTTCACCTCTTCTCTTCCTTTTTCATGAATGCTGTCAATTTATTATTACGCAGAATACTTTTTACGAACTTCTCCATACGCTCTTCTCTCCTATTTCATCTTCTTCTTGCTTATTCTTAATTAGAGGAGATCTAGCACGACATTCGACCACCATCTGAATTTTCTGACTTGCCGTAAAGACAAAATCTCTTCGTTTTCCCTTCATATTCTCTTCCATTTTTATTTTCTTCTGATTGACTTCATTAAGCTTAAGTTTTGGTTTTGGCGTAAGAGATTGCTTTCCCAAATCTACAGCTTTTTGTCCAATTCAATCTTTTACCATCTTTTTCTTATGAGTATTTTTAATAATTTTGTTTTTTCTACAAATTGTGCTATTAGCTTCCGTTTCGTATATTTGGAAGCATCACTCTTTTCAAGGAGTTATCATCTCTTCGCTATGTTTGTTTTTTTTATTTTTGTCCTATTCTTCTTTCCAGTTTATTCTTCTTTCTATATATTCTTCCCATCTTCTGTCTTGTGATCATCTCTATAGTTTCGTGAATGCTTTTACATTGATATTACGTTGAAGATATATTTCCCTCGGTATTCTTCATACGCCTTTCTCTTTTCTTGCATCTCCCTCTTGCTTCTTTATATCTACACATTCATATCACGACTATCTGAATTTTGCGATTCTCTGTGAAGAAAATATATTTCCTCCTTTTCCATTCATATTGTTTCGCTCTCCTCTTCTTTTTAACTTCATTCAGGGTTGACATTTCATTGTGACTTAAGAAATTGTTCTTGTAATTTTCTCCTCCACATACATTCTTATTCGATTGAATCTTTTTCCATCTTTATATTATCTAGGTCTCTATTAATTCATATACATCATATTATCTTCATATTAAATCATACTCATTTTTCTTTAAAGTCTCTTCTGCGATTTACTTCCATGTTCAGACTATGTTCGCATTTCTGCTCTTCTCTATATCAAATTTGATGCAACGTTATAGATATTTTCCAGCAACTCTCTCTCCTTACTTTCATCTTCTTCTTGCGTCCTTTCATCTACAGTTAAATGTAAATGTCACAAATAACGACCATCTGAATTTTGTGACTTTCTGTGAAGAAGAGATTTCTTCTCCTTTTTCCATCTTGTTGTTTTCTAACCTTCTCTTCTGTTTTACTTGACTCTGGCTCGGCATTGTATATTTGCGTAAGAGATTGTAATTCCATTTCTTTCGTCCAAACCCATTTTTGATTTTCCGCATCTTCTTCATATTTTTTGGTTTGTAATACACTTCATGTTAATTATTTTAATTTATGTCATTTATTATATTTTCCAATTAATATAAGGACTGATTTTTTTCTAGACTGCTGTGAATAAGTACGTTTCCACGCTCTATTTTGCTAATAAGTTGAAGTTTGGAGTTTTAGTAGTATAATTTGTTTCAGACAGTTATAGTCCTTCCGCTTTTAAGGTTTTTCAGTCTCCTATGAAATCTTCATCTACAATGACACCTTCCATCTTCCTACGACAGCTTCTTCTTTTCTTCTTTCCAGTCTCTTCTTCCACGTAAAAACTATCTTCATTTTCAGTCTTCTAGCCAGATTTTAATTTCACCAATGCTTGGAAATTTATGTTAAGCTTAAAATATATAGGTAGCGATCTTCTTCATACGCTTTTCCCAGGTCTCCGATCTTCTTCTTGATTCTTTTTATTCACAGTTAGATTTAAGGACCATCTGAATTTCGCGAATCTCTCTGAAGGCGACATTTTTCTTCCTTTTCCCTTCATACTGTCTTCCAGTCTTCTTCTCTTTTAATTGACTTGATTAAGCTTAAGTTTTGATTTTGGCGTAAGAGATTGTCCTTCCAAATCTCTCGTCTATACTCCTTTTTGGTCAGTTCAATCTTTCACCACCATCTTTTACATGACTATTCTTGATAATATAATTTTTTCTACAAAGTGTGCCATTAGGTTCTTTTCGGATTTTTGGGAGTATCATCCTTTTCAAAGCCTTTTCATTCAGTCGCTTTTTTGCATCTTTTTTAGTCTTGTTCTAATCTTCTTTGCAGTTTATTCTTCTTTTTATATCTTCTTCCCATCTTCTGTCTTGTGATCATCTCTTTAGTTTCTTAATGCTTCCGAATTGATTTTACGTTAAGGATATAATTCCCTCGGTATTTTTCATATGACTTTCTCTTTTCTTGCAACTTCCCCCTTGCTTCTTCATATTGTTTTTCAATCTTTTTCTCTTTCCTTTAACTTGTTTCAGCTTGCATTTCGGAGTTATCATAGTATATTTACTTTCGAGAAATCATCATTTTTAAAAATTTTTATCGGTTTTCAGTCTCTTTCTATTCTTCTTTACAGTCTCATTTTCCATTTATGTTCCTTTCTCATTTTTGACCTTCACCTCTTCTCTTCCTTTTTCATGAATGCTGTCAATTTATTATTACGCAGAATACTTTTTACGAACTTTTCCATACGCTCTTCTCTCCTGTTGCATCTTCTTCTTGCTTCTTCTTAATTAGAGGAGATCTAGCACGACATTCGACGACCATCTGAATTTTGTGACTCGCCGTAAAGACAAAATTTCTTTGTTTTCCCTTCATATTCTCTTCCATTGTTCGTTTCTTCTGATTAACTTCATTAAGCATAAGTTGTGATTTTGGCGTAAGAGATGGCTCTTCCAATTCTCTCCTCTATACAGCTTTTTGTTTAATTCAATCTTTTACCATCTTCTTTCATGAGTAATCTTAAAAATCTTGTTTTTTCTACAAGTTGTACTATTAGCTTCCGTTTCAAATATTTGGAAGCATCACCCTTTTCAAGGAGTTATCATGTCTTCGCTATATTTGTGTTTTTTATTTTTCTCCTATTCTTCTTTCTAGTTTATTCTTCCTTCTATACATTCTTCCCATCTTCTGTGTTGTGATCATATCTATAGTTTCCTGAATGCTTCTACATTGATATTACTTTGAAGATATATTTCCCTCGGTATTCTTCATACGCCTTTCTCTTTTCTTGCATCTCCCTCTTGCTTCTTTATATCTACACATTCATATCACGACTATCTGAATTTTGCGGTTCTCTGTGAAGAAAATATATTTCCTCCTTTTCCATTCACATTGTTTCGCCCTTCTCTTCTTTTTAACTTGATTCAGGGTTGACTTTTCATTGTGACTTAAAAAATTGTTCTTTTAATTCTCTCCTCCACAGACATTCTTATTCGATTGAATCTTTTTCCATCTTTATATTTCCTAGGTCTCTATTAATTCATATACATCATATTATCTTCATATTAAGTCATACTCATTTTTCTTTAAAGTCTCTTCTGCGATTTACTTCCATGTTCAGACTATGTTCGCATTTCTGCTCTTCTCTATTTCAAATTTGATGCAACGTTATAGATATTTTCCAGCAACTCTCTCTCCTTACTTTCATCTTCTTCTTGCGTCCTTTCATCTACAGTTAAATGTAAATGTCACAAATAACGACCATCTGAATTTTGTGACTTTCTGTGAAGAAGAGATTTCTTCTCGTTTTTCCATCTTGTTGTTTTCTAATCTTCTCTTCTGTTTTACTTGACTCTGGCTCGGCATTGTATATTTGCGTAAGAGATAGTAATTCCATTTCCTTCGTCCAAACCCATTTTTGATTTTCCGCATCTTCTTCATATTTTTTGGTTTGTAATACACTTCATGTTAATTATTTTAATTTATGTCATTTATTATATTTTCCAATTAATATAAGGACTGATTTTTTTCTAGACTGCTGTGAATAAGTACGTTTCCACGCTCTATTTTGCTAATAAGTTGAAGTTTGGAGTTTTAGTAGTATCATTTGTTTCAGACAGTTATAGTCTTTCCGCTTTTAAGGTTTTTCAGTCTCCTATGAAATCTTCATCTCCAATGACACCTTCCATCTTCCTACGACAGCTTCTTCTTTTCTTCTTTCCAGTCTCTTCTTCCATGTAAAAACTATCTTCATTTTCAGTCTTCTAGCCAGATTTTAATTTCACCAATGCTTGGAAATTTATGTTAAGCTTAAAATATATATGTAGCGATCTTCTCCATACGCTTTTCCCAGGTCTCCGATCTTCTTCTTGATTCTTTTTATTCACAGTTAGATTTAAGGACCATCTGAATTTCGCGAATCTCTCTGAAGGCGACATTTTTCTTCCTTTTCCCTTCATACTGTCTTCCAGTCTTCTTCTCTTTATATTGACTTGATTAAGCTTAAGTTTTGATTTTGGCGTAAGAGATTGTCCTTCCAAATCTCTCGTCTATACTCCTTTTTGGTCAATTCAATCTTTCACCATCATTTTTTACATGACTATTTTTTATAATATAATTTTTTTCAACAAAGTGTGCCATTAGGTTCTTTTCGGATTTTTGGGAGTATCATCCTTTTTAAAGCCTTTTCATTCATTCGCTTTTTTGCATCTTTTTTAGTCTTGCTCTAATCTTCTGTGAGTTTATTCTTCTTTTTATATCTTCTTCCCATCTTCTGTCTTGTGATCATCTCTTTAGTTTCTTAATGCTTCCGAATTGATTTTACGTTAAGGATATAATTTCCTCGGTATTTTTCATATGACTTTCTCTTTTCTTGCAACTTCCCCTTGCTTCTTCATATTGTTTTTCAATCTTTTTCTCTTTCCTTTAACTTGTTTCAGCTTGCATTTCGGAGTTATCATAGTATATTTACTTTCGAGAAATCATCATTTTTAAAATTTTTTATCGGTTTTCAGTCTCATTCTATTCTTCTTTACAGTCTCATTTTCCATTTATGTTCATTTCTCATTTTTGACCTTCAGCTCTTCTCTTCCTTTTTCATGAATGCTGTCAATTTATTATTACGCAGAATACTTTTTACGAACTTTTCCATACGCTCTTCTCTCCTGTTGCATCTTCTTCTTGCTTCTTCTTAATTAGAGGAGATCTAGCACGACATTCGACGACCATCTGAATTTTGTGACTCGCCGTAAAGACAAAATTTCTTTGTTTTCCCTTCATATTCTCTTCCATTGTTCTTTTCTTCTGATTAACTTCATTAAGCATAAGTTTTGATTTTGGCGTAAGAGATGGCTCTTCCAATTCTCTCCTCTATACAGCTTTTTGTTTAATTCAATCTTTTACCATCTTCTTTCATGAGTAATCTTAAAAATCTTGTTTTTTCTACAAGTTGTACTATTAGCTTCCGTTTGAATATTTGGAAGCATCACCCTTTTCAAGGAGTTATCATGTCTTCGCTATATTTGTGTTTTTTATTTTTGTCCTATTCTTCTTTCTAGTTTATTCTTCTTTCTATATATTCTTCCCATCTTCTGTCTTGTGATCATATCTATAGTTTCGTGAATGCTTCTACATTGATATTACGTTGAAGATATATTTCTCTCGGTATTCTTCATACGCCTTTCTCTTTTCTTGCATCTCCCTCTTGCTTCTTTATATCTACACATTCATATCACGACTATCTGAATTTTGCGATTCTCTGTGAAGAAAATATATTTCCTCCTTTTCCATTCATATTGTTTCGCTCTCCTCTTCTTTTTAACTTCATTCAGGGTTGACATTTCATTTTGACTTAAGAAATTGTTCTTGTAATTTTCTCCTCCACAGACATTCTTATTCGATTGAATCTTTTTCCATCTTTATATTATCTAGGTCTCTATTAATTCATATACATCATATTATCTTCATATTAAATCATACTCATTTTTCTTTAAAGTCTCTTCTGCGATTTACTTCCATGTTCAGACTATGTTCGCATTTCTGCTCTTCTCTATATCAAATTTGATGCAATGTTATAGATATTTTCCAGCGACTCTCTCTCCTTACTTTCATCTTGTTCTTGCGTCCTTCCATCTACAGTTAAATGTAAATGTCACAAATAACGACCATCTGAATTTTGTGACTTTCTGTGAAGAAGAGATTTCTTCTCCTTTTTCCATCTTGTTGTTTTCTAATCTTCTCTTCTGTTTTACTTGACTCTGGCTCGGCATTGTATATTTGCGTAAGAGATTGTAATTCCATTTCTTTCGTCCAAACCCATTTTTGATTTTCCGCATCTTATTCATATTTTTTGGTTTGTAACACACTTCATGTTTATTATTTTAATTTATGTCATTTATTATATTTTCCAATTAATATAAGGACTGATTTTTTTCTAGACTGCTGTGAATAAGTACGTTTCCACGCTCTATTTTGCTAATAAGTTGAAGTTTGGAGTTTTAGTAGTATCATTTGTTTCAGACAGTTATAGTCTTTCCGCTTTTAAGGTTTTTCAGTCTCCTATGAAATCTTCATCTCCAATGACACCTTCCATCTTCCTACGACAGCTTCTTCTTTTCTTCTTTCCAGTCTCTTCTTCCACGTAAAAACTATCTTCATTTTCAGTCTTCTAGCCAGATTTTAATTTCACCAATGCTTGGAAATTTATGTTAAGCTTAAAATATATAGGTAGCGATCTTCTTCATACGCTTTTCCCAGGTCTCCGATCTTCTTCTTGATTCTTTTTATTCACAGTTAGATTTAAGGACCGTCTGAATTTCTCGAATCTCTCTGAAGGCGACATTTTTCTTCCTTTTCCCTTCATACTGTCTTCCAGTCTTCTTCTCTTTTGATTGACTTGATTAAGCTTAAGTTTTGATTTTGGCGTAAGAGATTGTCCTTCCAAATCTCTCGTCTATACTCCTTTTTGGTCAGTTCAATCTTTCACCATCATCTTTTACATGACTATTCTTGATAATATAATTTTTTCTACAAAGTGTGCCATTAGGTTCTTTTCGGATTTTCGGGAGTATCATCCTTTCAAAGCCTTTTCATTCAGTCGCTTTTTTGCATCTTTTTTAGTCTTGTTCTAATCTTCTTTGCAGTTTATTCTTCTTTTTATATCTTCTTCCCATCTTCTGTCTTGTGATCATCTCTTTAGTTTCTTAATGCTTCCGAATTGATTTTACGTTAAGGATATAATTCCCTCGGTATTTTTCATATGACTTTCTCTTTTCTTGCAACTTCCCCTTGCTTCTTCATATTGTTTTTCAATCTTTTTCTCTTTCCTGTAACTTGTTTCAGCTTGCATTTCGGAGTTATCATAGTATATTTACTTTCGAGAAATCATCATTTTTAAAATTTTTTATCGGTTTTCAGTCTCATTCTATTCTTCTTTAGAGTCTCATTTTCCATTTATGTTCCTTTCTCATTTTTGACCTTCACCTCTTCTCTTCCTTTTTCATGAATGCTGTCAATTTATTATTACGCAGAATACTTTTTACGAACTTTTCCATACGCTCTTCTCTCCTGTTGCATCTTCTTCTTGCTTCTTCTTAATTAGAGGAGATCTAGCACGACATTCGACGACCATCTGAATTTTGTGACTCGCCGTAAAGACAAAATTTCTTTGTTTTCCCTTCATATTCTCTTCCATTGTTCGTTTCTTCTGATTAACTTCATTAAGCATAAGTTTTGATTTTGGCGTAAGAGATGGCTCTTCCAATTCTCTCCTCTATACAGCTTTTTGTTTAATTCAATCTTTTACCATCTTCTTTCATGAGTAATCTTAAAAATCTTGTTTTTTCTACAAGTTGTACTATTAGCTTCCGTTTCAAATATTTGGAAGCATCACCCTTTTCAAGGAGTTATCATGTCTTCGCTATATTTGTGTTTTTTATTTTTGTCCTGTTCTTCTTTCTAGTTTATTCTTCCTTCTATATATTCTTCCCATCTTCTGTCTTGTGATCATATCTATAGTTTTCTGAATGCTTCTACATTGATATTACTTTGAAGATATATTTCCCTCGGTATTCTTCATACGCCTTTCTCTTTTCTTGCATCTCCCTCTTGCTTCTTTATATCTACACATTCATATCACGACTATCTGAATTTTGCGGTTCTCTGTGAAGAAAATATATTTCCTCCTTTTCCATTCACATTGTTTCGCCCTTCTCTTCTTTTTAACTTGATTCAGGGTTGACTTTTCATTGTGACTTAAAAAATTGTTCTTTTAATTCTCTCCTCCACAGACATTCTTATTCGATTGAATCTTTTTCCATCTTTATATTTCCTAGGTCTCTATTAATTCATATACATCATATTATCTTCATATTAAATCATACTCATTTTTCTTTAAAGTCTCTTCTGCGATTTACTTCCATGTTCAGACTATGTTCGCATTTCTGCTCTTCTCTATATCAAATTTGATGCAACGTTATAGATATTTTCCAGCAACTCTCTCTCCTTACTTTCATCTTCTTCTTGCGTCCTTTCATCTACAGTTAAATGTAAATGTCACAAATAACGACCATCTGAATTTTGTGACTTTCTGTGAAGAAGAGATTTCTTCTCCTTTTTCCATCTTGTTGTTTTCTAATCTTCTCTTCTGTTTTACTTGACTCTGGCTCGGCATTGTATATTTGCGTAAGAGATAGTAATTCCATTTCTTTCGTCCAAACCCATTTTTTATTTTCCGCATCTTCTTCATATTTTTTGGTTTGTAATACACTTCATGTTAATTATTTTAATTTATGTCATTTATTATATTTTCCAATTAATATAAGGACTGATTTTTTTCTAGACTGCTGTGAATAAGTACGTTTCCACGCTCTATTTTGCTAATAAGTTGAAGTTTGGAGTTTTAGTAGTATCATTTGTTTCAGACAGTTATAGTCTTTCCGCTTTTAAGGTTTTTCAGTCTCCTATGAAATCTTCATCTCCAATGACACCTTCCATCTTCCTACGACAGCTTCTTCTTTTCTTCTTTCCAGTCTCTTCTTCCATGTAAAAACTATCTTCATTTTCAGTCTTCTAGCCAGATTTTAATTTCACCAATGCTTGGAAATTTATGTTAAGCTTAAAATATATATGTAGCGATCTTCTCCATACGCTTTTCCCAGGTCTCCGATCTTCTTCTTGATTCTTTTTATTCACAGTTAGATTTAAGGACCATCTGAATTTCGCGAATCTCTCTGAAGGCGACATTTTTCTTCCTTTTCCCTTCATACTGTCTTCCAGTCTTCTTCTCTTTTGATTGACTTGATTAAGCTTAAGTTTTGATTTTGGCGTAAGAGATTGTCCTTCCAAATCTCTCGTCTATACTCCTTTTTGGTCAGTTCAATCTTTCACCATCATCTTTTACATGACTATTCTTGATGATATAATTTTTCTACAAAGTGTGCCATTAGGTTCTTTTCGGATTTTTGGGAGTATCATCCTTTTCAAAGCCTTTTCATTCAGTCGCTTTTTTGCATATTTTTTAGTCTTGTTCTTATCTTCTTTGCAGTTTATTCTTCTTTCTATATCTTGTTTCCATCTTCTGTCTTTCTTAATGCTTCTTCTTAATAGTTTCTTAATGCTCCGAATTGATTTTACGTTAAGGATATAATTCCCTCGGTATTTTTCATATGACTTTCTCTTTTCTTGCAACTCCTCTTGCTTCTTCATATTATTTTTCAATCTTTTTCTCTCTCCTGTAACTTGTTTCAGCTTGCATTTCGGAGTTATCATAGTATATTTATTTTCGAGAAATTTTCATTTTTAAAAATTATTATCAGTTTTTAGTCTCATTCTATTCTTCTTTACAGTCTCATTTTCCATTTATGTTCTTTTCTCATTTTTGACCTTCACCTCTTCTCTTCCGTTTTCATGAATGCTGTCAATTTATTTTTACGCAGAATACTTTTTACGAACTTTTCCATACGCTCTTCTCTCCTATTGCATCTTCTTCTCGCTTCTTCTTAATTAGAGGAGATCTAGCACGACATTCGACCACCATCTGAATTTTGTGATTCGCCGTAAAGACAAAATTTTTTTGTTTTCCCTTCATATTCTCTTCCATTGTTCTTATCTTCTGATTAACTTCATTAAGCATAAGTTTTGATTTTGGCGTAAGAGATGGCTCTTCCAATTCTCTCCTCTATACAGCTTTTTTTCCAATTCAATCTTTTACCATCTTTTTTTCATGAGTAATCTTAATAATTTTGTTTTTTCAACAAATTGTACTATTAGCTTCCGTTTCGAATATTTGGAAGCACCACTCTTTTCAAGGAGTTATCATGACTTCGCTATATTTATTTTTCTATTTTTGTCCTATACTTCTTTCCAGTTTATTCTTCTTTCTATATATTCTTCCCATCTTCTGTCTTGTGATGATCTGTATAGTTTCCTGAATACTTCTACATTGATATTACGTTGAAGATATATTTCCCTCGGTATTCTTCATACGCCTTTCTCTTTTCTTGCATCTTCCTCTTGCTTCTTCATATCTACACATACATAACACGACTAATTGAATTTTGCGACTCTATGTGAAGAAAATATATTTCTTCTTTTTCCATTCATATTGTTTCGCCCTTTTCTTCTTTTTAACTTGATTAAGGGTTGACATTTGATTGTGCTTAAGAGATTGTTCTTGTAATTCTCTCCTCCACAGACATTCTTATTCCATTGAATCTTTTTCCATCTTTATATTATCTAAGTCTCTATTAATTCATATACATCATATTATCTTCATATTAAATCATAGCCATTTTTCTTTAAAATCTCTTCTGTGATTTACTTCCATGTTCAGACAATTGTTCGCAATTCTGCTCTTCTCTATATCAAATTTGATGCAACGTTATAGATATTTTCCAGCGACTCTCTCTCCTTACTTTCATCTTCTTCTTGCGTCCTTTCATCTACAGTTAAATGTAAATGACACAAATAACGACCATCTGAATTTTGTGACTTTCTGTGAAGAAGAGATTTCTTCTCCTTTTTCCATCTTTTTGTTTTCCAATTTTCTCTTCTGTTTTACTTGACTCTGGCTCGGCGTTCGATATTTGGGTAAGAGATTGTAATTCCATTTTTTCCTCCAAACCCATTTTTGATTTTCTGCATCTTCTTCATATTTTTTGGTTTGTAATACACTTCATGTTAATTATTCTAATTTATGTCATTTATTATATTTTCCAATTAATATAAGGACTGTTTTTTTCTAGACTGCTGTGAATAAGTACGTTTCCACTCTCTATTTTGCTAATAAGTTGAAGTTTGGAGTTTCAGTAGTACCATTTGTTTCAAACAGTTATAATCTTTTCGCTTGTTAGGTTTTTCAGTCTGCTATGAAATTTTCATCTCCAATGACACCTTCCATCTTCCTACGACAGCTTCTTCTTTTCTTCTTTCCAGTCTCTTCTTCCATGTAAAAACTATCTTCATTTTCAGTCTTCTAGCCAGATTTTAATTTCACCAATGCTTGGAAATTTATGTTAAGCTAAAAATATATATGCAGCGATCTTCTCCATACGCTTTTCCCAGGTCTCCGATCTTCTTCTTGATTCTTTCTATTCACAGTTAGATTTAAGGAACATCTGAATTTCGCGAATCTCTCTGAAGGCGATATTTTTCTTCTTTTCCCTTCGTACTGTCTTTCAGTCTTCTTCCCTTTTGTTTGACTTGATTAAGCTTAAGTTTTGATTTTGGCGTAAGAGATTGTCCTTCCAAATCTCTCGTCTATACTCCTTTTTGGTCAATTCAATCTTTCACCATCATTTTTTACATGACTATTTTTTATAATATAATTTTTTTCTACAAAGTGTGCCATTAGGTTCTTTTCGGATTTTTGGGAGTATCATCCTTTTCAAAGCCTTTTCATTCATTCGCTTTTTTGCATCTTTTTTAGTTTTGTTCTAATCTTCTGTGAGTTTATTCTTCTTTTTATATCTTCTTCCCATCTTCTGTCTTGTGATCATCTCTTTAGTTTCTTAATGCTTCCGAATTGATTTTACGTTAAGGATATAATTCCCTCGGTATTTTTCATATGACTTTCTCATTTCTTGCAACTTCCTCTTGCTTCTTCATATTGTTTTTCAATCTTTTTCTCTTTCCTTTAACTTGTTTCAGCTTGCATTTCGGAGTTATAATAGTATATTTACTTTCGAGAAATCATCATTTTTAAAAATTTTTATCGGTTTTCAGTCTCATTCTATTCTTCTTTACAGTCTCATTTTCCATTTATGTTCCTTTCTCATTTTTGACCTTCACCTCTTCTCTTCCTTTTTCATGAATGCTGTCAATTTATTATTACGCAGAATACTTTTTACGAACTTTTCCATACGCTCTTCTCTCCTGTTGCATCTTCTTCTTGCTTCTTCTTAATTAGAGGAGATCTAGCACGACATTCGACGACCATCTGAATTTTGTGACTCGCCGTAAAGACAAAATTTCTTTGTTTTCCCTTCATATTCTCTTCCATTGTTCTTTTCTTCTGATTAACTTCATTAAGCATAAGTTTTGATTTTGGCGTAAGAGATGGCTCTTCCAATTCTCTCCTCTATACAGCTTTTTGTTTAATTCAATCTTTTACCATCTTCTTTCATGAGTAATCTTAAAAATCTTGTTTTTTCTACAAGTTGTACTATTAGCTTCCGTTTGAATATTTGGAAGCATCACCCTTTTCAAGGAGTTATCATGTCTTCGCTATATTTGTGTTTTTTATTTTTGTCCTATTCTTCTTTCTAGTTTATTCTTCTTTCTATATATTCTTCCCATCTTCTGTCTTGTGATCATCTCTATAGTTTCGTGAATGCTTCTACATTGATATTACGTTGAAGATATATTTCCCTCGGTATTCTTCATACGCCTTTCTCTTTTCTTGCATCTCCCTCTTGCTTCTTTATATCTACACATTCATATCACGACTATCTGAATTTTGCGATTCTCTGTGAAGAAAATATCTTTCCTCCTTTTCCATTCATATTGTTTCGCTCTCCTCTTCTTTTTAACTTCATTCAGGGTTGACATTTCATTGTGACTTAAGAAATTGTTCTTGTAATTTTCTCCTCCACAGACATTCTTATTCGATTGAATCTTTTTCCATCTTTATATTATCTAGGTCTCTATTAATTCATATACATCATATTATCTTCATATTAAATCATACTCATTTTTCTTTAAAGTCTCTTCTGCGATTTACTTCCATGTTCAGACTATGTTCGCATTTCTGCTCTTCTCTATATCAAATTTGGTGCAATGTTATAGATATTTTCCAGCGACTCTCTCTCCTTACTTTCATCTTCTTCTTGCGTCCTTCCATCTACAGTTAAATGTAAATGACACAAATAACGACCATCTGAATTTTGTGACTTTCTGTGAAGAAGAGATTTCTTCTCCTTTTTCCATCTTGTTGATTTCTAATCTTCTCTTCTGTTTTACTTGACTCTGGCTCGGCATTGTATATTTGCGTAAGAGATTGTAATTTCATTTCTTTCGTCCAAACCCATTTTTGATTTTCCGCATCTTCTTCATATTTTTTGGTTTGTAATACACTTCATGTTAATTATTTTAATTTATGTCATTTATTATATTTTCCAATTAATATAAGGACTGATTTTTATCTAGACTGCTGTGAATAAGTACGTTTCCACGCTCTATTTTGCTAATAAGTTGAAGTTTGGAGTTTTAGTAGTATCATTTGTTTCAGACAGTTATAGTCTTTCCGCTTTTAAGGTTTTTCAGTCTCCTATGAAATCTTCATCTCCAATGACACCTTTCATCTTCCTACGACAGCTTCTTCTTTTCTTCTTTCCAGTCTCTTCTTCCATGTAAAAACTATTTTCATTTTCAGTCTTCTAGCCAGATTTTAATTTCACCAATGCTTGGAAATTTATGTTAAGCTTAAAATATATATGTAGCGATCTTCTCCATACGCTTTTCCCAGGTCTCCGATCTTCTTCTTGATTCTTTTTATTCACAGTTAGATTTAAGGACCATCTGAATTTCGCGAATCTCTCTGAAGGCGACATTTTTCTTCCTTCTCCCTTCATACTGTCTTCCAGTCTTCTTCTCTTTTGATTGACTTGATTAAGCTTAAGTTTTGATTCTGGCGTAAGAAATTGTCCTTCCAAATCTCTCGTCTATACTCCTGTTTGGTCAGTTCAATATTTCACCATCATCTATTACATGACTATTCTTGATAATATAATTTTTTCTACAAAGTTTGCCATTAGGTTCTTTTCGGATTTTTGGGAGTATCATCCTTTTCAAAGCCTTTTCATTCATTCGCTTTTTTGCATCTTTTTTAGTCTTGTTCTAATCTTCTTTGCAGTTTATACTTCTTTTTATATCTTCTTCCCATCTTCTGTCTTGTGATCATCTCTTTAGTTTCTTAATGCTTCCGAATTGATTTTACGTTAAGGATATAATTCCCTCGGTATTTTTCATATGACTTTCTCTTTTCTTGCAACTTACCCTTGCTTCTTCATCTTGTTTTTCAATCTTTTTCTCTTTCCTTTAACTTGTTTCAGCTTGCATTTCGGAGTTATCATAGTATATTTACTTTCGAGAAATCATCATTTTTAAAAATTTTTATCGGTTTTCAGTCTCATTCTATTCTTCTTTACAGTCTCATTTTCCATTTATGTTCCTTTCTCATTTTTGACCTTCATCTCTTCTCTTCCCTTTTCATGAATGCTGTCAATTTATTATTACGCAGAATACTTTTTACGAACTTTTCCATACGCTCTTCCCTCCTGTTGCATCTTCTTCTTGCTTCTTCTCAATTAGAGGAGATCTAGCACGACATTCGACGACCATCTGAATTTTGTGACTCGCCGTAAAGACAAAATTTCTTTGTTTTCCCTTCATATTCTCTTCCATTGTTCTTTTCTTCTGATTAACTTCATTAAGCATAAGTTTTGATTTTGGCGTAAGAGATGGCTCTTCCAATTCTCTCCTCTATACAGCTTTTAGTTTAATTCAATCTTTTACCATCTTCTTTCATGAGTAATCTTAAAAATCTTGTTTTTTCTACAAGTTGTACTATTAGCTTCCGTTTCGAATATTTGGAAGCATCACCCTTTTCAAGGAGTTATCATGTCTTCGCTATATTTGTGTTTTTTATTTTTGTCCTATTCTTCTTTCCAGTTTATTCTTCTTTCTATATATTCTTCCCATCTTCTGTCTTGTGATGATCTGTATAGTTTCCTGAATACTTCTACATTGATATTACGTTGAAGATATATTTCCCTCGGTATTCTTCATACGCCTTTCTCTTTTCTTGCATCTTCCTCTTGCTTCTTCATATCTACACATACATAACACGACTAATTGAATTTTGCGATTCTCTGTGAAGAAAATATATTTCTTCTTTTTCCATTCATATTGTTTCGCCCTTTTCTTCTTTTTAACTTGATTCAGGGTTGACATTTGATTGTGCTTAAGAGATTGTTCTTGTAATTCTCTCCTCCACAGACATTCTTATTCCATTGAATCTTTTTCCATCTTTATATTATCTAGGTCTCTATTAATTCATATACATCATATTATGTTTATATTAAATCATACCCATTTTTCTTTAAAATCTCTTCTGTGATTTACTTCCATGTTCAGACAATTGTTCGCAATTCTGCTCTTCTCTATATCAAATTTGATGCAACGTTATAGATATTTTCCAGCGACTCTCTCTCCTTACTTTCATCTTCTTCTTGCGTCCTTTCATCTACAGTTAAATGTAAATGACACAAATAACGACCATCTGAATTTTGTGACTTTCTGTGAAGAAGAGATTTCTTCTCCTTTTTCCATCTTTTTGTTTTCCAATTTTCTGTTCTGTTTTACTTGACTCTGGCTCGGCGTTCGATATTTGGGTAAGAGATTGTAATTCCATTTTTTCCTCCAAACCCATTTTTGATTTTCTGCATTTTCCTCATATTTTTTGGTTTGTAATACACTTCATGTTAATTATTCTAATTTATGTCATTTATTATATTTTCCAATTAATATAAGGACTGTTTTTTTTTCTAGACTGCTGTGAATAAGTACGTTTCCACTCTCTATTTTGCTAATAAGTTGAAGTTTGGAGTTTTAAAAGTACCATTTGTTTCAAACAGTTATAATCTTTTCGCTTGTTAGGTTTTTCAGTCTCCTATGAAATTTTCATCTCCAATGACACCTTCCATCTTCCTACGACAGCTTCTTCTTTTCTTCTTTCCAGTCTCTTCTTCCATGTAAAAACTATCTTCATTTTCAGTCTTCTAGCCAGATTTTAATTTCACCAATGCTTGGAAATTTATGTTAAGCTAAAAATATATATGCAGCGATCTTCTCCATACGCTTTTTTTCAGGTCTCCGATCTTCGTCTTGATTCTTTCTATTCACAGTTAGATTTAAGGACCATCTGAATTTCGCGAATCTCTCTGAAGGCGATATTTTTCTTCTTTTCCCTTCATACTGTCTTCAAGTCTTCTTCCCTTTTGTTTGACTTGCTTAAGCTTAAGTTTTGATTTTGGCGAAAGAGATTGTCCTTCCAAATCTCTCGTCTATACTCCTTTTTGGTCAATTCAATCTTTCACCATCATCTTTTACATGACTATTTTTTATAATATATTTTTTTTCTACAAAGTGTGCCATTAGGTTCTTTTCGGATTTTTGAAAGTATCATCCTTTTCAAAGCCTTTTCATTCATTCGCTTTTTTGCATCTTTTTTAGTCTTGTTCTAATCTTCTTTGCAGTTTATTCTTCTTTCTTTATCTTCTTCCCATCTTCTGTCTTGTGATCATCTCTTTAGTTTCTTAATGCTTCCGAATTGATTTTACGTTAAGGATATAATTCGCTCGGTATATTTCATATGACTTTCTCTTTCCTTGCCACTTCCTCTTGCTTCTTCATATTGTTTTTCAATCTTTTTCTTTCCTTTAACTTGTTTCAGCTTGCATTTCGGAGTTATGATTATATATTTACTTTCGAGAAATTATCATTTTTAAAATTTTTTATCGGTTTTCAGTCTCATTCTATTCTTCTTTACAGTCTCATTTTCCATTTATGTTCTTTTCTCATTTTTGATCTTCACCTCTTCTCTTCCTTTTTCATGAATGCTGTCAATTTATTATTACGCAGAATACTTTTTACGAACTTTTCCATACGCTCTTCTCTCCTATTGCATCTTCTTCCTGCTTCTTCTTAATTAGAGGAGATCTAGCACGACATTCGACGACCATCTGAATTTTGTGACTCGCCGTAAAGACAAAATTTCTCTCCATATTCTCTTCCATTGTTCTTTTCTTCTGATTAACTTCATTAAGCATAAGTTTTGATTTTGGCGTAAGAGATGGCTCTTCCAATTCTCTCCTCTATACAGATTTTTGGCCAATTCAATCTTTTACCATCTTTTTTTCACGAGTAATCTTAATAATTTTGTTTTTTCAACAAATTGTACTATTAGCTTCCGTTTCGAATATTTGGAAGCATCACCCTTTTCAAGGAGTTATCATGTCTTCGCTATATTTTTTTTATTTTTGTCCTATTCTTCTTTCCAGTTTAATCTTCTTTCTATATATTCTTCCCACTTTCTCTCTTGTGATCATCTCTACAATTTCCTGAATGCTTCTACATTGATATTACGTTGAAGATATATTTCCCTCGGTATTCTTCATACGCTTTTCTCTTTTCTTGCATCTCCCTCTTGCTTCTTCATATCTACACATACATATCACGACTATCTGAATTTAGCGACTCTCTGTGAAGAAAATATATTTCTTCCTTTTCCATTCACATTGTTTCGCCCTTCTCTTCTTTTTAACTTGATTCAGGGTTGACATTTCATTGTGACTTAAGAAATTGTTCTTTTAATTCTCTCCTCCACAGACATTCTTATTCGATTGAATCTTTTTCCATCTTTATATTATCTAGGTCTCTATTAATTCATATACATCATATTATCTTCATATTAAATCATAGCCATTTTTGCTTAAACTCTCTTCTGCGATTTACTTCCATGTTCAGACTATTGTTCGCATTTCTGCTCTTCTCTATATCAAATTTGATGCAACGTTATAGATATTTTCCAGCGACTCTCTCTCCTTACTTTCATCTTCTTCTTGCGTCCTTCCATCTACAGTTAAATGTAAATGTCACAAATAACGACCATCTGAATTTTGTGACTTTCTGTGAAGAAGAGATTTCTTCTCCTTTTTCCATCTTGTTGTTTTCTAATCTTCTCTTCTGTTTTACTTGACTCTGGCTCGGCATTGTATATTTGCGTAAGAGATTGTAATTCCATTTCTTTCGTCCAAACCCATTTTTGATTTTCCGCATCTTCTTCATATTTTTTGGTTTGTAATACACTTCATGTTAATTATTTTAATTTATGTCATTTATTATATTTTCCAATTAATATAAGGACTGATTTTTTTCTAGACTGCTGTGAATAAGTACGTTTCCACGCTCTATTTTGCTAATAAGTTGAAGTTTGGAGTTTTAGTAGTATCATTTGTTTCAGACAGTTATAGTCTTTCCGCTTTTAAGGTTTTTCAGTCTCCTATGAAATCTTCATCTCCAATGACACCTTCCATCTTCCTACGACAGCTTCTTCTTTTCTTCTTTCCAGTCTCTTCTTCCATGTAAAAACTATCTTCATTTTCAGTCTTCTAGCCAGATTTTAATTTCACCAATGCTTGGAAATTTATGTTAAGCTTAAAATATATATGTAGCGATCTTCTCCATACGCTTTTCCCAGGTCTCCGATCTTCTTCTTGATTCTTTTTATTCACAGTTAGATTTAAGGACCATCTGAATTTTTCGAATCTCTCTGAAGGCGACATTTTTCTTCCTTTTCCCTTCATACTGTCTTCCAGTCTTCTTCTCTTTTGATTGACTTGATTAAGCTTAAGTTTTGATTTTGGCGTAAGAGATTGTCCTTCCAAATCTCTCGTCTATACTCCTTTTTGGTCAGTTCAATCTTTTACCATCATCTTTTACATGACTATTCTTGATAATATAATTTTTTCTACAAAGTGTGCCATTAGGTTCTTTTCGGATTTTTGGGAGTATCATCCTTTTCAAAGCCTTTTCATTCAGTCGCTTTTTTTGCATCTTTTTTAGTCTTGTTCTAATCTTCTGTGAGTTTATTCTTCTTTTTATATCTTCTTCCCATCTTCTGTCTTGTGATCATCTCTTTAGTTTCTTAATGCTTCCGAATTGATTTTACGTTAAGGATATAATTCCCTCGATATTTTTCATATGACTTTCTCTTTTCTTGCAACTTCCTCTTGCTTCTTCATATTGTTTTTCAATCTTTTTCTCTTTCCTTTAACTTGTTTCAGCTTGCATTTCGGAGTTATCATAGTATATTTACTTTCGAGAAATCATCATTTTTAAAAATTTTTATCGGTTTTCAGTCTCATTCTATTCTTCTTTACAGTCTCATTTTCCATTTATGTTCATTTCTCATTTTTGACCTTCAACTCTTCTCTTCCTTTTTCATGAATGCTGTTAATTTATTATTACCCAGAATACTTTTTACGAACTTTTCCATACGCTCTTCTCTCCTGTTGCATCTTCTTCTTGCTTCTTCTTAATGAGAGGAGATCTAGCACGACATTCGACGACCATCTGAATTTTGTGACTCGCCGTAAAGACAAAATTTCTTTGTTTTCCCTTCATATTCTCTTCCATTGTTCTTTTCTTCTGATTAACTTCATTAAGCATAAGTTTTGATTTTGGCGTAAGAGATGGCTCTTCCAATTCTCTCCTCTATACAGCTTTTTGTTTAATTCAATCTTTTACCATCTTCTTTCATGAGTAATCTTAAAAATCTTGTTTTTTCTACAAGTTGTACTATTAGCTTCCGTTTCGAGTATTTGGAAGCATCACCCTTTTCAAGGAGTTATCATGTCTTCGCTATATTTGTGTTTTTTATTTTTGTCCTATTCTTCTTTCTAGTTTATTCTTTTTTCTATATATTCTTCCCATCTTCTGTCTTGTGATCATATCTATAGTTTCCTGAATGCTTCTACATTGATATTACGTTCTAGATATATTTCCCTCGGTATTCTTCATACGCTTTTCTCTTTTCTTGCATCTCCTTCTTGCTTCTTTATATCTACACATTCATATCACGACTATCTGAATTTTGCGGTTCTTTGTGAAGAAAATATATTTCCTCCTTTTCCATTCACATTGTTTCGCCCTTCTCTTCTTTTTAACTTGACTCAGGGTTGACATTTCATTGTGACTTATGAAATTGTTCTTTTAATTCTCTCCTCCACAGACATTCTTATTCGATTGAATCTTTTTCCATCTTTATATTATCTAGGTCTCTATTAATTCATATACATCATATTATCTTCATATTAAATCATACTCATTTTTCTTTAAAGTCTCTTCTGCGATTTACTTCCATGTTCAGACTATGTTCGCATTTCTGCCCTTCTCTATATCAAATTTGATGCAACGTTATAGATATTTTCCAGCAACTCTCTCTCCTTACTTTCATCTTCTTCTTGCGTCCTTCCATCTACAGTTAAATGTAAATGTCACAAATAACGACCATCTGAATTTTGTGACTTTCTGTGAAGAAGAGATTTCTTCTCCTTTTTCCATCTTGTTGTTTTCTAATCTTCTCTTCTGTTTTACTTGACTCTGGCTCGGCATTGTATATTTGCGTAAGAGATTGTAATTCCATTTCTTTCGTCCAAACCCATTTTTGATTTTCCGCATCTTCTTCATATTTTTTGGTTTGTAATACACTTCATGTTAATTATTTTAATTTATGTCATTTATTATATTTTCCAATTAATATAAGGACTGATTTTTTTCTAGACTGCTGTGAATAAGTACGTTTCCACGCTCTATTTTTCTAATAAGTTGAAGTTTGGAGTTTTAGTAGTATCATTTGTTTCAGACAGTTATAGTCTTTCCGCTTTTAAGGTTTTTCAGTCTCCTATGAAATCTTCATCGCCAATGACATCTTCCATCTTCCTACGACAGCTTGTTCTTTTCTTCTTTCCAGTCTCTTCTTCCATGTAAAAACTATCTTCATTTTCAGTCTTCTATCCAGATTTTAATTTGACCAATGCTTGGAAATTTATGTTAAGCTAAAAATATATATGCAGCGATCTTCTCCATACGCTTTTCTCAGGTCTCCGATCTTCGTCTTGATTCTTTCTATTCACAGTTAGATTTAAGGACCATCTGAATTTCGCGAATCTCTCTGAAGGCGATATTTTTCTTCTTTTCCCTTCATACTGTCTTCCAGTCTTCTTCCCTTTTGTTTGACTTGATTAAGCTTAAGTTTCGATTTTGGCGTAAGAGATTGTCCTTCTAAATCTCTCGTCTATACTCCTTTTTGGTCAGTTCAATCTTTCACCATCATCTTTTACATGACTATTTTTTATAATATATTTTTTTTCTACAAAGTGTGCCATTAGGTTCTTTTCGGATTTTTGAAAGTATCATCCTTTTCAAAGCCTTTTCATTCATTCGCTTTTTTGCATCTTTTTTAGTCTTGTTCTAATCTTCTTTGCAGTTTATTCTTCTTTCTTTATCTTCTTTTCAGCTTCTGTCTTGTGATCATCTCTTTAGTTTCTTAATGCTTCCGAATTGATTTTACGTTAAGGATATAATTCGCTCGGTATATTTCATATGACTTTCTCTTTCCTTGCAACTTCCTCTTGCTTCTTCATATTGTTTTTCAATCTTTTTCTTTCCTTTAACTTGTTTCAGCTTGCATTTCGGAGTTATCATTGTATATTTACTTTCGAGAAATTATCATTTTTAAAATTTTTTATCGGTTTTCAGTCTCATTCTATTCTTCTTTACAGTCTCATTTTCCATTTATGTTCCTTTCTCATTTTTGACCTTCACCTCTTCTCTTCCTTTTTGATGAATGCTGTCAATTTATTATTACGCAGAATACTTTTTACGAATTTTTCCATACGCTCTTCTCTCCTGTTGCATCTTCTTCTTGCTTCTTCTTAATTAGAGGAGATCTAGCACGACATTCGACGACCATCTGAATTTTGTGACTCGCCGTAAAGACAAAATTTCTTTGTTTTCCCTTCATATTCTCTCCATTGTTCGTTTCTTCTGATTAACTTCATTAAGCATAAGTTTTGATTTTGGCGCAAGAGATGGCTCTTCCAATTCTCTCCTCTATACAGCTTTTTGTTTAATTCAATCTTTTACCATCTTCTTTCATGAGTAATTTTAAAAATCTTGTTTTTTCTACAAGTTGTACTATTAGCTTCCGTTTCGAATATTTGGAAGCATCACCCTTTTCAAGGAGTTATCATGTCTTCGCTATATTTGTGTTTTTTATTTTTGTCCTATTCTTCTTTCTATTTTATTCTTCTTTCTATATATTCTTCCCATCTTCTGTCTTGTGATCATATCTATAGTTTCCTGAATGCTTCTACATTGATATTACGTTGAAGATATATTTCCCTCGGTATTCTTCATACGCCTTTCCCTTTTCTTGCATCTCCCTCTTGCTTCTTTATATCTACACATTCATATCACGACTATCTGAATTTTGCGATTCTCTGTGAAGAAAATATATTTCCTCCTTTTCCATTCATATTGTTTCGCTCTCCTCTTCTTTTTAACTTCATTCAGGGTTGACATTTCATTGTGACTTAAGAAATTGTTCTTGTAATTTTCTCCTCCACAGACATTCTTATTCGATTGAATCTTTTTCCAACTTTATATTATCTAGGTCTCTATTAATTCATATGCATCATATTATCTTCATATTAAATCATACTCATTTTTCTTTAAAGTCTCTTCTGCGATTTACTTCCATGTCCAGACTATGTTCGCATTTCTGCTCTTCTCTATATCAAATTTGATGCAACGTTATAGATATTTTCCAGCGACTCTCTCTCCTTACTTTCATCTTCTTCTTGCGTCCTTCCATCTACAGTTAAATATAAATGTCACAAATAACGACCATCTGAATTTTGTGACTTTCTGTGAAGAAGAGATTTCTTCTCCTTTTTCCATCTTGTTGTTTTCTAATCTTCTCTTCTGTTTTACTTGACTCTGGCTCGGCATTGTATATTTGCGTAAGAGATTGTAATTCCATTTCTTTCGTCCAAACCCATTTTTGATTTTCCGCATCTTCTTCATATTTTTTGGTTTGTAATACACTTCATGTTAATTATTTTAATTTATGTCATTTATTATATTTTCCAATTAATATAAGGACTGATTTTTTTTTCTAGACTGCTGTGAATAAGTACGTTTCCACGCTCTATTTTGCTAATAAGTTGAAGTTTGGAGTTTTAGTAGTATCATTTGTTTCAGACAGTTATAGTCTTTCCGCTTTTAAGGTTTTTCAGTCTCCTATGAAATCTTCATCTCCAATGACACCTTCCATCTTCCTACGACAGCTTCTTCTTTTCTTCTTTCCAGTCTCTTCTTCTATGTAAAAACTATCTTCATTTTCAGTCTTCTAGCCAGATTTTAATTTCACCAATGCTTGGAAATTTATGTTAAGCTTAAAATATATATGTAGCGATCTTCTCCATACGCTTTTCCCAGGTCCCCGATCTTCTTCTTGATTCTTTTTATTCACAGTTAGATTTAAGGACCATCTGAATTTCTCGAATCTCTCTGAAGGCGACATTTTTCTTCCTTTTCCCTTCATACTGTCTTCCAGTCTTCTTCTCTTTTGATTGACTTGATTAAGCTTAAGTTTTGATTTTGGCGTAAGAGATTGTCCTTCCAAATCTCTCGTCTATACTCCTTTTTGGTCAGTTCAATCTTTTACCATCATCTTTTACATGACTATTCTTGATAATATAATTTTTTCTACAAAGTGTGCCATTAGGTTCTTTTCGGATTTTTGGGAGTATCATCCTTTTCAAAGCCTTTTCATTCAGTCGCTTTTTTGCATCTTTTTTAGTCTTGTTCTAATCTTCTGTGAGTTTATTCTTCTTTTTATATCTTCTTCCCATCTTCTGTCTTGTGATCATCTCTTCAGTTTCTTAATGCTTCCGAATTGATTTTACGTTAAGGATATAATTCCCTCGATATTTTTCATATGACTTTCTCTTTTCTTGCAACTTCCTCTTGCTTCTTCATATTGTTTTTCAATCTTTTTCTCTTTCCTTTAACTTGTTTCAGCTTGCATTTCGGAGTTATCATATTATATTTACTTTCGAGAAATCATCATTTTTAAAATTTTTTATCGGTTTTCAGTCTCATTCTATTCTTCTTTACAGTCTCATTTTCCATTTATGTTCATTTCTCATTTTTGACCTTCAACTCTTCTCTTCCTTTTTCATGAATGCTGTTAATTTATTATTACCCAGAATCCTTTTTACGAACTTTTCCATACGCTCTTCTCTCCTGTTGCATCTTCTTCTTGCTTCTTCTTAATTAGAGGAGATCTAGCACGACATTCGACGACCATCTGAATTTTGTGACTCGCCGTAAAGACAAAATTTCTTTGTTTTCCCTTCATATTCTCTTCCATTGTTCTTTTCTTCTGATTAACTTCATTAAGCATAAGTTTTGATTTTGGCGTAAGAGATGGCTCTTCCAATTCTCTCCTCTACACAGCTTTTTGTTTAATTCAATCTTTTACCATCTTCTTTCATGAGTAATCTTAAAAATCTTGTTTTTTCTACAAGTTGTACTATTAGCTTCCGTTTCGAATATTTGGAAGCATCACCCTTTTCAAGGAGTTATCATGTCTTCGCTATATTTGTGTTTTTTATTTTTGTCCTATTCTTCTTTCTAGTTTATTCTTTTTTCTATATATTCTTCCCATCTTCTGTCTTGTGATCATATCTATAGTTTCCTGAATGCTTCTACATTGATATTACGTTGAAGATATATTTCCCTCGGTATTCTTCATACGCTTTTCTCTTTTCTTGCATCTCCTTCTTGCTTCTTTATATCTACACATTCATATCACGACTATCTGAATTTTGCGGTTCTTTGTGAAGAAAATATATTTCCTCCTTTTCCATTCACATTGTTTCGCCCTTCTCTTCTTTTTAACTTGATTCAGGGTTGACATTTCATTGTGACTTATGAAATTGTTCTTTTAATTCTCTCCTCCACAGACATTCTTATTCGATTGAATCTTTTTCCATCTTTATATTATCTAGGTCTCTATTAATTCATATACATCATATTATCTTCATATTAAATCATACTCATTTTTCTTTAAAGTCTCTTCTGCGATTTACTTCCATGTTCAGACTATGTTCGCATTTCTGCCCTTCTCTATATCAAATTTGATGCAACGTTATAGATATTTTCCAGCAACTCTCTCTCCTTACTTTCATCTTCTTCTTGCGTCCTTCCATCTACAGTTAAATGTAAATGTCACAAATAACGACCATCTGAATTTTGTGACTTTCTGTGAAGAAGAGATTTCTTCTCCTTTTTCCATCTTGTTGTTTTCTAATCTTCTCTTCTGTTTTACTTGACTCTGGCTCGGCATTGTATATTTGCGTAAGAGATTGTAATTCCATTTCTTTCGTCCAAACCCATTTTTGATTTTGCGCATCTTCTTCATATTTTTTGGTTTGTAATACACTTCATGTTAATTATTTTAATTTATGTCATTTATTATATTTTCCAATTAATATAAGGACTGATTTTTTTCTAGACTGCTGTGAATAAGTACGTTTCCACGCTCTATTTTTCTAATAAGTTGAAGTTTGGAGTTTTAGTAGTATCATTTGTTTCAGACAGTTATAGTCTTTCCGCTTTTAAGGTTTTTCAGTCTCCTATGAAATCTTCATCGCCAATGACATCTTCCATCTTCCTACGACAGCTTGTTCTTTTCTTCTTTCCAGTCTCTTCTTCCATGTAAAAACTATCTTCATTTTCAGTCTTCTATCCAGATTTTAATTTCACCAATGCTTGGAAATTTATGTTAAGCTAAAAATATATATGCAGCGATCTTCTCCATACGCTTTTCTCAGGTCTCCGATCTTCGTCTTGATTCTTTCTATTCACAGTTAGATTTAAGGACCATCTGAATTTCGCGAATCTCTCTGAAGGCGATATTTTTCTTCTTTTCCCTTCATACTGTCTTCCAGTCTTCTTCCCTTTTGTTTGACTTGATTAAGCTTAAGTTTTGATTTTGGCGTAAGAGATTGTTCTTCTAAATCTCTCGTCTATACTCCTTTTTGGTCAGTTCAATCTTTCACCATCATCTTTTACATGACTATTTTTTATAATATATTTTTTTTCTACAAAGTGTGCCATTAGGTTCTTTTCGGATTTTTGAAAGTATCATCCTTTTCAAAGCCTTTTCATTCATTCGCTTTTTTGCATCTTTTTTAGTCTTGTTCTAATCTTCTTTGCAGTTTATTCTTCTTTCTTTATCTTCTTTTCATCTTCTGTCTTGTGATCATCTCTTTAGTTTCTTAATGCTTCCGAATTGATTTTACGTTAAGGATATAATTCGCTCGGTATATTTCATATGACTTTCTCTTTCCTTGCAACTTCCTCTTGCTTCTTCATATTGTTTTTCAATCTTTTTCTTTCCTTTAACTTGTTTCAGCTTGCATTTCGGAGTTATCATTGTATATTTACTTTCGAGAAATTATCATTTTTAAAATTTTTTATCGGTTTTCAGTCTCATTCTATTCTTCTTTACAGTCTCATTTTCCATTTATGTTCTTTTCTCATTTTTGATCTTCACCTCTTCTCTTCCTTTTTCATGAATGCTGTCAATTTATTATTACGCAGAATACTTTTTACGAACTATTCCATACGCTCTTCTCTCCTATTGCATCTTCTTCTCGCTTCTTCTTAATTAGAGGAGATCTAGCACGAGATTCGACGACCATCTGAATTTTGTGACTCGCCGTAAAGACAAAATTTCTCTCCATATTCTCTTCCATTGTTCTTTTCTTCTGAATAACTTCCTTAAGCATAAGTTTTGATTTTGGCGTAAGAGATGGCTCTTTCAATTCTCTCCTCTATACAGATCTTTGGCCAATTCAATCTTTTACCATCTTTTTTTCAGGAGTAATCTTAATAATTTTGTTTTTTCTACCAGTTGTACTATTAGCTTCCGTTTCGAATATTTGGAAGCATCACCCTTTTCAAGGAGTTATCATGTCTTCGCTATATTTGTGTTTTTTATTTTTGTCCTATTCTTCTTTCTAGTTTATTCTTTTTTCTATATATTCTTCCCATCTTCTGTCTTGTGATCATATCTATAGTTTCCTGAATGCTTCTACATTGATATTACGTTGAAGATATATTTCCCTCGGTATTCTTCATACGCTTTTCTCTTTTCTTGCATCTCCCTCTTGCTTCTTCATATCTACACATACATATCACGACTATCTGAATTTAGCGACTCTCTGTGAAGAAAATATATTTCTTCCTTTTCCATTCACATTGTTTCGCCCTTCTCTTCTTTTTAACTTGATTCAGGGTTGACATTTCATTGTGACTTAAGAAATTGTTCTTTTAATTCTCTCCTCCACAGACATTATTATTCCATTGAATCTTTTTCCATCTTTATATTATCTAGGTTTCTATTAATTCATATACATCATATTATCTTCATATTAAATCATAGCCATTTTTGCTTAAACTCTCTTCTGCGATTTACTTCCATGTTCAGACTATTGTTCGCATTTCCGCTCTTCTCTATATCAAATTTGATGCAACGTTACAGATATTTTCCAGCGACTCTCTCTCCTTACTTTCACCTTCTTCTTGCGTCCTTCCATCTACAGTTAAATGTAAATGACACAAATAACGACCATTTGAATTTTGAGACTTTCTGTGAAGAAGAGATTTCTTCTCCTTTTTCCATCTTGTTGTTTTCTAATCTTCTCTTCTGTTTTACTTGACTCTGGCTCGGCATTGTATATTTGCGTAAGAGATTGTAATTCCATTTCTTTCGTCCAAACCCATTTTTGATTTTCTGCATCATCTTCATATTTTTTGGTTTGTAATACACTTCATGTTAATTATTTTAATTTATGTCATTTATTATATTTTCCAATTAATATAAGGACTGATTTTTTTCTAGACTGCTGTGAATAAGTACGTTTCCACGCTCTATTTTGCTAATAAGTTGAAGTTTGGAGTTTTAGTAGTATCATTTGTTTCAGACAGTTATAGTCTTTCCGCTTTTAAGGTTTTTCAGTCTCCTATGAAATCTTCATCTCCAATGACACCTTTCATCTTCCTACGACAGCTTCTTCTTTTCTTCTTTCCAGTCTCTTCTTCCATGTAAAAACTATCTTCATTTTCAGTCTTCTAGCCAGATTTTAATTTCACCAATGCTTGGAAATTTATGTTAAGCTTAAAATATATATGTAGCGATCTTCTCCATACGCTTTTCCCAGGTCTCCGATCTTCTTCTTGATTCTTTTTATTCACAGTTAGATTTAAGGACCATCTGAATTTCGCGAATCTCTCTGAAGGCGACATTTTTCTTCCTTCTCACTTCATACTGTCTTCCAGTCTTCTTCTCTTTTGATTGACTTGATTAAGCTTAAGTTTTGATTTTGGCGTAAGAAATTGTCCTTCCAAATCTCTCGTCTATACTCCTGTTTGGTCTGTTCAATCTTTCACCATCATCTTTTACATGACTATTCTTGATAATATAATTTTTTCTACAAAGTTTGCCATTAGGTTCTTTTCGGATTTTTGGGAGTATCATCCTTTTCAAAGCCTTTTCATTCATTCGCTTTTTTGCATCTTTTTTAGTCTTGTTCTAATCTTCTTTGCAGTTTATTCTTCTTTTTATATCTTCTTCCCATCTTCTGTCTTGTGATCATCTCTTTAGTTTCTTAATGCTTCCGAATTGATTTTACGTTAAGGATATAATTCCCTCGGTATTTTTCATATGACTTTCTCTTTTCTTGCAACTTCCCCTTGCTTCTTCATATTGTTTTTCAATCTTTTTCTCTTTCCTTTAACTTGTTTCAGCTTGCATTTCGGAGTTATCATAGTATATTTACTTTCGAGAAATCATCATTTTTAAAAATTTTTATCGGTTTTCAGTCTCATTCTATTCTTCTTTACAGTCTCATTTTCCATTTATGTTCCTTTCTCATTTTTGACCTTCACCTCTTCTCTTCCTTTTTCATGAATGCTGTCAATTTATTATTACGCAGAATACTTTTTACGAACTTTACCATACGCTCTTCTCTCCTGTTGCATCTTCTTCTTGCTTCTTCTTAATTAGAGGAGATCTAGCACGACATTCGACGACCATCTGAATTTTGTGACTCGCCGTAAAGACAAAATTTCTTTGTTTTCCCTTCATATTCTCTTCCATTGTTCTTTTCTTCTGATTAACTTCATTAAGCATAAGTTTTGATTTTGGCGTAAGAGATGGCTCTTCCAATTCTCTCCTCTATACAGCTTTTTGTTTAATTCAATCTTTTACCATCTTCTTTCATGAGTAATCTTAAAAATCTTGTTTTTTCTACAAGTTGTATTATTAGCTTCCGTTTCGAATATTTGGAAGCATCACCCTTTTCAAGGAGTTATCATGTCTTCGCTATATTTGTGTTTTTTATTTTTGTCCTATTCTTCTTTCTATTTTATTCTTCTTTCTATATATTCTTCCCATCTTCTGTCTTGTGATCATATCTATAGTTTCCTGAATGCTTAAGATATATTTCCCTCGGTATTCTTCATACGCCTTTCCCTTTTCTTGCATTTCCCTCTTGCTTCTTTATATCTACACATTCATATCACGACTATCTGAATTTTGCGATTCTCTGTGAAGAAAATATATTTCCTCCTTTTCCATTCATATTGTTTCGCTCTCCTCTTCTTTTTAACTTCATTCAGGGTTGACATTTCATTGTGACTTAAGAAATTGTTCTTGTAATTTTCTCCTCCACAGACATTCTTATTCGATTGAATCTTTTTCCAACTTTATATTATCTAGGTCTCTATTAATTCATATACATCATATTATCTTCATATTAAATCATACTCATTTTTCTTTAAAGTCTCTTCTGCGATTTACTTCCATGTTCAGACTATGTTCGCATTTCTGCTCTTCTATATATCAAATTTGATGCAATGTTATAGATATTTTCCAGCGACTCTCTCTCCTTACTTTCATCTTCTTCTTGCGTCCTTCCATCTACAGTTAAATGTAAATGTCACAAATAACGACCATCTGAATTTTGTGACTTTCTGTGAAGAAGAGATTTCTTCTCCTTTTTCCATCTTGTTGTTTTCTAATCTTCTCTTCTGTTTTACTTGACTCTGGCTCGGCATTGTATATTTGCGTAAGAGATTGTAATTCCATTTCTTTCGTCCAAACCCATTTTTGATTTTCCGCATCTTCTTCACATTTTTTGGTTTGTAATACACTTCATGTTTATTTATTTTAATTTATGTAATTTATTATATTTTCCAATTAATATAAGGACTGATTTTTTTCTAGACTGCTGTGAATAAGTACGTTTCCACGCTCTATTTTGCTAATAAGTTGAAGTTTGGAGTTTTAGTAGTATCATTTGTTTCAGACAGTTATAGTCTTTCCGCTTTTAAGGTTTTTCAGTCTCCTATGAAATCTTCATCTCCAATGACACCTTCCATCTTCCTACGACAGCTTCTTCTTTTCTTCTTTCCAGTCTCTTCTTCCATGTAAAAACTATCTTCATTTTCAGTTTTCTAGCCAGATTTTAATTTCACCAATGCTTGGAAATTTATGTTAAGCTTAAAATATATATGTAGCGATCTTCTCCATACGCTTTTCCCAGGTCTCCGATCTTCTTCTTGATTCTTTTTATTCACAGTTAGATTTAAGGACCATCTGAATTTCGCGAATCTCTCTGAAGGCGACATTTTTCTTCCTTTTCCCTTCATACTGTCTTCCAGTCTTCTTCTCTTTTGATTGACTTGATTAAGCTTAAGTTTTGATTTTGGCGTAAGAGATTGTCCTTCCAAATCTCTCGTCTATACTCCTTTTTGGTCAGTTCAATCTTTCACCATCATCTTTTACATGACTATTCTTGATGATATAATTTTTCTACAAAGTGTGCCATTAGGTTCTTTTCGGATTTTTGGGAGTATCATCCTTTTCAAAGCCTTTTCATTCAGTCGCTTTTTTGCATCTTTTTTAGTCTTGTTCTTATCTTCTTTGCAGTTTATTCTTTTTTCTATATCTTGTTTCCATCTTCTGTCTTTCTTAATGCTTTTTCTTAATAGTTTCTTAATGCTCCGAATTGATTTTACGTTAAGGATATAATTCCCTCGGTATTTTTCATATGACTTTCTCTTTTCTTGCAACTCCTCTTGCTTCTTCATATTATTTTTCAATCTTTTTCTCTTTCCTGTAACTTGTTTCAGCTTGCATTTCGGAGTTATCATAGTATATTTATTTTCGAGAAATTATCATTTTTAAAAATTTTTATCACTTTTTAGTCTCATTCTATTCTTCTTTACAGTCTCATTTTCCATTTATGTTCTTTTCTCATTTTTGACCTTCACCTTTTCTCTTCCTTTTCATGAATGCTGTCAATTTATTTTTACGCAGAATCCTTTTTACGAACTTTTCCATACGCTGTTCTCTCCTATTGCATCTTCTTCTCGCTTCTTCTTAATTAGAGGAGATCTAGCACGACATTCGACGACCATCTGAATTTTGTGACTCGCCGTAAAGACAAAATTTCTTTGTTTTCCCTTCATATTCTCTTCCATTGTTCTTTTCTTCTGATTAACTTCATTAAGCATAAGTTTTGATTTTGGCGTAAGAGATTGTCCTTCCAAATCTCTCGTCTATACTCCTTTTTGGTCAATTCAATCTTTTCCCATCTTCTTTTACATGACTATTCTTGATAATATAATTTTTTTCCTACATCTTCTTCCTAATTTCGTCGACTTTCTATTACGAGATTTTCCGTTCCTGAATTCTTTTGATTTTTTTGACACATCTATCTTCTCAAGAGAACTCCCATGCTTTCTCCTTTTGTTGGATTTCCAGTCTTCTGCTCTTATGCTTTTACTGTCTTTGCGGTTTCTTTTAACTTATTTAGCGTTTTCATTTTGTTTTTTTCGTTAGAAATTAATTTCCCATTATTTTTCCAGTGACTGTTGTCTAACACATTTCACTCTTCTGCTTTCCTTTAGCGAAGTTATTCGTAAGTTTGCGTGATTTTTAGCTGCCGAATTACAAGCTGTAGAAAGGACGTGGAATCTTTTTGCTAAGCTGTAGTTTGTGCTTCATAGTACACTAACAACTGGGAAGACATGGCATCAACACTTTAAAGGAAATCCATGTAGAAAAATCGCGTAACGATTCAACATATATTCGACACATTACCAACTTAGTATTCGTAGATTTGAAATGAACACCTAAGAGTGGTTGTTGATTTCATTCTACAATCCCTAGAAGTACCACCACCTCATTAGATAATAATAGCTTTATTCTCTCTCCTCCATGAAACTCCACGAAACTCGAGAGAACTTCCAACCAGTAACTCTTATCCAATGAAAAGCAAACCATCGAACGGCAAAATAGAAGAAATCAAAGAAGAATCGTCTAACATCACACAACAAATATCCAAAATCATACTACTCATACATTTTAAGTTTATGTCACTCTGCCAATACTTCGACAATGAAATTGTGACAACAAACAAACGAAACAAATTAAGGATTGCTTTGAACGAAGATTATCACCAATGATAGAATTCATGATTTTGCTGGCCAACATATTTCTCTTGAAGGATTTCACATGGACAACAGAATATGAAGTTTTAGGAACACCTCCAGTCTAGAAACAGCATTGACGCATTAAAGAGCAGAATCCCAGATGTAGAAAAGATCCAACCCTGTCGTCCCTCAAAAACTCATTGTTAGTTTAACTGAGAGCACAACTTACTGTTTAGTGCAACAATTCACGTCCCATCCACAACTTGAAGTAGCACAGTATGAAAATCACGTTATGAATTTGTAGAACGTTTAAATACAAGTCCTTCCACATATCAGGCAGCTTCATGTTTTGTTGTGATTTAAAAGCAACAAGTTGAAAATAACGTTGAAAAGCATCGTAGATTTATCATATCATATTGTTTTCTTTTCTTCCCGTTTCGTTCCATGTATACGCTCGCTTTTTTGTTCTTTTGGTCTTGTTCTGTTCTTTTTTGCAGTTTATTCTTCTTTTTATATCTTCTTCCCATCTTCTATCTTGTGATAATCTCTTTAGTTTCTTAATGCTTCCGAATTGATTTTACGTTAAGGATATAATTCCCTCGGTATTTTTCATATCACTTTCTCTTTTCTTGCACCTTCCTCTTGTTCCTTCATCTTGTTTTTCAATCTTTTTCTCTTTCCTTTAACTTGTTTCAGCTTGCATTTCGGAGTTATCATAGTATATTTACTTTCGAGAAATTATCATTTTTAAATTTTTTTATCGGTTCTCAGTCTCATTCTATTCTTCTTTAGAGTCTCATTTTCCATTTATGTTCTTTTCTCATTTTTGACGTGCACCTCTTCTCTTCCTTTATAATGAATGCTGTCAATTTATTACTACCCAGAATACTTTTTACGAACTTCTCCATACGCTCTTCTCTAGTGTTTCATCTTCTTCTTGCTTCTTCTTAATTAGAGATCTTTCACGACATTTGACGAACATCTGAATTTTGTGACTCGCCGTAAAGACAAAGTTTCTTCGTTTTCCGTTCATATTCTCTTTCATTGTTCTTTTCTTCTGATTAACTTCATTAAGCATAAGTTTTGATTTTGCGTAAGAGATTGCTCTTCCAATTCTCTCCTCTATACAGCTTTTTGTCCAATCCAATATTCTTGCACCTTCTTTTACATGACTATTCTTCATAATATAATTTTTTTCTACAAAGTGTGCCATTACCTTCGGATTTTTGGAGTATCATCCTTTTCAAAGATTTATAATTCTTTCCCCTTTTTGTTTTTGTAGTCTTGTTCTATTCTTCCTTGAAGTTTTTTCTTTTTTTATATATCTTCTTCCCATCCTCTGTCTTCTGATCATCTCTTTAGTTTCTTAATGCTTCCGAATTGATTTTACGTTATGGATATAATTCGTTCGGTATTTTTCATATGACGTTCTCTTTTCTTGCATCTTCCTCTTGCTTCTTCATATTGTTTTTCAATCTTTTTCTCTTTTCTTTAACTTGTTTCAGCTTGCATTTCGGAGTTATCATAGTATATTTACTTTCGAGAAATTATCATTTTAGAAAAAAATTATCGGTTCTCAGACTCATTTTATTCTTCTTTAGAGTCTCATTTTCCATTTCTGTTCTTTTCTCATTTTTGACCTTCACCTCTTCTCTTCCTTTTTCATGAATGCTGTCAATTTATTATTACGCAGAATACTTTTTACGAACTTCTCCATACGCTCTTCTCTCCTATTTCATCTTCTTCTTGCTTATTCTTAATTAGAGGAGATCTAGCACGACATTCGACCACCATCTGAATTTTCTGACTTGCCGTAAAGACAAAATCTCTTCGTTTTCCCTTCATATTCTCTTCCATTTTTATTTTCTTCTGATTGACTTCATTAAGCTTAAGTTTTGGTTTTGGCGTAAGAGATTGCTTTCCCAAATCTACAGCTTTTTGTCCAATTCAATCTTTTACCATCTTTTTCTTATGAGTATTTTTAATAATTTTGTTTTTTCTACAAATTGTGCTATTAGCTTCCGTTTCGTATATTTGGAAGCATCACTCTTTTCAAGGAGTTATCATCTCTTCGCTATGTTTGTTTTTTTTATTTTTGTCCTATTCTTCTTTCCAGTTTATTCTTCTTTCTATATATTCTTCCCATCTTCTGTCTTGTGATCATCTCTATAGTTTCGTGAATGCTTTTACATTGATATTACGTTGAAGATATATTTCCCTCGGTATTCTTCATACGCCTTTCTCTTTTCTTGCATCTCCCTCTTGCTTCTTTATATCTACACATTCATATCACGACTATCTGAATTTTGCGATTCTCTGTGAAGAAAATATATTTCCTCCTTTTCCATTCATATTGTTTCGCTCTCCTCTTCTTTTTAACTTCATTCAGGGTTGACATTTCATTGTGACTTAAGAAATTGTTCTTGTAATTTTCTCCTCCACATACATTCTTATTCGATTGAATCTTTTTCAATCTTTATATTATCTAGGTCTCTATTAATTCATATACATCATATTATCTTCATATTAAATCATACTCATTTTTCTTTAAAGTCTCTTCTGCGATTTACTTCAATGTTCAGACTATGTTCGCATTTCTGCTCTTCTCTATATCAAATTTGATGCAACGTTATAGATATTTTCCAGCAACTCTCTCTCCTTACTTTCATCTTCTTCTTGCGTCCTTTCATCTACAGTTAAATGTAAATGTCACAAATAACGACCATCTGAATTTTGTGACTTTCTGTGAAGAAGAGATTTCTTCTCCTTTTTCCATCTTGTTGTTTTCTAACCTTCTCTTCTGTTTTACTTGACTCTGGCTCGGCATTGTATATTTGCGTAAGAGATTGTAATTCCATTTCTTTCGTCCAAACCCATTTTTGATTTTCCGCATCTTCTTCATATTTTTTGGTTTGTAATACACTTCATGTTAATTATTTTAATTTATGTCATTTATTATATTTTCCAATTAATATAAGGACTGATTTTTTTCTAGACTGCTGTGAATAAGTACGTTTCCACGCTCTAGTTTGCTAATAAGTTGAAGTTTGGAGTTTTAGTAGTATAATTTGTTTCAGACAGTTATAGTCCTTCCGCTTTTAAGGTTTTTCAGTCTCCTATGAAATCTTCATCTACAATGACACCTTCCATCTTCCTACGACAGCTTCTTCTTTTCTTCTTTCCAGTCTCTTCTTCCACGTAAAAACTATCTTCATTTTCAGTCTTCTAGCCAGATTTTAATTTCACCAATGCTTGGAAATTTATGTTAAGCTTAAAATATATAGGTAGCGATCTTCTTCATACGCTTTTCCCAGGTCTCCGATCTTCTTCTTGATTCTTTTTATTCACAGTTAGATTTAAGGACCATCTGAATTTCGCGAATCTCTCTGAAGGCGACATTTTTCTTCCTTTTCCCTTCATACTGTCTTCCAGTCTTCTTCTCTTTTAATTGACTTGATTAAGCTTAAGTTTTGATTTTGGCGTAAGAGATTGTCCTTCCAAATCTCTCGTCTATACTCCTTTTTGGTCAGTTCAATCTTTCACCACCATCTTTTACATGACTATTCTTGATAATATAATTTTTTCTACAAAGTGTGCCATTAGGTTCTTTTCGGATTTTTGGGAGTATCATCCTTTTCAAAGCCTTTTCATTCAGTCGCTTTTTTGCATCTTTTTTAGTCTTGTTCTAATCTTCTTTGCAGTTTATTCTTCTTTTTATATCTTCTTCCCATCTTCTGTCTTGTGATCATCTCTTTAGTTTCTTAATGCTTCCGAATTGATTTTACGTTAAGGATATAATTCCCTCGGTATTTTTCATATGACTTTCTCTTTTCTTGCAACTTCCCCTTGCTTCTTCATATTGTTTTTCAATCTTTTTCTCTTTCCTTTAACTTGTTTCAGCTTGCATTTCGGGTTTTATCATAGTATATTTACTTTCGAGAAATCATCATTTTTAAAAATTTTTATCGGTTTTCAGTCTCTTTCTATTCTTCTTTACAGTCTCATTTTCCATTTATGTTCCTTTCTCATTTTTGACCTTCACCTCTTCTCTTCCTTTTTCATGAATGCTGTCAATTTATTATTACGCAGAATACTTTTTACGAACTTTTCCATACGCTCTTCTCTCCTGTTGCATCTTCTTCTTGCTTCTTCTTAATTAGAGGAGATCTAGCACGACATTCGACGACCATCTGAATTTTGTGACTCGCCGTAAAGACAAAATTTCTTTGTTTTCCCTTCATATTCTCTTCCATTGTTCGTTTCTTCTGATTGACTTCATTAAGCATAAGTTGTGATTTTGGCGTAAGAGATGGCTCTTCCAATTCTCTCCCCTATACAGCTTTTTGTTTAATTCAATCTTTTACCATCTTCTTTCATGAGTAATCTTAAAAATCTTGTTTTTTCTACAAGTTGTACTATTAGCTTCCGTTTCAAATATTTGGAAGCATCACCCTTTTCAAGGAGTTATCATGTCTTCGCTATATTTGTGTTTTTTATTTTTCTCCTATTCTTCTTTCTAGTTTATTCTTCCTTCTATACATTCTTCCCATCTTCTGTGTTGTGATCATATCTATAGTTTCCTGAATGCTTCTACATTGATATTACTTTGAAGATATATTTCCCTCGGTATTCTTCATACGCCTTTCTCTTTTCTTGCATCTCCCTCTTGCTTCTTTATATCTACACATTCATATCACGACTATCTGAATTTTGCGGTTCTCTGTGAAGAAAATATATTTCCTCCTTTTCCATTCACATTGTTTCGCCCTTCTCTTCTTTTTAACTTGATTCAGGGTTGACTTTTCATTGTGACTTAAAAAATTGTTCTTTTAATTCTCTCCTCCACAGACATTCTTATTCGATTGAATCTTTTTCCATCTTTATATTTCCTAGGTCTCTATTAATTCATATACATCATATTATCTTCATATTAAGTCATACTCATTTTTCTTTAAAGTCTCTTCTGCGATTTACTTCCATGTTCAGACTATGTTCGCATTTCTGCTCTTCTCTATTTCAAATTTGATGCAACGTTATAGATATTTTCCAGCAACTCTCTCTCCTTACTTTCATCTTCTTCTTGCGTCCTTTCATCTACAGTTAAATGTAAATGTCACAAATAACGACCATCTGAATTTTGTGACTTTCTGTGAAGAAGAGATTTCTTCTCGTTTTTCCATCTTGTTGTTTTCTAATCTTCTCTTCTGTTTTACTTGACTCTGGCTCGGCATTGTATATTTGCGTAAGAGATAGTAATTCCATTTCCTTCGTCCAAACCCATTTTTGATTTTCCGCATCTTCTTCATATTTTTTGGTTTGTAATACACTTCATGTTAATTATTTTAATTTATGTCATTTATTATATTTTCCAATTAATATAAGGACTGATTTTTTTCTAGACTGCTGTGAATAAGTACGTTTCCACGCTCTATTTTGCTAATAAGTTGAAGTTTGGAGTTTTAGTAGTATCATTTGTTTCAGACAGTTATAGTCTTTCCGCTTTTAAGGTTTTTCAGTCTCCTATGAAATCTTCATCTCCAATGACACCTTCCATCTTCCTACGACAGCTTCTTCTTTTCTTCTTTCCAGTCTCTTCTTCCATGTAAAAACTATCTTCATTTTCAGTCTTCTAGCCAGATTTTAATTTCACCAATGCTTGGAAATTTATGTTAAGCTTAAAATATATATGTAGCGATCTTCTCCATACGCTTTTCCCAGGTCTCCGATCTTCTTCTTGATTCTTTTTATTCACAGTTAGATTTAAGGACCATCTGAATTTCGCGAATCTCTCTGAAGGCGACATTTTTCTTCCTTTTCCCTTCATACTGTCTTCCAGTCTTCTTCTCTTTATATTGACTTGATTAAGCTTAAGTTTTGATTTTGGCGTAAGAGATTGTCCTTCCAAATCTCTCGTCTATACTCCTTTTTGGTCAATTCAATCTTTCACCATCATTTTTTACATGACTATTTTTTATAATATAATTTTTTTCCAACAAAGTGTGCCATTAGGTTCTTTTCGGATTTTTGGGAGTATCATCCTTTTTAAAGCCTTTTCATTCATTCGCTTTTTTGCATCTTTTTTAGTCTTGCTCTAATCTTCTGTGAGTTTATTCTTCTTTTTATATCTTCTTCCCATCTTCTGTCTTGTGATCATCTCTTTAGTTTCTTAATGCTTCCGAATTGATTTTACGTTAAGGATATAATTTCCTCGGTATTTTTCATATGACTTTCTCTTTTCTTGCAACTTCCCCTTGCTTCTTCATATTGTTTTTCAATCTTTTTCTCTTTCCTTTAACTTGTTTCAGCTTGCATTTCGGAGTTATCATTGTATATTTACTTTCGAGAAATCATCATTTTTAAAATTTTTTATCGGTTTTCAGTCTCATTCTATTCTTCTTTACAGTCTCATTTTCCATTTATGTTCATTTCTCATTTTTGACCTTCAGCTCTTCTCTTCCTTTTTCATGAATGCTGTCAATTTATTATTACGCAGAATACTTTTTACGAACTTTTCCATACGCTCTTCTCTCCTGTTGCATCTTCTTCTTGCTTCTTCTTAATTAGAGGAGATCTAGCACGACATTCGACGACCATCTGAATTTTGTGACTCGCCGTAAAGACAAAATTTCTTTGTTTTCCCTTCATATTCTCTTCCATTGTTCTTTTCTTCTGATTAACTTCATTAAGCATAAGTTTTGATTTTGGCGTAAGAGATGGCTCTTCCAATTCTCTCCTCTATACAGCTTTTTGTTTAATTCAATCTTTTACCATCTTCTTTCATGAGTAATCTTAAAAATCTTGTTTTTTCTACAAGTTGTACTATTAGCTTCCGTTTGAATATTTGGAAGCATCACCCTTTTCAAGGAGTTATCATGTCTTCGCTATATTTGTGTTTTTTATTTTTGTCCTATTCTTCTTTCTAGTTTATTCTTCTTTCTATATATTCTTCCCATCTTCTGTCTTGTGATCATATCTATAGTTTCGTGAATGCTTCTACATTGATATTACGTTGAAGATATATTTCTCTCGGTATTCTTCATACGCCTTTCTCTTTTCTTGCATCTCCCTCTTGCTTCTTTATATCTACACATTCATATCACGACTATCTGAATTTTGCGATTCTCTGTGAAGAAAATATCTTTCCTCCTTTTCCATTCATATTGTTTCGCTCTCCTCTTCTTTTTAACTTCATTCAGGGTTGACATTTCATTTTGACTTAAGAAATTGTTCTTGTAATTTTCTCCTCCACAGACATTCTTATTCGATTGAATCTTTTTCCATCTTTATATTATCTAGGTCTCTATTAATTCATATACATCATATTATCTTCATATTAAATCATACTCATTTTTCTTTAAAGTCTCTTCTGCGATTTACTTCAATGTTCAGACTATGTTCGCATTTCTGCTCTTCTCTATATCAAATTTGATGCAATGTTATAGATATTTTCCAGCGACTCTCTCTCCTTACTTTCATCTTGTTCTTGCGTCCTTCCATCTACAGTTAAATGTAAATGTCACAAATAACGACCATCTGAATTTTGTGACTTTCTGTGAAGAAGAGATTTCTTCTCCTTTTTCCATCTTGTTGTTTTCTAATCTTCTCTTCTGTTTTACTTGACTCTGGCTCGGCATTGTATATTTGCGTAAGAGATTGTAATTCCATTTCTTTCGTCCAAACCCATTTTTGATTTTCCGCATCTTATTCATATTTTTTGGTTTGTAACACACTTCATGTTTATTATTTTAATTTATGTCATTTATTATATTTTCCAATTAATATAAGGACTGATTTTTTTCTAGACTGCTGTGAATAAGTACGTTTCCACGCTCTATTTTGCTAATAAGTTGAAGTTTGGAGTTTTAGTAGTATCATTTGTTTCAGACAGTTATAGTCTTTCCGCTTTTAAGGTTTTTCAGTCTCCTATGAAATCTTCATCTCCAATGACACCTTCCATCTTCCTACGACAGCTTCTTCTTTTCTTCTTTCCAGTCTCTTCTTCCACGTAAAAACTATCTTCATTTTCAGTCTTCTAGCCAGATTTTAATTTCACCAATGCTTGGAAATTTATGTTAAGCTTAAAATATATAGGTAGCGATCTTCTTCATACGCTTTTCCCAGGTCTCCGATCTTCTTCTTGATTCTTTTTATTCACAGTTAGATTTAAGGACCATCTGAATTTCTCGAATCTCTCTGAAGGCGACATTTTTCTTCCTTTTCCCTTCATACTGTCTTCCAGTCTTCTTCTCTTTTGATTGACTTGATTAAGCTTAAGTTTTGATTTTGGCGTAAGAGATTGTCCTTCCAAATCTCTCGTCTATACTCCTTTTTGGTCAGTTCAATCTTTCACCATCATCTTTTACATGACTATTCTTGATAATATAATTTTTTCTACAAAGTGTGCCATTAGGTTCTTTTCGGATTTTCGGGAGTATCATCCTTTCAAAGCCTTTTCATTCAGTCGCTTTTTTGCATCTTTTTTAGTCTTGTTCTAATCTTCTTTGCAGTTTATTCTTCTTTTTATATCTTCTTCCCATCTTCTGTCTTGTGATCATCTCTTTAGTTTCTTAATGCTTCCGAATTGATTTTACGTTAAGGATATAATTCCCTCGGTATTTTTCATATGACTTTCTCTTTTCTTGCAACTTCCCCTTGCTTCTTCATATTGTTTTTCAATCTTTTTCTCTTTCCTGTAACTTGTTTCAGCTTGCATTTCGGAGTTATCATAGTATATTTACTTTCGAGAAATCATCATTTTTAAAATTTTTTATCGGTTTTCAGTCTCATTCTATTCTTCTTTACAGTCTCATTTTCCATTTATGTTCCTTTCTCATTTTTGACCTTCACCTCTTCTCTTCCTTTTTCATGAATGCTGTCAATTTATTATTACGCAGAATACTTTTTACGAACTTTTCCATACGCTCTTCTCTCCTGTTGCATCTTCTTCTTGCTTCTTCTTAATTAGAGGAGATCTAGCACGACATTCGACGACCATCTGAATTTTGTGACTCGCCGTAAAGACAAAATTTCTTTGTTTTCCCTTCATATTCTCTTCCATTGTTCGTTTCTTCTGATTAACTTCATTAAGCATAAGTTTTGATTTTGGCGTAAGAGATGGCTCTTCCAATTCTCTCCTCTATACAGCTTTTTGTTTAATTCAATCTTTTACCATCTTCTTTCATGAGTAATCTTAAAAATCTTGTTTTTTCTACAAGTTGTACTATTAGCTTCCGTTTCAAATATTTGGAAGCATCACCCTTTTCAAGGAGTTATCATGTCTTCGCTATATTTGTGTTTTTTATTTTTGTCCTGTTCTTCTTTCTAGTTTATTCTTCCTTCTATATATTCTTCCCATCTTCTGTCTTGTGATCATATCTATAGTTTTCTGAATGCTTCTACATTGATATTACTTTGAAGATATATTTCCCTCGGTATTCTTCATACGCCTTTCTCTTTTCTTGCATCTCCCTCTTGCTTCTTTATATCTACACATTCATATCACGACTATCTGAATTTTGCGGTTCTCTGTGAAGAAAATATATTTCCTCCTTTTCCATTCACATTGTTTCGCCCTTCTCTTCTTTTTAACTTGATTCAGGGTTGACTTTTCATTGTGACTTAAAAAATTGTTCTTTTAATTCTCTCCTCCACAGACATTCTTATTCGATTGAATCTTTTTCCATCTTTATATTTCCAAGGTCTCTATTAATTCATATACATCATATTATCTTCATATTAAATCATACTCATTTTTCTTTAAAGTCTCTTCTGCGATTTACTTCCATGTTCAGACTATGTTCGCATTTCTGCTCTTCTCTATATCAAATTTGATGCAACGTTATAGATATTTTCCAGCAACTCTCTCTCCTTACTTTCATCTTCTTCTTGCGTCCTTTCATCTACAGTTAAATGTAAATGTCACAAATAACGACCATCTGAATTTTGTGACTTTCTGTGAAGAAGAGATTTCTTCTCCTTTTTCCATCTTGTTGTTTTCTAATCTTCTCTTCTGTTTTACTTGACTCTGGCTCGGCATTGTATATTTGCGTAAGAGATAGTAATTCCATTTCTTTCGTCCAAACCCATTTTTTATTTTCCGCATCTTCTTCATATTTTTTGGTTTGTAATACACTTCATGTTAATTATTTTAATTTATGTCATTTATTATATTTTCCAATTAATATAAGGACTGATTTTTTTCTAGACTGCTGTGAATAAGTACGTTTCCACGCTCTATTTTGCTAATAAGTTGAAGTTTGGAGTTTTAGTAGTATCATTTGTTTCAGACAGTTATAGTCTTTCCGCTTTTAAGGTTTTTCAGTCTCCTATGAAATCTTCATCTCCAATGACACCTTCCATCTTCCTACGACAGCTTCTTCTTTTCTTCTTTCCAGTCTCTTCTTCCATGTAAAAACTATCTTCATTTTCAGTCTTCTAGCCAGATTTTAATTTCACCAATGCTTGGAAATTTATGTTAAGCTTAAAATATATATGTAGCGATCTTCTCCATACGCTTTTCCCAGGTCTCCGATCTTCTTCTTGATTCTTTTTATTCACAGTTAGATTTAAGGACCATCTGAATTTCGCGAATCTCTCTGAAGGCGACATTTTTCTTCCTTTTCCCTTCATACTGTCTTCCAGTCTTCTTCTCTTTTGATTGACTTGATTAAGCTTAAGTTTTGATTTTGGCGTAAGAGATTGTCCTTCCAAATCTCTCGTCTATACTCCTTTTTGGTCAGTTCAATCTTTCACCATCATCTTTTACATGACTATTCTTGATGATATAATTTTTCTACAAAGTGTGCCATTAGGTTCTTTTCGGATTTTTGGGAGTATCATCCTTTTCAAAGCCTTTTCATTCAGTCGCTTTTTTGCATATTTTTTAGTCTTGTTCTTATCTTCTTTGCAGTTTATTCTTCTTTCTATATCTTGTTTCCATCTTCTGTCTTTCTTAATGCTTCTTCTTAATAGTTTCTTAATGCTCCGAATTGATTTTACGTTAAGGATATAATTCCCTCGGTATTTTTCATATGACTTTCTCTTTTCTTGCAACTCCTCTTGCTTCTTCATATTATTTTTCAATCTTTTTCTCTCTCCTGTAACTTGTTTCAGCTTGCATTTCGGAGTTATCATAGTATATTTATTTTCGAGAAATTTTCATTTTTAAAAATTATTATCAGTTTTTAGTCTCATTCTATTCTTCTTTACAGTCTCATTTTCCATTTATGTTCTTTTCTCATTTTTGACCTTCACCTCTTCTCTTCCGTTTTCATGAATGCTGTCAATTTATTTTTACGCAGAATACTTTTTACGAACTTTTCCATACGCTCTTCTCTCCTATTGCATCTTCTTCTCGCTTCTTCTTAATTAGAGGAGATCTAGCACGACATTCGACCACCATCTGAATTTTGTGATTCGCCGTAAAGACAAAATTTTTTTGTTTTCCTTTCATATTCTCTTCCATTGTTCTTATCTTCTGATTAACTTCATTAAGCATAAGTTTTGATTTTGGCGTAAGAGATGGCTCTTCCAATTCTCTCCTCTATACAGCTTTTTTTCCAATTCAATCTTTTACCATCTTTTTTTCATGAGTAATCTTAATAATTTTGTTTTTTCAACAAATTGTACTATTAGCTTCCGTTTCGAATATTTGGAAGCACCACTCTTTTCAAGGAGTTATCATGACTTCGCTATATTTATTTTTCTATTTTTGTCCTATACTTCTTTCCAGTTTATTCTTCTTTCTATATATTCTTCCCATCTTCTGTCTTGTGATGATCTGTATAGTTTCCTGAATACTTCTACATTGATATTACGTTGAAGATATATTTCCCTCGGTATTCTTCATACGCCTTTCTCTTTTCTTGCATCTTCCTCTTGCTTCTTCATATCTACACATACATAACACGACTAATTGAATTTTGCGACTCTATGTGAAGAAAATATATTTCTTCTTTTTCCATTCATATTGTTTCGCCCTTTTCTTCTTTTTAACTTGATTAAGGGTTGACATTTGATTGTGCTTAAGAGATTGTTCTTGTAATTCTCTCCTCCACAGACATTCTTATTCCATTGAATCTTTTTCCATCTTTATATTATCTAAGTCTCTATTAATTCATATACATCATATTATCTTCATATTAAATCATAGCCATTTTTCTTTAAAATCTCTTCTGTGATTTACTTCCATGTTCAGACAATTGTTCGCAATTCTGCTCTTCTCTATATCAAATTTGATGCAACGTTATAGATATTTTCCAGCGACTCTCTCTCCTTACTTTCATCTTCTTCTTGCGTCCTTTCATCTACAGTTAAATGTAAATGACACAAATAACGACCATCTGAATTTTGTGACTTTCTGTGAAGAAGAGATTTCTTCTCCTTTTTCCATCTTTTTGTTTTCCAATTTTCTCTTCTGTTTTACTTGACTCTGGCTCGGCGTTCGATATTTGGGTAAGAGATTGTAATTCCATTTTTTCCTCCAAACCCATTTTTGATTTTCTGCATCTTCTTCATATTTTTTGGTTTGTAATACACTTCATGTTAATTATTCTAATTTATGTCATTTATTATATTTTCCAATTAATATAAGGACTGTTTTTTTCTAGACTGCTGTGAATAAGTACGTTTCCACTCTCTATTTTGCTAATAAGTTGAAGTTTGGAGTTTCAGTAGTACCATTTGTTTCAAACAGTTATAATCTTTTCGCTTGTTAGGTTTTTCAGTCTGCTATGAAATTTTCATCTCCAATGACACCTTCCATCTTCCTACGACAGCTTCTTCTTTTCTTCTTTCCAGTCTCTTCTTCCATGTAAAAACTATCTTCATTTTCAGTCTTCTAGCCAGATTTTAATTTCACCAATGCTTGGAAATTTATGTTAAGCTAAAAATATATATGCAGCGATCTTCTCCATACGCTTTTCCCAGGTCTCCGATCTTCTTCTTGATTCTTTCTATTCACAGTTAGATTTAAGGAACATCTGAATTTCGCGAATCTCTCTGAAGGCGATATTTTTCTTCTTTTCCCTTCGTACTGTCTTTCAGTCTTCTTCCCTTTTGTTTGACTTGATTAAGCATAAGTTTTGATTTTGGCGTAAGAGATTGTCCTTCCAAATCTCTCGTCTATACTCCTTTTTGGTCAATTCAATCTTTCACCATCATTTTTTACATGACTATTTTTTATAATATAATTTTTTTCTACAAAGTGTGCCATTAGGTTCTTTTCGGATTTTTGGGAGTATCATCCTTTTCAAAGCCTTTTCATTCATTCGCTTTTTTGCATCTTTTTTAGTTTTGTTCTAATCTTCTGTGAGTTTATTCTTCTTTTTATATCTTCTTCCCATCTTCTGTCTTGTGATCATCTCTTTAGTTTCTTAATGCTTCCGAATTGATTTTACGTTAAGGATATAATTCCCTCGGTATTTTTCATATGACTTTCTCATTTCTTGCAACTTCCTCTTGCTTCTTCATATTGTTTTTCAATCTTTTTCTCTTTCCTTTAACTTGTTTCAGCTTGCATTTCGGAGTTATAATAGTATATTTACTTTCGAGAAATCATCATTTTTAAAAATTTTTATCGGTTTTCAGTCTCATTCTATTCTTCTTTACAGTCTCATTTTCCATTTATGTTCCTTTCTCATTTTTGACCTTCACCTCTTCTCTTCCTTTTTCATGAATGCTGTCAATTTATTATTACGCAGAATACTTTTTACGAACTTTTCCATACGCTCTTCTCTCCTGTTGCATCTTCTTCTTGCTTCTTCTTAATTAGAGGAGATCTAGCACGACATTCGACGACCATCTGAATTTTGTGACTCGCCGTAAAGACAAAATTTCTTTGTTTTCCCTTCATATTCTCTTCCATTGTTCTTTTCTTCTGATTAACTTCATTAAGCATAAGTTTTGATTTTGGCGTAAGAGATGGCTCTTCCAATTCTCTCCTCTATACAGCTTTTTGTTTAATTCAATCTTTTACCATCTTCTTTCATGAGTAATCTTAAAAATCTTGTTTTTTCTACAAGTTGTACTATTAGCTTCCGTTTGAATATTTGGAAGCATCACCCTTTTCAAGGAGTTATCATGTCTTCGCTATATTTGTGTTTTTTATTTTTGTCCTATTCTTCTTTCTAGTTTATTCTTCTTTCTATATATTCTTCCCATCTTCTGTCTTGTGATCATCTCTATAGTTTCGTGAATGCTTCTACATTGATATTACGTTGAAGATATATTTCCCTCGGTATTCTTCATACGCCTTTCTCTTTTCTTGCATCTCCCTCTTGCTTCTTTATATCTACACATTCATATCACGACTATCTGAATTTTGCGATTCTCTGTGAAGAAAATATCTTTCCTCCTTTTCCATTCATATTGTTTCGCTCTCCTCTTCTTTTTAACTTCATTCAGGGTTGACATTTCATTGTGACTTAAGAAATTGTTCTTGTAATTTTCTCCTCCACAGACATTCTTATTCGATTGAATCTTTTTCCATCTTTATATTATCTAGGTCTCTATTAATTCATATACATCATATTATCTTCATATTAAATCATACTCATTTTTCTTTAAAGTCTCTTCTGCGATTTACTTCCATGTTCAGACTATGTTCGCATTTCTGCTCTTCTCTATATCAAATTTGGTGCAATGTTATAGATATTTTCCAGCGACTCTCTCTCCTTACTTTCATCTTCTTCTTGCGTCCTTCCATCTACAGTTAAATGTAAATGACACAAATAACGACCATCTGAATTTTGTGACTTTCTGTGAAGAAGAGATTTCTTCTCCTTTTTCCATCTTGTTGATTTCTAATCTTCTCTTCTGTTTTACTTGACTCTGGCTCGGCATTGTATATTTGCGTAAGAGATTGTAATTTCATTTCTTTCGTCCAAACCCATTTTTGATTTTCCGCATCTTCTTCATATTTTTTGGTTTGTAATACACTTCATGTTAATTATTTTAATTTATGTCATTTATTATATTTTCCAATTAATATAAGGACTGATTTTTATCTAGACTGCTGTGAATAAGTACGTTTCCACGCTCTATTTTGCTAATAAGTTGAAGTTTGGAGTTTTAGTAGTATCATTTGTTTCAGACAGTTATAGTCTTTCCGCTTTTAAGGTTTTTCAGTCTCCTATGAAATCTTCATCTCCAATGACACCTTTCATCTTCCTACGACAGCTTCTTCTTTTCTTCTTTCCAGTCTCTTCTTCCATGTAAAAACTATTTTCATTTTCAGTCTTCTAGCCAGATTTTAATTTCACCAATGCTTGGAAATTTATGTTAAGCTTAAAATATATATGTAGCGATCTTCTCCATACGCTTTTCCCAGGTCTCCGATCTTCTTCTTGATTCTTTTTATTCACAGTTAGATTTAAGGACCATCTGAATTTCGCGAATCTCTCTGAAGGCGACATTTTTCTTCCTTCTCCCTTCATACTGTCTTCCAGTCTTCTTCTCTTTTGATTGACTTGATTAAGCTTAAGTTTTGATTCTGGCGTAAGAAATTGTCCTTCCAAATCTCTCGTCTATACTCCTGTTTGGTCAGTTCAATATTTCACCATCATCTATTACATGACTATTCTTGATAATATAATTTTTTCTACAAAGTTTGCCATTAGGTTCTTTTCGGATTTTTGGGAGTATCATCCTTTTCAAAGCCTTTTCATTCATTCGCTTTTTTGCATCTTTTTTAGTCTTGTTCTAATCTTCTTTGCAGTTTATACTTCTTTTTATATCTTCTTCCCATCTTCTGTCTTGTGATCATCTCTTTAGTTTCTTAATGCTTCCGAATTGATTTTACGTTAAGGATATAATTCCCTCGGTATTTTTCATATGACTTTCTCTTTTCTTGCAACTTACCCTTGCTTCTTCATCTTGTTTTTCAATCTTTTTCTCTTTCCTTTAACTTGTTTCAGCTTGCATTTCGGAGTTATCATAGTATATTTACTTTCGAGAAATCATCATTTTTAAAAATTTTTATCGGTTTTCAGTCTCATTCTATTCTTCTTTACAGTCTCATTTTCCATTTATGTTCCTTTCTCATTTTTGACCTTCATCTCTTCTCTTCCCTTTTCATGAATGCTGTCAATTTATTATTACGCAGAATACTTTTTACGAACTTTTCCATACGCTCTTCCCTCCTGTTGCATCTTCTTCTTGCTTCTTCTCAATTAGAGGAGATCTAGCACGACATTCGACGACCATCTGAATTTTGTGACTCGCCGTAAAGACAAAATTTCTTTGTTTTCCCTTCATATTCTCTTCCATTGTTCTTTTCTTCTGATTAACTTCATTAAGCATAAGTTTTGATTTTGGCGTAAGAGATGGCTCTTCCAATTCTCTCCTCTATACAGCTTTTAGTTTAATTCAATCTTTTACCATCTTCTTTCATGAGTAATCTTAAAAATCTTGTTTTTTCTACAAGTTGTACTATTAGCTTCCGTTTCGAATATTTGGAAGCATCACCCTTTTCAAGGAGTTATCATGTCTTCGCTATATTTGTGTTTTTTATTTTTGTCCTATTCTTCTTTCCAGTTTATTCTTCTTTCTATATATTCTTCCCATCTTCTGTCTTGTGATGATCTGTATAGTTTCCTGAATACTTCTACATTGATATTACGTTGAAGATATATTTCCCTCGGTATTCTTCATACGCCTTTCTCTTTTCTTGCATCTTCCTCTTGCTTCTTCATATCTACACATACATAACACGACTAATTGAATTTTGCGATTCTCTGTGAAGAAAATATATTTCTTCTTTTTACATTCATATTGTTTCGCCCTTTTCTTCTTTTTAACTTGATTCAGGGTTGACATTTGATTGTGCTTAAGAGATTGTTCTTGTAATTCTCTCCTCCACAGACATTCTTATTCCATTGAATCTTTTTCCATCTTTATATTATCTAGGTCTCTATTAATTCATATACATCATATTATGTTTATATTAAATCATACCCATTTTTCTTTAAAATCTCTTCTGTGATTTACTTCCATGTTCAGACAATTGTTCGCAATTCTGCTCTTCTCTATATCAAATTTGATGCAACGTTATAGATATTTTCCAGCGACTCTCTCTCCTTACTTTCATCTTCTTCTTGCGTCCTTTCATCTACAGTTAAATGTAAATGACACAAATAACGACCATCTGAATTTTGTGACTTTCTGTGAAGAAGAGATTTCTTCTCCTTTTTCCATCTTTTTGTTTTCCAATTTTCTCTTCTGTTTTACTTGACTCTGGCTCGGCGTTCGATATTTGGGTAAGAGATTGTAATTCCATTTTTTCCTCCAAACCCATTTTTGATTTTCTGCATTTTCCTCATATTTTTTGGTTTGTAATACACTTCATGTTAATTATTCTAATTTATGTCATTTATTATATTTTCCAATTAATATAAGGACTGTTTTTTTTTCTAGACTGCTGTGAATAAGTACGTTTCCACTCTCTATTTTGCTAATAAGTTGAAGTTTGGAGTTTTAAAAGTACCATTTGTTTCAAACAGTTATAATCTTTTCGCTTGTTAGGTTTTTCAGTCTCCTATGAAATTTTCATCTCCAATGACACCTTCCATCTTCCTACGACAGCTTCTTCTTTTCTTCTTTCCAGTCTCTTCTTCCATGTAAAAACTATCTTCATTTTCAGTCTTCTAGCCAGATTTTAATTTCACCAATGCTTGGAAATTTATGTTAAGCTAAAAATATATATGCAGCGATCTTCTCCATACGCTTTTTTTCAGGTCTCCGATCTTCGTCTTGATTCTTTCTATTCACAGTTAGATTTAAGGACCATCTGAATTTCGCGAATCTCTCTGAAGGCGATATTTTTCTTCTTTTCCCTTCATACTGTCTTCAAGTCTTCTTCCCTTTTGTTTGACTTGCTTAAGCTTAAGTTTTGATTTTGGCGAAAGAGATTGTCCTTCCAAATCTCTCGTCTATACTCCTTTTTGGTCAATTCAATCTTTCACCATCATCTTTTACATGACTATTTTTTATAATATATTTTTTTTCTACAAAGTGTGCCATTAGGTTCTTTTCGGATTTTTGAAATTATCATCCTTTTCAAAGCCTTTTCATTCATTCGCTTTTTTGCATCTTTTTTAGTCTTGTTCTAATCTTCTTTGCAGTTTATTCTTCTTTCTTTATCTTCTTCCCATCTTCTGTCTTGTGATCATCTCTTTAGTTTCTTAATGCTTCCGAATTGATTTTACGTTAAGGATATAATTCGCTCGGTATATTTCATATGACTTTCTCTTTCCTTGCCACTTCCTCTTGCTTCTTCATATTGTTTTTCAATCTTTTTCTTTCCTTTAACTTGTTTCAGCTTGCATTTCGGAGTTATGATTATATATTTACTTTCGAGAAATTATCATTTTTAAAATTTTTTATCGGTTTTCAGTCTCATTCTATTCTTCTTTACAGTCTCATTTTCCATTTATGTTCTTTTCTCATTTTTGATCTTCACCTCTTCTCTTCCTTTTTCATGAATGCTGTCAATTTATTATTACGCAGAATACTTTTTACGAACTTTTCCATACGCTCTTCTCTCCTATTGCATCTTCTTCCTGCTTCTTCTTAATTAGAGGAGATCTAGCACGACATTCGACGACCATCTGAATTTTGTGACTCGCCGTAAAGACAAAATTTCTCTCCATATTCTCTTCCATTGTTCTTTTCTTCTGATTAACTTCATTAAGCATAAGTTTTGATTTTGGCGTAAGAGATGGCTCTTCCAATTCTCTCCTCTATACAGATTTTTGGCCAATTCAATCTTTTACCATCTTTTTTTCACGAGTAATCTTAATAATTTTGTTTTTTCAACAAATTGTACTATTAGCTTCCGTTTCGAATATTTGGAAGCATCACCCTTTTCAAGGAGTTATCATGTCTTCGCTATATTTTTTTTTATTTTTGTCCTATTCTTCTTTCCAGTTTAATCTTCTTTCTATATATTCTTCCCACTTTCTCTCTTGTGATCATCTCTACAATTTCCTGAATGCTTCTACATTGATATTACGTTGAAGATATATTTCCCTCGGTATTCTTCATACGCTTTTCTCTTTTCTTGCATCTCCCTCTTGCTTCTTCATATCTACACATACATATCACGACTATCTGAATTTAGCGACTCTCTGTGAAGAAAATATATTTCTTCCTTTTCCATTCACATTGTTTCGCCCTTCTCTTCTTTTTAACTTGATTCAGGGTTGACATTTCATTGTGACTTAAGAAATTGTTCTTTTAATTCTCTCCTCCACAGACATTATTATTCCAGTGAATCTTTTTCCATCTTTATATTATCTAGGTCTCTATTAATTCATATACATCATATTATCTTCATATTAAATCATAGCCATTTTTGCTTAAACTCTCTTCTGCGATTTACTTCCATGTTCAGACTATTGTTCGCATTTCTGCTCTTCTCTATATCAAATTTGATGCAACGTTATAGATATTTTCCAGCGACTCTCTCTCCTTACTTTCATCTTCTTCTTGCGTCCTTCCATCTACAGTTAAATGTAAATGTCACAAATAACGACCATCTGAATTTTGTGACTTTCTGTGAAGAAGAGATTTCTTCTCCTTTTTCCATCTTGTTGTTTTCTAATCTTCTCTTCTGTTTTACTTGACTCTGGCTCGGCATTGTATATTTGCGTAAGAGATTGTAATTCCATTTCTTTCGTCCAAACCCATTTTTGATTTTCCGCATCTTCTTCATATTTTTTGGTTTGTAATACACTTCATGTTAATTATTTTAATTTATGTCATTTATTATATTTTCCAATTAATATAAGGACTGATTTTTTTCTAGACTGCTGTGAATAAGTACGTTTCCACGCTCTATTTTGCTAATAAGTTGAAATTTGGAGTTTTAGTAGTATCATTTGTTTCAGACAGTTATAGTCTTTCCGCTTTTAAGGTTTTTCAGTCTCCTATGAAATCTTCATCTCCAATGACACCTTCCATCTTCCTACGACAGCTTCTTCTTTTCTTCTTTCCAGTCTCTTCTTCCATGTAAAAACTATCTTCATTTTCAGTCTTCTAGCCAGATTTTAATTTCACCAATGCTTGGAAATTTATGTTAAGCTTAAAATATATATGTAGCGATCTTCTCCATACGCTTTTCCCAGGTCTCCGATCTTCTTCTTGATTCTTTTTATTCACAGTTAGATTTAAGGACCATTTGAATTTTTCGAATCTCTCTGAAGGCGACATTTTTCTTCCTTTTCCCTTCATACTGTCTTCCAGTCTTCTTCTCTTTTGATTGACTTGATTAAGCTTAAGTTTTGATTTTGGCGTAAGAGATTGTCCTTCCAAATCTCTCGTCTATACTCCTTTTTGGTCAGTTCAATCTTTTACCATCATCTTTTACATGACTATTCTTGATAATATAATTTTTTCTACAAAGTGTGCCATTAGGTTCTTTTCGGATTTTTGGGAGTATCATCCTTTTCAAAGCCTTTTCATTCAGTCGCTTTTTTTGCATCTTTTTTAGTCTTGTTCTAATCTTCTGTGAGTTTATTCTTCTTTTTATATCTTCTTCCCATCTTCTGTCTTGTGATCATCTCTTTAGTTTCTTAATGCTTCCGAATTGATTTTACGTTAAGGATATAATTCCCTCGATATTTTTCATATGACTTTCTCTTTTCTTGCAACTTCCTCTTGCTTCTTCATATTGTTTTTCAATCTTTTTCTCTTTCCTTTAACTTGTTTCAGCTTGCATTTCGGAGTTATCATAGTATATTTACTTTCGAGAAATCATCATTTTTAAAAATTTTTATCGGTTTTCAGTCTCATTCTATTCTTCTTTACAGTCTCATTTTCCATTTATGTTCATTTCTCATTTTTGACCTTCAACTCTTCTCTTCCTTTTTCATGAATGCTGTTAATTTATTATTACCCAGAATACTTTTTACGAACTTTTCCATACGCTCTTCTCTCCTGTTGCATCTTCTTCTTGCTTCTTCTTAATGAGAGGAGATCTAGCACGACATTCGACGACCATCTGAATTTTGTGACTCGCCGTAAAGACAAAATTTCTTTGTTTTCCCTTCATATTCTCTTCCATTGTTCTTTTCTTCTGATTAACTTCATTAAGCATAAGTTTTGATTTTGGCGTAAGAGATGGCTCTTCCAATTCTCTCCTCTATACAGCTTTTAGTTAATTCAATCTTTTACCATCTTCTTTCATGAGTAATCTTAAAAATCTTGTTTTTTCTACAAGTTGTACTATTAGCTTCCGTTTCGAGTATTTGGAAGCATCACCCTTTTCAAGGAGTTATCATGTCTTCGCTATATTTGTGTTTTTTATTTTTGTCCTATTCTTCTTTCTAGTTTATTCTTTTTTCTATATATTCTTCCCATCTTCTGTCTTGTGATCATATCTATAGTTTCCTGAATGCTTCTACATTGATATTACGTTCTAGATATATTTCCCTCGGTATTCTTCATACGCTTTTCTCTTTTCTTGCATCTCCTTCTTGCTTCTTTATATCTACACATTCATATCACGACTATCTGAATTTTGCGGTTCTTTGTGAAGAAAATATATTTCCTCCTTTTCCATTCACATTGTTTCGCCCTTCTCTTCTTTTTAACTTGACTCAGGGTTGACATTTCATTGTGACTTATGAAATTGTTCTTTTAATTCTCTCCTCCACAGACATTCTTATTCGATTGAATCTTTTTCCATCTTTATATTATCTAGGTCTCTATTAATTCATATACATCATATTATCTTCATATTAAATCATACTCATTTTTCTTTAAAGTCTCTTCTGCGATTTACTTCCATGTTCAGACTATGTTCGCATTTCTGCCCTTCTCTATATCAAATTTGATGCAACGTTATAGATATTTTCCAGCAACTCTCTCTCCTTACTTTCATCTTCTTCTTGCGTCCTTCCATCTACAGTTAAATGTAAATGTCACAAATAACGACCATCTGAATTTTGTGACTTTCTGTGAAGAAGAGATTTCTTCTCCTTTTTCCATCTTGTTGTTTTCTAATCTTCTCTTCTGTTTTACTTGACTCTGGCTCGGCATTGTATATTTGCGTAAGAGATTGTAATTCCATTTCTTTCGTCCAAACCCATTTTTGATTTTCCGCATCTTCTTCATATTTTTTGGTTTGTAATACACTTCATGTTAATTATTTTAATTTATGTCATTTATTATATTTTCCAATTAATATAAGGACTGATTTTTTTCTAGACTGCTGTGAATAAGTACGTTTCCACGCTCTATTTTTCTAATAAGTTGAAGTTTGGAGTTTTAGTAGTATCATTTGTTTCAGACAGTTATAGTCTTTCCGCTTTTAAGGTTTTTCAGTCTCCTATGAAATCTTCATCGCCAATGACATCTTCCATCTTCCTACGACAGCTTGTTCTTTTCTTCTTTCCAGTCTCTTCTTCCATGTAAAAACTATCTTCATTTTCAGTCTTCTATCCAGATTTTAATTTCACCAATGCTTGGAAATTTATGTTAAGCTAAAAATATATATGCAGCGATCTTCTCCATACGCTTTTCTCAGGTCTCCGATCTTCGTCTTGATTCTTTCTATTCACAGTTAGATTTAAGGACCATCTGAATTTCGCGAATCTCTCTGAAGGCGATATTTTTCTTCTTTTCCCTTCATACTGTCTTCCAGTCTTCTTCCCTTTTGTTTGACTTGATTAAGCTTAAGTTTCGATTTTGGCGTAAGAGATTGTCCTTCTAAATCTCTCGTCTATACTCCTTTTTGGTCAGTTCAATCTTTCACCATCATCTTTTACATGACTATTTTTTATAATATATTTTTTTTCTACAAAGTGTGCCATTAGGTTCTTTTCGGATTTTTGAAAGTATCATCCTTTTCAAAGCCTTTTCATTCATTCGCTTTTTTGCATCTTTTTTAGTCTTGTTCTAATCTTCTTTGCAGTTTATTCTTCTTTCTTTATCTTCTTTTCAGCTTCTGTCTTGTGATCATCTCTTTAGTTTCTTAATGCTTCCGAATTGATTTTACGTTAAGGATATAATTCGCTCGGTATATTTCATATGACTTTCTCTTTCCTTGCAACTTCCTCTTGCTTCTTCATATTGTTTTTCAATCTTTTTCTTTCCTTTAACTTGTTTCAGCTTGCATTTCGGAGTTATCATTGTATATTTACTTTCGAGAAATTATCATTTTTAAAATTTTTTATCGGTTTTCAGTCTCATTCTATTCTTCTTTACAGTCTCATTTTCCATTTATGTTCCTTTCTCATTTTTGACCTTCACCTCTTCTCTTCCTTTTTCATGAATGCTGTCAATTTATTATTACGCAGAATACTTTTTACGAACTTTTCCATACGCTCTTCTCTCCTGTTGCATCTTCTTCTTGCTTCTTCTTAATTAGAGGAGATCTAGCACGACATTCGACGACCATCTGAATTTTGTGACTCGCCGTAAAGACAAAATTTCTTTGTTTTCCCTTCATATTCTCTTCCATTGTTCGTTTCTTCTGATTAACTTCATTAAGCATAAGTTTTGATTTTGGCGCAAGAGATGGCTCTTCCAATTCTCTCCTCTATACAGCTTTTTGTTTAATTCAATCTTTTACCATCTTCTTTCATGAGTAATTTTAAAAATCTTGTTTTTTCTACAAGTTGTACTATTAGCTTCCGTTTCGAATATTTGGAAGCATCACCCTTTTCAAGGAGTTATCATGTCTTCGCTATATTTGTGTTTTTTATTTTTGTCCTATTCTTCTTTCTATTTTATTCTTCTTTCTATATATTCTTCCCATCTTCTGTCTTGTGATCATATCTATAGTTTCCTGAATGCTTCTACATTGATATTACGTTGAAGATATATTTCCCTCGGTATTCTTCATACGCCTTTCCCTTTTCTTGCATCTCCCTCTTGCTTCTTTATATCTACACATTCATATCACGACTATCTGAATTTTGCGATTCTCTGTGAAGAAAATATATTTCCTCCTTTTCCATTCATATTGTTTCGCTCTCCTCTTCTTTTTAACTTCATTCAGGGTTGACATTTCATTGTGACTTAAGAAATTGTTCTTGTAATTTTCTCCTCCACAGACATTCTTATTCGATTGAATCTTTTTCCAACTTTATATTATCTAGGTCTCTATTAATTCATATGCATCATATTATCTTCATATTAAATCATACTCATTTTTCTTTAAAGTCTCTTCTGCGATTTACTTCCATGTTCAGACTATGTTCGCATTTCTGCTCTTCTCTATATCAAATTTGATGCAACGTTATAGATATTTTCCAGCGACTCTCTCTCCTTACTTTCATCTTCTTCTTGCGTCCTTCCATCTACAGTTAAATATAAATGTCACAAATAACGACCATCTGAATTTTGTGACTTTCTGTGAAGAAGAGATTTCTTCTCCTTTTTCCATCTTGTTGTTTTCTAATCTTCTCTTCTGTTTTACTTGACTCTGGCTCGGCATTGTATATTTGCGTAAGAGATTGTAATTCCATTTCTTTCGTCCAAACCCATTTTTGATTTTCCGCATCTTCTTCATATTTTTTGGTTTGTAATACACTTCATGTTAATTATTTTAATTTATGTCATTTATTATATTTTCCAATTAATATAAGGACTGATTTTTTTTTCTAGACTGCTGTGAATAAGTACGTTTCCACGCTCTATTTTGCTAATAAGTTGAAGTTTGGAGTTTTAGTAGTATCATTTGTTTCAGACAGTTATAGTCTTTCCGCTTTTAAGGTTTTTCAGTCTCCTATGAAATCTTCATCTCCAATGACACCTTCCATCTTCCTACGACAGCTTCTTCTTTTCTTCTTTCCAGTCTCTTCTTCTATGTAAAAACTATCTTCATTTTCAGTCTTCTAGCCAGATTTTAATTTCACCAATGCTTGGAAATTTATGTTAAGCTTAAAATATATATGTAGCGATCTTCTCCATACGCTTTTCCCAGGTCCCCGATCTTCTTCTTGATTCTTTTTATTCACAGTTAGATTTAAGGACCATCTGAATTTCTCGAATCTCTCTGAAGGCGACATTTTTCTTCCTTTTCCCTTCATACTGTCTTCCAGTCTTCTTCTCTTTTGATTGACTTGATTAAGCTTAAGTTTTGATTTTGGCGTAAGAGATTGTCCTTCCAAATCTCTCGTCTATACTCCTTTTTGGTCAGTTCAATCTTTTACCATCATCTTTTACATGACTATTCTTGATAATATAATTTTTTCTACAAAGTGTGCCATTAGGTTCTTTTCGGATTTTTGGGAGTATCATCCTTTTCAAAGCCTTTTCATTCAGTCGCTTTTTTGCATCTTTTTTAGTCTTGTTCTAATCTTCTGTGAGTTTATTCTTCTTTTTATATGTTCTTCCCATCTTCTGTCTTGTGATCATCTCTTCAGTTTCTTAATGCTTCCGAATTGATTTTACGTTAAGGATATAATTCCCTCGATATTTTTCATATGACTTTCTCTTTTCTTGCAACTTCCTCTTGCTTCTTCATATTGTTTTTCAATCTTTTTCTCTTTCCTTTAACTTGTTTCAGCTTGCATTTCGGAGTTATCATATTATATTTACTTTCGAGAAATCATCATTTTTAAAATTTTTTATCGGTTTTCAGTCTCATTCTATTCTTCTTTACAGTCTCATTTTCCATTTATGTTCATTTCTCATTTTTGACCTTCACCTCTTCTCTTCCTTTTTCATGAATGCTGTTAATTTATTATTACCCAGAATCCTTTTTACGAACTTTTCCATACGCTCTTCTCTCCTGTTGCATCTTCTTCTTGCTTCTTCTTAATTAGAGGAGATCTAGCACGACATTCGACGACCATCTGAATTTTGTGACTCGCCGTAAAGACAAAATTTCTTTGTTTTCCCTTCATATTCTCTTCCATTGTTCTTTTCTTCTGATTAACTTCATTAAGCATAAGTTTTGATTTTGGCGTAAGAGATGGCTCTTCCAATTCTCTCCTCTACACAGCTTTTTGTTTAATTCAATCTTTTACCATCTTCTTTCATGAGTAATCTTAAAAATCTTGTTTTTTCTACAAGTTGTACTATTAGCTTCCGTTTCGAATATTTGGAAGCATCACCCTTTTCAAGGAGTTATCATGTCTTCGCTATATTTGTGTTTTTTATTTTTGTCCTATTCTTCTTTCTAGTTTATTCTTTTTTCTATATATTCTTCCCATCTTCTGTCTTGTGATCATATCTATAGTTTCCTGAATGCTTCTACATTGATATTACGTTGAAGATATATTTCCCTCGGTATTCTTCATACGCTTTTCTCTTTTCTTGCATCTCCTTCTTGCTTCTTTATATCTACACATTCATATCACGACTATCTGAATTTTGCGGTTCTTTGTGAAGAAAATATATTTCCTCCTTTTCCATTCACATTGTTTCGCCCTTCTCTTCTTTTTAACTTGATTCAGGGTTGACATTTCATTGTGACTTATGAAATTGTTCTTTTAATTCTCTCCTCCACAGACATTCTTATTCGATTGAATCTTTTTCCATCTTTATATTATCTAGGTCTCTATTAATTCATATACATCATATTATCTTCATATTAAATCATACTCATTTTTCTTTAAAGTCTCTTCTGCGATTTACTTCCATGTTCAGACTATGTTCGCATTTCTGCCCTTCTCTATATCAAATTTGATGCAACGTTATAGATATTTTCCAGCAACTCTCTCTCCTTACTTTCATCTTCTTCTTGCGTCCTTCCATCTACAGTTAAATGTAAATGTCACAAATAACGACCATCTGAATTTTGTGACTTTCTGTGAAGAAGAGATTTCTTCTCCTTTTTCCATCTTGTTGTTTTCTAATCTTCTCTTCTGTTTTACTTGACTCTGGCTCGGCATTGTATATTTGCGTAAGAGATTGTAATTCCATTTCTTTCGTCCAAACCCATTTTTGATTTTGCGCATCTTCTTCATATTTTTTGGTTTGTAATACACTTCATGTTAATTATTTTAATTTATGTCATTTATTATATTTTCCAATTAATATAAGGACTGATTTTTTTCTAGACTGCTGTGAATAAGTACGTTTCCACGCTCTATTTTTCTAATAAGTTGAAGTTTGGAGTTTTAGTAGTATCATTTGTTTCAGACAGTTATAGTCTTTCCGCTTTTAAGGTTTTTCAGTCTCCTATGAAATCTTCATCGCCAATGACATCTTCCATCTTCCTACGACAGCTTGTTCTTTTCTTCTTTCCAGTCTCTTCTTCCATGTAAAAACTATCTTCATTTTCAGTCTTCTATCCAGATTTTAATTTCACCAATGCTTGGAAATTTATGTTAAGCTAAAAATATATATGCAGCGATCTTCTCCATACGCTTTTCTCAGGTCTCCGATCTTCGTCTTGATTCTTTCTATTCACAGTTAGATTTAAGGACCATCTGAATTTCGCGAATCTCTCTGAAGGCGATATTTTTCTTCTTTTCCCTTCATACTGTCTTCCAGTCTTCTTCCCTTTTGTTTGACTTGATTAAGCTTAAGTTTTGATTTTGGCGTAAGAGATTGTTCTTCTAAATCTCTCGTCTATACTCCTTTTTGGTCAGTTCAATCTTTCACCATCATCTTTTACATGACTATTTTTTATAATATATTTTTTTTCTACAAAGTGTGCCATTAGGTTCTTTTCGGATTTTTGAAAGTATCATCCTTTTCAAAGCCTTTTCATTCATTCGCTTTTTTGCATCTTTTTTAGTCTTGTTCTAATCTTCTTTGCAGTTTATTCTTCTTTCTTTATCTTCTTTTCATCTTCTGTCTTGTGATCATCTCTTTAGTTTCTTAATGCTTCCGAATTGATTTTACGTTAAGGATATAATTCGCTCGGTATATTTCATATGACTTTCTCTTTCCTTGCAACTTCCTCTTGCTTCTTCATATTGTTTTTCAATCTTTTTCTTTCCTTTAACTTGTTTCAGCTTGCATTTCGGAGTTATCATTGTATATTTACTTTCGAGAAATTATCATTTTTAAAATTTTTTATCGGTTTTCAGTCTCATTCTATTCTTCTTTACAGTCTCATTTTCCATTTATGTTCTTTTCTCATTTTTGATCTTCACCTCTTCTCTTCCTTTTTCATGAATGCTGTCAATTTATTATTACGCAGAATACTTTTTACGAACTATTCCATACGCTCTTCTCTCCTATTGCATCTTCTTCTCGCTTCTTCTTAATTAGAGGAGATCTAGCACGAGATTCGACGACCATCTGAATTTTGTGACTCGCCGTAAAGACAAAATTTCTCTCCATATTCTCTTCCATTGTTCTTTTCTTCTGAATAACTTCCTTAAGCATAAGTTTTGATTTTGGCGTAAGAGATGGCTCTTTCAATTCTCTCCTCTATACAGATCTTTGGCCAATTCAATCTTTTACCATCTTTTTTTCAGGAGTAATCTTAATAATTTTGTTTTTTCTACCAGTTGTACTATTAGCTTCCGTTTCGAATATTTGGAAGCATCACCCTTTTCAAGGAGTTATCATGTCTTCGCTATATTTGTGTTTTTTATTTTTGTCCTATTCTTCTTTCTAGTTTATTCTTTTTTCTATATATTCTTCCCATCTTCTGTCTTGTGATCATATCTATAGTTTCCTGAATGCTTCTACATTGATATTACGTTGAAGATATATTTCCCTCGGTATTCTTCATACGCTTTTCTCTTTTCTTGCATCTCCCTCTTGCTTCTTCATATCTACACATACATATCACGACTATCTGAATTTAGCGACTCTCTGTGAAGAAAATATATTTCTTCCTTTTCCATTCACATTGTTTCGCCCTTCTCTTCTTTTTAACTTGATTCAGGGTTGACATTTCATTGTGACTTAAGAAATTGTTCTTTTAATTCTCTCCTCCACAGACATTATTATTCCATTGAATCTTTTTCCATCTTTATATTATCTAGGTTTCTATTAATTCATATACATCATATTATCTTCATATTAAATCATAGCCATTTTTGCTTAAACTCTCTTCTGCGATTTACTTCCATGTTCAGACTATTGTTCGCATTTCCGCTCTTATCTATATCAAATTTGATGCAACGTTACAGATATTTTCCAGCGACTCTCTCTCCTTACTTTCACCTTCTTCTTGCGTCCTTCCATCTACAGTTAAATGTAAATGACACAAATAACGACCATTTGAATTTTGAGACTTTCTGTGAAGAAGAGATTTCTTCTCCTTTTTCCATCTTGTTGTTTTCTAATCTTCTCTTCTGTTTTACTTGACTCTGGCTCGGCATTGTATATTTGCGTAAGAGATTGTAATTCCATTTCTTTCGTCCAAACCCATTTTTGATTTTCCGCATCATCTTCATATTTTTTGGTTTGTAATACACTTCATGTTAATTATTTTAATTTATGTCATTTATTATATTTTCCAATTAATATAAGGACTGATTTTTTTCTAGACTGCTGTGAATAAGTACGTTTCCACGCTCTATTTTGCTAATAAGTTGAAGTTTGGAGTTTTAGTAGTATCATTTGTTTCAGACAGTTATAGTCTTTCCGCTTTTAAGGTTTTTCAGTCTCCTATGAAATCTTCATCTCCAATGACACCTTTCATCTTCCTACGACAGCTTCTTCTTTTCTTCTTTCCAGTCTCTTCTTCCATGTAAAAACTATCTTCATTTTCAGTCTTCTAGCCAGATTTTAATTTCACCAATGCTTGGAAATTTATGTTAAGCTTAAAATATATATGTAGCGATCTTCTCCATACGCTTTTCCCAGGTCTCCGATCTTCTTCTTGATTCTTTTTATTCACAGTTAGATTTAAGGACCATCTGAATTTCGCGAATCTCTCTGAAGGCGACATTTTTCTTCCTTCTCCCTTCATACTGTCTTCCAGTCTTCTTCTCTTTTGATTGACTTGATTAAGCTTAAGTTTTGATTTTGGCGTAAGAAATTGTCCTTCCAAATCTCTCGTCTATACTCCTGTTTGGTCTGTTCAATCTTTCACCATCATCTTTTACATGACTATTCTTGATAATATAATTTTTTCTACAAAGTTTGCCATTAGGTTCTTTTCGGATTTTTGGGAGTATCATCCTTTTCAAAGCCTTTTCATTCATTCGCTTTTTTGCATCTTTTTTAGTCTTGTTCTAATCTTCTTTGCAGTTTATTCTTCTTTTTATATCTTCTTCCCATCTTCTGTCTTGTGATCATCTCTTTAGTTTCTTAATGCTTCCGAATTGATTTTACGTTAAGGATATAATTCCCTCGGTATTTTTCATATGACTTTCTCTTTTCTTGCAACTTCCCCTTGCTTCTTCATATTGTTTTTCAATCTTTTTCTCTTTCCTTTAACTTGTTTCAGCTTGCATTTCGGAGTTATCATAGTATATTTACTTTCGAGAAATCATCATTTTTAAAAATTTTTATCGGTTTTCAGTCTCATTCTATTCTTCTTTACAGTCTCATTTTCCATTTATGTTCCTTTCTCATTTTTGACCTTCACCTCTTCTCTTCCTTTTTCATGAATGCTGTCAATTTATTATTACGCAGAATACTTTTTACGAACTTTACCATACGCTCTTCTCTCCTGTTGCATCTTCTTCTTGCTTCTTCTTAATTAGAGGAGATCTAGCACGACATTCGACGACCATCTGAATTTTGTGACTCGCCGTAAAGACAAAATTTCTTTGTTTTCCCTTCATATTCTCTTCCATTGTTCTTTTCTTCTGATTAACTTCATTAAGCATAAGTTTTGATTTTGGCGTAAGAGATGGCTCTTCCAATTCTCTCCTCTATACAGCTTTTTGTTTAATTCAATCTTTTACCATCTTCTTTCATGAGTAATCTTAAAAATCTTGTTTTTTCTACAAGTTGTATTATTAGCTTCCGTTTCGAATATTTGGAAGCATCACCCTTTTCAAGGAGTTATCATGTCTTCGCTATATTTGTGTTTTTTATTTTTGTCCTATTCTTCTTTCTATTTTATTCTTCTTTCTATATATTCTTCCCATCTTCTGTCTTGTGATCATATCTATAGTTTCCTGAATGCTTAAGATATATTTCCCTCGGTATTCTTCATACGCCTTTCCCTTTTCTTGCATTTCCCTCTTGCTTCTTTATATCTACACATTCATATCACGACTATCTGAATTTTGCGATTCTCTGTGAAGAAAATATATTTCCTCCTTTTCCATTCATATTGTTTCGCTCTCCTCTTCTTTTTAACTTCATTCAGGGTTGACATTTCATTGTGACTTAAGAAATTGTTCTTGTAATTTTCTCCTCCACAGACATTCTTATTCGATTGAATCTTTTTCCAACTTTATATTATCTAGGTCTCTATTAATTCATATACATCATATTATCTTCATATTAAATCATACTCATTTTTCTTTAAAGTCTCTTCTGCGATTTACTTCCATGTTCAGACTATGTTCGCATTTCTGCTCTTCTATATATCAAATTTGATGCAATGTTATAGATATTTTCCAGCGACTCTCTCTCCTTACTTTCATCTTCTTCTTGCGTCCTTCCATCTACAGTTAAATGTAAATGTCACAAATAACGACCATCTGAATTTTGTGACTTTCTGTGAAGAAGAGATTTCTTCTCCTTTTTCCATCTTGTTGTTTTCTAATCTTCTCTTCTGTTTTACTTGACTCTGGCTCGGCATTGTATATTTGCGTAAGAGATTGTAATTCCATTTCTTTCGTCCAAACCCATTTTTGATTTTCCGCATCTTCTTCATATTTTTTGGTTTGTAATACACTTCATGTTAATTATTTTAATTTATGTCATTTATTATATTTTCCAATTAATATAAGGACTGATTTTTTTTCTAGACTGCTGTGAATAAGTACGTTTCCACGCTCTATTTTGCTAATAAGTTGAAGTTTGGAGTTTTAGTAGTATCATTTGTTTCAGACAGTTATAGTCTTTCCGCTTTTAAGGTTTTTCAGTCTCCTATGAAATCTTCATCTCCAATGACACCTTTCATCTTCCTACGACAGCTTCTTTTTTCTTCTTTCCAGTCTCTTCTTCCATGTAAAAACTATCTTCATTTTCAGTCTTCTAGCCAGATTTTAATTTCACCAATGCTTGGAAATTTATGTTAAGCTTAAAATATATATGTAGCGATCTTCTCCATACGCTTTTCCCAGGTCTCCGATCTTCTTCTTGATTCTTTTTATTCACAGTTAGATTTAAGGACCATCTGAATTTCGCGAATCTCTCTGAAGGCGACATTTTTCTTCCTTCTCCCTTCATACTGTCTTCCAGTCTTCTTCTCTTTTGATTGACTTGATTAAGCTTAAGTTTTGATTTTGGCGTAAGAAATTGTCCTTCCAAATCTCTCGTCTATACTCCTGTTTGGTCTGTTCAATCTTTCACCATTATCTTTTACATGACTATTCTTGATAATATAATTTTTTCTACAAAGTTTGCCATTAGGTTCTTTTCGGATTTTTGGGAGTATCATCCTTTTCAAAGCCTTTTCATTCATTCGCTTTTTTGCATCTTTTTTAGTCTTGTTCTAATCTTTGCAGTTTATTCTTCTTTTTATATCTTCTTCCCATCTTCTGTCTTGTGATCATCTCTTTAGTTTCTTAATGCTTCCGAATTGATTTTACGTTAAGGATATAATTCCCTCGGTATTTTTCATATGACTTTCTCTTTTCTTGCAACTTCCCCTTGCTTCTTCATATTGTTTTTCAATCTTTTTCTCTTTCCTTTAACTTGTTTCAGCTTGCATTTCGGAGTTATCATAGTATATTTACTTTCGAGAAATCATCATTTTTAAAAATTTTTATCGGTTTTCAGTCTCATTCTATTCTTCTTTACAGTCTCATTTTCCATTTATGTTCCTTTCTCATTTTTGACCTTCACCTCTTCTCTTCCTTTTTCATGAATGCTGTCAATTTATTATTACGCAGAATACTTTTTACGAACTTTTCCATACGCTCTTCTCTCCTGTTGCATCTTCTTCTTGCTTCTTCTTAATTAGAGGAGATCTAGCACGACATTCGACGACCATCTGAATTTTGTGACTCGCCGTAAAGACAAAATTTCTTTGTTTTCCCTTCATATTCTCTTCCATTGTTCTTTTCTTCTGATTAACTTCGTTAAGCATAAGTTTTGATTTTGGCGTAAGAGATGGCTCTTCCAATTCTCTCCTCTATACAGCTTTTTGTTTAATTCAATCTTTTACCATCTTCTTTCATGAGTAATCTTAAAAATCTTGTTTTTTCTACAAGTTGTACTATTAGCTTCCGTTTCGAATATTTGGAAGCATCACCCTTTTCAAGGAGTTATCATGTCTTCGCTATATTTGTGTTTTTTATTTTTGTCCTATTCTTCATTCTATTTTATTCTTCTTTCTATATATTCTTCCCATCTTCTGCCTTGTGATCATATCTATAGTTTCCTGAATGCTTCTACATTGATATTACGTTGAAGATATATTTCCCTCGGTATTCTTCATACGCCTTTCCCTTTTCTTGCATCTCCCTCTTGCTTCTTTATATCTACACATTTATATCACGACTATCTGAATTTTGCGATTCTCTGTGAAGAAAATATATTTCCTCCTTTTCCATTCACATTGTTTCGCCCTTCTCTTCTTTTTAACTTGATTCAGGGTTGACATTTCATTGTGACTTATGAAATTGTTCTTTTAATTCTCTCCTCCACAGACATTCTTATTCGATTGAATCTTTTTGCAACTTTATATTATCTAGGTCTCTATTAATTCATATACATCATATTATCTTCATATTAAATCATACTCATTTTTCTTTAAAGTCTCTTCTGCGATTTACTTCCATGTTCAGACTATGTTCGCATTTCTGCTCTTCTCTATATCAAATTTGATGCAACGTTATAGATATTTTCCAGCAACTCTCTCTCCTTACTTTCATCTTCTTCTTGCGTCCTTCCATCTACAGTTAAATGTAAATGTCACAAATAACGACCATCTGAATTTTGTGACTTTCTGTGAAGAAGAGATTTCTTCTCCTTTTTCCATCTTGTTGTTTTCTAATCTTCTCTTCTGTTTTACTTGACTCTGGCTCGGCATTGTATATTTGCGTAAGAGATTGTAATTCCATTTCTTTCGTCCAAACCCATTTTTGATTTTGCGCATCTTCTTCATATTTTTTGGTTTGTAATACACTTCATGTTAATTATTTTAATTTATGTCATTTATTATATTTTCCAATTAATATAAGGACTGATTTTTTTCTAGACTGCTGTGAATAAGTACGTTTCCACGCTCTATTTTGCTAATAAGTTGAAGTTTGGAGTTATAGTAGTATCATTTGTTTCAGACAGTTATAGTCTTTCCGCTTTTAAGGTTTTTCAGTCTCCTATGAAATCTTCATCTCCAATGACACCTTCCATCTTCCTACGACAGCTTCTTCTTTTCTTCTTTCCAGTCTCTTCTTCCATGTAAAAACTATCTTCATTTTCAGTCTTCTAGCCAGATTTTAATTTCACCAATGCTTGGAAATTTATGTTAAGCTTAAAATATATATGTAGCGATCTTCTCCATACGCTTTTCCCAGGTCTCCGATCTTCTTCTTGATTCTTTTTATTCACAGTTAGATTTAAGGACCATCTGAATTTCGCGAATCTCTCTGAAGGCGACATTTTTCTTCCTTTTCCCTTCATACTGTCTTCCAGTCTTCTTCTCTTTTGATTGACTTGATTAAGCTTAAGTTTTGATTTTGGCGTAAGAGATTGTCCTTCTAAATCTCTCGTCTATACTCCTTCTTGGTCAGTTCAATCTTTCACCATCATCTTTTACATGACTATTCTTGATGATATAATTTTTCTACAAAAATGTGCCATTAGGTTCTTTTCGGATTTTTGGGAGTATCATCCTTTTCAAAGCCTTTTCATTCATTCGCTTTTTTGCATCTTTTTTAGTCTTGTTCTAATCTTCTTTACAGTTTATTCTTCTTTTTATATCTTCTTCCCATCTTCTGTCTTGTGATCATCTCTTTAGTTTCTTAATGCTTCCGAATTGATTTTACGTTAAGGATATAATTCCCTCGGTATTTTTCATATGACTTTCTCTTTTCTTGCAACTTCCTCTTGCTTCTTCATATTGTTTTTCAATCTTTTTCTCTTTCCTTTAACTTGTTTCAGCTTGCATTTCGGAGTTATCATAGTATATTTACTTTCGAGAAATCATCATTTTTAAAAATTTTTATCGGTTTTCAGTCTCATTCTATTCTTCTTTACAGTCTCATTTTCCATTTATGTTCCTTTCTCATTTTTCACCTTCACCTCTTCTCTTCCTTTTTCATGAATGCTGTCAATTTATTATTACGCAGAATACTTTTTACGAACTTTTCCATACGCTCTTCTCTCCTATTGCAACTTCTTCTTGCTTCTTCTTAATTAGAGGAGATCTATCACGACATTCGACGACCATCTGAATTTTGTGACTCGCCGTAAAGACAAAATTTCTTTGCTTTCCCTTCATATTCTCTTCCATTGTTCTTTTCTTCTGATTAACTTCATTAAGCATAAGTTTTGATTTTGGTGTAAGAGATTGTCCTTCCAAATCTCTCGTCTATACTCCTTTTTGGTCAATTCAATCTTTTCGCATCTTCTTTTACATGACTATTCTTGATAATATAATTTTTTCCTACATCTTCTTCCTAATTTCGTCGACTTTCTATTACGAGAGTTTCCGTTCCTGAATTCTTCTGATTTTTTTGACACATCTATCTTCTCGACAGAACTCCCATGCTTTCTCCTTTTGGTGGATTTCCAGTCTTCTCCTCTTATGCTTTTACTGTCTTTGCTGTTTCTTTTAACTTATTTAGCGTTTTCATTTTGTTTTTTTCGTTAGAAATTAATTTCCCATTATTTTTCCAGTGACTGTTGTCTAACACATTTCACTCTTCTGCTTTCCTTTAGCGAAGTTATTCGTAAGGTTGCGTGATTTTTAGCTGCCGAATTACAAACTGTAGAAAGGACGTGGTATCTTTTTGCTAAGCTGTCGTTTGTGCTTCATAGTACACTAACAACTGGGAAGACATGGCATCAACACTTTAAAGGAAATTCATGTAGAAACATCGCGTAACGATTCAACATATATTCGACACATTACCAACTTAGTATTCGTGGAATTGAAATCAACACGTAAGTGTGGTTGTTGATTTCATTCTACAATCCGTAGAAGTACCACCACCTCATTAGATAATAATAGCTTTATTCTCTCTCCTCCATGAAACTCCACGAAACTCGAGAGAACCCCCAACCAGTAACTCTTATCCAATAAAAAGCAAACCATCGAACGGCAAAATAGAAGAAATCAAAGAAGAATCGTCTAACATCACACAACAAATATCCAAAATCATACTACTCATACATTTTAAGTTTATGTCACTCTGCCAATACTTCGACAATGAAATTGTGACAACAAACAAACGAAACAATTAAGGATTGCTTTGAACGATGATTATCACCAATGATAGAATTCATGATTTTGCTGGCCAACATATTTCTCTTGAAAGATTTCACATGGACAACAGAATATGAAGTTTTAGGAACACCTCCAGTCTAGAAACAGCATTGACGCATTAAAGAGCAGAATCCCAGAAGTAGAAAAGATCCAACCCTGTCGTCCCTCAAAAACTCATTGTTAGTTTAACTGAGAGCACAACTTACTGTTTAGTGCAATAATTCACGTCCCATCCACAACTTGAAGTAGCACAGTGTGAAAATCACGTTATGAATTTGTAAAACGTTTGAATACAAGTCCTTCCACATATCAGGCAACCTCATGTTTTGTTATGATTTAAAAGCAACAAGTTGAAAATAAAGTTGAAAAGCATCGTAGATTTATCATATCATATTGTTTTCTTTTCTTCCCGTTTCGTTCCATGCATGCGCTCGCTTTTTTGTTCTTTTGGTCTTGTTCTATTCTTTTTTGCAGTTTATTCTTCTTTTTATATCTTCTTCCCATCTTCTATCTTGTGATAATCTCTTTAGTTTCTTAATGCTTCCGAATTGATTTTACGTTAAGGATATAATTCCCTCGGTATTTTTCATATCACTTTCTCTTTTCTTGTACCTTCCTCTTGTTTCTTCATCTTGTTTTTCAATCTTTTTCTCTTTCCTTTAACTTGTTTCAGCTTGCATTTCGGAGTTATCATAGTATATTTACTTTCGAGAAATTATCATTTTTAAAATTTTTTATCGGTTCTCAGTCTCATTCTATTCTTCTTTAGAGTCTCATTTTCCATTTATGTTCTTTTCTCATTTTTGACGTGCACCTCTTCTCTTCCTTTATAATGAATGCTGTCAATTTATTACTACGCAGAATACTTTTTACGAACTTCTCCATACGCTCTTCTCTAGTGTTGCATCTTCTTCTTGCCTCTTCTTAATTAGAGATCTTTCACGACATTTGACGAACATCTGAATTTTGTGACTCGCCGTAAAGACAAAGTTTCTTCGTTTTCCGTTCATATTCTCTTCCATTGTTCTTTTCTTCTGATTAAATTCATTAAGCATAAGTTTTGATTTTGCGTAGGAGATTGCTCTTCCAATTCTCTCCTCTGTACAGCATTTTGTCCAATTCAATATTCTCCCACCTTCTTTTACATGACTATTCTTGATAATATAATTTTTTTCTACAAAGTGTGCCATTACCTTCCTTTCGGATTTTTGGAAGTATCATCCTTTTCAAAGATTTATAATTCTTTCCCTTTTTTGTTTTTGTAGTCTTGTTCTATTCTTCCTTGAAGTTTTTTCTTCTTTTTATATCTTCTTCCCATCTTCTGTCTTCTGATCATCTCTTTAGTTTCTTAATGCTTCCGAATTGATTTTACGTTAAGGGTATAATTCCTTCGGTATTTTTCATATGACGTTCTCTTTTCTTGCATCTTCCTCTTGCTTCTTCATATTGTTCTTCAATCTTTTTCTCTTTTCTTTAACTTGTTTCAGCTTGCATTTCGGAGTTATCATTGTATATTTACTTTCGAGAAATTATCATTTTAGAATAAAATTATCGGTTCTCAGACTCATTTTATTCTTCTTTAGAGTCTCATTTTCCATTTCTGTTCTTTTCTCATTTTTGACCTTCACCTCTTCTCTTCCTTTTTCATGAATGCTGTCAATTTATTATTACGCAGAATACTTTTTACGAACTTCTCCATACGCTCTTCTCTCCTATTTCATCTTCTTCTTGCTTATTCTTAATTAGAGGACATTTAACACGACATTCGACGACCATCTGAATTTTCTGACTCGCCGTAAAGACAAAATCTCTTCGTTTTCCCTTCATATTCTCTTCCATTTTTATTTTCTTCTGATTGACTTCATTAAGCTTAAGTTTTGGTTTTGGCGTAAGAGATTGCATTCCCAATTCTACAGCTTTTTGTCCAATTCAATCTTTTACCATCTTTTTCTTATGAGTATTTTTAATAATTTTGTTTTTTCTACAAATTGTGCTATTAGCTTCCGTTTCGTATATTTGGAAGCATCACTCTTTTCAAGGAGTTATCATCTATTCGCTATGTTTGTTTTTTATTTTTGTCCTATTCTTCTTTCCACTTTATTCTTCTTTTGTATATATTCTTCACATCTTCTCTCTTGTGATCATCTTTTTAGATTCTTCAATCTTCCACATTGATATTACGTTAAAGATATATTTCCGTCGGTATTCTTCATACGCCTTCCTCTTTTCTTTCATCTCCCTCTTGCTTATTCGTTTCTAGACATACATATCACGACTATCTGAATTTTGCGACTCTCTGTGAAGAAAATATATTTCTACCTTTTCCCTTCATATTGTTTCGCTCTCCTTTTCTTTTTTACTTGATTCAGGGTTGACATTTCATTGTGACTTAAGAAATTGTTCTTGTAATTCTCTCTTCCACAAACATTCTTATTCCATTGAATCTTTTTCCATCTTTATATTATCTAGGTCTCTATTAATTCATATACATCATATTATCTTCATATTAAATCATACCCATTTCTCTTTAAAGTCTCTTTTGCGATTTACTTCTATGTTCAGACTATTGTTCGCATTTCCGCTCTTCTCTATATCAAATTTGATGCAACGTTATAGATATCTTCCAGCGACTCTCTCTCCTTACTTTCATCTTCTTCTTGCGTCCTTCCATCTACAGTTAAATGTAAATGACACAAATAACGACCATGTGAATTTTGTGACTTTCTGTGAAGAAGAGATTTCTTCTCCTTTTTCCATCTTGTTGTTTTCTAATCTTCTCTTCTGTTTTACTTGACTCTGGCTCGGCATTGTATATTTGCGCAAGAGATTGTAATTCCATTTCTTTCGTCCAAACCCATTTTTGATTTTCTGTATCTTTTTCATATTTTTTGGTTTGTAATACACTTCATGTTAATTATTCTAATTTATGTCATTTATTATACTTTGCAATTAATATAAGGACTGATTTTTTTCTAGACTGCTGTGAATAAGTACGTTTCCACGCTCTATTTTGCTAATAATTTGAAGTTTGGAGTTTTAGTAGTATCATTTGTTTCAAACAGTTATAATCTTTTCGCTTTTAAGGTTTTTCAGTCTCCTATGAAATCTTCATCTCCAATGACACCTTCCATCTTCCTACAACAGCTTCTTCTTTTCTTCTTTCCAGTCTCTTCTTCCATGTAAAAACTATCTTCATTTTCAGTCTTCTAGCCAGATTTTAATTTCACCAATGCTTGGAAATTTATGTTAAAGCTTAAAATATATATGTAGCGATCTTCTCCATACACCATTCCCAAGTCTCCGATCTTCTTCTTGATTCTTTTTATTCACAGTTAGATTTAAGGACCATCTGAATTTCGCGAATCTCTCTGAAGGCGATATTTTTGTTCCTTTTCTCTTTATACTGTCTTCCAGTCTTCTTCTCTTTTGCCTGACTTGATTAAGCTTAAGTTTTGATTTTGGCGTAAGAGATTGTCCTTCCAAATCTCTCGTCTATACTCCTTTTTGGTCAATTCAATTTTTCACCATCATTTTTACATGACTATTTTTGATAATATAATTTTTTTCTACAAAGTGTGCCATTAGGTTCTTTTCGGATTTTTGAAAGTATCATCCTTTTCAAAGCCTTTTCATTCATTCGCTTTTTTGCATCTTTTTTAGTCTTGTTCTTATCTTCTTTGCAGTTTATTCTTCTTTTTATATCTTCTTCCCATCTTCTGTCTTGTGATCATCTCTTTAGTTTCTTAATGCTCCGAATTGATTTTACGTTAAGGATATAATTCCCTCGGTTTTTTTCATATGACTTTCTCTTTTCTTGCAACTCCTCTTGCTTCTTCATATTATTTTTCAATCTTTTTCTCTTTCCTGTAACTTGTTTCAGCTTGCATTTCGGAGTTATCATAGTATATTTTTTTTCGAGAAATTATCATTTTTAAAAATTTATATCAGTTTTTAATCTCATTCTATTCTTCTTTACAGTCTCATTTTCCATTTATGTTCTTTTCTCATTTTTGATCTTCACCTCTTCTCTTCCTTTTTCATGAATGCTGTCAATTTATTATTACGCAGAATACTTTTTACGAATTTTTCCATACGCTCTTCTCTCCTATTGCATCTTCTTCCTGCTTCTTCTTAATTAAAGGAGATCTAGCACGACATTCGACGACCATCTGAATTTTGTGACTCGCCGTAAAGACAAAATTTCTTTGTTTTCCCTTCATATTCTCTTCCATTGTTCTTTTCTTCTGATTAACTTCATTAAGCATAAGTTTTGATTTTGGCGTAAGAGATGGCTCTTCCAATTCTCTCCTCTATACAGATTTTTGGCCAATTCAATCTTTTACCATCTTTTTTTCATGAGTAATCTTAATAATTTTGTTTTTTCAACAAATTGTACTATTAGCTTCCGTTTCGAATATTTGGAAGCATCACCCTTTTCAAGGAGTTATCATGTCTTCGCTATATTTTTTTTATTTTTGTCCTATTCTTCTTTCCAGTTTATTCTTCTTTCTATATATTCTTCCCACCTTCTCTCTTGTGATCATCTCTAAAATTTCCTGAATGCTTCTACATTGATATTACGTTGAAGATATATTTCCCTCGGTATTCTTCATACGCTTTTCTCTTTTCTTGCATCTCCCTCTTGCTTCTTCATATCTACACATACATATCACAACTATCTGAATTTAGCGACTCTCTGTGAAGAAAATATATTTCTTCCTTTTCCATTCACATTGTTTCGCCCTTCTCTTCTTTTTAACTTGATTCAGGGTTGACATTTTATTGTGACTTAAGAAATTGTTCTTTTAATTCTCTCCTCCACAGACATTCTTATTCCATTGAATCTTTTTCCATCTTTATATTATCTAGGTCTCTATTAATTCATATACATCATATTATCTTCATATTAAATCATAGCCATTTTTGCTTAAACTCTCTTCTGCGATTTACTTCCATGTTCAGACTATTGTTCGCATTTCCGCTCTTCTCTATATCAAATTTGATGCAACGTTATAGATATTTTCCAGCGACTCTCTCTCCTTACTTTCACCTTCTTCTTGCGTCCTTCCATCTACAGTTAAATGTAAATGTCACAAATAACGACCATCTGAATTTTGTGACTTTCTGTGAAGAAGAGATTTCTTCTCCTTTTTCCATCTTATTGTTTTCTAATCTTCTCTTCTGTTTTACTTGACTCTGGCTCGGCGTTCGATATTTGCGTAAGAGATGGTAATTCCGTTTCTTTCCCCCAAACCCATTTTTGATTTTCCGCATCTTCTTCATATTTTTTGGTTTGTAATACACTTCATATTAATTTTTCTAATTTATGTCATTTATTTATTTTTTTTTTTTGCAAATAATATAAGGACTGATTTTTTTCTAGACTGCTGTGAATAAGTACGTTTCCACGCTCTATTTTGCTAATAAGTTGAAGTTTGGAGTTTTAGTAGTATCATTTGTTTTAAACAGTTATAACCTTTTCGCTTTTAAGGTTTTTCAGTCTCTTATGAAATCTTCATCTCCAATGACACCTTCCGTCTTCCTACAACACCTTCATCTCTTCTTCTTTTTAGTCTCTTTTTCCATGTATATACTATCCTTATTTTCAGTCTTCTGGCCAGATTTTAATTTCAGGAATGCTTGAAAATTTATGTTAAGCTTAAAATATATATGCAGCGATCTTCTCCATACGCCTTTCTCAGGTCTCCGATCTTCTTCTTGATTCTTTTCGTTCATAGTTATATTTTAGCACAATCTGAACTTCCGGAATCTCTCTGAAGGCGACATTTTTCTTCCTTTTCCCTTCATACTGTCTTCCAGTCTTCTTGTCTTTTGATTGATTTGTTTAAGCTTAAGTTTTGATTTTGGCGTAAGAGATTGTCCTTCTAAATCTCTCGTCTATACTCCTTTTTGGTCAGTTCAATCTTTCACCATCATCTTTTACATGACTATTGTTGATAATATAATTTTTTTCTACAAAGTGTGCCATTAGGTTCTTTTCGGATTTTTGAAAGTGTCATCCTTTTCAAAGCCTTTTCATTCATTCGCTTTTTTGCATCTTTTTTTAGTCTTGTTCTAATCTTCTTTGCAGTTTATTCTTCTTTTTATTTCTTCTTCCCATCTTCTGTCTTGTGATCATCTCTTTAGTTTCTTAATGCTTCCGAATTGATTTTACGTTAAGTATATAATTCCCTCGGTATTTTTCATATGACTTTCTCATTTCTTGCAACTTCCTCTTGCTTCTTCATATTGTTTCTCAATCTTTTTCTCTTTCCTTTAACTTGTTTCAGCTTGCATTTCGGAGTTATCATAGTATATTTACTTTCGAGAAATTATCATTTTTAAAATTTTTATCGGTTCTTAGTCTCATTCTATTCTTCTTTACAGTCTCATTTTCCATATATGTTCTTTTCTCATTTTTCACCTTCAGCTCTTCTCATTCTTTTTCATGAATGCCGTCAATTTATTATTACGCTGAATATTTTTTTGGGAATTCCTCCATACGCCCTTCTCTCCTATTGCATTTTCTTCTTGCTTCTTCTTAATTAGAGGAGATCTACCACGACATTCGACGACCATCTAAATTTTGTGACTCGCCGTAAAGACAAAATCTCTTCGTTTTCCCTTCATATTCTCTTCCATTGTTCTTTTTTCTGATTAACTTCATTAAGCATAAGTTTTGAATTTTGCGTAAGAGATTGCTCTTCCAATTCTCTGCTCTATACAGCTTTTTGTCCAATTCAATCTTTTATCGTCTTTTTTTCATGAGTATTCTTAATAATCTTGTTTTATCTAGAAACTGCGCTATTAGCTTACGTTTCGAATATTTGGAAGCATCACCCTTTTCAAGGAGTTATCATGTCTTCGCTATGTTTTTTTTAATTTTTGTCCTATTCTTCTTTCCAGTTTATTATCTCTATAGTTTCCTGAAAACTTCCAAATTGATATTACGTTAAAGATATTGTTCCCTCGGTATTCTTCATACGCCCTCCTCTTTTCTTGCATTTCGCTTTTGCTTCTTGATATCTACACATACATATCACGACTATCTGAATTTTGCGACTCCCTGTGAAGAAAATATATTTCTTCCTTTTCACTTAATATTATTTAGCCCTTTTCTTCTTTTTAACTTGGTTCAGGGTTGACATTTCATTGTGACTTAAGAGATTGTTCTTGTAATTCTGTCCTCCACAGACATTCTTATTCCATTGAATCTTTTTCCATCTTTATATTATCTAGGTCTCTATTAATTCATATACATCATATTATCTTCATAATAAATCATACTCAGTTTTCTTTAAAGTCTCTTCTTCGATTTACTTCCATGTTCAGACTATTGTTCGCATTTCTGCTCTTCTCTATATCAAATTTGATGCTATGTTATAGATATTTTCCAGCGACTCCTTCTCCTTCTTTTCATATTCTTGCGTCCTTTCATCTACAGTTAAATTTAAATGACACAACTAACGACCGTCTGAATTTTGTGACTTTTTGTAAAGAAGAGATTCCTTCTCCTTTTTCCATCTTCTTGTTTTCCAATTTTCTCTTCTGTTTTACTTGTCTCTGGCTCGGAATTGGATATTATATGAGAGATTGTAATTACATTTCTTTCCTCCAAATCCATTTTTCGTTTTTTGCATCATCTTCATATTTTTTGGTTTGTAATACACTTCATGTTAATTTCTAATTTATGTCATTTATTATATTTTCCAATTTATATAAGGACTGATTTTTTTTAGACTGTTGTGAATTAGTACGTTTCCACTCTCTATTTTGCTAATAAGTTGAAGTTTGTAGTTTTAGTAGTATCATTTGTTTCAAACAGTTATAATCTTTTCGCTTTTAAGGTTTTTCAGTCTCCTATGAAATGTTAATCTCCAACGACAGCTTCTTCTCTTCTTCTTTCCAGTCTCTTCTTCCATGTAAATACTATCTTCATTTTCAGTCTTCTAGCCAGATTTTAATTTCACGAATGCTTGCAAATTTATGTTAAGCTAAAAATATATATGCAGCGATCTTCTCCATACGCCTTTCTCAGATCTCCGATCTTTTTTTTTTTTGCTTCTTTTTCTTCACAGTTATATTTGAGGACCATCTGAATTTCTTAAATCTCAGAAGGCGACATTTTTCTTCCTTTTACCTTCATACTGTCTTCCAGTCTTCTTCTCTTTTGATTGACTTGATTAGACTTAGGTTTTGATTTTGGCGTAAGTGATTGTCCTTCGAAATCTCTCGTCTGTACTCGTTTTTGGTCAATTCACTCTTTTCCCATCTTCTTTTACATGACTATTCTTGATAATCTAGTTTTATTTAACAAAGTGTGGCAATAACATCGTTTCGGATTTTTGGAAGTATCATCATTTTCGAAGAGTTATCATTCCTTGGTATTTTTTAGTCTTGTTCTATTCTTCTTTGCTGTTTATTCTTCTTTTTATATCTTCTTCCCATCTTCCGTCCTGTGATCATCTCTTTAGTTTCTGAATGCTTCCGAATTGATTTTACGTTAAGGATATAATTCCCTCGGTATTTTTCATGACTTCCTCTTTTCTTGCAACTTCCTCTTGCTTCTTCATATTGTTTTTCACTCTTCTTCTCTTTCCTTTATCTTCTTTCAGCTTGCATTTCGGAGTTATCATAGTATATTTACTTTCGAGAAATTATCATTTTTAAAAATTTTTATCGGTTCTCAGTCTCCTTCTGTTCTTCTTTACAGTCTCATTTTCCATTTATGCTCTTTTCTCATTTTTGATGTTCAGCTCTTCTCTTCCTTTTTCATGAATGCTGTCAATTTATTATTACGCAGAATATTTTTTACGAACTTCTCCATACGCTGTTCTCTCGTATTGCATCTTCTTGCTTCTTCTTAATTAGAGGAGATCTAACACGACATTTGACGACCATCTGAATTTTGTGACTCGCCGTAAAGACAAAATCTCTTCGTTTTCACTTCATATTCTCTTCCATTGTTCATTTCTTCTGATTAACTTCATTAAGCTTAAGTTTTGATTTTGGCGTAAGAGATTGCTCTTCCAATTCTACAGCTTATGCCGAATTCAATCTTGTACGATCTTTTTTTCATGAGTATTTTTAATAATCTTGTTTTTTCTACAAATTGTGCTATTAGCTTCCGTTTCGGATATTTGGAGGCATCACCTTTTTCAAGGAGTTATCATCTCTTCGCTATGTTTTTTTTTATTTTTGTCCTATTCTTCTTTCCAGTTTATTCTTTTTGTTATATCTTCTTCCCATCTTCTGTCTTGTAACATCTCTTTACTTTCTTAATGCATCCAAATTCATATTACGTTAAAGTTACATTTCCTTCGGTCTTCTTCATACATCTTTCTGTTTTATTTCATCTTTCTCTTGCTTTTTCATATATACAGATAGATATCACGATTTTCTGAATTTTGCAACTCTGTGTGAACAAAACATATTTCTTCCTTTTCCGTTCATACTATTATGCACTCTTCTTCTCTTTTGTTTAACTTGATTCATTCCGGACATTTGATTGTGACTTAAGACATTGTTCTTGTAATTCTCTCTTCCACAGATGTTCTTATTCCATTGAATCTTTTTCCATCTTTATATTATCTAGGTCTTTATTAAATCATATTAATTCTTAAATCATATAAATCATATTATCTTCATATTAAATCATACCCATTTTTCTTTAAAGTCCCTTCTTCGATTTACTTCCGTGTTCAGATTTACGTTCGCATTTCTGCTCTTCTCTATATCAAATGTGATGCTACGTTATAGATATTTTCCAACGATCTCTCTCCTTCCTTTCATCTTCTTCTTGTGTCCTTTTATCTACAGTTAAATTTAAATAACACATATCACGACCATCTGAATTTTGTGACTGTGTGAAGAAGAGATATCTTCTCCTTTTTCCATCTTGTTGTTTTGCAATCTTCTCTTCTGTTTTACTTGACTCAGGCTTGGCATAGGATATTTTCCTAATAGATTGTTATTCATTTCTTTCCTCCAAACCCATTTTTGATTGATTTCTTGTATATTCTTCATATTATTTCGTTTGTTATACTCATCATGAGACTATTTTAATTAATGTTAACTACTATAATATCCAAACTATATCCAAACTATATAAGGACTAAAATTTTTCTAGACTGTTGTGAATAAGCTGGTTTTCACTCTCTAGTTTGCTAATATGTTGCATTTTGGAGTTTTAGTAGTATCATTTGTTTTAAATAATTATAATCTTTTCGCTTTTAAGGTTTTTCAGTCTCCTATGATATCTTCATCTCCAATGACACCTTCCATCTTCTTACGACAGCTTCTTCTCTTCTTCTTTCCAGTCTCTTCTTCCATCTATATACTATTGTCATTTTCAGTCTTCTGGCCATATTTTAATTTCATGAATGCTTGCAATTTTGTGCTACGCTAAAAATATATATGTAGCGATCTTCTCCATACGCCTTTCTCAGGTCTCCGATCTTCTTCTTGCTTCTTCATTTTCGCAGTTAGGTAAGACAAGCACCAAAATTTAGCGAATCTCTGTGAAGGGAAAACACTTCTTTCTTCTTTCTTCATATTCTCTTCCATTCTTCTTCTCTTCTGATTTACTTAATTCAGCTAAAGTTTGGTTTTAGCGTAATAGCTTTTTCTTCCAATTCTTTTCTCTATACACCTTTTTGTTCAATTTTTTCCCGCCTTCTTTTTCATGATCATTCTTAATAATCTAGTTTTTTCTACAAAGTGTGTTATTAGCTTTTCTTTCGGATATTTGGAAGTTTCATCCTTTTCAAAGAGTTATCATTCCTTCGCTTTTTTGTTTTTTAGTCTTGTGCTATTCTTCTTAACAGTTTTTTTCTTTTTTTATATCTTTTTCCATCTTCTCTCTTGTGATCATCTGTTTAGTTTCTTAATGTTTCCAAATTGATTTTACGTTAAATATATATTTCCCTCGGTATTCTTCATATGTTTTTCTCTCTTCTTGCATCTTTTTCTTGTTTCTTCATATCTACACATTGATATCACGACTATCTGAAATTTGCGACTCTCTGTCAAGAAAATATATTCCTTCTTTTTCCCTTCATTTTGTTTTGCACTCTTCTTCTGTTTTGTTTAACTTGTTTCAGGCTTGACATTTGATTGTGGATTAAGAAATTGTTCTTGTAATTCTCTCCTCCACAGACCTTATTCCATTGAATCTTTTCCCATCTTTATATTATGTAGTTCTTTGTAAAAATCATATTAATTATGATAATTCCTGAAATTTATGATATATTTTAACTCTGCATAGGGAGTAAAATATTTCGACTCTCTTGCTAAAACTTGATATTTTCCACCAAGTGTTCTCCTAGCTTGCATTTCGGGGTTTGGATAGTATCATTCGTATCAAATAATTATCATCTTTTCGCTTTTATGTTTTTCAATCTTCTCCTATTCTTCTTTACATTATCTTGTTTCATTTAATCCTCTTCCTATTCTCAGACTTCTGCTCTTCTCTTTAATTTCATGAATTGTTTGAATTTTGACGTTAAGTTAAAGATATTTTTCCAACGATAGTCTCCATGCCTGTTTTTCTCCCATTCCATCTTCTCCTAGATCCTTCATATCTGCAGTTATATGTAAACAGCACATATCAGTACCATCTGAATATTGTGACTCTTGTGAAGACAACACTTTTGTTCGGCTTCCCTTCATATTGCTTACCAGTATTCTTCTCTTCTGTTTGGGTTGATTCAGGCTTGTCATTTCATTGTTTCGTAAAAGACTTTTCTTCCAATTCTTTCCTCCATACACTTTTTCTTAATTGAATATTTTTCCGTCTTCTTTATATTATTTACTTAGTTATATGTATGTTATTAATTACGACGACTTATTTAAATTAATATGTTCTTCAACCTGTATATAAGCAATGAAATTATTTCTGGATTATTGTTAATAAGCCGGTATTTTCTACCCAGTGTTATCGTAGCTTACATTTCAGAGTTTAGATAGTATCATTCTTTTCAAGCAATTATTATCCTTTCGCTGTTATGTTTTTCCAGTATTATTTTCTTCTTCTCGTTAGTTTTTCTCCCTTTTACATCCTGTTCTCATTTTTAGTTTTCTGTTTTTCTCTTTAATTTCAAGATTGTTTGTTATTTGATTTTACTTTAAAGATATATTTTCAACGAATCTATCTAAAGGTCTCTTTCCCCGGTTGAATCTTCATTTTTCTTCTGAATATTCACTTTTAGATATCAGGATGATGTGTATGTTGTGACTATCTGGAAACCAGAATTTTTCCTTAGTTCCTTCATATTGTTTTCTGTCTTCTTCTCTTTTGTTTAGTTTGATTCAAGCTTGACAGTTGAGCGTGAGGAAACAGATTCTTCATACAATTCTCTCCTCCACTCCTTTGTTTATTCAATTGTAACCATCTTCTTTATATTAACTATTTCGTGCTATCAATTATATTAATTATGATTGTTTGTATAACATTTTCTCTTCTAAACTGTATATAAGGAATGAAATTTTTCTGGACATACGTCAATAGCTTTTTTTTCTACACACTTTGTTATTAGTTTTCCTTTTGGAGTTTCGATAGTATAATTCGTCCAAACAATTATCATCGTTTCCGTTTTATGACTTTTAAATCTTCCCTTACTTTTCTTTCATTTGTATTCTCTTCCTTTTTTCAGTCTCACTTCTCTTTAATTTTATGAATGCTTGCCGTTTTGTTATACGTTAAAGATATTTCTCAAATGATATTCATGATACGATTTTCTCTACTATTTCATTTTCTTCTTGCTTCTTCGTATACACGGTTAGATCAAAACACCAAATATCACGACCACTTGACTTTTGTAACGCTCTGTAAAAACCAATCTTCTCTTTTTCCCTTCATATTGTTTTCCACTCTTCTTCTCTTTCCTTAAACTTGTATCAGCTTGGATTTCGGAGTTAAATAGTATATTTACTGTCGAAAAATTATAATTTTTTAAAAATTTTTAGATCGGTTCTCAGTCTCATTATATTCTTTTTTATAGTCTCATCTTCCATTTGTGTCCTTTTCTCATTTTCGACGTTCTTCTCTTCTATTTATTTTCATGAATGCCGTCAATTTATATTAAGCTACATATTTTTTACAATCTTCTCCATACGTCTTTCTCTCCTATTGCATTTTCTTCATGTTTCTTCGTGTTTAGAGGAGATCTAACACGACATTTGACGACCATCTGAATTTTGTGACTGGCCGTGAAGACAAAATCTCTTCATTTTCCATTCATATTCTATTCTAGTCTTCTTATATTCTGTTTAACTTGATTAAGGCCAGACATTTGATTGTGACGTAAGTGGTGTTTATTCCAATTCTCTCCTCCGTACACCTTTTTATTATATTGAATCTATTTCCATTTTATATTACCTAGTTTGTTATATACTTCATACTAATTATGAAATTTTTGATATTTTATTTTATTTCCCAAACTTTATATAACGAATCAAAGTTTTGTGCACTGTTCTTAATTACATAGTATTTTCTATCCAGACTGCTAATTGCTTGCATTCCTGAGTTTTGTTTGTAAAATTAATAACGAACAATTAACATTTTCTCGTTGTTATGGCTACTCAGTCTTGTTCTATTCTTATTTGCAGTTTCTTTTTTCATTTATATCTTCCTCTCATTTTCAGCCTTCTGCTCTTCTCTTTAATTTCACGGATCCTTGCAGTTTGATTTTATGTTAAACATTTCTTTTACGATCTTCTCCATCCACCTTTCTCTGCTATTGCATCTTCTTCTTGCTTCTCCATATCTACAACTAGGTATCACGACGATTTGAATTTTCTGACTCTGTGAATGCATAATTTTTCTCTCCTTTTATTTCGTATTGTTTTCCTGTCCACTTCTGTTTAACTTGATTCAGTTTCGACATTAAATGTGACCAAAGAGATTGTTCATCTATTTCACTCCACCATACACCTTTTTATTCAATTGAATCTTCTTTATTTTTCTTTATAATATATAGTTCCTTACTCACATCAACTTAATTGTTATAATTTTTGTAATTTATTATATTTAACATAGTGTATATAACGAGTAACATTTTTGTGGTCTTTAGTTATTTAGCTGATATATCCTACTCAGTATACTTGTACGTTGCATCATAGTTTGTCGTTCGTTTCAAACAATTATGAAGAATATTGTTAATAAGGTGGCATCATCTACCGAGAGTGCTAATAGCTTTTATTTTGGAGTTTTGTTTGCACAACACGTTACAACCAACTACCATTCTCTCGTTTTTTGGCTTCTCAGTCTTCTATTCTTCTTTAATGTCTCTTCTTCGATTTATGTCCATGTTCAGACTTATGTTCACATTTCCGCTCTTCTCTATATCAAATTAGATGCTACGTTATAGATATTTTTCGAACGACTCTCTCTTCTTCCTTTCATCTTCTTCTTGCGACTTTTCTACCAAGTGTGCTATTAGCTTCTGTTTCGGATATTTATAAGTATCATCCTTTTCAAAGAGTTATCGTCTCTTCGCTTTTTTGTTTTTTACTCTAGTCCTGTTCTTCTTTCCAGTTTATTCTTTTTTATATCTTCCTCCATTTTCTCTCTTGTGATCATCTCTTTAGTTTCTTGAATTCTTCCAAATCGATATTACGTTAAAGGTATATTTCCTTCGGTGTTCTTCATACGATTTTCTCTATACTTGCGTCTTTCTCTTGCTTCTTCATATCTACTCGTAGATATCACGACTATCTGAATTTTGCGACTCTCTCTGAAGAAAACATATTTCTTCCTTTTCCCTTCATGTTGTTTCGCTCTGTTCTTCTCTTTTGTTTAACTTGATTGATGCTTGACATTTGATTGTAACTTAAGAGATTGTTCTTGTAATTCTTTCCTCCACAGACCTTCTTATTCAATTGAATCTTTTTCCATCTTTATATTATCTAGTTCTTCATAAAAATCATATTAATTATGATAATTCATGTAATTTATGATATATTTTAAACTGTACATAGGGAGTGAAATATTTCGTCTCTCTTGCTAAAACTTGATATTTTCTACCATATTTATTATAATAAATAACCTATTATGTAATATATTAATTTTCCATATTGTATGTACGGACTGGTGTTTTTTTCGTTTGTCGTTATTAACTTGGTATCTTCTAATCGTATGATGTATTGTATTCACTTATATAAATTTCGGTAGTTCCATTGTTCCGACCACCTCCAGAAATGTATTTTATCGAAAAAATTTTCATTGTTCTCCCTGTGTTTGAATTTTTAGTATTCTGATGTTCTTTTTTAAGTTTCCTCTTCTCTTTAACTTCATTAATACTTTCAATGTCATTGTGACTTTGCAGATTACTCTTCTAATTCTGTTTTCCATACGCCTTTCTCTTCTTTTGTATTTTTTCATTAATTCATGGTATCCATAATATTATTTATAAAAATAACCTATTAAATTACTTATTACATTTTCCAATCCATATATGGTAGCCTCTGACTTCTCTGGTTATTTGGAAACTAAGAACCTCTCCATATTATTTTCCTGTCTTCTGTTCTTCATTTTGACTTCAATAAAGTTTCCAGTTTGATTGTGAACTTGCAGGTTATTCCTCAAATTCTGTTTTTCGTACGCTTTTGTTTTCTATTGCGTCTTTTTCTACAATATGTGGTAAGCATCTTATTTATTATAATAAACAAACTATTAACTGATTTACTACATTTGTCTGTGTTTAACGTTCTGACATTTTTGATTATCTGTTATGGTTTTGTGTGAAGGTTTTATAAAAGTATGAATCTACCTAATATTTTCTTCCCTTAGAACGCATCTGATAGTTAAAATTTAAGTCTACTTGCTCTTCTAACGATAGTTATTGTGATCCTTTTCAGCAGGACCATCCATCGTACCTTCCAGAATTTGCGCCTTAAATCTTCACTTGAATCTTCTTTTATCTTTTTCTCTTTGTGAGGCTTTATTTCTCGTGGGATAGTTTGAATATAAGACATTCGACATTTATTATTTTTGATAATTTCGTTGCTTTTATTTGCAATTTATCTGCCTTCACTTCAAGAATTGTCCATAGTTTGGTCGTTCCTTTTATTGTTTATCTTTGGTTTATTCTCGCAATTATTAGGATTTCATATCCAGCTTCAACACTTGCCATTCCTCTTCCATTCTTGCTTATAAACTCTTAACATAGTTGCTCAGTAGTTTCCCGACCTTCCATGGTCATGTATTAAATCCCGTTCTTCTATTGCACAGTTCCTACCATTGTTTCTTCTTGTTAGTTGTTAATCAATTGGTTAATTACTTTTCATTAACAGCTTCATTCTACATCGTTCATTCTTGAAGTGGCGTCATCCTCATAGTGTTTTCTTTCACTCAAGGCTACGAAAGACAGTGAAGATGATAATGAAGAAAATGACAACGAATATCATGCAAGGGAACGATAGAAGCCCGATAGATCCTATCAGCACGGTATTGTCCACGAAAAGCCAATTGGCACAAGCAAAGATCGGGCGAATACGCATGCACCAGAGATAGTGCAGAAAAACAAACGACCTAGCGAGAATGATTTCTTTAGTATATTGGTATCTTTAGCGAGTTTGACGCAGGAAACACGGTTTTGATTATCAGTGAGAGTTTATGCGATTCTAATCCTACGATAAACTATAGGTAAACGTCTCATATTGTTCCAGTGAGGTACAGGAATTTAAATTCCAGACCAACGTCTTAGCAGTCTGGAGCAAGCTTAAGTGTTTTTCCTTCAGCAGTGAATACTGAACACGGCCAATGAAGAAATAATGTTCATAGACAACCAAGATTCAGTCAACATTAATATCGGTATATTGTTTAACTAATGCACTGTGCTCCTGCTAGAATACCGGGTTACTTATGTGATGCTTTGTACGTCAAAATTACCGAAGGTCATAATTCAAACTGAAAAATTCGATCGAGTCAAGTAATCGAGGATGAGTGCCACCGGAACACAGAATCTAATACCATATGTAATCCGTTACCCTACATTAAAATTCCAAATGCTGATTTAATCATACTATAGGTTCAGGAGAAGATAGGGAAGTACGTGAAAGTATTTATGGTATCTGTGCGCCCTTATTAGGTTGGATTCTGCCGAGCTGTAAACAGACCATGAGATTCAGTAGCTGGTAATTGTACTAGCGGGAACTGAGCTTCCCTCAACGATTGGGACACCTTTATACTTCCACTCGAAAGGAGTCGCCTCTCCAGTAGGTTTAATTGGCAGATATCGAAGGCTGGTTCAGTCACGACATGAGCGTATGCCATTACTCTACTTGTGATATGAATTTACGGATTATCTTCTATGGCAGATTTCATGATGATATTTCATAAATTTCACTGCAGATAGGCCCGACCAGTAGTTGACTGGGTATTCAGAAAAATCGGGCATTTGCTGATCAAGGACCTCATCTCCCACTGCTACAATGCAATACAAACACATTCTATACACATAGGTAAGGGTGGTGTCACAAATAGGTTAGGCCGTAAGTGTAAGGTACATGCCGATGAATCGGACTGAAATTGAAGCACGGAAGAGGGGCTGAGTTTCAATATCTCTTCATAAGGCAACAACACTGAAGTTGAGGGCAATCTCAACAAGGCTCTTGCACGAAGACTTATTTGCTTATGTTCTTCTCCAAAATGTTTTCAAATCAATGAAGTTAAACACACGCCCTAGCAGAAATGAAGTGCAGGTTCGGTGGATATTTTACACGACAATCGTTAACTCAAATAAAAAAAAACTGGAACATCTCAACAAACGAAAGACAAGTGATGCCAAAATAGACAAATCCCAGAGGTAATTCGTCAACACTGGGGAAAGGGAGGAAGTTTGAATCCCCGAATTCTGACTTTATTTATGCTTGTGATCCGGGATGTATAGAAGGATTACGTGCTCGCGGTATCTCTGCAGGAGTTCGAACCACGTGTGCTATGCATGAGGTACCAGATTCCCTAATCATTTTCAGAGGTTGCCATATTGGGTTGGAATCAGCTACGTTGTAGTCAGGACGTAAGATTCGGTAGTTAGTATATGTGAACTAGTTTCAATTCTCGGGATAATATTGCATGATCGGATATGCTTACCTCCTCCTCTTCAATAGCAGTAATAACTGGTAGAAACTCGTGACTTCTGACCGGTCACGAAGAAAGAGTATCTATTTACCATACTGGTGACAAGATTTCAATGAAGATCAGTCCATATAGTAACTGACTGGAAGGAGATAATCTATCTATCCTCGAATCATACGTATTTTGATCAACATTGTCAGCTCCAAGTGCTAGAATTTCAATGTAAAATCATTCAATATGCATACGTAGTGTGCGTATAACCAATGGGTTTGATGAGGCCATAAGAGTAAATTACTCACTGACTAATCAATCTATGTTCATATTTCAAAACACAAACAACGCCTTCGTATTTTTCACAGCCCAACGATGCCGTAACTCAGCGTATCTCACAACGTCTTGCATAGGGTTATCTTCGCTAAAATTGTTGTGCTAGCAATTAATCTTCCTTTCAAAGTCAATGTAGATAAACAAACGCCATAGCAAAACAGAAAGTACGTGCTCGAAGGTAAGGTGAATAGTGAACAGAAAACAACGATGACGAAATTCCGAGTTACCTACACTCCTCATAATGCCCCAAGAAACAGGTTTCCAACATTGAATCAGTATCTTCCAACACATTAAAAACGTTCTACTGTACCATTATTGCTAGGAATTCCTACTTGAAATCTTGTTAATTGTTGTGCTGTATGTTGAATTATGATGACTGCGTATGAACGTTGGTTTAGCGAATAAATACGTTCAAATAGCACAAATGTAGAGTATACAAAGAGATATCCACAAAGATTCGTCTCCATGAAACTCTCTAAAGCATGACTATTCCCTCGACATGTTATGGTAAATATGGTGAATTCCGAATGTATATCTGGTCACCACGCAAAATCAAGTTGTAGTGGAATCAAATGCATGGGATGTTTGCTGTAGGCGAATACTCAACAAAATACTCTAACAACGATAATCCTGAAATGGTTCGATTGTATCAAAATAAAGACTAGAAATAAATCTACTGTGATGACAGCTAGCGGGTCCAGAAGATCGCTAAACGGCCATGAGGTGAACAGTAACAATTTTGCCCAGTAGAGAGAACAGGGATGACAAATTAGTAGTAAAACTACAGTCAGATTTGTATCGAATTTAACTACGGTACAATCGGAACAGAAATACTCGTTCTGAACACAAAATGATGTGAGAAAATGGTAGAGGCAAATTCATAAGTAGCGGTCGCGCGTACCATGTAGTGCTCATGTGTGGTGCAAATATTAGATGATGATAAGTTAATAATCAAACCGTGACAGCAAATGAAAGACAAGTACCTTCAACTTAAAATTTCTAATGCCAGCAGTAATATGTCAACACTGTTTATTGGAGGTCTTAACCCCAAATATTGACTCGACAGCTCTTTGAGGATACGAGGTGAGGAATGGAAGTTCTTAATCGTTTTAGCAGTTTCTTTGGGCTAGGATGAACATTGCGTGGAAGGTTAATCTTAGACAATAATCCCCTCTTAAGCTCCAGATGTTCAAAGATTGCGTGAGACTCGGTTGGTTTAAGGTTACACCGTTCGATTCCATATCTGATACCTGTACTGGCTTCATGTGTGCTTAGTTCAACGCTTGCGAATCAACCAATCACATGATGGTAGACTTACTAGCTGCAAGATTCTCTTCCTAAAATAGATAAACTTGGTTACGATTACGATATCGGTCCGGTAATAAAATAGACTTACTTGGTTACTAATAACTCGTTGCAAGTGTTAAAGCATAATGCCTGTACCGGAAGATCTAAAAGTGTTTTGAAACATCGTTGCATATAAGTCCAATAAGTAATTGATAGCGAGGATGACTTCGGTTCTTCCGAAAATCATGTTTGTCCCCATTAACTTTCTCGTTGGTGAAGTGAAATATTGGTGGTAAGTACATAAGAACAACACACTCACCGATGAATCGGCATGTGGCTTAGTAAGTGGCAGGGCAACAACTCGACATCTCTTATAACACAACAACCTTTTAACTTAGTGCATCTCAAGGAAATGTCTACCACGACGAGCTAATTGCTAAACTTGTCCACCAAACTTTTCTCATGCACTGTGTCAGTGAATGTGAGCGCAGGAAATTGTCGAAAATAAAATGCAGTCAATGGCTCCTCTTAACTCTTGTTACTTCATCAGTGGAGACTAAACAGAAGCAATGATAACGATGTGTTAGATTACCCCATTCTTGACGAAGACATTGACAAGAAAATAGTTTTAAACTGCCGGCATACAACAAATTAAGATCAGGGTATTATATTGGAAGCGGTCCGAAGTCTTTCTGGAATCCCTGTTTACTTTCCAGCGACTTATTGAGTGACGGTTATCGAATGATAGTTGTTTAGTCAGGAAATATGAGGAAACAGTACAAATAGGCAGAAATTGAGTGATACACACAAATAATAATGTGTAGTAAGATTGTCGAAAGCACGAGAACATCATCAGCACATAGAGGAAAACGTCCAAAATACCGACCATGAAATTGGCCAGAATATAAAAAAGCACTGTGTGGTCACCAATTGTAGGCTTGCAGGCTGTATAAATAAGGGAAATTCCTCACAATGGTAGACAAGTGTTGGTTGTTTGCCTCATCATGAAGCCTGCGTACCTCACTATAGCAGTAAATAAACGTATAGCTAGATGATAAACAGTGAATATGTACTTCGTTAGTGAAGACGGGATGACGAGAAAGCGCTGCAAAAATAGTGTGATTTTGGAGTAATTAGTTTTTCGGTGTAGTAATGACAGATCTATTCGGTTAGTACACCAGATGTGGCAGTAAATCGCTGAAAGCAAATCCGTAGGTCGGAGACCAAAGTGTGGTGTCTACTTTAGACCATGATTATAACTCAAACCAACAAGGTTAACATTTGAAACCGAGTGACTCTTAGACATAATTTCCAGTCGTAGAGCATTCTTCGTCAAACTGGATATTGAGGGGTTTCTTGAACCTCAAAATGGTGTCTTAAAACGTACCATAGACTTAGAAACGTGGTACGGGAATCGTGCGTTCGTGGTTTCTCCGAATTAGTTCGGACGTCGTGTTGTATGCCAGGTGGTAAAGGAACCACCTCTGGGTTTCTCGAGATTACATGGTTGGTTGGTCTCTCCCAAGGTGTGGTCCAGCTGTGGGACTTGGTAGCTTGTAGTTGAACTGCGTCACCTAAGATAGTCTCAACGGTCGGACACTATACATTCAGATGGTGGTGAGCTTCTACTTGCTAGGAAGGGCACCGTATACTGGTAAGTATAATAGGTAAGCAATCAGGATTGGTTTCGTTTTGAAATGGGCGTATTCTATTACCTCATTCGTGAAAAGAGTTTACGTTCTTCTGCGTGTTGCGGAATGTTTGCTGATGACTGCACGTTGATCCAACAAGTAACTAACTGGAAAGGGATTTGGTATTTCAAGGAATCCAGCGTATCATAATTTACCATTCATCTTCCAGTGCTGGAATTTCATGAGACGGAATTCAATATGTATAGCTAACGGAGAATTAACCCATAGATATTGCTGAAGTCGTGAGATACTCAGTGGCGAATCAACTTGTTGTTAAAACACAGTGAAGAAAGGAAACCTTGGTATCTCTACACTGCCCAACGATGCTGTCGCTGGATGTCTTACAACAATGCATCACAGGAGAACACATTTGCCAAAAACCATCTGCAAGATTTCAATCATGATTTGTAAGTTGTTGGAGACAAGAACACGACGTAACGGAACATATACCCCACAGTCGAGACCTAGTTAACTCCTAATAATTAATCAGTAAATATTGTAGACAGGCGAATAAGTCAAAAGTTTGAGTTTTTCTCGTTCTAAGAAAGACTAAAACGAAAAAAAAAAATATTTTGAACTCCTCACTCACCACATATTTTACCTGGGGGGATTTTCTGGCTATGCTTCGTACTTTTACTCGAACCCGGTTCATTTCTTGCACTATTGAGTGAAAGACTACTACCGAAAGTGAGCAAGGGTTAGGGCAACAAACATGGAGAAAGAGAATAAACATATTGGAAGGAGATGTTCGCAAGGATTCCTCTGCAGTAAGAATCACATAAGCAAGGTGTTCTGTCGCCCCTCGACCTTGGATTGGTGCATTACAACCTTTAACAATCCAGCATACAACTGAAACTCACAGCTGTGATCAAAACTGAAAGCACATGGTCTGTATAATCAGGGGAAGTTTCTCGCGACAGTATACAAACGAACCGTAAAGATTAAATTGCTGCTTTGGCTTTCTCGACGTAACAACAAATATAAAGTACCAGTTGTAACACAGTATCCAGATGATGAACAACATCAATTTGCTTCACCAGAGGGATGAACTGATTAGTAGGCAATGTAATCATTGTGTAACTTGGACCGAATTAGATATACGGCATAATCGAAACAGAAGAATTCCTTCAGTACATCATGTACGGTCGGAAAAACATCGAGAAAAATTCTTAAGTCGGAGATGTGAATACTTAATTTTACGAAAGTGTAACGTTCACGAAGGTCGAACGCTCGTAACTCAAAACAAAATCTACCTAGGTTAAGAAATGAATGTCGAGTGTCGCCGAGGTACAAGTCGTGATCAGCAGTGCGAGCTCAGTAGCAAGAGGAATATATACACTTGATTTACCCAGAAAATCGACGCTTATCTCGTTTGATCAGCGACGAAAACGCTCGAAAATGAGCTGAATCTATCAAATTGTATAGCGGTGATATCTTTATGGTCATTAAGTAAAAGAAATCGACGACATAATGTTGAGTAGAAGCAGAAATTTCCAAATGTAGGAAGACCGTTTTGACGATTATAGGAAATAGTGTTAGAGTGAGAACACTGGTCGTTGAGTCATTTTATGTTGCAAAATCGCTCCTAACAGTACAATACAAACACTTTAAAACACATTTATCCAGAAAGTTGTTTATTAAATCCGCCATAAGCTACGAAACTCTAATTTAGAAACTGTTTTATATTTCCGTTACACACAATTTCTATCTTACAGTCTTTCCAAATCGATAAATATAGAAACAGCATTCTGAAGTTAGAAGAAGAGTTCTTGAGCCTAGTTTTCAAAATTGGCTACATTGTCGATATTGAATCATGAAAGCGGAAAATGCGCTTAATTGCTCAAGAGTGGCTTTCACTCAAAATACTGTACCATGTTTTTGTTCACTATGCGGTTAGAGTTATTGTAATCACATTTTGTGAGAGTAATGTCTCTGTAGGTTGTGATATTCGCTATGGATTTCTGTTTTTTCGCAGTTAAATGACTACAGTCTCGCACCATCAATGATGGAAATTCTCTTCTTCGAAGATGTGATTGAATATTTAAAATAGTGGAACTTCAATTACGAGAGATACATCGCAAGAAAAGCCTTAAAAATGCCGAACAGTTCTTGAAGAAGTCATGGACAGCTAACGTAATGTGGTGTTTAACCGCAGAATCCCGAGGTACACAATGTAAACCTACGTAAGTTTGCAACGGAAATTTAAAAGTTTCCTACAAGTGCGAGAAAGCTAAATCTAACGATATGGTTTGACAAATCAGAAGTAGAATAAAAGTTTCTGCTTAATGTGTTCTGTATCATTGTAGGGTTAATTTCCAGGACCACATTAGTTGACAGAACGTGCACAAAAGTAGTAGAGTTCGTTGCTGTTTTTGGTACGAACTCAAGTTCAAATAGTATTCACACGAATTTGAAGATTGAGACATGTGATGGACAAAATCCTTTCAATTTTGTCCCTTGGAAGATTTATTCAGATATCTGCCACTAACACGAAGAATGCGAAATCTTTCGAGAGGCTCGGCAGTTTGATGCAGATTGACAATCACAAATCACACTGACTAATATAATGGCTTTACGGATTTCCGTTTTTTTTTTATTGTGAAATCCTTCAACATCTTATCACAACAATCCTCTAACATCTTATTTTCATTTCGACATGGAACATTGTAGATTTTATAGGTCTATTAGGTAATTGTTCAGCAGGATATAAAGGGAGATCAAGAGTATAACATAGCTGCCATAGCTGAACTCTTGGGATCGTTAGTGAGCACCATTTAGGTTGAATCTTAAACATGACATGATAGACGGAGTTTTCGTTGTAATAGGAAAATGATAACACTCACAGACACATGAATGTTGAGTCTTGTGAAGAAAGCGTCAAGGAGGCACTACACTGGAAGGAGACAGCCCGAGCAGATACCAAGTCCAGTAGAAAAGTAAGTATGACCAGCATCATTAGGTACGTGCGACTCACTCTTATTAATTTGTGTTGTCTTTTAGTCATGAGTGACATTTTGAATGAAGTTCTTTACGCAATGGTTCACATTCACATCTCAGGCAATCAGCACACATGGCTTTAGATGACTCTTATGCTGAATCATTTCGGCTATCTAGGGCTTTTGAAAGTGAATTATAAAGCGTTCAGATTATCGTTGGTGAAAGAAAGAAAGCTGTACTTCAGCTTAATGGAATCGCTAGTTTCTAATTGTGTACTTTAACGTTAATCGTATGGTATCGGCTACAATCTCCGCAGTGGCTCCATCTTGAACGGTGCAATTGTTTATTACACTTGTAAATCAAACAACGAGCTAAAGCAGGTGGCTGGGAATCAGTATCGGGATAACAGAGAACTTTCGGTAATGGTCATGTATAAATTGTTCAATTTCTCAACGAAAGGACTGAACCGTTAGGATTCCTTTCAGGGATTGCCATTTATGGGGGGATTAACGTTTATTACTAGTCGTGCCTCATGATTCTTTAACCGCTCTTCATCCATTCATTTTCTGCCATATCAATTTGCATTGAAATCGAAGATGACATTAGAAGACCCTCCGGTTATCTTAATTTTCCTCTGAGAGACTTCCTCTGAGAGACTTATTCTTTAAAACGGAGAGATATGTGTTGGCCTACATTGATGCCAGCAATATATGGCCAATGAATATCATATGACATTTGTTTAAGACCGCCGTCACCAACAAAATACGTTGTTTTATTAGTTTCATTATATAAAGCAGTAACTGCGACATTTGTTCAATACTGGTAAATGTGGAGAGAGCAGTTTGCGTTGAAACGTGAAAAGTGTCGATTTCTGGGGCATTTGAGAAGTATCGACAACAACGAGCCACAATACAGGAATGAGTTTTGAATGTTCTCTTTCAGGCGACGCTTAGCATAGGCAGTAGGAATTTTTTCTACAATGGTCAGGGTTTGGATAGCGTTTCCCATTGGATGGGGAACATTGCTATATCAAGCAGAATGGTCACCCTGACAATTATGAAAAGGAGTGCTTGGTTGCTGTACAATGATGCTCCGTACTAGCACTTTCCTCGGCATTCTTCGCATATGTAGCGGCAGTCAGTTATAGGAGGTAGCGGTGTGACAAAAATGTTAGCACTTACAGCAGGGAAGAAAACTGGGAACATACGGACGAACTTCAAGACTATAATTTTAAGCTTTAACTAATTGCAGCATTGTGGACAGAATGGAAGAAATTGTTAGTGACTAAGTTGTAAGCACTAACTCCTTTCTGACCCGAAAAACGTCAGTAATAGGTTAGTCTGCTAACTCTGAGTTCATCTCTTCGTCAATGATCTTGAGGAGATCCGAACAGGAGAAAACTTCACGACTTCATGTCTTTCCAAATCGATAAATATAGAAACAGCATACAGATGGTAGAAGAAACGTTGTTGTGCTTTCTTTTCAAAATTGGCTAGATTGACGATATTGAATCATGAAGAGCGAAAAATGCACTTAGAATTGTTCAAGAGTGACTTTCACTCGAAATACTGTACCGTGTTTTGTTGAACATTCGAACATTCGGTTTGAGTTATTGTAATCACACTTCGTGTGAGTACATCTCTGTAGATTGTGATATTCGCTGTGGATTTCTGTGGTTTTCGTAATTAAATGACTACACTCTCAGACCATGGATGATGAGAAGTTTCTTTTTCCAAGATGCGATTGAATATTTAGAATAGTGGAACCTGAGTTATGCGAAAGACATCGCTGGAAATGTCATAAGTCCCAAACAGTTTCTGAGGAAGTCTTGAACTGCTAATGTAATGTAGGGTGACCGCTGAATCGTAAAGAGAACATTGTATAAACCTACGCATTTTTGCAACGGAAATTTAAAGGTTTCGAACAAAGTGCGAAAAAACAATCTAACAATATGGTTGACGTATCAGAAATAGAAAAAAGGATCTGCTCAATGTGTTCTGTATCATCGTAGGGCTATATTCCAGGATCACGTTAATTGATAGAACATGCACAAAGGTAGTAGCGCTCATTGCCGTTCGTAGAACGAATCCGATTTCAAACAGTAGTTATGTGAAGTTTAAGATTGAGATGTGATGGACATAATCCTCTCAATTTTGTCTCTTGGGAGACTTACTCAGATATCTGCCACTGACACGAAGAATGCGAAATCTTTCGAGAGTCTCTGCACTTGGATGCGATTGACAATCGCAAGAACACACTGACGAGCAGGACACTTTACAGATTTCAGTTTCTTTATTTAAAATCCCTTCAATCTCGAACATCATCTTTGCATTTCAACATGGAATATGGTAAATTCGATAGGTCTCTTTAAGTAATTCTTCAGCACGATGTAAGGGAATGAAATTCCCTGAGCCTTTGGGATCTTTGCTAATGAGCATGCGTTAAGTTGAAGTTTAAAGATGACATGAATAGCTAGATCTGTAGTGATGACAGGAAAATGGTAACTGCCACAAACATCAGAATGCACTCTACTTGTGAAGAAATCTCCCGAAGGAAGCACTATTTGAAATTAGATACTGCTCGAGCAGACTTGCTTCATTAAGTACTAGCATTCCGGTCTCAACAACGTATGTTGTTATCTCTCAACCATGACCATCAATTCGAATTAAGCCCCATATTCGATGTCACGTACTCAGGTCTCAGAGAAGCAAGACATTTGGTTCAAATTTATTCTTATGCAGGATTATGTCGCCTACCAAACGGACTTTAAAACAATAAAATGTTTTGAGATTCATGTTGGTCAAAGGAATTCAGTTACTACTTCAACTGCTTGGAGCCTCTAGTTTATGTTAATGTACTGTGATGGAAATCCTACGGTATCTCGATGGCTCCTGCTTCGATTCCGCCACCATCAGTGTGCATATAGCTCCTGTATATCACGTAGTGAGCTACAACAGATTACTAAAAGTGAGTTTCATGCTAGAAGAGAACGTCTGTGACTGTTCTTATAACAATCGCTTTAATTTCTCAAGATGATCCGTAATATTCCACCGAGGAAAGGCACTTTCTGAAGAGATTTATGTTTGTCACTAATGTAGCCTAATGAGTTATTTGCAACCCTCTTGTTATCCACTAATTTATATTCTAGTATATCAATTTGAAGTGAAATCAAGGATGACATCAGAAGTTTCGGTTATTTTCGTTTCCTCTGCTAGAGCACTGACTCGTTAAGACGACGACACGTGCGTTGGCCTAATTTTATGTAAGGCCAGTGACGATGATGTGACTGTAGTTTGAGCTTACAGACGCCACCAACCCGTGTTGCTTTGGCGACTCATAAGGTAAAGCTGTAACTAGCGACTTCAGAACCTGACTCTGAAATGTAGAGGGTTCTTTGTTGATCGATTGCTGTAGACATCTGGGAAGTAGTATTAAAAGCAAATCACAAAAGTTGAATGAGATTTTAATGTTCTCTTTCAGGCGGTGTTTAACACTGTCAGCGATAATTTTCTTTACAACCATCAGATACGCTTATACGCGTATCTCACACGATGATAGAACATTCAATATCAAGCAGAATGGTCCTTCTGGTAATTAACAAAAGAGGGCTTGGTATCTGAACAATGCTCCGCGAGGTGTATTCCCTGGTCAAATGTACACACATATATGACATCCCGTATATTACATGGTGATGTGCCCAAAGTGTTGGTTCTTACAAAACGAAAAGAAAAGTGGGAGTATAAGGAAGAAATTCGATACATCAATTTAAAGCCTTAATTCATTCCAGACTTGTGTACAGACTGAAAGAATGAATCAGTGGCTGAGTTGTAAACATCTCACATATTTTTTATCCTTGTAATAGGTTGATCCCGTTGCTCTGATGTAATATCTTTGTTGGTGTCCTTGAGGAGATCCCAACATTCAAAACTTAGCAACTAGCAGAAAGGGTTATGTGGTTTAACTATAACGTTACGTTGTTCAAGAGTACCGTTACGAGGATTTCGAATGTCATTAATCTTACATGCAGTGTGAATAATAACAATTAATTACAAACAATGAAAGAAACCTTGATGCCACTGGTGTTTTACAGTTACTACTGGTTCTCTCATCTGCGCACTTCTCTTTCCACGATTTTTAGGATATGCATTATGCTCATGCTCTCGTGTGTTGAATTTCTGCCAGGGTTTGAGAAATTAAGAGATTCATTACCCATAAATTTAGTAATTTATTGTATTTAAGAAACAGATAAAAACGTATCGTTTACACAACACCACACACAAGCGCTCGCAGAGATAATCTTCGCTATTCCCTTACCTTCCGCACGGTACCCTTACTCCGAAAGATTGTGCGTAGCCAGTGGTAATGTGTCAAGAGGAAAGCGAGGAGTACCAACCATCTTTTATTACCGGGGACGGTACCATAACCAAAACTAGAGACGAAAAACCGAAAAACTACGAGTCCTGCTGCGATATTCGTAATTGAGAGGACAGGGAAGAAACGTGTATACAGTAAGGTGAGCAGTAATGTACGGAAAATTAAGGAGATCTCTCAACTCTACCCTGTTACTGGCGTTGAGATTCCGCTGCTTGATGGATGTTTCATAATCTGCTCCATGACAACCTTGTCTCTTCTTCTTAATCAAAGTAATGATCAGTTTATCCGCAGCTCTATGTTATATAATTTTCTTTTTCAAATTTCTGAGATATACTGTATATGCTAGTTTTCTTATCAACCATTATCATTCTTCTTTTCTAAGACATTATATTATTTACAAATTATTATGGTTTTATTTCGTACAAGTTATTTCTTTGTCAGCTTTCTTCGACATTTTTGTAAGATTTTTTATTGTTTTGTCTTTCATCATGACTTCTATTCCAACATTGATAAATACATTTTTAATCTAGGACTTTTATAATCACTGTTTCGTGAATGAAATAGCTGATCTCGCGAAATCAACCAAGTGATATGTACGTATATTGTGTACAACTTTGAGAAGAAAAAAGTTGATTTCAACTTCGATGTTAGTATCAACATCACAGACAGAAAATTATACGTATTTACGAAGACCCAGTAGGATATAATTAGTTTGTGAAATCCTTCAAGAAATTACTTGTCAGCAAGTAGGCCACATCCGATCAATTGATTAATAATGCTGCTAGCTGATTATGAAAATCCTTGTAGGTCTAAGCTAATCTGCTAGCTGAAAGTCTGTGTCCAGATTATTATTTTCTAAATTCAGCCGCTGATTCATTTTTTTCTTATTTATCCGAAGCCAATGCATAGCACAGTTGTTTGTTGTATTAATTTGTCTCGTTGCTGTTTAATATTGTTCTCAGGAAATATTTTAGGAGGTGCTACTCAAAATATCCAAGAATTTTTAACGGGCAAACTAGTAGGAGTACGACATTCCGCCGCTAGATGCCTCGGGGTACATGTACCAGCTACTGCTTCACGAAGTAGTTGTGCGTATCAGGACGTGTTTCAGTGCTTCTACGATTTGTCAAATAGCTGTCGTTAAGGAGCAAAGGATTTGCACTAAGTTCTGTGTCAAGTTGAAGAATGCTGCAGCCGAAACCTACCGCATGCTGAAGAGGTATTTGGTGAGAGTGCACTGAGTCAAGCAAGAAAATTTCAGCGTTCATGTGTTTCAAAAAAGGCTGCGAATCTGTGGAAAATGATAAACGTTCTGTTCGACCGTCAACACGCAAAACACAGGAAAGGATCATGAAAGTGTGTGGTCTGATTCGCGAAGACAGAAGTCAGATAATTCACCATGTTTGTAACAGTCTTCGATTGTCGTACGGTACATGTCAACGAATTCTATCCGATGAGCTGAAATGAGACTAACTGCAGCTAAGTTTGTCCCTGGCGTTCTCAGCATCGACCAAAAAACCTCAGGATTCAGATTTACACTGAGCTGCAGCAAAGAGTTCGAGTGTCCAACTTTCTTATCTAGAGTAATCACAGTTAATTAATCTTTAGTCTATGGTTGTGATCCGAAAAAGAAGCAGCAATCATCACAATGGAAGATGCCATCCTCTCCAAGGCCGAAAAAGATGGACAAATTCACGGCAACATCAATTCGATGCTGATCATTTGTTTCGACATTCGAGGAATTGTACAGAAAAAGTTTGTTTCAGCTGGTCAGAATGTCAACGGGAAGTTTTACTGTAAGGTTTTGAAGAGATTGACGGCAGATGTTCGGCGCAACGATCAGAGCTGTGGCAAACAAAAGACTGGTTGCTGCACCATGACAACGTACCTGCATACACCTCGCTCGTTGTGAGGGAATTACTGTCCAAAAACAACATGACAACGGTCCCCACCTTCCCTACTCTCCTCAGCTAGCCCAGTGCGACTTCTACCTGTTCTCGAAGATAAAACTCGCTTTGAAAGGGAGACGTTTTGACTCTATTAAAGACATCCAAGTGAAATCGCAACAAGTGTTGAACATCCTTCACCCTGCGAAATTTCCACGGGTGCTTCCGAAAGTGGGAACAACCCAGAGACCGTTGCATACATGCCGCAGGGGACTACTTTCAAGGTGATGGAAGAAAACGGGACGTAAGTATAGCTTTCGAATTTTTACATTGACATTCTTGGATATTTTAGGTAGCACCTCCTATGTAATTGGAAATTTCCTTTGAGTGATACTGATGCGTCCCTCCTTTCTAGTGTAAGATATTCAACGTTTACAAAGAATGTTGTAAATCTCTCATTTCGTCGTTTACTGATTTTATAGCATTTGACTTTTATGTGAAGTTTTGCATTTTTTTTTCCATGTCGATATACTGTTCAATTTCAGTGACGGTTTTCAGTTGTAGGGAGGCAAGCAATTTCTTTTCATTCTTGTTTCACTCTATATCCGTCGTGGTTTGCTTGGAAGTTGCATATTTTAGGATCCGTCTTGTGAAGAACTATATTATTTAAGACGTGAAGAAATATACTACTTTTCAGGTAACACTGTAATATATGGGCTTACTTTACACATGATTTCCAGCTTTTCGTTGGTCTTTCCTGCAATCAGAAAATCAAGGAATGGCAAGCTATAACTTTTTTTATTTACGTAGTGAAGTTTACGCTTATGTGACTGGTGCTGAAAAATCAGAAGGATGTTAGTGATCCCTATCCTATCCTATACCATAAGCATGATAGTCTCGTGCACTGTTGCTAATTGTACATTGTACTTCCGCTAGAATAGATTTTCAGCATCAGACGAGAGAAATGATCCACCTACTTCTTCATAAAAATATCCATCACAAAGAAAATATTAGTGAATCGTAAGAATATGGTAGAATAAATATGGAGCAATGAAAACATTACGCTCTACAATGAGTAAACTATCGCATATTAGTAGTTCTCTAAAGAAAAATTTGACAGAGAAAGTAACTATTATGTCGTCTTGAAACATTCTTGTATTCTTCGAGTTTGTGTTAATTCTATAGAGTTTATAACATGATTGTAGAAGAGACGTGAAATACATCGCTAAGCTGTAACTTGTATTTCATATTGCACTAGCAATTCAGATGATACCGCATCAATAGGACAAGGTGAAGTCACACACAGTAAGTCTCTAGCCAATGACTTTAACAAGATCAAATACCTGTAAAAACTAATAATTGTAGAATTGAAATCAACACCTAAAGTGGCTGTCAATTTCTCTCTACAGTCCCTCGAAGTAACCACATTTCAGAAACAAACAACTACTTGGATTTCCGGCCAGCATTGAAATCCATCCCAGCAACTAACACCATATCCATTAGAGAGGAAACGTTATAAGAACCGTAAGAAATTATAGAAGAACCCTGTATGACCAGACAGCAAATATACAATATCCAGAACTCCTTTGAAGGATTTCACTTCCAACATGGAACACAAAATCATTATCCTTCTTACATATCCTGAAAAACGAATCCATTGTAGTAAACAGCATTTCACACATTGGGTCTGACTCATTACAGACTGCAGAAGAGGCTCAAATCTGATGTAGCACTGGAACCAATTGTTAGTTCAATTGAGAACCCAAGTTACCGCTTAGCGTAATATTCGATATATCGTGTATAATTTCAATACCCAATGTTAACGATCGTTTTATTGTATCAAATTGTATTTCTTTTATCCTGATATCCGACATCATAATCATTATTTACGTGCATCCTGTGCCGTACACATAGGTAACTGTATCATGCCATTCCCCTATTTCCGCTATATCCTCATTCTACTTTTTAGAATTTCCTTCTGCTTCAGTATATATTCCTTAAATCATGATTTCGCATGACCACTCATGTATGTATGTAACCCAATTTGGTTCCTTTGTATGCTAGGATATCTTTCAGTTTTGTTTGCTAATTATATATCATTTCTATTTTCTAGAACTGTATATATACATATTATTTCTTTTATTGCATTTTTTATCGGATTTCATATTTAAATATATTCTTACTGCTGGATTTTGATGTTCTTTCCTTCATGTACTGCCCTTATCTCTTATCCAGCATTTGCCATTGTTGCTAGTGACTAATAATGCTTAGATGCTTTCGATATACATTTTTAAATCGTCAGTTTCCTCAACTTTCATGTATTGGAAAATCCGATTCGTAATCTGTCGTTCGCAATATCTATCATTTAGTTGAATGTGTCTACTTAAGAATGGGTTATATTTAGCGTGGTCTGATTACAAAAGAATATGTTTTTGACTACTCGGTCATAATTTCTTTGATCTAATTGGCACGATTAACTTACTTTGCCTCCACAATCTTTTCTGCAGTTTCGTTTTTCAGCATAATTCTCAGTGGTTAAATATCTTGTTTGAATTTTCTTATCTGCTTTGAATGAAATTTCTTAAAATTGTTTACGTTTCTTACATGTTTTTCTGTACTCTGTTTGTAGCACCTGTCTCCTCATTATTCTTAGGCTATTTTATTTTTTCACAATTATGTTATCAATTTCTCTTTTCTTTATACCTTATTCTTATGGGATAGTTTATTGGTTGTACGTGTTGTATTACATTTTGTTTGACACTTCAAATATAAATCTGGGGCCGTGGTGGCTCAGTGGTAGAGCGTTCACCTCTGGTGTTTGGAGTTCTGGGTTCAATCCCAGCCCCGCCAAGTAAACTTTGTGGTGGACAAACACCGTGTGCGTGGGTTTTCTCGGGTTTCTCCGTTTCCTCCTATTTTTCTTGATTCCACCATTTCATCCATTACTTATCATCACCGTCTCCTCTAGCCTAACCGGCATAACAGCGGGACGTAGGATTTCATTTATTTTTTCAAATATAAATCTTTCCTTCCTAGCGAATGTTATTTTTTATTCTTCGTTTTATGACGCACGTCTTCCTCTTTTCTTGTGTTTGTCATTCTTGCTCAAATCGCAGTATAGGTTACATGCTTGATCAGTATTGATTTATATTTGTTTCAAAGTTTGTAAACCTACCTATTCTGAAAAAAAGCTCTAATTTTAACATTTTTTCCGCTACATTTCTGGCCTATCAATATTTCAGAAATTAAAAACAAAGTTTTCTAAATTGTTATTATGTGTAGTTTTATTTGTTGAATAAATATTTGATTTAGGCATTTCTTTTATAATATAATTTCGTTGATTCCCAAGGTTATTTTACTCATATTATTTTAGATAGTACAACCACTTTCATTACCATTGTACCTCCTTCAATTTCTGATTCATCAAGACTATCTCTCTTTGGATACTTGTTTACTTCATCACTGTTTTCGCTTCTACCGTTTATCTTATATATTTCGACATCATATTACTCAACATCGTCACATCTCTCAAGATTTCCTTGATGCTTTTATAGAATTTCTTCTTTCTCCACGTTAAACAAATCCTTCATTTCTTTGTCTTTGTTACTGTACTTTCTCCAATTTTGTTCTCCTTTCGCTTCTTGGTCCTTTCTGATTCGAACTTTTAATTCATTTTGTTCTGCAATTACCTTCTTGTTTCCTGTTCCACTTTTCTCTCCGTCTTTTCAACCTCTGCAACACTTTCCATTATTCGTGGTATCCCTAATAATATTTAGATGCTTAATCCCTCTTTACATAATTATTTAGGTTTGTAAATTTGTACTCTCTTGAAATCAGTTTATTTGTTCATCTTTTCTTTCTTCTGTTAATATGTTTAATGGTTTGTCACATATAGGAGTTAATTTCCTACTAATAATTATGTTTCCATTGTTAATTTACAAAGAATCTTATTTTAATTCATCTTCTACAATTGTGTTGCTTTCATAGAGCGTTTAACTTATTTCACTCCTGCACGTTTCGATAGTTGTCTCGCCTATATGTCTTATCACCCTTCCAAATGTTTTCGAACATCTCAAAGTCGGTAAAGGAGTAAAGCTGAGAGAGCGGCTTCATTTGTCGTTTATTATAGAAGTAACAAAGAAAGTTTTGCCGCTTTTCGTGGTGGTCTGTGTTCGATTAGCCCTCACACCGTGAGTTAAGCGCGAATGGAGTTAAGGTGAAAATCAGTTTTGGTGTGGGTGTATCCAACATACTACCTGGTTGTGGCAATTCTATTACACCGTAAACTTGCGTAAGGATAAAGCGAACATGGGACCTCCACAGAGCGTCATAAAGGCGTGTGTGCAGTATGAGTTCAAACTGGGGGCAAACGCCGGGCCAGAAGATAATATAGGCCTTTGGTGAGAGTGTCGTGACTACGCGGACAGTGTAGAGGTGGCTAAGCAAGTTTAAGGACGATGACGAAACACTCGAAGACGCACCACGTGCCGGAAGACCAACATATGTACAAAATGATGATCTTCAGGCAGCAATTAAGGCGAACAGTGGACAGACATGTAAGGAACTGGCAGTACAATTCAGTGTGAGTGGAGAGAACGTTCAGCAGCACCTCCATCAACTTGGGAAGCACTACAAGTTGGATCGATGTGTCCCACATGATTTGACTCCGTACCAAAATACAATGCGAGTAGACACAGTATTTCTATGGTATCTCGTCTGAGGAAGAGCTATTTCTGGACAGGGTGTTGAAATGTGATGAGAAGTGGATCCTGTACGAAGCCCACGGCGCCGTCATCATTGGTTAGCATCCCATGAACCGGTTCCAAAACAGCCAAAAAAAAAAGCACTGCGCCAGAAGAAGGTCCTCTGTGTGTTTGGTGGACTGCTCACGACATTTTGCATTGGACCTGCTACCAGTTGGTCAGAGCATCAATGCAAGTATGTACTGTCAGCAGTTGAGCCGTGTTTAAGAAAAACTCAAAACTCTGAAGCCAGCACTTCTGAATCGCAATGCGATCCTCCTGTTATAGGATATCGCTAAGCCCCACGTGGCTAGGATGACCGGAGGTACCATTCTACGCCTTGCATGAGGAATACTATTGCATGCGCTATACTCCCCGGACATTGTACCGTCCGTTTATCACCTGTTCCATTCTTGGACAATCACCTTAGAAGACGCTAGTTTAAATCACTGGTAGAGGTGAAAAATGCACTTAATACCTTCTTCGCTACACGACCCTTCAAATTCTACCGCGATGGAGTCCATTGCCTTCCAGAACCTTGGCAGGAGGTCGTCGATGTTGATGGGGACTATTTTTGATCTTCCAGGTACGTCTTTGTTGACATGTCGATTTTTGAAGGCGACAAAATTTTTTGCTTACCTTTATATGTAGCACATTTTCATATGCACATTTTTACTTATCCAGTCAGTTGCGGATATCGTTCCAGAACTTGAGAGTGATGGAGTTTTAAAAAAGAATAATCGGTGAATATCTTCATCTGACTGAGGTTGATGTGCACTATCCAGGCTACTGTCTGTGAGTTCAATGTTTAGTTTATCTTCTGTATATAAACTTAAAGAAACCACATCAAAACAAAATAAGAACAGAAAACATTCAAAAATGTCGCATTCTCCTTTGTTCTTATTTGTTTTGAGATGGTAAATGTGTTTGTGTTAATTCAGATTTCGTTACTTCTTGATTTGTCACTTTTTAGTCCGGAGCCAGAAGTTGTCGACAGTACGGAAGGACAGTTAGTACTTCTCCCATTCCAGTTAACTCATTTTTATTGATTCCGTACAGATCCTCTGGTGAGCGTGTACCTGTTGTACAACTCCAGGAGTAGAATAAATTATACGTGTTAATGTTCCGGTCTAGATTGTAACAACAACATGATTTTTCAGCTAAACACTCAACATATGAGTAAACCATCTCTCAACTTCGTCTGGAAAGAAGTCCGAAATACAAGAACAAAGCGTCATGCATCCACTCCTAACGATGTGGTAGGAAAGACAAGTGTAATGATCCCACAAGTGTAACGACCCATTTTACAATAAAAGAAAGATAAGAAAACAGATTAGAGTACCAGCAATAACTCCAGTAGTTCAAGAGACTTCAAAGGGCTTTTCACCCTTTGTAAGTGATAAAATTGTTATTTACACGGCAAGTCAAGTCACGAGATTTCGAAAGTTTGTATTAGCATTCTATAAGTGAAACCTGAAAATGAAAGGAAGCCTTCGAAGCTAATAAAACTTTACCTCCCTGGACAATATAATATTATAATAAAACCAAAATATCTTTTCAATGATAGTCGTGAAGTTTTCTCCTGTTCGGATCTCCTCAAGATCATTGACGAAGAGATGAACTCAGAGTTAGTAGACTAACCTATTACTGACGTTTTTCGGGTCAGAAAGGAGTTAGTGCTTACAACTTAGTCACTAACTCTTTCTTCCATTTTGTCCACAACGCTGCAATTAATTAAAGCTAAAATTATAGTCTTGAAGTTTGTCCGTATGTTCTCAGTTTTCTTTCCTGCTGTAAGTACTAACATTTTTGTCACACCGCTACCTCCTATAACGGACTGCCGCTACATATGCGAAGAATGCCGAGGAAAGTACTAGTACGGAGCATCATTGTACAGCAACCAAGCTCTCCTTTTCTTAATTGTCAGGGTGACTATACTGCTTGATATAGCAATGTTCCCCATCCAATGGGAAAAGCTATCCAAACCCTGACCATTGTAGAAAAAATTCCTACTGCCTATGCTAAGCGACGCCTGAAAGAGAACATTCAAATTCATTCCTGTATTGTGACTCGTTGTTGTCGATACTTCTCAAATGCCCCAGAAATCGACACTTTTCACGTTTCAACGCAAACTGAACTCTCCACATTTACCAGTATTGAACAAATGTCGCAGTTACTGCTTTATCTAATGAAACTAATAAAACAACGTATTTTGTTGGTGACGGCGGTCTTAAACTAATGCCATATGATATTCTTTGGCCATATATTGCTGGCAACAATATAGGCCAAAACATATCTCTCCGTTTTAAAGAATTATTCCTCTCTCAGAGGAAAATAAGATAACCGGAGGGTCTTCTAATGCCATCTTCGATTTCAATGCAAATTGATATGGCAGAAAATGAATGGATGAAGAGCGGTTAAAGAATCATGAAGCACGACTAGTAATAAACCTTAATCTCCCCCATAACTGGCAATCCCTGAAAGGAATCCTAACGATTCAGTCCTTTCCTTGAGAAATAGAACAATTTATACATGAACATTACCGGAAATTCTTTGTTAGCCCGATACTGATTCTCAGCCACCTGCTTTAGCTCGTTGTTTGATTTACAAGTGTAGTAAACACGTGACAATCGCACCGTTCAAGGCGGAGCCACTGCGGAGATTGTAGCCGATACCATACGATTAACGTTAAAGTACACAATTAGAAACTAGCGATTCCATTAAGCTGATGTACAGCTTTCTTTCTTTCACCAACGATAATCTGAACGCTTTATAATTCACTTTCAAAAGCCCCAAGGTGGCCGAAATGATTCAGCATAAAAGTCATCTAAAGCCATGTGTGCTGATTGCCTGAGATGTGAATGTGAACCATTGCGTAAAGAACTTCATTCAAAATGTCACTCATGACTAAAAGACAACACAAATTAATAAGAGTGAGTCGCACGTACCTAATGATGCTGGTCATACTTACTTTTCTACTGGACTTGGTATCTGCTCGGGCTGTCTCCTTCCAGTGTAGTGCCGCCTTGAGGCTTTCTTCACAAGACTCAACATTCATGTGTCTGTGAGTGTTATCATTTTCCTATTACAACGAAAACTCCGTCTATTATGTCACGTTTAAGATTCAACCTAAATGGTGCTCACTAACGATCCCAAGAGTTCAGCTATGGCAGCTATGTTATACTCTTGATCTCCCTTTATATCCTGCTGAACAATTACCTAATAGACCTATAAAATCTACAATGTTCCATGTCGAAATGAAAATAAGATGTTAGAGGATTGTTGTGATAAGATGTTGAAGGATTTCACAATAAAAAAAAAAAACGGAAATCCGTAAAGCCATTATATTAGTCAGTGTGATTTGTGATTGTCAATCTGCATCAAACTGCCGAGCCTCTCGAAAGATTTCGCATTTTTCGTGTTAGTGGCAGATATCTGAATAAATCTTCCAAGGGACAAAATTGAAAGGATTTTGTCCATCACATGTCTCAATCTTCAAATTCGTGTGAATACTATTTGAACTTGAGTTCGTACCAAAAACAGCAACGAACTCTACTACTTTTGTGCACGTTCTGTCAACTAATGTGGTCCTGGAAATTAACCCTACAATGATACAGAACACATTAAGCAGAAACTTTTATTCTACTTCTGATTTGTCAAACCATATCGTTAGATTTAGCTTTCTCGCACTTGTAGGAAACTTTTAAATTTCCGTTGCAAACTTACGTAGGTTTACATTGTGCACCTCGGGATTCTGCGGTTAAACACCACAGTACGTTAGCTGTCCATGACTTCTTCAAGAACTGTTCGGCATTTTTAAGACTTTTCTTGCGATGTATCTCTCGTAATTGAAGTTCCACTATTTTAAATATTCAATCACATCTTCGAAGAAGAGAATTTCCATCATTGATGGTGCGAGACTCTAGTCATTTAACTGCGAAAAAACAGAAATCCATAGCGAATATCACAACCTACAGAGACATTACTCTCACAAAATGTGATTACAATAACTCTAACCGCATAGTGAACAAAAACATGGTACAGTATTTTGAGTGAAAGCCACTCTTGAGCAATTAAGCGCATTTTCCGCTTTCATGATTCAATATCGACAATGTAGCCAATTTTGAAAACTAGGCTCAAGAACTCTTCTTCTAACTTCAGAATGCTGTTTCTATATTTATCGATTTGGAAAGACTGTAAGATAGAAATTGTGTGTAACGGAAATATAAAACAGTTTCTAAATTAGAGTTTCGTAGCTTATGGCGGATTTAATAAACAACTTTCTGGATAAATGTGTTTTAAAGTGTTTGTATTGTACTGTTAGGAGCGATTTTGCAACATAAAATGACTCAACGACCAGTGTTCTCACTCTAACACTATTTCCTATAATCGTCAAAACGGTCTTCCTACATTTGGAAATTTCTGCTTCTACTCAACATTATGTCGTCGATTTCTTTTACTTAATGACCATAAAGATATCACCGCTATACAATTTGATAGATTCAGCTCATTTTCGAGCGTTTTCGTCGCTGATCAAACGAGATAAGCGTCGATTTTCTGGGTAAATCAAGTGTATATATTCCTCTTGCTACTGAGCTCGCACTGCTGATCACGACTTGTACCTCGGCGACACTCGATATTCATTTCTTAACTCGGGTAGATTTTGTTTTGAGTTACGAGCGTTCGACCTTCGTGAACGTTACACTTTCGTAAAATTAAGTATTCACATCTCCGACTTAAGAATTTTTCTCGATGTTTTTCCGACCGTACATGATGTACTGAAGGAATTCTTCTGTTTCGATTATGCCGTATATCTAATTCGGTCCAAGTTACACAATGATTACATTGCCTACTAATCAGTTCATCCCTCTGGTGAAGCAAATTGATGTTGTTCATCATCTGGATACTGTGTTACAACTGGTACTTTATATTTGTTGTTACGTCGAGAAAGCCAAAGCAGCAATTTAATCTTTACGGTTCGTTTGTATACTGTCGCGAGAAACTTCCCCTGATTATACAGACCATGTGCTTTCAGTTTTGATCACAGCTGTGAGTTTCAGTTGTATGCTGGATTGTTAAAGGTTGTAATGCACCAATCTAAGGTCGAGGGGCGATGGAACACCTTGCTTATGAGATTCCTACTGCAGATGAATCCTTGGGAACATCTCCTTGCAATATGTTTATTCTCTTTCTCCATGTTTGTTGTCCTAACCTTTGCTCACTTTCGGTAGTAGTCTCTCACTCAATAGTGCAAGAAATGAACCGGGTTCGAGTAAAAGTACGAAGCATAGCCAGAAAATCCCCCAGGTAAAATGTGTGGTGAGTGAGGAGTTCAATTTATATTTTTTTTCGGTTTAGTCTTACTTAGAACGAGGAAAACTCAAACTTTTGACTTATTCGCCTGTCTACAAAAGTTACTGATCAATTGTTGGGAGTTATGTAGGCCCTCGATTGTGGGGCACATCTTCCGTTACGTCGTGTTCTTGTCTCCACTAATTTACAAATCATGATTGAAATCTTGCAGAAGGATTTTGGCAAATGTGTCCTCCTGTGATGCATTGTTGTAAGACATCCAGCGACAGCATCGTTGGGCAGTGTAGAGATACCAAGGCTTTCTCCCTTCACTGTGTTTTAACAACAAGTTGATTCGCCACTGAGTATCTCACGACTTCAGCACTATCTATGGGTTAATTCTCCGTTAGCTATACATATTGAATTCCGTCACATGAAATTCCAGCACTGGAAGATGACTGGTACATTATGAAACGCTGGATTCTTTGAAATACCAAATCCCTTTCCAGTTAGTTACTTGTTGGATCAACGTGCAGTGAAATTTACAAAAGTCATCAGCGAACATTCCGCGACACGCAGAAGAACGTAAACTCTTTTCACGAATGAGGTAATAGAATACGCCCATTTCAAAACGAAACCAATCCTGACTGTTTACCTGTTATACTTACCAGTATACGGGGCCCTTCCTAGCAAGTAGAAGCTTACCAGCATCTGAATGTATAGTGTCCGACCGTTGAGACTATCTTAAGTGTCGCAGTACAACTACAAGCTATCAAGTCCCACAGCTGGACCACAGCTTGGGAGAGACCAACCAACCCTGGAATCACGAGAAATCAAGAGGTGGTTCCTCTACCGCCTGGCATACAACACGACGTCCGAACTAATCTGGAGAAACCACGAACGTCAGGCATTCCCATACCACGTTTCTAAGTCCATGGTACGTTTCAAGACACCATTTTGAGATTCAAAAAACCCCGCAATATCCAGTTTGACGAAGAATGCTCTACGACTGGAAATTATGTCTAAGATTTACTCGATTTCAAATGTTAACCTTGTTGGTTTGAGTTATAATCATGGTCTAGAGTAGACACCACACTTTGGTCTCCGACCTACGGATTTGCTTTCAGCGATTTACTGCCACATCTGGTGTACTAACCGAATCGATCTGTCATTACTATACCGCAAACTAATTACCCCAAAATCACACTATTTTTGTATCGCTTTCTCGTCATCCCGTCTTCACTAATGAAGTACATATTCATTGTTTATCATCTAGCTATACGTTTAGTTACTGCTATAGTGAGGTACGCAGGCTTCATGATGAGGCAAACAACCAACACTGGTCTACCGTTGTGAGGAATTTCCCTTATTTATACAGTCTACAAGCGTACAATTTGTGAACACATAGTGCTTTTTTATATTCTAGCCGATTTCATGGTCGGTATATTTCTCGTTTTCCTCTACGTGCTGATGATGTTCTCGTGCTTTCGACAATCTTACTACACATTATTATTTGTGTGTATCACTCAATTTCTGCCTATTTGTACTGTTTCCTCATATTTCCTGACTAAACAACTATCATTCGATAACCGTCACTCAATAAGTCGCTGGAAAGTAAACAGGGATTCCAGAAAGACTTCGGACCGCTTCCAATATAATACCCTGATCTTAATTCGTTCTATGCCGGCAGTTTAAAACTATTTTCTTGTCAATGCCTCCGTCAAGAATGGGGTAATCTAACACGTCGTTATCATTGCTTCTGTTTAGTCTCCACTGATGAAGTAACAAGAGTTAAGAGGAGCCATTGACTGCATTTTATTTTTCGCAATTTCTTGCGTTTATATTCACTGACACAGTGCATGAGAAAAGTTTGGTGGACAAGTTTAGCAATTAGCTCGTCGTGGTAGATATTTCCTTGAGATGCACTAAGTTAAAAGGTTGTTGTGTTATAAGAGATGTCGAGTTGTTGCCCTGCCACTTACTAAGCTACAAGCCGATTCATCGGTGAGTGTGTTGTTCTTATGTACTTACCACCAATATTTCACTTCACCAACGAGAAAGTTAATGGGGACAAACATGATTTTCGGAAGAACCGAAGTCATCCTCGCTATCAATTACTTATTGGACTTATATGTAACGATGTTTCAAAACATTTTTAGATCTTCCGGTACAGGCATTATGCTTTAACTCTTGCAACGAGTTATTGGTAACCAAGTAAGTCTATTTTATTACCGGAACGATATCGTAATCGTAACCAAGTTTATCTATTTTAGGAAGAGAATCTTGCAGCTAGTAAGTCTATCATCATGTGATTGGTTGATTCGCAAGCGTTGAACTAAGCACACATGAAGCCAGTACAGGTATCAGATATGGAATCGAACGATGTAACCTTAACCCAACCCAGTCTCACCCAATCTTTGAACGTCTGGAGCTTAAGAGGGGATTATTGTCTAAGATTAACCTTCCACACGATGTTCATCCTAGCCCAAAGAAACTGCTAAAACGATTAAGAACTTCCATTCCTCACCTCGTATCCGCAAATAGCTGTCGAGTCAATATTTGGGATTAAGACCTCCAATAAACAGTGTTGACATATTACTGCTGGCATTAGAAATTTTAAGTTGAAGGTACTTGTCTTTCATTTGCTGTCACGGTTTGACTATTGACTTATCATCATCTAATATTTGCACCACACATGCGCACTATATGGTACGCGCGACCGCTACTTATGAATTTGCCTCTATCATCTTTTCTCATCATTTTGTGTTCAGAACGAGTATTTCTGTTCCGATTGTACCGTAGTTAAATTCGATACAAATCTGACTGTAGTTGTACTGCTAATTTGTCATCCCGGTTCTCTCTACTGGGCAAAATTGGTACTGTTCATCTCATGGCCGTTTAGCGATCTTCTGAACACACTAGCTGTCATCACACTAGATTTATTTCTAGTCTTTATTTTGATACAAATGAACTATTCGAGGATTATCGTTGTTAGAGTATTTTGTTGAGTATTCGCCTACAGCAAACATCTCATGCATTTGATATCACTGCAACTTGATTTTCCGTGGTGACCAGATTTACATTCGGATTTCACCATGTTTACCATAACATGTCGAGGGAATAGTCATGCTTTAGAGAGTTTCATGCAGACGAATCTTTGTGGATATCTATTTGTTTCCTATACATTTGTGCTATTTGAACGTATTTATTAGCTAGACCTACGTTCATACGCAGTTATCATAATTCAACATACAGCACAACAATGAACAGGATTTCAAGTAGGAATTCCTAGCAATAATGGTACAGTAGAACGCTTTTAATGTGTTGGAAGATACTGATTCAAAATTAGAAACCTGTTCCTTGGGGCATTATGAGGAATGTGGATAGCTTGGAATTTCGTCATCGTTGTTTTCTGTTCACTATTCACCTTACCTTCGACCACGTACTTTCTGTTTTGCTATGGCGTATGTTTATCTACATTGACTTTGAAAGGAAGATTAATTGCTAGCACAACAACTTTAGCGAAGATAACCCTATGAAACACGTTGTGAGATACGCTGAGTTACGGCATCATTGGGTTGTGAAAAATACGGAGGCGTTGTTTGTGTTTTGAATTATGAACATAGATTGATTAGTCAGTGAGTAATTTACTCTTATGGCCTCATCAAACCCATTTGGTTATACGCACACTACGTATGCATATTGAATGATTTTACATTGAAATTCTAGCACTTGGAGCTGACAATGTTGATCAAAATACGTATGATTCGAGGATAGATAGATTATCTCCTTCCAGTCAGTTACTATATGGACTGATCTTCATTGAAATCTTGTCACCAGTATGGTAAATAGATACTCTTTCATCGTGACTGGTCAAAAGTCACGAGTTTCTACCAGTTATTACTGCTATTGAAGAGAACACTCTTAAGAAATAAGCATATCACATCATGTGATACTATCCCAAGAATGAAACTAGCTCAGATTCCGCTAGAACAAATTCCAGCTATCGAATCCTACGTTCTGACTACAACTAGCAGAGTCCAAACCAATCCGGTAATCATGAAGGGATCTAATATTCCGTGTATAGTGCATGTGGTTCAAACTCGCGCAGAGTTCCCGTGATCATTTTGAGGTCCTCTCACAAGTCCCTTCGGACTAGTATATATAAAGTCAACATTTCGTATTGAAACTTAATCCCTTGCGGTAACTCAGTGGTAGAGCGTTCACATCTTGTTTTTGCGGTCCGTGGTTCGATCCCAACTCGCCCTAAGGGAACTTTGTTGTAGACAAATACCGTTTGCGTTGGATTTCTCGAGGTTCTGTTTCCTCACGCTTTATTCATTCCACCATTCCACTCATTTCTCACCATGACAGTCTCATTTAGCCTAGCCGCTATGACCGTGGAACGTAGAACTGAACGACGTCATTTCATTTCAAACCGCCTCCCGTTGCCTAGTGTTTACGAATCACCTCTGGAATTAGGATTCCCGTTCCAAGTGCCATTTACCTAGAATTTGTTGAGTAGTTCCTGTTTTTTTTATTTGTGCTGATTGCCGTGTGTTCACCACACACAGGTATTTTATGCACTCGTGTCTCTGAGATATGAAACCGCTTTGAGCACTTTTAACCGTATTTCGAATGCTGAGCAATTTCTTTTCTTGCTATTATACCGTAAACTAATTCAATCCAATTTGCTATATGATTATATTGCTTATTTACCTGGGCGTTCCTCTTTAATGTGCAAATTGACACTACTCATCACATGACTATTCTGCTGGTCCTTGGCGTTTCTCTCACTAACCGTATTCTTGTCGTTTGTCAAAGTAAAGGAACACCATAAGACTCTCGTTATTAGTGATTCCCCCCTAATTATACAGAATACGTTTTTTTACATGCTGTTGCAACTTCTTTTTTCTTTTACATGCTGGCCAGATTTATGACCAATATGCATTACGTTCCTTGCTGCAGACGACGGTACAGTCATGCTTACGAGTGTTTCACCACAGATGGATCTGTGTGATTCTCATAGTAGGCTAGACGTTAGTTCCGCCCCGCCTCCCAAATACGTTGACTCAATGGATGGTTATCTTCTTTTGTTGTCACTTATTAAACGGAACAAAAATAGACCGGAAATGAAGCAAAAATTCTGTGCTGTGCTGGCATAGTAACCTGATTTAAATGTGTGATACGCAGGCTCTTCAATATTTAAGATTCTGTTCTCTGTTCCTTTTTTGAAGAATGATTATTTAGGAACGTGGTTTCATCGTTTGTGTTCAGGACACTTCTGAGGTAACATGAGTTAAGTTTCTCCTGGAGAATGCACTTCAATTTCGATATATTTTGTTTATCTGCACTGACTCACAAACACGATTAAAGGTTTGTAGGAGAAATTTATCAAATAAGACCTCTTGCAAGACCTTTTGTTGGGTTACTTTCAGCTATAGCCAGTAGCGTATTTATGATTTTGTTTTTCTGGGGGGCTTTGCTAACTTTCGGGAGGGCTTTGCCTGAAAATGTGAAAATTCTTCAAGATATTTCATATACTTTACTATAGTAAGTATGATGTCGGGGGGGCTTAAGCCCGGAACCCCCCCTAAATACACCACTGGCTATAGCATTGTTGGGAGTTAAAGAGATCCCGAAGTTTTGTACTTTCTTGTGTTATAGCTTTAGTCCGATTCGTCGGTAAGTACCCTACACTTACGACCTTACACATAGTCATTGGTTACATCTCCATTACCTATGCGCATTGAATTTGTTCTCTTTGAAATTCTAACATTTGAACATGAGATGGTTGATCAGTATATGCCTGATTTGTGGAAGAACCGAAATCCTACTCCTACTCCGCGTTTCGGATTCAGTGGTAAGTGTCTAATCATCATTTTTGATTCAAACCACTTCCGTTTATTCGTGGTGACCAACCAGCAATAAAATCAGGATTTGGACTTCCTACCCCTCCTTTTGGGAAGGATCGTCTAAGTAACACGGGATTTCCTATAGTTACAGTTGAGGTAAACCGTATATTACAGGTCGCAATAAGTGATGTTGCTTGGATTCCTATCAATCGATGTCATTTCGGAGTAGGCCGAGGCCTTACACTACAGTAGGTTCGTCCAAGCAATGTGAAACTACTTCAAGTTTACGTGATGAGGTACCACGTACACGTTGAAGCACTGAAAAGCGCTTCTTCCCGGACCCAATGACACGTGTAAGTCGTCATTTGAGAGAAGGGCAATAACCACTGATCTCTCCCGGTAGGATTGGAAGACTTACAACCCCTGTTTACCTAAAATTACGTTTGAGGTAGTTCATACATTAATGGATCCAATAATTCATGTGGGACAGATTGCTTTCGCATTCAATATCACCATGGGAGGCGAATCTCTCCCCGTTACGTGCGGGAAAGACTCCTGCCTCAAACTTACATACTGAGATACTACAAATACGTTGACGTACTACGTACCTTCTCCCAGCTCCAAGGACATGTACAAGTACCTCTATTGAAGAGGTGAGACATGTATATTCTGGACGGAGTTGAAATCAACACGTTTCTAGGTGACCCAACTAACTCAAATTTAGGCCAATACCACCTACCTTATTTATATCCCAAACCCGAATGCACGTGCTAACTGCCCAATTGGGAGATAGTCGAAAGCCTCGCCTGCCTCGATAGAAGCAGCAGCTCATGTTTATTGCTACCCAACTTATTGACCTCAAGAGTCAGAGTTAAAGTGGCACGCATTCATCTGGAACCAATGACACGATCAGAAGGAAACTAGTAGATGCCCCTCCTTTTTCACCAGCACAGAGTTCGGGCAATCATATTCTGATTACTGTCACCTAGGTAATGAGGCATGCAGGCATTTGCTGCACCGCAAGATACTGTACTGGAGCACTCCTTCGTATTTCGTGCTGTCAATCCAGGCTCGATTCCCAGTGAGAAAATCTTAGAATTTTAACGCATTATGGTGGTAGGGATTCCACTTTAAATTTTATATTCATGTCTCATGTAGCTTCTGCGATGAAAAGGGATATGAAACATTCACAGAAAAACAATCTCTGTGATTGATATTCAATGACATTATTGTTTTTACCTTACTTTTTTACTGGTTTTGTATCTATAAATTGTCACTTGTGTACTTATCTTCTCTTTTCTGCATTTGATTTTTCACCTGTATTTCTAAATACGTTGTTAATCATCTTCTTATATAACACAGACAAATCAAACAAAACAAAAGATCACGACTTGGATGAAATGGTCAAAGGTATATCTCAATAATAACTCAAACTTCAACAAAGTTCATACATATATAACTGAAATTAAATTGAGGTAAAGGTGATGTTATGAACCCTAATACGTTATTTAGGATTTTACAAACCTAATTTTTTAATGTAAATTTTTATAAAGACTAATTGCAATATTTCTTGACCACTGTAACTGCAAACAATCTTGAGCAATATATCACTGTGTGTTGCGAGCGGTGATTATACAGTATTTAGAAAGAAATATAAATAAAGCGCTTAGTACTAACAGCAGACCAAAATATTCCCCTAAGAAGCATTTTTGGAAATTATGAATTCCATCAATAACTTAGCAATTCGAAAAAGTGGTTTTAAACATGGATGGCTAAAAAAAGATCTAGAGTCGAGTAGGCTCAGTGGTAGAGCGCTTACCTCTGGTGCCTAGGGTCCCGGGTTCAATCTCAGCTCCCGCCAAGTGAACTTCGTGGTGGGACGAACACCGTGTGCGTGGGTTTGATCGGGGTTCTCCCGTCTCCTTCCACTTTTTTCGTTCCACCATTTCATTCATTTCTCATCATCACCGTCTCCTTTAGCCTAACCGATATAACTGTGGAACATAAAACTTGACTTCATTCATTTTTAAAAAAAACAGAGTTAAAAAGGGATAAAAAGTGTATGAAGTAAAATACTTCGTCAAAAAATAATTGGTAAACAACATGTGTTAACTTCTGTGTTTACTTCATATATTTTATTCCTTTCTATTACGGCCCTTGTTTATACCCACCCATGTTTATTTCCCATGTTTAAATGTGCTTTTCCGAATTGCTAAGCTGATGATAGAAATCAATTTCCAAAAGCGCTTCTCAGAGGAATAGTTTGAACTCGGGTGAGTACTAGGCTTTTTACTTATTTTTTTTTTTTTTAAATCTTGAACAACTTTAAAGATATGAAAACAAATCAAAGTAAGACGTTTTGTAGGAAAACGATGCTGGTAATATGAACCTCTATGAAAAACAAATAAAATTGTTTTAGGAAATTGAATGATAAATTTGTTCATAAATAAAGCATGTTATTTATTACAAAACCTGAAAAAAAGAATACTATAAGGTGAGAATCCATCAAAAACAATTCTTCATTACGAGATTGTTGAAGACGACACTACAAATATAATGATATCGTATGATAAATGTAAACGGTACAAGAAAAAAACATATTGTATACGAAGATTTAAGAGAACTCATAAACAAAAATACTCTCCTTGAATACAGGGTGGTCTTGTATGCCATCATTCAAAACGTAACAGCTGTTTTCCTCATAAACTCTTTCATGATCAGAACTTTCCACGTAATTGGTGTTTCTAAGAGAGATTCCTCACAACTAATATCCGAATCATGTAATCTCTCTTCTCAATCTTCAAGAACTTCATGTTTAAAGCCCGTTTCTTGGGGGAAGGGGGTCTTAGTGCCTATTGACCATCGTTATGTACTTTAGCTTTTGTTTACCTACAGCTTAGTCTGGGTTCTCTCCCTTTCCTGCAGCAGCCACAGTTTTAGGAAATCATACATATATTGGACTTTTGGGTTTCATTTTACAATCTAAAACATAATGAAATTGGAACGCGTATAACGAATCTTTGCCACTCGCAAATTTAAATATTATCTACTTTAAAAAATGACTTTAATTTATTTTATCCTTTGCAGTACAATACTAGAAAGAAGTTGAATGTAAAACACTTATACTTGGAAATTTTTCAAACCGACACAAGTAAAACATGTTTAGTAAATAAAAATTTATTTAAACTGATAATATTAACCGACTTCAACAACACTCGCTCAAGGGTAGAAAATAATAGGAGCGGTAATACTACATAATATATATATATAAAGTTGAAAATAGTTATTACCATTATCTATAAAATAATTGAAGAATGTACCAAGCCAAACAAATTATTACCATCCAAACATATTTTTATGTTAAGCATTAAATTAAACATTAGGATTAAGCATTACCACAAAGTTCCAACGTCTTTAAGGATAATGGTAATCAATTATTTCAAGCACTTATTATTTCCGCTTTTTAGAGCTTTCATCATTTTTAATACATTTTCTAGCCCTTTTGTTGAGATCTGTTATTATAATCTTTCAACAAGTTTCTGTTTTCTGCTACTTAGTGCGTTCTTGAAGTTGGTTAGTTCTCTTTCAAGGTTATTTAATTTTTTTTCAGGTTTTCGTTGTGCCTAGTAATTGGGATCGATATCTAAACTATATATATATATATATATATATATATATATATATATATATATATATATATATATATATATATATATATATATATATATATATATGTGTGTGTGTGTGTGTATAAATCGTTCTCCGCATTACGGAATTATCGTGAACATACACACAGTATTAACTCTATTATCTGCTGAGAAGTTTCATGGTCACAATCCAAAGACTTCAATTATATTACGGTACAACATACATTGATCTTGCGAGAATGTAGACTCTCTGAAACTGAAAACGAATAATCAAAATCGATACACCAATGTTGAAGTTAGGCGTGAATATGTGCACAATGATGTCGGTTATTTACGATATTAACACTGTCAACTGTTGAAGAATTTCATCGTCTAGCTACGAAGGGTATCATTACATTCTAACGAAACTTAATATGGAACGACCGCGAAAGCACACTCATTCAAACAAACGTAGAAAAACGAAAATTAGTACACCTGTGTCGATATTACGCGAGAACAAAGGCACAATATTATATATATATATATATATATATATATATATATATATATATATATATAAACGGGTTGAATGTAGAACCGCGCTTTTCGCGCGGAAGAACCGCGTTCTATTGCCGGCGGAAGCTCACATGGCTCGGATTCCACGTTAAGCTGTTGGTACGTTGTCTCATATAGTCTCGCTGCTAAACGGAACGCTAAATCCAAATCCAATCCAATCCAAAATTTAGAACATACTCCTTTTCTTGAAGTCATTAGAAACTATTAGCTACAATGAACAATCAACTGAATGCTCTGACGACACAAGACGTTATTAACCTAGCAGTTCAAGTCGTCATGGCTAGGTTGTGCATTCTGTAAGAAAAGATATTAAGAGGCTCATAATACATAGATAGGTCATAATACCACCTTTCCCTCTCTAAGTAAAAGAATTCAAAAAAATTACAAAAATATACTCACAAATTATCTATCTATCTGATCTATCATGGGTACTTACCTAAAAAGAAACAAAGAGAAACCACATTATTTTGTTATTATTATTATTTTCTTATATTATGGGACAACACCAACAATAAAATAAAGTAACTAGTAAATTCCAAATAGGTAACCTTACTACGTACTAAGAATGAAAAAGTTATGTACGCATGTAGTCTGACATTTATTTTATAAGTACCTACACTCGATGAAAGTATTATTGGAAGCCGTATGGCTTGCAATACCCCCACAGAAAACTGATAACTAATGTTTTCTCGAAACTGCTGATCTTTTCTTTATAGCTATGTTCGAATTTTTTCAACATTTAGCCAGGAAGGAAATAGTATTCAGAAACATTTTTCTCAAACCTTTTCTTTAAACTTTTTGTGTTGTTTGTTTTTAAGTTAGAGTGGAATAAACAATCATTCTTCGACTGTCAATACTGTTGAAAGGAATACACTGGTTCTAAATTAAAATGTTACTACTCAACTTTGAACATTTAGACTTGACTCTTTTGAATAAGTCTAACGTGGATTCAGATGTTTGTAAGATATATATATATATATATATATATATATATATATATATATATATATATATATATATATATAGAGAGAGAGAGAGAGAGAGAGAGAGAGAGAGAGAGAGAGAGAAAGTATCCGGGGGCAAAAGCCCTTTCTAAGGTTTTGGGGTACTTTTTGTTGGTTGTGTAACATTGCTTACGTTGCAGAAAGATTAAATGGCGGCGGTGTACTGTTCATGTTCGTAAAGGTGTGCGGTGAAATTTGTTAATACAATGAGGTAAGTTATAGGGGACACTGGGGCTCGTTGGCACCAGGGGCTGGTTGACGAACTGCATATAACTCCTTCATTAATTAACATAATGAGCTGTTGCTGCTGTCATAAAAGAGCGACCTATGGATGCAGCTGCCACCTTCATATGGAATTTGTACCTTGCGGATTATGGCGTCTATTAGATAAAGAGTGTTTTTGCCAGTCTAAAGTATTTTTTTCAGTTCTCCGTTACAACATCAGAGAATCGTCACTACTTTGAGTACAGAGGTAAGTAATATAGCATTAGTTAGAACCGAACTTTGTTTTTATGGATACTCAAACAATAAAACATAAATGACAAACAATTGCTGAGTAATTACGACTTTGTTGCACAACATGGGCTTGGGATTAGTTGGCGTATAGCATTTGGGGTTGGTTGGCAAGTGCGTCAAACAACCCCATGTGGAACTTTTCATATTACTTTTATTGTTATATTGTTTGTTTTATTATTATGTTGTTTACAGTTCTATCAATCTTTTACTTCAATGTTAGAGAATAGTATGCACGTATTGGATTACTGTCAAATTTAGAAATGTATAAAACTGTATGCCGGACTCTGAATTTTCTGAATAGGCCTAATTCCCTGGATCAAGAATATTTTGTATGTGCTCTTTTGTTACAAAAATAGAGGCCTAGCTATTTCTTTTTCTTTCTTTGTTGAAAATAGGAAATAAACTGCATTTCTCGATAATGCAGCTAAAACATATCTTAGTTTCTCTTAGCTACTTTGTGAACAGCGGGAAATAAACTACGTTTCCTTTTAGTTCAGTTATTTTAATTATATTTTGAAATAATATGAAGAATCATATTAAATCCTACACCAAATCATATTAAAACTGATGTGGTTTGATAATCTTGTAGCTTTTAATGTAATGATAACCAAACAAGAATGAAAGAAAGAAGTTTTCATATTTCATAATGCTGATTCGTTTAAATGTTGTGAATAAAAGTAATTTCAAACTTCAAATAGCCTACTTGATTGCAATATATATAATAGAATTTAGCAAAATAACGTTTATTTCTAATAAATCCAATTTTGTTTGTCTTTTGCTATATTTAAAACGTATGGCAACTAGCCTCACAATATCAGCCAACCAGCCCCTTACTAGGAGTCGGTTGGCATACTGCACTTTAAAAGAAAGACAATTTTATTTCTCAAAAACTGTAATAGCAAACCAAAAACAAAAATTGAATTTATTAGAGGAAACATTCGTCTGCCCGTAAACATCCATTACATTGCAATACAGTGCACCATCTGCTCATAAAAAAATAAAGAATTAAAAGTTCGCCAACCAGCCCGGTCTACCCTATTTTGCCTTACTTTGAAGTAATATTTTGTTTTATGGGAAATAATACTACAGTCTGTGGGAGAAGTTACGACTTATTTTATTGCTGTTTCATATGAAAACACTTCTCCAGTAACAATGTACACTACCTCCCATTTTCCCGGTATCAGATATGAAGTCAGCATTTCATTGTAAAACATGTGTAAATGGAGCAAAAGTCCGGTTTTTTTCTGGGGCAAGAATCCGAATGCGGACTTCTGCCCCAACTCTCGAATTTGTAAATAATTTTATTCTTAAATTTAAATTCCAGTTTCTAACAGTAGACCTATTTAAATTAGTTTGCTATGTAGGCTTTCTTTGGCTTAACTAAAGTTGTGTAGGCCTGTATGCGGGTTGTTCTTTGAATTTGGGCAAGCCACGCTCAACACTGATTAGTGTACCGATGGCACCAAGGGCACTACTCATATTTCAGCGGTGTAAACAGAACCTAGGATTAAGTCAGTAGTGCTAACCCATACCGGTTTGTATTGCTGAATTCATCTGTTGAGGTGTGAAAAGTGCTCTTGATGTCATGGTTCATAGGTGCTGAGAGAGATTTGTCCTTTGCTATTAGAAACACTACGAAACTATGGTTTAATTTTAAACAGATACCACACTTTTTTCGGAAGGTCAAGAAAAAAAGAAAAAAATGCGTTGTCGCTTTGGTTGGACGAATGTGCCATGTTGGCTCTGAACTTACAATATACATGTTTCTTTTTCTGGGAGTGGTGGTAGTTTATTTTCTGAATCTTGTCAACAACGAACCTTTGTATATTTTTTTCTACAGGGTGGTCCGTAAGTCTTAGTACAGTGGATTATTTTGAAAAAATAATATGATTAAAGGAAATCTGACTAGCGAAGGGAGGACTTGTGTAAAGGAACTACCGATTGATGCATGCGTGATGAATGGTGGCCATCTTGGATCCAGGTTATTATTTTTAAATGGGAAGGTAAGCACGTAACACATCAATTAATACTGTTTTTGCAGGGGCAGAAATGCGTTGTCATGTCCCGTTCCAAAGTTATGACGCCCCAAAGTTGACGGTTTTCTGTTTCCTTACAGTGAGAGCGACATGGCACTAACGCTGCAAGAAAGACGTGATGCCCCAAATTTGACAGTTTTTCCTTTTGTTCCAGGTAGAGCGAGATGGCACTGACGAAGCAGGAAAGAATTGAGATCATCCTAATGTCTGGGGAAAGAAGCAGTCGTGTGATTGCCCAGGACTTCAACGCGCGCCACCCCGAAAGACCTGCAATAAGCCACAACACCGTTAGCTACCTCATTAGGAAATTCAGTGTAACTGGTAATGTTGCCGACATACAACGGTCAGGTTCCCCACGAACCGCGACAGATGAGGAAACATCCACAATGGTGCTTGCTGCGAATGTGAGAAGTCCGAAGCGCAGCACAAGGCGATAACAGCCGTACCACGTGCTTCCGTGACGAGGATTCTCCATACGAACAAGTGACATCCCTTCAACCTGCAGCTAGTCCACAACCTTTCAGAGAATGATCCAGACCGGCGCATGGAATTCGCGAATTGAGCTTTCTTACAATATGACCGAGATCCGCATTTCCCAGCCAGTACTCTCTTCACAGACGAGGCAAACTTTTATTTGGATGGGGAAGTGAATCGACAGAACATGCGATATTGGTAGCATGCAAACTCACATGCGATCAATCTTTGCAAGAGGGTTACCCCTGCTTATATCATGGTGTGGTGTGGCATATGGAACACGTCGATCATAGGACCCCTATTCATTCCTGGTACCCTAAATGGTGTCCGATATCTGGACATGGTATAGGAGTTGGTGTTTCCGTTGTTTTTCCGCCCTGATGCCACCTTGCCGCGATATTTCAGCAAGATGGTGCCGCACTTCATTATGCGCTGTCTGTGCGAAAATACTTGGATCTGCATTTTCCCGGACGTTGGATCACTCGCCAAGGCCCTGTGGAGTAGCCAGCCCGGTCGCCGGGCTTCACTTCCTTGGATTTTTTTTATGGGGACACTTAAAACACCTGCTGTATCAGGAGAAGATTGGGGATGTTGCACACCTACAGGGACGTTTCAGGACGCCTGTGATAGCATCACACCCGCTGTGTTGTTACGGGTTCAGGAGAACTGGATTAAGAGAGTCCAGTGTATACTGCAATGGACGAGAAACATGTGGAGAACATCCTGTAGGTGGGACTTTGGGGCGTCATAACTTTAAAACGGGACATGATAACGGATTTTTGCTTGCGGGACTGCATTCCCCTGCAACAAACAGTGTTAATTGATGTGTCACATGCCCTCCTTCCCATTAAGAAAAACTGGATCATAAATAGCCGCCATTCACCACGCATGCATCAATCGGTAGATCCTTTACACAAGTCCGCCCTCCACTAGTCAGATTTGCTTTACTCATGTTTGTTTCCAAAATAGTCCACTGTACAAAGACTTATGAACCACTTGTAGTTTATCAATACGAGGAATAACCTCATATTTTGTATGTTTATTGAGTTTGTATGATAAGTGAGATAAACTTATCTTTTAGCTTAGTCTACCCTTTTTTTAATACGAAGAACCAGTTCATGCGGATAAAAGTGTTATCTTAAGATTCTTGTAGAAAGGAAAATAATTCAATAAAATGCATGTATGTCGATTTCCTACTTCGTGTATTTCGACCACGTGTATTTCAGCCCCATTGCGATGGGGCTTTTGCCCCCTATAGTGGGGTAGAAGTCCGAATTTGTCCATCCTTTTTTAAATTGCTGTATCTTATTAAGTAATAAATTGGTAGGCTTTTTAGCACCTTCAAAATATAGAGGAATGTTCACTTATACTTCTGTGCGAAATTTGTTATTTTGCCATTATATCTTTCTGCTCCAGCGCAATTGAAACACCAAACTGCGGCTTTTTGTTCCCGCTTACTCTACAGAGAGACAGAGAGAGAGAGAGAGAGAGATACGAGGAAAAGTCAAAAAGTTCCCAGAATTCTCTTCTAGCTGTTTATTACCACAATATAAGTATACATTTACATAATCGCCTTCGAAGTTGGCACCTTGGGAACACAGACATATTTGTTGCACCGCTCCTGTTACTGCTGGAAACACCGACGAAAGTACCCTTCTGGTGTCTTCCGAAGTTCAGACGCCGCGTTGATTTTGATCTCTTCTGAGTTGGCGAAACGAAAAAGGCCAACTTTTAACTTCGGTAAGAGCGAAACATTTGATAGTGCTAAACTGTTTTTAAGGCATCGAAGTCTCTGAAGCAGATTTTCCCCAATTTGCTCATGAACTTGATGTTTGCTCGTTTCTCGATCTGTGAAATTGCACCAACTGATCACCACACACTCCTTCATTCAGCCACATTACTTGTGTAGAGTGCCTGCTATGGCGTGTACATGCCACCTTCCAATTAGGCAATCTAAGGACTATACTGTTCAAGATTCATTGTGATTGCATCACAAATGTGAAAATTAGAACAACATTCCGAGAATTTTTTGACTGTTCCTCGTATATACAGGGTGTTTCAAAACAACACAGACAACGCTTGGGAGGTCATTCCTGACACCAAGATTAGACAAAATGTATAGATCAAACTGGGTGCACAAATTCCTCTTTTCGTAGTTATAGGCTGCCGAAGACATCAAAAAATGAATTTCAAGGTCCATAGCTCCAAACCTATGACATACCGTAGTCGGATCAAGACTTCACTTAGGAACTAATATGTGCCCTATCCAAAAATTAATGTTTCAGAATCCTAAGATACTTACAGAACAATTTTTGTAGAGGCAGTTTGGCTACGGGCATATAATTTGAAGTACTCACCAACTACCTCTACAAAAATTGTTGCGGAAGTACCACAGTATTCTGAAACATAGATATTTGGATGCGGCACATACTAGCTCCTAAGTGACGTCTTGAACCAATTACAGTAGGTCTCATAGTTTTAGAGCTTTAAAATTCATTTTTTCATGTTTCTGGTAGCTTATAACTCCGAAAGGAAGCATTTGTGAACCCAAGTTGGTCTATACTTTTCATCTTATCTTCCTGTTAGGAATCACCTCACAAACATTTTTGATGTTGTTTTGAAGCACCCTGTACATATATGTCAACTGAATATGTAGCCAGCGAATATTCTATTATACCAGAGTTTGCTTTTTGACCTCTCCGTTTGAAGAGAAAGAGCTAGCAGCTAACTTGACGATTATAAGAGACAATAGAGACATCGAAACAAGAAAAAAATCAATAGCGTAGTCAATGATTTAGCAGGCATACTACTCGTGAGCCATAACTGAACGTTCACTGTAATAAGTCGCAAGTAGTAAATAACTGATAATAATGGATCTAAATGTTAATTGATATATTAAATGGATATGTTAATTGAAACTTCGCCGAATGTCCTTGTTATTCACATCAGTGAGGAAACATTACTCCTCACTAAAGATAGTAGTTGAATGATGGATACGGAGCAGTTCACAAATGTTGTGATGGTACTCTATAATTCAGTACTTACTCCACTTGTTTGCAAAAGCAATTTGCCTACTTTGGCCTATTAGTGGTATCTTAAGAAAAGCATTTCTTTGTCAAGATCCAAAGGAAATAAAATTAATTATTTGATAATTTTAGGTTAATTTTTACCGCTCAAAATACCTTAAGGTCAAGTAATTCAACTTGAACCCAGCTTTACTCTTTTCTTTCTTCCCTTCTACATTCATTAAAATATTAATGCAGTGGCAGTCTCAGAATGACAAAATTAATTCACAGTAACCACCATTTTGAAAACAACTTGGCCACAGCAGGTCGTCCCATATCTATGTTAATTTAGGAAGTTAGCAGTTAAATAAATATCGCGAATCTATCAGCAGCTATACTCGATGTACAAACGTTATCACTTAGCTATCACCCTACATCTCAATTTGAACCAAAGGAGACTTTGTTGAAACATAGTTTGATCACGTATGTTGTATTCCTCTTAAGTAGCTTTCTAGAGACTATCTAGTGTGTGCGGCTGCGGGCGGCGCAATGCTCGTTTTAACAACAAAATAATTACAAAATCCATGAGAACGTATCAATGAATTTCGCAAAAATGTCTGTAAAAAGGATTTGATGAAATTCCGTTTCACGCCTACTTCATAAACATCACTTTTCGCTTTGCAGTATGATTGAACGCCTGTTTTGTTGAATATCAACGTGAGATGTGTTACATACGCGTGGCATATGGCGGCTGCAAAATATTCGTCTCGTAATGAACAGAAATAATTTTAGTCTCATGTTGACATTTTGAAGAGAATAGCCTTATTAGGACGACAGCGTGTTGCTTCTTTAGTTTCATGCCAGCAACGTATGACCATTGAGAATAAGGTTGCGTTAGTTTCAGACTGCCTGTACAAACAACACTATGTGCTAAGGAAGGTTCCCAGCGTCTTAGGTTTTCAGTTGAGGATTCTGGAATTTTACGAGCACGGTTTGAGCGGAAAAGTCGAACTTACTTTTATCCGTAAGCAGAAAAAACAGAGACAAACAAGACAGAAAAATGTTTGTAAAATTGTTTTAGGCAACGCCTAGCATTGATATCGGAAACCTTATCGACAATTATGAATGTTTGGAAATCATATTTCCTCCATAGAAAGAGTACAATTCCTACGCTAAACAGGATTAACACACTCGAGTTCGATCTTTGTATGGAGCTCTGCGCCATTTCTTCTTTAGTCCCAACTGCTACACGGTTTGGGTACAAAACCTCGCGGCGACAAGCTCGCAGACCAAAACCTCGTGGTCCAAAATCTCGCCGGGCCAAAACTTCGCCGCCCAAAACCTCGCGAGTCAAAATCTCGCCGGGCGAAAACCTCGCCTGTCCAAAACCTCGCAGTCCAAAATCTTGCCAGGCCGAAACCTCGCCTTGCCAAAACCTCACGTCCCAAAATCTCGCCTACCAAAACCTCGCGGTCCTGATCTCTGGACACAGAATCTTGCCTGGTCTAAACTACGCGGGACGTAATCTTGCCTGGGAAGAAATGTCGTTAGTATGAAACCTCGTCACGACGGTTTCTTCGATGTATAATGCTCTATATATTGCTATACATTTTGTAATGACAAGAAAATATTCTAACGCGTGATTTAAAAATCTGTACATATAAAAATGAAGATTACTATGTTTGTTACATCATACCTCTTGAGCCATCCGACCGATCTCGATCAAATTTTCAACATAGATGAGCTTTGGGTCTGGAATGTTTTTTGTAATTTCACTTTGAGGGCATATGAGTGGAGGGGGAGATATATAAAAATAAATAAAACTTAATTACTCTTGAACCAAGAGACCAATGTCGATCGAATTTGCCAGACAGATCAGCTTAACACCTGGGATGATTTTTATCATTTCACTTTGACGGGAAGGCGGAAGGAGAGGGGGAAACATTTAGAAATACATAAAAATTAAATTGGCTGCGTTTGTGACTTAGTAACTCTTGAGTCACCCGACCTGTCTCGATCAAATTTTCAATATAGAGGAGTTTGACCCTGGGATGGCTTTTTTTTCATTTTAACGGTGACCTCAGGAAATTCTAACAAAATCGAATAATATTTATGAAAGTATGAAATAATATGTGAGTTTTTACGTCCCTCGATCATGTTCTGTAGGTTAAAGGAGACGTAGATGATGAGGATGAAGGAAACGATGGAATGAAGAAAGTGGGAAAAACGGGAATACCCCCAAGAAAGCCCACACACACGATGTTTTGTATATTATTATTATTATTATTATTATTATTATTATTATTATTATTATTATTATTATTATTATTATTATTATTATTATTAAGAAACTCATTGGGTCAATTTTAAGGAAAGGTTTCATTCCACAAATTTTTGGCCAAGCGAGATTTTGGTCCGCGAGGTTTTGGACGGCGAGGTTTTGACCATGCGAGATTTTGGCTCACGGGATTTCTGGCGGCGAGGTTTTGGCCACGCGAGGTTTTGGCCCGGCGAGATTTTGTCCCGCGAGCTTTTGGGCGGTGAGGTTTTGGCCACGCGAGATTTTGGAAGGCGAGGTTTTGGGCGCCGATGTTTCGGCCGCGAGATTTTGTCCGTATCCCCTCCTACATATAGCAGACGCCGCAATATATGATGTTGTACTGACAATGAAATGCTGATGCTTGAACCGGAGAGGAAAAATAGTAACTTAGATTCAAACTTTGGGACGACAATATCCAGGCTTTACAAATTACGAAAACATTGGTAGGCTCAACGTACGAATCAGTCATTTATTGCAAGCAATACATGTGACCTTTTACTTTTGATTCGAGATACAGCATTTTTATCCACTAACATGTACCGAACTTCTCGTGAGTTGTGAAGTCAAGACCCCAACATTAAATTACTCTCTGATTAATATTCAATAGACATCGACGTTCAATCGAAAGGTAAGGTTTGTTTGTTTGTTGAAGTTTAGCTTCCGTTTTCAGGACAGGGGTTATATGAGATGTGGACCTACAGATAAAAGTGGAATCCGAACCACAGTGATCGTTCACATTTTTAACTTTCTCCCACCGGGAACACAACTCGGGACCACACACAAAAGGCGCACACGCCAGCAATTAGACCAGCGAAGACAGCTGAAACACGAAGGACCTTCTGCAGAGTCGTTTTGACGTATGATTACTGTCATACTAAAGGCCTGACTACTGCAGGAATCATATGTTAGTCGAACTCTAGTATGGCACTAATCACGCGTCAGAACGACTCTACATAAGGCCCGAAGCCTCTAGTCTCACTAGCTATTTCGTTTCTCTATCATTCGTTGTTCCCAATAATAATGTATCATTTCTTAGTTTTCAGGTGTCTTTAATGTCTAGCTGTGAATATGGTAGCTTTGAACACGGCAAAAGGAGACAGACTCTTAATACTATTCGAAAGGTTAAATTGAGTCCTCTTCTCTAATCACAAAATATTGGATTACAGTAAATCGTATAGTAGTCTTTTGAATATTCTTTCTAGTAGGTTGAGTCTCGGTCTCATATAGATCAGATTTGTGTTTTGTTTTACAAGGTAAGGTCAGATGCAAAGGGAAAGAGTGTACCCCTAAACGCGAGTTTATTTTTAAAATGTTAGAAATTTGAATTTTGTACTTCTGTCGCGACATTCCACGGAAGCATTCATAGAAAGAACTAACACTACTTCAATAATCATCTAAGTATGGCCTCATCATAAGATCAGCGTAAAACGAGCTGATCAAGGAAAATGGAAGATGCACCATAACGAGCTACAAGAACACGTGGCCCCGGAAGGTACAATAGAGAAATGATAATAAGCTTGAGTTACATAATTACAACCTTCATGAACCCAAACAATAAAAATAAAAAAATATTTGAAAGTATTATATTGGAATTTATATTTTTGGTTATTAAAATTTCCTGGTAATCAATAAGAATAAGCATAACCCTGCTCTTACACACAAGAAGATCGAGATGGATACACCTATACCTCAATTTGAGGAAGACGTCCACCTTCAAAACTCACACTAACCACCTACATATCCGTCAGTGTTATTCGGAAGTGATAGAGGAGATAAAGAACGTGCATATGAAAAGGTAGTTAAGGCGTCATAACGGTAGCTACCTTCTAAACTCTGTATCGTTCCTCGCGGTGAATGATTGGTGTTTGAAGAGAAAATAGATACAAATGCTTCAACATTTAAACAATATTTAAATAATAAGAATAGAAACACAAATATTTACATATAACATTTGGGTGTGAAATCAAAAAGATAAAGACAAAAACATGAAATTAGTGTAAAAATTCTTTTAATTGATACAAAATATTTTCAAGGGACATGAATTTATTTTTTATGTAAATTACTTTCTATAGAACATTGTGTTACTTTACAGGTCGTCTCTTTCCGGGATGGAAGGCTGGAGGTGCGCTTCATACCCTTCGCCATTCAAATACAAAATTCCCTTGATCATTGTGGATCCTGTCTGGTAACCTTTAAGCCTAAGGATTAACCTGCCATCGACGTTTTAGGAGAACGAATAACTGGGAGAAGGTGCCCCTAAATCGGAGATGCCGTGATCAACGGCGCGGCGTGGGAACAAAGAAGACCACAAACTTATTCCGTTACAGGTACAATTAAATATTCCAGCCTTACAAGCCACGATGGATTTTTGTAGGTGAAATTTTTCGAAAGCTGTGCAACAGTGATTTTTTTTTTTTTTTACAGAAATGTAAATGGTCATCCTTTATTGATTTTTGGGCGCTGAAACGAAACGGACAATAAAAAAGTGCTCCTGGCTAAGATTTACTTGTAATTACACAATTTACGTGTTACATATAATGGAATTGTAAAGGTAAAAGACACAAAACATTGAAATGATTACGGAAATAAAAATAGCTATTCTTTATAATTTCTTGGACGCTGAACAATAAAATGACACTGATAATATGCTCCTAGCTGAGATTTAGTGGTAATTGCATAATTTACCTTTTGCATATAACGCTATTATAATGAAATTGTAAAGGTAAAAGTCACCAAACTTTGAATTGATTACGTAAATAAAAATATCCGTCCCTTATAATTTTTTGGGCGCTGAACACGAAAAACATAATAAATACGTGTTTCGAATTCAGATTTAGTACTAATTACACAATTTACATTTTGCATATAGTGCTATCATAATGAAACTGTAAAGGTAAAAGTAACAAACATTAACATAATTACGGAAATAAAAATAGCTGTCCCGTATAAATGTTTGGACACTGAATATGAATGTCAGAACTATAACGTTCTCCTGGCACAATATCGGTGCAAGAACACTCTTAATATTTTGTATACAGTATAGCGCTACAGGATAACAACTGTGTTGGTAAAAGTTACCTAAAGTATCTGTTTTAAACACGCCATTTGTTTCTTGTGGGGAACATCTGCAGCATCTCTTGAAATCATCCAGCAGAAATTGAAACTGACCACTTTCCTTTGTAATGTTGTTCCATCGCATAAATGTCCTGGTGAAATCGCTCTCATTGCTCATCACTGAAAGGTCCACAATTCACTGAAAAGATATCAGGGTGGGAATGGAGGAAGTTCATTTTGAGTGATACATTGCACCCAAGTTTCTCGTAGCCAGATAGTAATTCTTCTACTAATTCTTTGTAATTTTCAGCTGCCCAAGAATCTGGTTCAAACATTGCGGAAAAATGTCACGCAGGAGCTCATCAGCACTGAGAATAGATTCAAAACCTCGTCTAGCAACAGCTTGCGTATTTGCGGACCAATAAAGACTCCCTGCTTAATCTTTTCTGTATTTAAACACGGAAACTTTTGGCACAAGTATGTTAATGCACGTTTATTCCTGTTTATGGCCTTCACAAATGCCTTCATGAGTCCAAGTTTGATGTGCAATGGTGGTAGCACAATGCTTTCTGGGTTCACAAGAGGTAGATTTGAAATGTGTTTTTTTTTTATTTTATTTTTGCGTGGGAATAAAGCTATTCGCCGCGGCCATTCCTTTTGAGTGTAAGGGACATTCTTTCGACGACTATCCCACTCACATAAACAACTGTACTTTGTAGAGCAACTCTGTAGACCAAGCAAAATGGCCATTACCTTAATATCACCACTAACTAACCACTTATGTTTACGATATGTTATAAGATACAGAACGCGTTCCAACATGGGATAACTTTCTTTATCTAGGGGTGCATAAGCAACAGGGGTTGATGCTGATACCTCCTTACTGTTGTACAGGAGCACAGCCTTAAGGCTTGTTTCGGAGGCGTCTATAAACAGTATCCAATCTTCTACTTTGTACGGAATCTTAAGTTTCTGCATCAAACCTGGAGCATCATTACAAAATACTAACTCATCGGTGCAGCAGAAATATTTTGCAATTTGACGATCGCGTAGAGTTCATATCCTAACTGTATTCTCCAGAAGATTTCACTGCTGTAACCTAGATGCTAAGAGCAAAGCTTTATTCTTTGGCAGTTCCAAATCTCTAATCAGGTCATGAAGCTCCGATTGTGTGAGTCGGTGTGGTTCAGGATAGTTGGATTTCGGCTCAAATGAAGAATCAGTGTCATTGGTATGTGGAGCAGGTTCACCTTCACTTTCATTCTCTGTATCACTTTCCGCCGGAATGGTATAGGGACCGGGATCGGGAATAGGCAATCCTTCTCCATGGGCCACTGAACGAATGACAGATGGAATCACTGGGTATTCGATCTTCCTCTTCTTCTTCGTATTTATACCATTCTTCAAGCAGGGTAGCATGAAAAAGTAGCAGTCTGTACTATGGTTTGTTGGTTCACGCTAAATGGCTGGCACAGCTATGCGCATGGAAACGTTCTTCCCATGTATCCAGATATTGAGAGTAGATTAACAACTCATACAAGAAATGTGGGGAGCCCATGATTTATCCTGGTCTCCAACACGACACACAAAGAATAGTAAATATGCTCTTCGCACTGCAGCAGTCAATGGCCGCTTCCTGGAACCACGAATCGCGTCCGTATTGTCCGTTTACTGTAGCTTTGCGCTATGTTTTGACACAAAACCTGGCCAGCGAATCTTAGCAGTCCTTCCCCTACTTTCCCCTTATAGCAGTGGTAACAGCGGCACTAACTCATCAATTTTAGCACTAGTAGGGTTTGGTATTTGCAAGTTGCGTAAATTTCGAAAGAGTTTACTTCTTCTCTAATCAGGACCGTAACTTGTGTGGGGCAGGGGAGGGGCAACTGCCCCCCAGGGAGGTTCCCCGCCGTTCGAAGGGGTCCACTTGGAGACAAAATTTTCTTAATCCATATACAATACGAACATGAAATTATAAATGAAGCATCAAACAGTTTCACTACATTACATAAAGCAGCACACAAAAGGTAAATAAAACAAAAGTGAGCCGTGTGCCCACTTCAGTAAGAAACGTCTATTATTAGGGGCCCTAGAAATAACATTTATTCGTATGGCTTTGAGATTTGTCAATATTGTCCCCTTAATTAATTTGTCATGTATGAAACAGGCCCAGAGGCGTAAGTAACGGCCCCGCAGACCTTGCCGTGAGGGAGGGCCCACAGGCTCCGGGGGAGGGGGATAAATAGTAAGAAAAAGATAGAAAGAGGGGGCCCAAGAATGAGAAAAACAACTTTTTCTAGGAGGCCCAAATACAGGCATTAATACTTGCCCCCCCCCCAGAAAAAATCTAAGTTACGGCGCTGTCTCTAATGTGAATTTATAGGTACAATTCTGCTAATAGTTAACTATATCAGGTTGGTCTCTTTAAACCTTGGACCGTGTAAAGAAACAATCTTACAGGAGGATAGTATTCATATTTTAAGAAGGTGGGGAAAGGAGAGCGAGGATGAGAAAGATGAGAAGAAAGAAAGGAAGCGAATGAAAAAACACTTCTACATTTACTTCATAATGAATTTATGCACATATAAACGAAAAAGGGATGTCGGAACCCTCCACCATAATATTTGTGGAAGTGTTGGCAACATAATATTCTGAAGGAATATATTTCCGGCCAATTCTGGGGCCTCGGTGTTTGGCCCAATTCTGGCCTTGCAGCAGTAGCGGATCCAGGGGGGCGATCGTGGCGATTGCTCCCCCCAGAAAAGGAAACTTTCTTATTTTATATATTTAAATAAAACCCATTCCCAGAGTTTGGAGCTCTTTAAAGTAGCTCTAAGTAGCAGTATTAAAACCCATCGCCCCCAAGAAATCCGTCCTGGATCCACCCTGCCTTACAGAATCTACCATCTAGGCATTCATCTCGTGGGACTGAGAAAAACCTTAATAAGGAAGACCGGCCAGAGCCGGGTTCATGCCCACGCTCTATCTATCTATTTTAATGCCTTTTTTGTGTTGCATAGTGTCTGGTAAGGGTACTCAAACAGGGCAAATGTGTACAGCTTTAAAATGTTTAAATGTTAAAATTCGCTTTATACTGTACTTTGAACACGTAATTCAATGTGTATTATATTCTTCTTACAGCAGCATGGTTTATTTCCTAATACTTTAAGTCTATGGTTGTTAGTATTTATAATTATTGCATCATACTAATCCTTCTCAAAGCTCGCTCAATTAGTATGAAATTCTACACTTAGCAGTTTGCAACATTGCAAACCTTCACCAACAGGCAATATGTGTCGAGAATATTTCCACCTATACTCGCATCGAAATTCCCAGCCCTTGTTTACAATCAGTACAATATGTTTCTGCCGCCTTATCATGAAAACAACGCTGTCCAGCGAACCTAACGGTCTTCGCTTCCTCTGTTTATTGTTTACAACTCAAACTGCCATCTTCCAATATTGCCAGGCATACAAGGTTTTCGCACACTTTCGAACAAGAGCACTTGTACAAAATTGAGTGTGCATTATATGTAAGATTGTATTACATAATAACTAACTCGATTTGTCATAACGTTCATATCTCAGTCATCTCAAAAGCAGCAATTTATATAGTAATAGCACTTGGTCCATGACTGTGCAGAAGTAGGTACATTCGGTTCGGCGATTCATGTGCCTGGCAACCATGAATTAACCATGTAGGGGTGAGAAGCAAGGTTTTGGCGCTCGCACTACAATTGTTGTTTGTAAACAATTTTCCATCCTAGAGTGAACGGACAATACATATGTAGCACACACTGACCACCGAATTTTTACAAACGCGGGCCATTGCTGCACTTTCCTTGATTCACTGACACTTCGCAATGAAAACAATATGTACAACAGCGATAATGTCCTCACTCACTACTTTCAAACTGCTGGTTCAACAGTAACACAAACAATCTGCCAAACTACTGCTTGAAGCACGCCACGAATACGGTTACAGACATTAACTGGAGCTAGTTGCAACTTGCAACTATTGCCCCACGTGACTCTCGCACTAGCTGTTGATAACGTACAACGTTGCCAATTCGAATATGCAGCAAATACTTGTCAAGAACGACACTTTGTGCCGTGTAAAACAATAATTTCAAATCATGTACTTAATGTCCCATGGCGTTATGTGTAAAATATAAAACGCTAATTACTCAGAAACCTGAGCCAGGAGAGAATTTTAACTGCGATTTTCGCGTTCTGTGGCCAACGGCTACTATCGTTCCTGTATAAATAAACGTGAAAAATGTTGAACAGTGAAGTATAATGCAGTGCGTGTGTACTTCAAGCTTACCGAATTCTGAGTTTAAAATGTATTAATTGAGAAAAGGAAATACATTAACAACTATTATTGCTTGTAATATTTGTGAGACCCTTAGAAAAGTTTGCCATCGCTAAGGAGTGGCACCAAATGGTGCCACATGCGCTACAGTTAGCAATCAATCAATGACATACAAAATCCAGTGAGATATTATTAATATTATGCAAGAATAGAGAGATGCTTTACTAGACGAGTAGTTTTTATATAAGATATTGTATGGGATCTGCTCCAATATATTTCATCAGCCGTTCCCTGGCTATACAAGGTTAAGCAACGATGTTCTAGTGAATGATTTCAGCGAGACGATGATTGCCGCGTAATTTAATTTTGGACCTCTTCTCCTTCGATACAACTGTCCTTCTCCTTCGATACAAATTTACATATGTCCATTGAGTGTCACACTGACTGTGAGTTCGATAGCATGTTATGGTTAAGATGAGTGAAACCAAAAGTTTCACTGAAACCAAAGAGTTACTGAAACCAAAAGAGCGGACAAAAAATCATATATTAAACATGAGCATGGAGATGCACCGCGAATTCTTCCAAAAATCTCCTTGTATCGAACGATTTGTGGCGTCTTACTCACTTAAGTTCCCAGAATTGCATTAGGAGTATATCTGAAAGGAATCGCTATGGTTTACAATTCAACATAATCAGAGTCGTAAAAGACAACCCAGTTAAAACACTGACAAAACTGACAATAAAATGTGTTCGCCAGGTCAATTTGTGGCTTAATGTAATCGAAAAGATTTTGAACATTTTGTAATGTAATAATGTAAAGTAAACCTAATGTAAAGTTTTTTAAGTTAAAATGTAGGTACAATTTACTATATTCCATGTAAAATATAGGTTTTTACTGTAAGTAGTGTATCTCGTGCATCACTACACAATCTCAATAAATTTTAATAATTTCAGTTTACAGCTCGGAGACTTTTGAATTGCACTGTACTTTCCAATACGGATCTATGGTAAGGATATAAGAATATAATGAGAAGAAAGAAGAATGTATAGCATAGAAACATAAAGTCTTGAATCACAAAAGAACACATTGGAAAATGAAAGAAGAAAGAATTCAAAATATAAGTATATGATAGGCTTCAGTTAAAGAAGATGGGCAGGCAATGTTGAATCTTTTTATCGGAAACTACAGAATGTGTTCTCTGGATGGCAAAATACATCAAGTGTGGGCTTGTAGTGAGCAAAATCTTAGTAAAGTAAATTGAAGATGTCTTTCATTCTTTGAGGTGCCAATATTTTGGGACGCCATATATTTGTTTTGTTTAATTTTAATCATGTCCTCTAATGTTAATAATGTTGTATATTAAAACTCCAAATTTCGAAATTTTGTGTCAAACTTAATTTTATTTTGTGGAAAATGTGTAATTTTGGAAATATCCCTTAATAATGATACAATGACTTGTATTGATAATATTTCAAAATGTTGAATATTTTATTAACTCAAGTAATATGTATGGTATTTTGTATTTAAATTCATTACAAAATATATTTTCTCAAAATTGACAAAATTCGAATTGAAAGTATTCTAAAATAATATTCTTAATGGTTTAATATTTTAAAATTCGTACCGAAATTATTAAATTTATTATTAATAGTATTATAAAATCATTTTTTTATTTTGTCATCATAAACAATTTCCGTATTTGGTGGTTAATTCTCATTGGTTGCCCTTTTGTCAAGGGAATTTAGTTATAAAGTCTTTTTTTCTTAATATTTACTATTGTGGATAGTCCTTGTTACCAAGACAACAGTTGTCATAAATAAGCAGTCTTTCTTTCTTTTTGTTGTCAAGTAAATCTTTGAGCGTCTATAACCTCTACCTTTTGTTGGTTGTTTTTCATTCTACTTAGTATTCCTATTTGCCGACCGATTGTTACCCATTCTCCGACCGATTGTTACCCATTCTAACTCATTACACTGGACGGCAGTGGCGTGATTGGGAGTTAAAAGTGGTGGGCAAGACATAATTTGAATATTTGTATATCAATGTTAGTTCTCCTGGTTGTTTTTTACACATTGTTTGACGAAGGGTTGTATAACTAATAGGATACTATCTTTTTCAGCTCAAATACTGTAAATCATATTTCATACTTTATTAAGTAAAACGGCAGGAGCAAGTAGGTAATAGCCCTTTGTACTTTTAACCAACGAAAGTGTAAGAAGAGATTTGATTCCTTGCTTATGAACATCTTAAAATTCTGTGTGGAAAATAATATGATCAGATTATTTAACAACAAATTTGCAAAACAAATAAATAGAAAGGATAATATTAATTATAGTAATGAATAATGACATTTTAAGAACTGTCTCTTTTTCTCTTTCGCGAATCAGTTTCAAAGCGGCTGACTAACATATCGAGCTCTTGTGGGAAGAAAATAATGTACGCTGGAATTGTTGCACTCCAATAGGTTAATTTTTGGGCCATTTTCCATGGCGATTAAAACGCAATTCCTGTAGCTTTCTTAACTCCACGGGAGGATAAAATAACCCATACTCACTCAACGGCAATTATTATATGGCACCATTTTTTTTATGAATTAGTAATATTTACAAACACTTTGTTTCCAAATGAAATTACATACTTTAAGGGGTCACTTCAAAAAAGTGGGAGCAACTACACCCTCTTGCCCCCTTAATCGCTGCCCCTGCTCGGCGGATTGTGAAGTCAGTTAATTGCCTCCTTGAGTGGAAGTACCAGCTGTGAAGATCGTTCATCGAAAAATCGAACGTCATGGAAATTATACACCTTCATATGCAGTAATACGTTATATACCTATGTAGAATGTGTCTGCTCCATGTACAATATAATTATAGAGCGTGGAGTACGTAACGAAGCATTGGACGGAAGTTGATTTCACATTTTGGAAGCTCTTTACATGTTGTCGCCATCATCTGTAATTTTGAAGATGAGTTCGACGGTGGCAGTTCGTTAGTGACAACATTCGAGTGCATATCGTGTTTCTGTGGTGGTGAAGGGCGTCAAATGGGGCTTTCTTCAGACACATACTACACTTACACGTATCTTCTTTGTACATTTACAAGTGCTTACATTCATTTCTTTCCTTTACACTTTTTCAATTTTTCATCATACGTTGAAACCTTTTTCCAACTTTTCCAGTCATGTCTTTCTGCGTATTTAACCATCTTTCATTAACTGAATTTATCTCCCGATTTTGAAGTGTTCTTTATCTGATTTTGATGTTTACTTTTCGCTTTCTTCTACCTTATTCTAATTATTACTTTGTGGAATTTCTATTACTTTTTCCTGCACTTATAAGGATTTTACAAATTTTATTTTTCTACCAATCATATTTTTACATTGTACACGTATCTTTGTGAATTGCCGACAATTTTTCTTCAAGATAGGTGTCGCATTTCTGACATTTCAAAGAAGAAGAAGTGTACGACGCTCTATTCAATTATTTTTTCTAACTATAAGGTTTTGCGGGGTGCCACGGTTCAAAAAAGAAATTGTATCAAGTTTGCCATTAGCGGTAGGTGAAGTTGTTCATCCAGCGTCAATGAACTCCAAAGATTAAATGGAAAGGAAAGTTTTGGAGGATGCCAATCGGAGCATAGACCTGGGAACCAATCGAAATTGGAAATAAGAAACCATTTCTTGGTGCCAGGAAGCTGTGTCCAGTTCTGATAATGTATGTTTTGTTTAATGTTCCAGAGACATTGTTGTTCTTTTCGGAAAGTATGTGGTAGTGCTTTTTTCCGATTGTATAACGTCTAAATTATTGCGAACACACTAACAGGCTTCATTAGTATTTATCTATTTAATTGTGTCTTTCAGTAAAGCACATATTTTAATGTGTTTCTAACGTGTTTTCTCATTAAGTAGGCGGGTAATATCCACTTTCAATCTGTAGGACGCATATTATCATACTGTTTTACCTCCTCTGTTTTTGTGTGTCGATTCAAGTGCCATCCGTAAAGGCACTGTTTTCAATTTGGGGTCAAATCACTGTCACTCTTTCTGGAGAATCCAAATGTGCAATAAAAAATGGAGGTTTCCGTTTAAAATTTTAAAGTTATCCCTTGTACCCCCGAAGGGGATGGGGATATTTGTTTCGTTTGGTATCATTGTATAGCTTTTTCAAAACTGTTTAACACGTGTTATTTTTTATTTTGCTGTTCTGTATATTTCGCGAGGTATTGGACCGTTCCGGGACTTTTTCCGCACCCTGTATATATATATATATATATATATACATCTAGTTTACATTGTACACAAAAATAACATTTTTATTAAAAGGTAAATTTCAAATATATGGAATTTCGTTCAAATTTTATTTCAACATTTTTGAGGAACTAGACTTGATACAGCATATCTGACTTCAGATTCGAATCAGGAGGTCAAACACTATAATGAGCTCCTACATTTGTTTAGGTAAGAGGGTAATATTGTAGGGCAGTGCGATTAAGATCTCGTATTCTAGGTGGGATTGACAAGATCTTCGGAACAACTAAAGATAGTGTTGTGGTGATTTCGGGAAACATGGGTTAGAATTCGCTGTGGGAATATATAAGTTGAATGCCTAATTTATCGGTTAGGAAGTAGCCTATCAGTACCGGTTAGGAAACTGGAAATCCGTGCTTCTATCTTCTAAGATAGGTTCATGAATATTGGAGACTATATCGATAAGGTAAGTCTAATAGCCCATGAAGTCTGCTTTGTTGTAATTGAGCAATGCACTTCTAGAAATATCGAATTAATACTAACTAGCTGAACCTGCACTCTCTACATTCATATAACTCGCACCATTTGCAAGATTGAACCTCCTTCCGGTTCAATCCTTCCTCCTTCCGGATTGTTGAAGTTTCTAATTCATGTATGATCAGTGTTTTCTTCCTTTTTCCATGCATTATTTAATAAGCAAATACATTAATACACAATTAATTATAACTTAATGTCGATGATAATTCATTGGGCAAAACACTCCAAACACTAAAGATTCATCTTAACCTGGAGAAATGTTTACCCTTCGTTTTTCATTATCATTTGCCCATGAAAAATACCTGATTGATATACAACCCCTGTGTACAACTATGTTGTGCTGAAATGCATAACTCATAGGATATGATGTTTTACATTTTCTTAAATTTCAACACTTCCACTATACCCCTAAAATACAATAAGGAAATAATGGCCATGTTGTTTTAAATACTCAATTGCAACTAGACAATCTGCACAAAATTTGGAATCGACCAGCGCAGGCATCATGTTTCAAGCACTTGTGGTTTTCGAGATCTCATTGTCGAATGGATTGGAGATAAATATATGAACCTAGCATTAATATATAGATATAGATGAGCAAGCATTAAGCTCATTAGTATTGATACGATATTTCTCACTAAGCACAAATTCTTGGTCTTCAAATAGTAATGTGTAGAATTACAGGTGTTAATTTGTGTGAAGTGTCGGTGGAAAAGTGCATAGTAATAGTAGAGCAGATTGCAAAGAAGAGACTGGATAGCAATCGGTTCTATACTTAGAGCTTATTACTTCTACAAGAGCCAGCAGAGGAGTTCGATGGTTTTGAAATGAAAATAATTCACTAAATCCACAGTTAAAGGCCTGTATTAGGACAGAAACACATACATAGATTATCGTATGCGATTTTTATTTAGCATAATAGTTCTATATGTCTTAAAAACTATGTTCTTTAAATGACTCCCCTCTGCTCCTATGGTCATATTGAACGTCTCTCATAATAGCGAACAGCACGCTGCAATATTCCCCATCAATTCCGCTATATTTTTCCGGAAAATTTTCCGTTCTAAAAAATATCAGTAATCAAGTAACAATTCCTCAGCAATCATGAAATTGATTGAATTCATGTATAGAAATGTTAAAAAGTGAAAGATCAATTAAAGAATCTGAAAATTTTCATGGCTCAGACAATTTTCAGTACTATGTAGGAACAAAAACAATTTTTCATGAATCGAAATACTTTCTGTCTTATATGGAAAAATTGAAGAACTTTTTATGAGTCGGAAAGTTTTCATCATTTTGAAGTAAGAAGTGAAATAACTCTTTTGTGAATCGGAAAGTTTTATTGCTCTGTAGAAACAAGTGAGGAATTTTCATAGATCGGAAAATTTTCATCACGATGTAGAAACAAGTGGAAAACACTTTTCATAGACCTGACAATTTTGGATATTATGTATAGTGATGTTAACTGGAAAATTTTCCACTATATTTAACTACACATAGAGTTACAAAATTGAATTTCAGTAGAGGATAGTTAGTCAGCAACAAATTATAATTTTCCAATTAGCTTTCGGGAACCGGAAAATTTTCTATTTCAAGTTGGGAAATAAAATTTTACAGTGTTTCTCTCTCTCTCTCTTCCTCTGCGAGCTCCTTCGTTGCTAAGCGGTTAGCATACGCGCCTTTGGCATGGAAAACTTGGCTTCGATTTCCAGCGGGAGCTCATGTAGTTCGTATTCCACGTTAATCAGTTGGTACCGTTTTATATAGTCTCGCTGTTGAAAGAAACGTTAAACTCAAAATCAACTCAATTCAACTACTCTCTCTCTCTCTCTCTCTCTCTCTCTCTCTCTCTCTCTCTCTTCCTCTCTGTCTGTCTGTGTGTGTGTATGCAAAGTGCAGAGAACATACATCGAGTTCGTAGAGTACAAATATCCCATTTTATTATTTAAAATTTCAATTTATTAAAAGTCATGAATATTTTCCGATTCATAAAAACATACTCCACTTATTCATTCGATTCATGAAAAATTGTTCCACTTGTTTCTACATAGTACTGAAAATTGTCTGAGCCATGAAAATTTTCAGAATCTTTAAACGATCTTTCACTTTCTAACATTTCTATATATGAATTCAATCAATTTTATGAGTACTGACGAATTGTTGCTTGATCATTTATATTTGTTAAGAGCGGAACATTTTCCGGAAAAATATAGAAGAAAATTTTCCACCTCACATCTCGACTAAACAACGATGTAGGAATAAGTGGAGTATGTTTTATGAATCGGAAAATTTTCCGGAAAATTTTCATCACTGTACAGGACAGCCAATTTTTCGATTCATGAAAAATTGTTCCACTAGTTCCTACATCGTACTGAAAATTGTCTGAGCCATGAAAATTTTCAGATTCTATAAACGATCTTTCACGTTTTAACGTTTATATATATGAATTCAATCAATTTTATGAATACTGACGAATTGTTACTTAATCACTGATATTTGTTAAGAACGGAAAATTTTCCGCAAAAATATAGAAGAAAATTTTCCACCTCACATCTAGACTAAACAACGATGTAGGAATAAGTGGAGTATGTTTTTATGAATCGGAAAATTTTCATCACTGAATGTTGGCCATTTTCTCTGTTATGACAAGCTTGAGGTCGTCTGATGTCCGTAGTTTATGCACGCATTTTGGATTTTAGGAACCCCAACAGAAAGTAGCTACAGATGAATAAGACCAGGTGCAGAGACCTCGAATCATCAAACCAGGAAACAAGTTGTCCTGGAAACCGTCTACGAATAACACCCAAAGAGGCTTGGGATGTGTGAGTCGTCGTTCCGATCTCGTTCGAACCATAGTTATTATCAATCACATGAATACAAAGTTCTGGCTGAACAAAATTAACCATCAGTGTGATATAGTGACCAGAGTTTACTGTCGTCCATTCCTAATGTTCACTTTCGATTGAATACGAACCGACGGCATTAGCTACAGCTACTCTACACCACAGTGACAGCTATGACCCGTGAAACAGTCGTTCGTGAATTCCTGTTGGTGTGGGGGTGCTAAATATCGAAAGTTTTGCTGATTAACATATTCATATAAATAAAAAGATGCCTCCTCACTCACAAGAATACTACTGGAACCTAACATTTCGAGGATTATTTTCGCAAAACTCTACGCTGGCCATTATCATCATCATAGCGCTTGGTTGCAATAAATTATGATCTCGTAGGAGTGAAATTTAAGATCAAGATGAAACATATGTCATATGAGCTACTCCAAATCCCAAAAGTTAAACCATACTGGCTTGGAGAACAACGTAGCTCCTAAAGAAAGCTTTTCTTACTCGTTCAATGTTTTCTAGTGTCCTCGATGTTTGAACACGGATAGATGGTGACCTATGTGCAGCGAAACCTGTCTATCTGAAGTACTGTACCCACGTGACGATAGTGTTGCGGCTAGGTACATTTGATGGGCCATACGAAAATGACGCCAGAAAAGGCGCTGCGTTTTCAATTCCGACTCACCATTGAGGAGTGTCTTCACAAAAAAAAAAAAAAAAAAAACATCAATGTTGCACATTCCACGGCCCTGTTTTTACTAAATAAGCTGACAAGAAACTGCTTTAATTGTAACTGTGTATAAAAGTAGTCGAACTGTCATGGCAAATACAAATAACACACAATACCTGCATTTCTGTCCTAACACTGTGAAAATAGTTAGTCGTATGGTGTTTGAGTGGTGAGTGGTATGGTGAATTCAAGTGGTATGGTGTTTGAGAACAATTTCGAAGAAGGTGCCAGTTTTAGTGAGATATAAGTTATCGACTTGTAATGAGAACATCGAAGAAATAAGAGATATTTTAACTACTTACGTAGTGGCATGAAATCTATGCCTTGTGTTTTGTTGGCATTAATCGTAAAATTCATTTTTTTTACAGCAGTGTGTGAGATGATTAATAGCATCTTATGACTTAAATTGGATTTGTGACTGAGTTCACAAAAAGTTAGAAGTGCCGTGTCATCAATATATTGAAACAGATTGACGGTTCTTACTATTAACGACAATCAATGAGAAAAGGCACATACTATGGGAGCGATAATGCTGATCCTTTGTCACACTGAAGAACAGAAAAATAAAATGTGGAGGGAGCTCAGTGATGAATGATAGTGACGTACGGAAAATTTCATCACGAGTGTTTCAAGTATTTAATATCATATTCTTGAGGGCAAGCGTGATTTTTGTATTTAAACACACACACACACACACACACACACACACACACACACACACATATATATATATATATATATATATATATATATATATATATATATATATATATATATATATATATATATATATATATAATTATTTTTTCATATGTTGCTGAAGGAGGTTTATACCAGGGATCCTGCTTGGGTACGCTATTGGTTGATTGCTTGCAAATTGAATAAGACAGCAAATGAGGACATTTTATATGTAAGCAGGATATACCTATAGCAGATATAGCAAGCATATGCAGTGGATACACTTTCAAGAGGTTTCGATTGGAACAAAAGGTTTCGTGAAGGCAGAGACGATCCCAGACCTGGTCGCCCGTCTACAGCACATACCGATGCAAACGTGAAGCATGTAAGGCAGTTATTGCAAGAAGACGATCGTGTAACTGTGCGTACGATATCAGAAGAACTGAATTTGAATCGTGCAGTGTTTCATAAGATTTTACGCGAAGATTTAGGGAAACGGAAACTTAATGCAAAAATCGTATCTCACTCACTAACAGACGAAGAAAAAGAGAAAAGATAAAGATTTTTTTCCTGAACTATTGGATAGAGCCAGATGTGATCCCACATTTGTGTCAAAGATTATAGTAGGGAATGAAAGTTGGTGATACTAGTATGACCCTCACACGAAGCGTCAAATTGCTGAATGGCGGAGTCATGGATCACCAGCCTTGAAAGAAGTCAAACGACAATCTTCGAGAACAAAGACAATTTTGATCGCATTCTTTGATAGTAAACGATTGGTTCACCATGAATTTGTTCCTAGAGATCAAACAGTGAACCAAACTCTTTACGTCGAAGTCCTGAAACGTTTGCGACAAGCAATTCGACGTCGCTGCCCTGATTTGTGGCATAATTCAGGATGGGTTCTTAATGCATGACAATGCAAAACCCCATACTGCTTTATCTGTTACTGAGTATCTGCCCAGACATTCTGTTATTGCCATTCCACATCCGCCATATTCGACCTTGAAACATTTTTTTTTTTTCCGCGAGTGAAAAGGCGACTGAAGGGAAAGCTTCACAAGATATCGCAGACATCCAACGGCCTGTGGCAAATGAGCTTAAAAGCTACGTAGTTGTTGTGATGTGAACGGCTCGAGCAGCTCGGCTCCGGCTCTGTCACCACCAAACCAAACCGAGAAGTGAGCCGAGCCAGAAGCTCACCCAACCGAGCCGGCTCGAGCCCTTGTCTCAGTTAAGCTGAACCGAGCCAAGCGAATGACTCACCCCAACTGAGCCGGCTCGAGCCGGTGGTTCACCTGAGCTGAGCCGAACCAAGCTGATTGTTCATTTTTAAAGAGCCGGCTCGAGTCAATGCCTCATCTGAGCCGTGCCGAACCGAGCCGATGGCTTGCCTCAGCCGAGCAGCGTCGAGTGGAACCAATAGCTCATTCCAATCGAGTCAGCTCGAGCTATTGGCTCAGTTGAACCGATTCGATACTGTTTCGTGTGTTATCAATGAGTTTTTTTCTCGTTTCCCACCAGCATCAACGTTTCATTGCGTCCTTATATTGTCTAAAACACTGTATTTAATTTTCTTTACCAGTATGTCACTAGACAGAAATGATATTCAAACAGATATCTCAGGAACAAATGAAGTGTAAAAATGAAAAAGTTACCCTCCATCTTAGGTTGGAGAGAATGTATTATCTGTCAGGAAAGTAAATGTACACCTATTTTTCGAGTCTGGCATTCCTGCGCTCCATCCGTGGAGAGTATGAGAATTAAATCAATCAAATGTTTACTGAGGGGCAAAAAGAAAAGTTTAATCTGAATAAGACATTGCAGAGGAGCACAAGCTGTGAATACGAATAGTGCATAGTGTAAATAAAGGACGACACCGAAAGAGAAAGCCAGAAACAGCTGTTAAACTTAGAAAAAAGAGTAAAAATTGTCGAAGTGGGAACATAAAACACAAATACAACAAATACGCCGACAACTAAACGTTCACCATGCCATGATCTTGGTGTAGTGGTTAACGTGCTGGCTTACAAATGAAAAGGACGCGAGTTCGAATCCACGTCAAGGACGTTTTTAAAAATTTTGTTAATAATACATACAGCTCATGAGAGATGATAAAAGGGGTCGTATTTAGTCTTTCGTAGCAATTATTATTGGTAATGTTTAGTACTGATAATACTTTTTGTCTTTGCGTATTGCTTTTATTCTCTTCTTAATTTTGAAAGAGAAGTATATCCGAACAAATGCCACCAAAATTCCTCATATTTTGAATGTAAACGCCATTTGCAATTAGTAAAGAATAAAAATTGAACGTTCCGATGTAGCTGCAAAAAGTAAAAAGAAAAACATGGAAGTGGAGTGTTCGAATCCATACTCATGGTTATTAAAAATACAATTTCTACATGCTTTACACCTCCCGACCACGTTTCTACGTTAGCAATTAAGAGGTTTGTGTTTAGGTTAGGCTGGTCAATATGTTTTGCAAAGGGGCCCGGTTTAGCTCTGACGCACCACAAGTGCGAGCAGGGAGCAAAACACCTTTTCTCTCTCCCTCTGTGTGTCTATTTATCTATCTATCTGTATGTATATATATATAACGCTATTTGTGAATGCCATAACCACTCTAATTTTCAGCGGATTGAGAAGAAACTTGGCACAAACATTAATTGTTGAAATATCTTGATGAGTTCGTTAACCAGAATAATCAGATGAAAATGTTCAAAATGGCGGCCCTTCAAACTCTTAAAAACTTCCAAGGGAACCAAAATTCGCCCATAAATAGGTATTCAGAAAGTTTGAATAACTTTTCCTCTTTTACTGAGGTATTTGTGTGCAGGGACTTATTGAAATATTGGACCCGATTAATCGCATAAAGAAGGTTCACGTCCTTTCGCTACGGTCAGGCTTTTTTTTTTTTTTTTGCAAGAGGGAGTTATTTTCCTATCGGAACAAGATGATTGTTAGTGATGATATGAAATTACACATTAAAAGTGAAGTAACTTGTAAAACGTGTTATTTGAAAGAATAATATAATAAATGTGCTTTCCCCTAACACAGAGAACTGTAAATCGTGTATTTCAAATTCGGGAGCGTGAATGGCGAGGAGTGTTATTTGATTTGCTTTTTAGTAACACATTGCATTGCAAATAAAGGTAGGCAACATTAGTGGTAAGTAAAATATTATTATTATTATTATTATTATTATTATTATTATTATTATTATTATTATTAATAATAATAATAATAATAATAATAATAATAATAATGATAATGATAATGATAATAATAAAATAATAATAATAATAATAATAATAATAATAATAATAACAATAATACTAGGTGTTGTTTGTGGCAAGGCAATATCTTCCTCAATTCTTCTTCAAACGTAATAATTGTAACGCCATATCTCCCTTACAAAGAAAATATTAGCAATTTATATCGAGAAAACGGGAAATTGTAGAGTGATGGGAGCAACGTTGGACAGTATGCACTCATAGTAATCAGAAAAATAAGCGATTTCAATGCAAAATGAAAGAAGAGTCATTGTCATGGGTAGTCATTGAGCCACGACAGAGCCCTCTTTAGGCAAAATGTCGATAACTTATATCGAGAGAACAGGAGGTGATAGTGAGATGGGACCAACGTTGGACACTGTGGACCTATAAGGCTCATCGAAAAAAGTTAGTGGGGGGGAAGCGCCAGCCAGCATTACTTATTTCCACATAATAATATAAAATTATATTGTGGAAATACACACACGAGTTAGCTAGTAATACTTGATATTATTATTATTATTATTATTATTATTATTATTATTATTATTATTATTATTATTATTATTATTATTATTATCGACAGCGTCTTTTCATTACGTGTGCATGTTTGACATGAAGCCAAAGAGAAGATCCATCATTCGTAGAAAGAATAAGCATAGTCAGTTACTTTAACTGTGAACGACAGCGAAAAATACGAAAAGAGTGATTAGCTGTAGCGAAAAGAAACAATACTTTCTCTCAAATGGATAAAAAACGAAGTGAAAAGTCAGTGCTTTGTCCACTTTTTTCTAACTGACTCACCGAACGTGTTTCAGTAACTTACTTATTGCTAATTGTACTTGCTTCACTCGATCAACTTGCCTTTTCTAATAACTTATAACGACAGAGACACGAACACAGAAACATAAGGAACAGTTAAAAATCATAGATGCTCTCTCGCCGGGAATCGAACCCGGTACACCAGACACCAAAGTCGCACGTGCTAGCCACTAGACCAGAGGGAGGGCACTGCTCACTCTCTGTGTCGTTAGGGATTTCGACCACTGTATTGCCAGCTATCACTTCTGTGAGTTGTATACTATGATCACATGTTTATTCTTTGCTGGAAGAGTTAAACCTACATTCTATGTAATACATGAGGTATTTAGACCTACATGCTCTTCATATAATGTAATAAAAGGGTCATGCTGGGAATAAAAAAAAGAACATTCCTTGGACAAAACGGAAACTATTGGCATCATAAATATTTATCTACGAGGCATGCGCAGTAGTATATTTCAGAATAGTTACTGTTTACTTCAGTAAACAAAGAAAGGGGTGTAAAAAAGCAAATATGTCGCGTCAACGAGATCGATCAGAGTTGACAGAGGCGGAAGCAGATGTGTAGTAATACAAAAACTTGGTTAAATTGATAATTGGTTCTTTATTCTGTAGTAGATCGTATCACAACTTTACGGGAGAGCAGAGAAAGACTTACTAACGCTGTCATATAGTAAGCTTTAGTAACACGATCACATAGACACAAATGGATGTAACTGTGAGTACTACAACTTGGATTTAGCGAAAGCCGTTTAGATATTCAGTGGTTTGCAGGGTTGTACAAGACACAAAAAGATAAGACACAATACAATTCTTCATACCTTATCTTCCAGTAACTAGATACATGCAATTTCTGGTTACATACTGAAACTACTGTCGGATTTTAATACATGACGTATTGCAGGATACAAAATGCTTTGCATTATTTGTTTGTTTGTAGACAGCTACTAGCTTAGTGTTCTGAAAGGTTGTGTATAAACTAGGGATAGGCAATTCCGGAATTATTACTTTGCGGACTCCCGAAGGTAAAACCGGACAAATTCTGGAATTCGGAAAATTCCCATTTTGGAATAATTCCGGAATTCGGAAAAATCCGGAATTTAGAAATTTCTAATTTCGTTAACATTCCGGAATTCGGAACAATCCGGATTTTTTCGAAATCCGGAGTTTTTCTCAATTCCGGAATTTTCCAAATTCCGGATTCTTCCCGAGTTCCGGAATTTTTCTGAATTAGGGAGTTTAACTGAATTCCATAATTTTCCGAAATCCGGAAAGTGAAAGTTCCGCTTCCCAAAAATGAATTTATTTTGGTTAATATGAATCGTGGCGGAAATAAGTCTTTGACCAGGTAATGGCGACTGCTTTGAAATAAATGGGGTGTATGAGAATTAAATCTGTCATGTTTGTAGTTTCGTGTGGAGAAAAAACAAACTTGTGAACCAGCGGTTTAAGAAAAACTCAAGTTATTAATGTAAACTTTTCCGACATCATAAAAGAAATACGAAAGACATTTTGAATCGAAGAAATATAACATACAAGTTTGCAAGCGGAGACAAAGGAACCTAACGTAATTAGACTAAAGACGAATCGTTTACCGCGTAGCGATCAAGGTCAAGCTGTTTTCGAGGCAAGTTTCGAGTTGATTCGAGTTTGATAATGGCTCGCTCGCTCGTTCAGTTCGTTTTAACTCGTTTTGAAATAATAGCCTGATTAGACTGGAAAGCGAAAGCCATGAGAAATGTAAGCAGTAATGTGGAATACTTTAGTGTTGCTCACGACAGGGGTGCGTCTCGTCTCGTAATTTTAGTGCATCTCGTGGGGCAATTTTAGTATATCTCGTGGGGCAATTTTAGTGTATCTCGTCTCGTCTAGATAACGAGAAGACAAGAGTTTTTTTTTTTTACGAGACAGCCTCGAATGTCGTAATCACCAATATAAGTATATACTGTAGTTCTTAAAATCAAGGCTGAGACCTGCACTGTCGAATTCTTGAGCCCAAGCAGAAGACCAACTCGGGTAGTGATATCAACCGGCTCGGCTCGTATCAACTGAGCGAACAGCTCGAGTCGGCTCGGTTGGGATGAGCCGATGACCCGAGCCGGCTCAGTTAGAACGAGCCACCGACTCAGCTCAATTGAGCCGATGGCTCGAGTTTTCTCGGTTGGGATGAGTCCCCTACTCGGCTCATGTGAACCGGTTCAAGCCAGCTAAGTTGAAACTAGTCCATCGGCACGTTTCGATTCAGCTGAACTAAGCCGATGGCTCAAATTGGCTCGGTTGGGTGAGCTGTTGGCTCGGCTCAATTCTCGGTTCGGTTCGATAGTGAATGAGCTGTAAGCTGAGCCGCTCGAGCCGTCGAGAAGCCTAAAGCCGGTCCCAGTTGTTTTGAACATGTTTGGCTGAACCCTATAACTTTTAACAATTTTTGGCTCGAGCCCGAATACTTGCCCCTTCGGAACTCAAACCCAGAAGGTGACCGATGTCCTTCCCTCCTGAAGACTTCTCGACGACCGAGATCGACAGTCAATTGGCTTTTACTATTCAGATACAAACCATATATCTTTTAAAAATTATACACGGTGTTGATATAATAATAATAATAATAATAATAATAATAATAATAATAATAATAATAATAATAATAATAATAATAATAATAATAATAATAATAATAAAAGTTTTCAACTTGCCGTTGAAATTTGGCAAAATTTACTTAAAAGTAGAGATTTCGGGGAAAGGGTTCCGTACCTTCAAGACACATCTCTGCAACTACCAACATTTTAAACTACAACGTTCGTTGAAGTTTCATGTAGAAAGTATTCTACTATGTGTTTTAAGGAAAATAACTGTAATAAATATAACTGAATATCACGCAACAGTAAGGCATATAATAAACTAATTTTTAGGATATGCAGAGGTAAATATAAAAGCTTTGCTATAAAATACCTACACAGAGCAGAATTCAATGAGCTCTGAAATATAATGTAACGAAATAGCCTATGAGATTCAGTCTACAGAGCAATTGTTACTTAAAGCATGGACATACACTATTTCCAGAATCGAGGCAAGACGGGAAATGTTTACCATACTTTTCGCCTCGTCTCGATTCTCATCTCCAAAGAGAGACGAAAATTTTGAGTTAGCCTTGACCCGTCTCGAATGTAAAATGTTAATTCTCATGTTATTTTATTTGTTTTAGAAACGAGATGAGAAACTCCTCTTCTCGTGAGCAACATTAAACCAAACCGAAATATTCTTTCCAAATGTCACGTTTCTGCTTGTAATGGTATGACCTGAGCGATAATTAGCTCCTAGCTTTTAATCTTCTACGATATAATAATAATTATTAGTTTATTATTATTACTATTATTATTCCTGAAGATTTGATAGTTCAAGTATTGAAACATCCGAGTATTCAAATATCTGAATATAATAAAACGTATGTTATCGCCGATCAATCGCCATTAAAAATTCTAAAGTAAAAAAAAATACAATGTGCATTCGCACAAGCACCTTGACCACTAAACCGCGATCGCTACGCGGTAAAAGATTCGTTTTTAATTTGGTTACCTTAGGTTCCTTTGTCTCCGCTTGCAAACTTGTATGTTATATTTCTTCGATTCAAAATGTCTTTCATATTTCTTTTATGATGTCGGAAAAGTTTACATTAATAACTTGAGTTTTTCTTAAACCGCTGGTTCACAAGTTTGTTTTTTCTCCACACGAAACTACAAATATGACAGGTTGAATTCCCATACACCCAATTTCTTTCAAAGCAGTCGCCATTACCTAGTCAAAGACTTATTTCCGCCAAGATTCATATTAACCAAAATAAATTCATTTTTTGGAAGCGGAACTTTCACTTTCTGGATTTCGGAAAATTATGGAATTCAGTTAAACTCCCTAATTCAGAAAAATTCCGGAACTCGGGAAGAATCCGGAATTTAAAAAATTCCGGAATTGAGAAAAACTCTGGATTTCGAAAAAATCCGGATTGCTCCGATTTCCGGAATTATTCCAAAATGGGAATTTTCCGAATTCCGGAATTTGTCCGGTTTTACCTTCGGGAGTCCGCAAAGTAATAATTCCGGAATTGGCTATCCCTAGCTTATACACAACCTTTCAGAACACTAAGCTAGTAGCTGTCTACAAAAAAACAAGTAATGCAAAGCATTTTGTATCCTGCAATACGTCATGTATTAAAATCCGACAGCAGTTTCAGTATCTAACCAGAAATTGCATGTATCTAGTTACTGGAAGCTGAGGTATGAAGAATTGTATTGTGTCTTATCTTTTTGTGTCTTATACAACCCTGCAAACCACTGAATATCTAAACGGCTTTCGTTAAATCCAAGTTGTAGTACTCACAGTTACATCCATTTGTGTCTATATGATCGTGTTACTAAAGCTTACTATATGACAGCGTTAGTAAGTCTTTCTCTGCACTCCTGTAAAGTTGTGATACGATCTACTACAGAATAAAGAACCAATTATCAATTTAACCAAGTTGTTGTATTACTACACATCTGCTTCCGCCTCTGTCAACTCTGATCGATCTCGTTGATGCGACATATTTGCTTTTTTACACCCTTTTCTTTGTTTACTGAACTAAACAGTAACTATTCTGAAATATACTACTGCGCATGCCTCGTAGATAAATATTTATGATGCCAACAGTTTCCGTTTTGTCCAAGGAATGTTCTTTTTCTTATTCCCAGCATGACCCTTTTATTACATTATTTGAAGAGCATGTAGGTCTAAATACCTCATGTATTACATAGAATGTACGTTAACTCTTCCAGCAAAGAAGAAACATTAGATCATAGTATACAACCCACAGAAGTGATAGCTGGCAATACAGTGGTCGAAATCCCTAACGACACAGAACGTAAGCAGCACTCCCGTCTGACCTAGTGGCTAGCACGTGCGACTTTGGTGTCTGGTGTTCCGGGTTAGATTCCCGGCGGGAGAGCATCTATGATTTTTAACTGTTCCTTATGTTTCTGTGTTCGTGTCTCTGTCGTTATGAATTATTAGAAAAAGCAAGTTGAACGAGTAAAGCAAGTAAAATTAGCAATAAGTAAGTTACTGAAACACGTTCGGTGAGTCAGTTAGAAAAAAGTGGACAAAGCACTGACTTTTCACGCCGTCCGTGCGAGTTCGAATCAATCTCGGCTTGGTTTTTTTATCCATTTGAGAGAAAGTATTGTTTCTTTTCGCTACAGCTAATCACTCTTTTCGTATTTTTCGCTGTCGTTCACAGATAAAGTAACTGACTATTCTTATTCTTTCTACGAATGATGGATCTTCTCTTTGCCTTTATGTCAAACATGCACACGTAATGAAAAGACGCTGTCGATAATAATAATAATAATAATAACAATAATAATAATAATAATATCAAGTATTACTAGCTAACTCGTGTGTGTATTTCCACAATATAATTTTATATTATTATGTGGAAATAAGTAATGCTGGCTGGCGCCCCCCCCCACTAACTTTTTTCGATGAGCCTTATGGGTCCACAGTGTCCAACGTTGGTCCCATCTCACTATCACCTCCTGTTCTCTCGATATAAGTTATCGACATTTTGCCTAAAGAGGGCTCTGTCGTGGCTCCATGACTACCCATGACAATGACTCTTCTTTCATTTTGCATTGAAATCGCTTATTTTTCTGATTACTATGAGTGCATACTGTCCAACGTTGCTCCCATCACTCTACAATTTCCCGTTCTCTCGATATAAATTGCTAATATTTTGTTTGTAACGGAGATATGGCGTTACAATTATTACGTTTGAAGAAGAATTGAGGAAGATATTGCCTTGCCACAAACAACACCTAGTATTATTATTATTATTATTATTATTATTATTATTAATAATAATAATAATAATAATAATAATAATAATAATAATATTTTACTTACCACTAATGTTGCCTACCTTTATTTGCAATGCAATGTGTTACTAAAAAGCAAATCAAATAACACTCCTCGCCATTCACGCTCCCGAATTTGAAATACATGATTTACAGTTCTCTGTGTTAGGGGGAAGCACATTTATTATATTATTCTTTCAAATAACACGTTTCACAAGTTACTTCACTTTTAATGTGTAATTCCATATCGTCACTAATAATCATCTTGTTCCGATAGAAAAATAACCCCCTCCTGCAAACAAACAAACAAAAAAAAAAGCCTGACCGTAGCGAAAGGGCGTGAACCTTCTTTATGCGATTAATCGGTTCGAATATTTCAATAAGTCCCTGTACACAAATATTTCATTAAAAGAGGAAAAGTTATTCAAACTTTTTGAATACCCATTTATGGGCGAAATTTGGTTCCCTTGGAAGTTTTTAAGAGTTTGAAGGGCCGCCATTTTGAACATTTTCATCTGATTATTCTGGTTAACGAACTCATCAAGATATTTCAACAATTAATGTTTGTGTCAAGCTTTGTCTCAATCCGCTGGAAATTAGGGTGGCTATGGCATTCACAAATAGCGTTATATATATATACATACAGATAGATAGATAAATAGACACACAGAGGGAGAGAGAAAAGGTGTTTTGCTCCCTGCTCGCACCTGTGGTGCGTCAGAGCTAAACCGGGCCCCTTTGCAAAACGTATTGACCAGCCTAACCTAAACACAAACCTCTTAATTGCTAACGTAGAAACGTGGTCGGGAGGTGTAAAGCATGTAAAAATTGTATTTTTAATAACCATGTGTATGGATTCGAACACTCCACTTCCATGTTTTTCTTTTTACTTTTTGCAGCTACATCGGAACGTTCAATTTTTATTCTTTACTAATTGCAAATGGCGTTTACATTCAAATATGAGGAATTTTGGTGGCATTTGTTCGGATATTCTTCTCTTTCAAAATTAAGAAGAGAATAAAAGCAATACGCAAAGACAAAAAGTATTATCAGTACTAAACATTACCAATAATAATTGCTACGAAAGACTAAATACGACCTCTTTTACCATCTCTCATGAGCTGTATGTATTATTAACAAAATTTTTAAAAACGGCCTTGACGGGGATTCGAACTCGCGTCCTTTTCATTTGTAAGCCAGCATGTTAACCACTACACCAAGATCATGGCGTGGTGAACGTTTAGTTGTCGGCGTATTTGTTGTAATTGTGTTTTATGTTCCCACTTCGACAATTTTTACTCTTTTTTCTAAGTTTAACAGCTGTTTCTGGCTTTCTCTTTCGGTGTCGTCCTTTATTTACATTATGCACTATTCGTATTCACAGCTTGTGCTCCTCTGCAATGTCTTATTCAGATTAAACTTTTCTTTTTGCCCCTCAGTAAACATTTGATTGATTTAATTCTCATACTCTCCACGGATGGAGCGCAGGAATGCCAGACTCGAAAAATAGGTGTACATTTACTTTCCTGACAGATAATACATACTAACGTGTCAATACAAAAGCTTACTGAAACTATTTTGGTCAATGTAAATATATATATATATATATATATATATATATATATATATATATATATATATATATATATATATATATAAAATCCACATCAAATGTAGCGATGGGGAACAGAAAACTGTATAGAGAAAAGAGAATAATAAGGAAATTGTCAGGTACAAAATTATGAACATTGTGTTTTTGTGATGTAGTATAATTACACGGTTCTACAAAAAAGAACAGAAAAGTTGTATACAGTTGTATTTCTGGGATAAAAATCTGTAGTTCTGTAGTAATTCACCATGCTGCATTTTAATCAAAATCAGAATTCGCGCAGATTCACTCTGAGCGTGCCTCTAACGACCCGCTGACTGAACTTTATGCCAGGCTTCCCTTATCAAACTTTTCTATAGTGCATTATTTATTCACATTACTTTTTTGGCAATTTTAGTGTGAGTACTTGTTTACTTGTTTTGTTACGTAATACATAAGAGGATCATCTCCTGCTAGACTTTTGTCAACAGCTCGAGCGGCTTGGCTCACGGCTTAGATTGATAGACTGAATCGTATGTACGCAATGCATTACAGGTGAAGTACTTTTCTGAGCTCCTGCTTGAATTCCTTGATACTGATATAATGTTTGTTGCATTATCAACGGAAGATCAAGACTTGGTGGGATCAACACCCATTGAAGAACAGCACATACACGTGTTGCAAACAAGCAGATGGTCATAAAAATTCACCTGTTCATCTGAATGTGAGATTTCTGTAGGCATAAATGTATAACTAACGTGTAGCCATAGGGCGTACTGCAAACCAATCACATATCTGTCCACCACCTGTTATCTTTCAGGTGCAGCCAGAAATATAACAAACATAGAATATGTCTAATTTAACCGAAGTCTGTTACGACAATAGGATAAAAATAGTTCCTTTGCTTTTACCTACAGATGAAGAGTAACAAGAGGACTAAGCAAAACACACCAATAACTAGCCGAATTCTTAGGTTCTGAATGTCTATTCGCGTTAGCAACACATAGTTAAGCATGGACTAGATTAGACTACAGTATAATCTCAACAGAACCTTACAATCAACTCCCCAAATGTGGAGGGATAGTACACAAAAACACTTCAGAGCTTGAAGACACGAGTACCTAAAATTACGAATATGCGCTGCGATGTCCATGTAAACGGAGATCAAAGATCGGACATTGAAATTAGATTCGATCAAAAAACGAGACGCGTGTGCCACCAAGATATATGCCGGGATCAAGAAGACACGTTCTCTGGCGAGAAAATTGTGTACATTTCATTACATTAGACCACAGAACAAGGCTATACGGTTTGCTGAAATGGTCGAGTATTACCACGTTGTATCTGAAGTGGCAATAAATAGAAAGATCAACAATGTAGAGCAGAATATAGAAGGGAGACTCGATACACAACAAAAAGAAGTTTGGAGACTACAACAAATAACGGCGCACAAAGAATACTCTCTCGAGGGATAAAGTTTTCTCGTAGAAACCGCGAAATGATTTTTTAGATGAAATTATATTTTCGTAATTATTTTTGCAAAATGTTTAATAACACTACACTGTTTATTTTATGAAAATAATATTTTGATACTTTCCCTATTACAAATAGTTTTACTTAACAATTAATATTATACGTTTATTATTTCTACTCATTTTCTATATGAGGCTTGAAAAGACTATTTTGTTTCAGTAATGCTCCATTAAAGTTTGCTCAGATTTTAATTAATGTCACTTTTTTTTTCATTTTCCTTTCAAGAAACGAAGATTTTTCTTTTTATACAATGCTAATTTTAATGTGTTTAAAGACAGTATGTTGGCATACTGTTTCTTGATAAACATGACCGCTTTGCTTCGCATATTTTGGATATAATTCTGTTTAGTCCAGTGTTTAGTGTAAAATGATGAATATCTACGCATATTAGGACTGTTACATATGAATCAGCTGTTCTTAAATTATTTTTACAACTTTTGACTTCAATAACTTTATCTATATTATAAAAGAGAACGTACAAAACCTTTGTTCCCTCATCACGCTAATACGGCTGAACCAATTTCTTTTATTTTTGGGGGGTTATTAGGATTTGGACCCTAGATGGTTTTTATCATATCACTTTAATTTTTAATTACCAGTGTCTTGAGATAATTGACCATTCAAGTGTCCATACGTACAAATCCTTTGTTATTAGTTCATCATAGGTAAAAATAAACGTATTTATATGCAACCCGCACGACCGTGTCACTCGGCGGGTTAACATAAATGACAGGCGCTATAATGTTAACATTTACTGCAATTTGAAAGCGAAAAAGTAAAAATTATCTAAGTAACAAAGTTTATTGCGTTCCGGGGTGACCGCAGCGAAGCGGGTCACTCGGCGGGTTAACATAAATGACAGGCGCTATAATGTTAACATTTACTGCAATTTGAAAGCGAAAAAGTAAAAATTATCTAAGTAACAAAGTTTATTGCGTTCCGGGGTGACCGCAGCGAAGCGGGGTGAACGCTGCTAGTACTAAATAAAAACAAACTGTTTGCAACATATGACCAGATAAATCATGAAGATTATTATTATTTTCCAGGTGATGCAAATTGGACGAGAAATATGAACGTCACAGGAGAAGACTTAATGTGTAGCCTGGTTCACAGAAGTGAAGTCTAATACCAAAGTGCAACGAAACCTTCGGAAACAATATGGAAGGGAACCACCGTCCCGATCAACGATTCAGGCTTGACATACGTCATTTAATGGAAGCAGGTGATGTTCTGCGTAAACAATAGATGGGTCATCGATCTGCTTCAGACGCCACCGTGGACAACATACGGCAGGCGTTTGCAAGAAGTGCGACAAAATGAGTGCCTACGACGGGCAGAAAGTTGGAAATGCCGATCAACAGTGCAGAAAGATTTTCATAAGGCAGTCGTCATTCTAGCTACAACAAACAACTAACTACTTCAGACACTGAAACCTACAGATAAACTTCAGCACGATTTCCAGTGGATGTGCTAGCCAAGATTGACGCAAACAATGACTTCCTGGAATGTTTTGTTTCTCTAATGAGTCCATTTTTCATGTATCCAGAAAACTGAATCGTTATAACGTATGTATATGAGGATCAGAGCACTCTCATGTTACTCTGAAATGGAAAGAAACAGTCCCAAGGTCGTGTGGTGCGGACTTACGCAAAATTGCATGGTTGGTCCATTCTTTCCCTGCGAATCTACCATCAACAGTGGTGTTTACCTAGACATGTTCTCGTGCCATAATTGACACACCTGCAACTTGACGTGATATTTCAGCAGGTTCGAGTACCACCTCGCTGGCACCTAGACGTCCGTCAATTTCTAAGAGAACAGTTTCCGGGTAGGTGAATTGTACGAGATGATCCGATTTGCTGGCCGCTTCAATCACCTGACCTCAAACCAGCAGAATTATTTTTATGGAGTTTTGTATAGAATCAGGTATCGAATCAAGATTACAGACCAACAGGATTTGAAGGCATGCATTCGCAATCCATTTGAAGATGTCAGTTTAGAGTACCTAGAGCGTACATGGAGGGAAATTGAATACGACTGGACGTTGTCCGTGCTACTAGGAGTGCATACATTGATGTGAATTAATGGCATGTATGAGGAAACAAAACTTTATGAATTATTTTTCCGCATGTTGAAAAGTTTTTATTATCACCTAGTATATTTTAAAAGTTATTAAATTATAAAGTTATAAAGATAATTTATGGATATATGGTACAATAACTAGCAGTATCTCCAAAGAGCGTTGAATGTCTGATGAATCATAAAATTACCTCTCTCTATAAATTTCGCTGCGCGTTTGTCAAGTTCACAAAAGGAACTTCGAATTTGACGATGTATGATTTGCTTATTCTAATTTCTTTCTTTTTCTTCTTTCTTTCTTTCCTTTTTTAAAATATATGGCTTATTATCCTGAATATTTACAACAACACATGAAATTTTCTCACAGTTATTTTTATTGATAGTTATTTCCATTTATATAGTACCTAAAGATATACATCTACTTTGGACAGAAGCGTATGATTCGATCATATTAAGAAAGATGAGTAGTACTTTCAGCGGATATCGGGCTTGTCTGTTATTATTATTATTTGTGTGTGTTTTTTTAGGAGGTTAGGGGATCCACATAACTTTCATTGGAACGGCATTACTTTTATTTCGGGACTGTACTCGTAACCTGTGGTTCATCTTCTGTGATGATACCGACCAGAATGTTGGATCGTTTGAAGCTATTTTTCCAGTTCACTGCTGATGGTGACATGAGTGTATTCTAGTCCTTTCTGAGGAACCTCAGCAAAAGTTGCATCAACATATGACATATTCTTAAGTATTTGTGTAACATTTTGTAAGATTTGCTATCATTGGAACTCCCCTGCAATTTCCCAGTCAGTCAGTCAACGATCGGATATCAGAAATACACTGACCTAGCCAATTTCTTCTCATTTCAAATCACGGACAGACGACCAGGATGGGGATTGTTTTCGCAAAAATCGTACATACTGATGAAAGGCTGTTGAGTGATTCATTGATGTATTATCCAATACTATTTGCAACATTTAGAGCTAGCATATCTCTCTATCCATTTTTTCAAGTTAAAAAAATCAGCGCAGATTCGCCGTTACTTTTGCTCATTCACTTCACAATCCTACATGGATCACCAAGCTCACTGCAAGTAATCACATCTCACTTAACACTTGATGGAACCAGATGAACGATAACGCCGTGGTGCCCTAATGAGATGTCGACGTTCTGTCCATGTCCACTTCCTCTGATCATTATTTTCCAAGGTTCTCAACAACTATCCGAAAGACAGGTAAGAGCATTTACAACTGAGAGGGCAAGCAAAAAAATGAAGGTGTAAGAGTGATCTAATAAATGACACATACACAAACACACATACATTATCTATCTATCTATATCTATATCTATATCATATATATATATATATATGAAATTTTGCGGTGCAATGAACCATGTCTTCACACTCCACAAGTAAATAGTTTACTAACAAGTATGTAATATCTTATTTGCCTTTCTTTCTGTCAAATAGCATAACTTTCTTTCTCTCGTAATTTAATTACATGAATGCTGAAGTTTATTCTATGTATTGTGTTTCCGATTACTATTACCTGCATGGATCTCTTGTTCTAGCTAATAAAACTGTAACGCCTCCTTTTCGATGAGTCTTTATACAGTATTCAGTATCAAACCTTTAGTACATTAGGGTCGCCATGTTGCTCTAGCAATCGATTTTGTTTACACGATTTCTGATTTGCAGAATTCTTTGTAATACACTAAGCCAGTACGCATTGGAACGCTTTTTGGTAAATCCAGACCCTTGCACAGACAGTACAGGACAGAGTTAACGTATATTGTTTCGTATTATTATGACAGGCTTAAAATATTGGTTGAAATGACAATAAGCTTAAGGTGATCTCGTCAAAGTCAACGTTTACATTAATTAGCAAACAGAAAACAATACAATTTGAGACAGTTTTCGTATATTCGTTTTATGTGCAAACTTCCTAACCCGTAATAATTGGTAGCACATACAAAGCCATGTGCAAGTAAGTATCGTGCAATAATGTCGTAATGTAAAGCCAACATATCATTTAGAACAACACTAACATCAATTAGCACAGAACATAATCTTTGTGTAATACATCTACAACTACTGTAATTCATTTCACTGTAATCATAAATTGATTATCTTCGTCGTATATGTATATATGTTCTCAATTATTTTATCATAACTTATATGAGCCGACTCTTGCCCCCTTATACATAATGTCCTATGTATACAACGCTGTTGCCATAAATAGTATTCCACGTGTTTTAACTACGTTCGATTCTTTATTATGTAGAAAGCTGCTTTTATATCTACTATGAATAGACTTACGTCTGTACATTGATTCATTTGTTTCATATTCCATCTAACTTGAATTATCAAAATTATACAACAGTGGCATATATTTTATAATTAGTTAGCTGTTTTTCATGAATTATATAATTTGGGCATGGTAACAAGCGTCGTAAGTGAGTTTTAGGAACAATGACTCTTACAACGACATTTGCTATTACTCTATTATCTGCGAACAAATCCACAACATTTCTGTTTCTAGCAATATGATACACAAAATTTATTTTTATAAACTTCGTATGATCTCAGTTTTGAATGCTCAAACTACCGTAAAATCAGTAAAATCACAAAAAGTATTTTGTAAACTTATCCAATTACATTAAATCAATTTATTATATATACTCTTTTTCTTCTAGCAAAGCCTAATCTTGACAACAGGGAAATAGTATTCAAGAAAATGGCAAAACTTTCTAGTGATATAGTGCATACAATTATTCATAACGTGTAGACTACAATTTTAATGTTTACTAAGAATAATGTAACTTGAAGTAAATTTAATAACAGCAACGAATATAAACTGTTTGATTATTAACAGATCGTAAGAAAATAATTTGTAATGGAATGTAAAGTACATGGCCGTTAGCACTTTGCCGATCCTAAACGTTTCAGCATTCTTGCCAATTTGATGTCGAGAACATAATCCAAACAACCCCTGCGGGGCTTCTAACCCGTTCCTACTACTACTACTACTACTACTACATTAGCTGTGGATCTATATAGTACAAGGGCAAACGTACTACTACTACTACTACATTTGCTGTGGATCTATATAGTACAAGGGCAAACTTATTTTAATGAAAGTTTAATGAAAATTTTAAAACAATGATCGTTAAATCACTTTTTGAATATTATTTTTAATCTTATTTTAACGAAAGAAGTGTTATAAACATTTTTAAAAGTAGTAAAAAAACTGTCCGTAGGCAGGATTCGAACCCTCGCCAAAAACATTTCTGTTATTAGCATGTTACGCTAGACCACTCGGCTACCAGAGCCGACAACAATTTACGTTTATTTTGTGCTATATGTAGATCATGTCTTGTGATATTGCATCTGTATCGACCAATCAGATCAGAGGATATGCTGAAACGTTTGGGATCCGCAAATATGCTGGCCGTTAGAAAATTACTAGCTGAATGTTGGCAGCAAAAAGAGAAAAAATGAATTTGAAAAAAAAAAAAAAGGTTTTCAACATATGAAAACCAGTGTTCAAAAATTACAATAGGAGAGAGCAACGAAATGCCCGGAACTTCATCTAATGAAGAAGCTGATACAAAAATGATGTTACACATTAAACACACCTATGGAAAGCTTTCAAATGTTATACATTAAATATGTTGAAATGTTAAATGACACTGATGTATTCATTCTGTGTGAATAACCATGTCTCCACATTGAAAATCAAAGTGATAGCGGAAGGGGTCCAGAAGGTACGTAAAAAAATGTAAAATTTACAGAAGAAATGCAATATGAAAGTACTTTGACCTAACATGACCTAACCAAACCTAAACTAATCTAATAATAATAGAAATAAGCGAAATTCTGTCATATTTTCGAAAATTATTCTGAACCCCTATACTAACATAGTCCAGTATAAACTAACCATACTTAACCTAAACTAACCTAATGTGAACAGAAACTACCGTTGTTGCAACATGTTTTCAAGAAAAAGTAGCTGGACTCCTTCTGTTAAACGTTGTCCGTAACATCTACACGAAACGTGGGATAAAAGAAAAAAAAAACAGTTTCGGTCCATGGGTGCAACAAAACTTGTCAATTTTGGGATCTCCTTTGGTGTCTGCTTTACCTTCCCTTTACACAATGACTCATTGTAATTTAGTTAGTGCTATATGTAGCCAAGAAAAAATTAACAGCGATCAAATTCCAAAAAGTTATAAAGAATCTATACATTCGTTTTCTTCCTTTGGAAGAGACTGTAATATAAACTGAATTTTCCAGTTAACTATGCTTCCTGTATTTGACAAATAAGCGTATTTATCAAGTAAATGAAACATTCTACAAATTTCATCGATGCAAATCAGATATAGTTGATTATGCTTGAATTCTCGTCTATGAAAGTTGTCTCTATCGACATGCTCTTAGAGAAAATTACCAATCTTAATTTAGAAACGATACCTGGAAAACTGTCCTGATATTTCAGAACCTGTAAATCATGGTTTGACACTTGACGAGAGTGGACATTAATTGCTCAATGGATAACTGGATTATAAGCTCCAAAACCTGTCTTGAATCTTTTAAGATTCTCTTGTTGACGTTCCTGTAGACTAACTAGTACTTTCTATTTGGTTAATAACTGGAAGTGTACACCTGCCTGTAAGCTCATCGACTGTGACAACCTACCTTAAACAAGAACTCAGGAGTATACGGTTAAGAAAGAGATTAGGTTTTCAGTGAAGAGAACTAAAATTTGCAAGTTATTGTATATTCCTTCAAGTTAACTTTACATTTTATGGGAGTAATATGAAAAATAGTTTAATGTCATGCTACGTGTTATATCCAGAATAGGAGAATTTCTTGTAAAAATTCGGTTTTGATTAAGTTGTCCTCTGGCCTCCGTGCACCTCTGAATGTTCAAATTCAGATGTTTTCGGCTGTTTTACTGTTAGAATATTCACAAAGACGTCAAACGAAAGCAAACTAATTTCTCCTTTCTTTTTGCTGAGGTACTTTCTTTTTCACAAAATGTGTATTTGTTACGGATATTAAAAGTTAAATAGAACTTACAAGAATGGGAAATTCGATTTTTATTATCGTCTTCAAACTGTTGAAGATACAGCAAAAACAAGGATCTTATAAAATAGATGATCTGCCCATATTTATCTTCATCCTATTAAATCAATGAAGCCAAAAACAACCTATAATCTGTCTGATTGGCTACTCTCGTTTATGCCATCGTCTGATTGGCTACTTTCGTTTCCGCCATGATTGTTAGCTCAAAACATTGCGATCCTATTGGGCGGAGTGGGCAGAATAGGGGTGGCGAAACTGTGACATATGGCTTCAAGATTTTGTTGTAAGGGCAGATCCTCTATTTTACAAGATCCTTGGCAAAAAAGGATAAATTTTGTTGCAAATATAACAATCTTCTTCTATTTCTTTAAAAGAGAGTGTTTATAGTTGAAAGCTGAGATACTACCAGTTATATGAATAGAAAGGTGTCATCTTTAATTTGATGCCATCTTGGAAAGTTACCGTTCTGAGACGGCTATCATGGTTTTTCGTGTTACTCAGTCATCAATAGAATTATGGTTCGAAGGACATTTTGCACCTCAAATCTTCTCTCATCCAACAGACTCTTCTGTGTCTGCACTCACAGCTTCCATCTGTTCCTCTTTCTTTACGACAGCACAAGAAAACAGAAACAAATGTAACGGATCGTGATCGCAGATCTTGACTTCGTGGAAAAGGAATGGAATTACCTTCACTCTCCACAGTAAATAGATAACTTAGTGGCAAGTATGTATGGCTACAACAATAAGGAGGCAGACGGATACATGTTCTGGAGGCGTAGTAGCAGGGGCACCTAGTCGGATGTATAAATTGCCCGGGGTCATAGGCGAACTTCGTTACGAGTGAAGATACACAGAAATCGAAAGAAAGGATAGTTTTTGGAAATAGATAATTTTTCAATTTAAAATGGTAGAATTTTTCCAATCACACCAACCATTTGAGCTCCACACTGGTAAACAGACCAATGTTAAATGAAAAAAAGTACATCATTGCCATGTCAGTAGGCTGTTCCCTTGGGCCCTCACCATACCAGCAAAGAACATGCTTTAGAAACGGATTCGAAGCGTTCTCACACAACAGTGTGCTCGTTTGCCGAGTCATTTCTGTGCGCCCTTACGTCCCGTTCGAAACCGAAGGGTTCGTAAACTATGGTTCACTATATTTCAAGGAATGTTATATATATATATATATATAGTTCATTTAGCAAAGAATCTAATGTCGCACGTTATAAAATAAAATTAAGAAGAAAATTAAGAATTAAAATTATAAAATAAAAATAAGAGTCTTCTACAAAGACATCCTCACAGGCTTCCTCTTTCCTTTCAGAGCCTTCGAAACGAATTGTGTACGAACAACTTAAAAGGGATTGACGACGACCTAAATTTGTTGAATTTGATTGTTACTAACAACGAGACTTGGATTTTTATCTACGACCCGGAAACAAAGTAACAATCGATGCAACGGAAATGCTCCGGCTCCACCTGACCTAAAAAATCTGGAATGTCAAAGTTCAAATTTAATGGAACGTTACTAGTATTTCTTGACATTCGTAGGATAGTGACAATATATTGGGTTCCTAAAGGAAAAACTGCAAATCAACATTACTACTTTCAGGTGTTGGCGAAATTTTGTGAAAACTTTCGAAAAAATACCCTAGTTGTGGAAAGTGAATGGATTTTACATCAGGACAATGCACTCGCCCATAAGGTACTATCTGTTAGAGGTCTGCCGGGCCGGAATTTTAAGCCCTGGCCCGGCCCGGCCTGTGAATTTATAATGTGAGTCGCAACCCGAGTCCGAAATATGTTTTAGCATTTAGGCCCGAGCCCCGCCCGAATAAGCCCGAATAACAGGAACATAATAACTCAAAATTGTATTTCTATTTACAGCAATTAGAAGTTTAATTTTGCAGTTGTGCGTTAAAAGTTCTCCAGAAAGAATGGTGCAATAAATATCGTTGTAAAGGATATTTACATAGCTAGGCCCGAAAAGGCCCGAGAAATATGGTTGTATATTTAGAACTTTAAGGCCCATGCCTATATGCTTTTGTAGGTCCGAGTCCGTTCCGTGCAGACAGCAATTGTTGGCTGCAAAAGATCATCGTGGTGTTAGAACCCCCGCTGTACTCACCTGATTTGGCACCTTGTGACTTTCTTTGTTCGCGAAAACAAATCTCACTCAAGGGAACACATTTTATTTTCGTTAGTGAGTTGAAAAATGGAAAATACTGAAAATCCTTACAGAAGATAACTTCTTGGGATGTTACAAACAGTAGTAGCGTCGAATGAAGATATGCGTTGAAGCAGACGGCGTGTGTGTAAGAAAACAGTGTTATGTGTTGACGAAGATGTGTGTTATTACTTTGAGGATAACATGACCGACAAGGCTCTGAGTTATTACTTACATTCTGTTTTCATGTAAGTATATTCCATCCTCGTATATTCCATCTTAACTCTAATCTCTCTGCCAAAACCAGAAGTGACAGAAATGAGTCATTTCTAGCTTTAACGTTACAGTGAAATCTGTAGCATAGCGAGAAGAGACTTTCTGCCATCAATTAAGTATGCTAAGAAGATATCTAATCTCCACTGAAACCTGTGTATTATGACTGGAAGTAGCAACAATCAACTACTTTCGGCTTTAGTGTTGATCACAATAAAATAAAAATCAAAATAGATATGGAAAAGCGGTTTTCTCTGCTTAATTAAGCGTTTGAAAAATAGATTCCACCTCTACTCTAATTTCCCTACTATATCCGAAACTGGCAGAAAACAAACATTTACGATTTTAACATTGATCATTATTTAGTAACAGATAGCGAGAAGCGGTTTTTGCAAACATGCGCCCCAAGAATATATTCCATCTATAGTATAATCTTTCCATTAATAATGCAAATGACCGATATCATCTACTTCCAGTTTAAACGTTGATCACCATAGAATAAAAACTATAATAGATAGTGAGAAGTATTTCATCTTCACTCTAAGAAGTAACTCTACTAAAACGAGAATTGTCGGCGACAACCACTTCCGGTAGTAACAGGGAGTGTCATAGAGTGAAAACGGTAACAGACAGCGAAAAGCGGCTTCGTGTAATCAATTAAGCATTCCATGAATATACTCCATTTATACTATATCTTTACTAGGCCAGGCAAGTTAGAAAGTCGGAACTCCTGTTTTTAACTTTAGTCGTTCTATATTGGAAACAGTTGCAAATAGAGAGAAACGGTTTTATTCAATCAATTGGCGTCCCAGAAATGCTATCTATATTCTATCTTCACTCTCATCTCTCTAGTAAAAACTGGAAGGGATAAACCTACTACCACCTCCATTTTCAATAATAATTGAGAACATAGAACGGCCTTGAAAACAAACTCCTTCGCGTGACGTACACACGACACTGCAGGTTATTAGTCTTCCAAACTACGCTGTAAGTATTGGAAGGTTTATAGAACTGCTATGTTTGTCCATTCGTCTGTCCGTCCGTTTGTCTATCGACATGTATCAGAGAAAAAGCGGTAAATAATATCGAGACGTGCTTTCAGCGTCCTGAATATAGGTTCAATCTCGACCGGTAACGCTCTATTCAAATCTGACGTGGTTCAAATTAACCGTTCGTTTTCAACGCTTAACAACATATAAAAAATGATCATACATAGCGACCAGCCGCTTTCTGCAATCGATTAAGCATCTGAAGAGAATACAGCCACACTTCACAGTACTCTATTGAAATTTAAAGTTGATCAAATTTTAATAATTCTGGTTTTAATATTGATTTCTATAGAATAAAAACGTTAAAGGATATCGAAAAGCTGTTTAGGTCACTCGAAGAATAGGCTCCCTCTCTCAATTAAAACTGCAAGTGGTAAAAACACACTTTTTCCGTTTTCAATGTTCATCAGCATAAAACAAAAGCAGTAACAGATAGAAACAAGTGTTTTCTTTTTGAATTGATTCAGCGCCTCAGGATAACAACATATTATAACCACTTATGATATTCTACTGAAACCTGAAGTGGTTAAAATTTACTAATATATCTACTTTCAATAATGATTTCCGTACAATGAAAAACTAAATTATTATTTAAAAAAAAAAAAACTACAATCGATTCCGCGTCTCAAAAAACCTGTTACTACAGTCGGCGAGAACTATCTTGGCAGTGACGTCAACGCTCTCAGTTGCAAGGCTACCAACTTAACGCTATTCACAAATAGTGCTTAGATGGTATTCTAAACGCTTCGCACGTCACGTCGTTACTACAGTTTAAAATAATGCTGGTAGCGAACTAGAAAGCTGGTAAGGAACTAATGCTTTCTTTGCTATGGGGCGAGTTGGTTGGGAAGATCGTGAATAATACCAGTGGTATGAGTAGTGAGGGAATTTCTGAAGTTAGTTCTGTCCTGCTCTGTCCGACTATGCATATTAAAGTCTGCCATAATGATATAATAGTTGAAGTTGTTGGAAATGAATTGAACAAATGTAGTAGGTAATGGGTGACCAGGTCGAACGTATATTGCTGCTACAGTAATTGTGAGGTTTCGAAAATAGAGTGATATGATAGCGTATTCTGGGAGTTGAGGAGCATTGCAGATGTGGTGTCGGTGAGGAATCATATGAAGAAAACCTATGGCCGTACCACCATGGGCACGTTGAGCTGGTAATTTGGAGTCATCGCGTAACAATGAATATCCTGGTATGCGACATGTTATAGAGGGTATTAGAAATGTTTCGTTCAGCAGAAGAGCATTGGCATATTCTTCCCTGAGCAACGTTTCGAAGAGCACTTTGTTTTTTTGAAGAGAACGGATGTTAAGATATAAGAACACCAAACCCATAGTTGGAAGTGTCTGGTATGGAAGTATGAAAATGGACTGTGTTTCCAGAATAGGTGGCAGCAAAATTGATATTGAATGTATATACATTTGGAAGCTTGAATGATCTGTTGAAGTACAGAGTCTTCCAAAAGTCCTGCAAAACAAGTAAAAAGCTGTAACTTTGAAAGTACTACTTACAATTTTGTATTTTGTTTGTAATGTTTAGTGGAAATGTTAAAATGTTTGTTGGCAACAATGAGCGGATGTAAATGTTGACGTCATAACCAAAAATCACGTGACAAAGATGGCGTCAACTGAAGAGAAAACGTAGTGTATGTTGTGGTTTTGTGAGTTAGAATCTAGTGTTTTGGTGAGAAGAAAATTCCGACAAAAACATCAGAAACAACCGCCTGCAGGTTCAAGTATCAAGAGATGGTACGATAAGTTCCTAGCTACCGGAAGAGTCTTGGACTTTTCTCGTAGCGGAAGACCAACAACCAGTGTTGATGTGATCCAGTCCGTGCAGGAAAGCGTGTTGCGAAGTCCAAAGAAATCGTTGAAACGCAAATCCTTGTGTCAATGACAACGCTACACAATATCGTTCGTAAGAAAATGATACAGAAGTTTATAAGCAAAAATCGAAAGATGTTTAAGACCTCCGGAAGAAGATACTTGATGTGATTGGGAGTATTATGGATGAAGCACGTCCAAATGCCATGATTGGATTCCCGAAAAGACTTCAGCAATGTTTGGACGTAAATGGTGCTCAGCTGGAGGTTTGGCGTTGAAAAAATGCTTGGAAACAAAATTTCAGACTTTCTTACAAGTCCACTAAAAGTTTTGTACAAATACAATAAATTGTTACAAAGTTGCAGCTTTTTACTTTTTTGCAGGACTTTTGGAAGACTGTGTATGTGTGGTCGTTGAAAGGGTTGAATGTTTTGCATTGCCAAAGTGAAGTTGATTGGCGCGTCTGATGGATGGTGATTAGTGATAGGTTGCTCAGGAGTACGAAGTGGAACTAAAAGCTCGGGATGATCCTTTTGTTGTTCAGGTTTGCCTTTACATCTATAACTATATGCAGGATGTTGCTCTTGACAAGAGGGGCATTTTGGAGAAGAGTTGAAATTCGTACAAGTACGTGTAGAGTGCGGTCCAGAGAGCAATAACCACATTTTTGCTTGTTACGACATTCAGCAGTAGGATGCGTGTTATACTCTTGACGTTTCTCGCATCCCACTGGCAATGGTGGTGAGGAACGTGATTGTTCCACCCTGTGCTTGTGCTGATATATAACAGCTCCGTTAGCAAGCAGGTCATCAATCGTCTCTTGGTATGAGGTCAATACCCGAACCATATAGGTAGGGCCTCTATCGTTCTTAATTCTAATGGTCTTTGTGATCGTATGCTCTTCGTATTTCAATTCCTCTAGGATCTCCTTATCAGTGTATGAAGGATCTACTCCCCGGATGACCACTGAGAGCAAAAGCGTACGCCTAGGAGGATGTGCCTGTTTACGACGGGTGTCCTGTAGTGATGTTAATTGAGGATTCTTTCCGAAAGTGTCTATAGGGACCTTATTCCTAATAATTGAAAATAGAGACGAATCTGTAGTTTTTAGAATGATGCCATTGCGAGTATGAACTATTTCCGAGATAGCTGCACGTGGTAGGTATTTTCGTAATTGAAGCGCAACAAATTTAGAAAAAATGAAATCTTTGAGTTTTACGTCCCACATTTATGCCGGTTAGGCTAAAGGAGACGGCGATGATGAGTAATGAATGAAAATGGTAGAATGAAGAAAGTGGGAGGAAACGGGAGAATCCCGAGAAAACCCACGCACACGATGTTTGTCCACCATAAAGTTCACTTGGCGGGGGCTGGGATCGAAACCGGACCCCAAGCATCAGAGGTGAAGGCTCTACCACTGAGCCACCGCGGCCCCAACAAATTTAAAGTTAGGAAGCTTAGTATTGAAGTTAGTTAGGAGCATAGAATAAATCGATTTTGGAACAGTACGAGATTCTTCATTTTCTGGATCTCGATGATCAATTAATCTGTATCAGAGTCTGAATCAGAATGTAAGTGCTGCTGTTTTGATGGAGGTGAAGTAGTGAGGCGGGAGGCATAGCTCTGTTTCTCCTGAGGAGATCTAGAACTGAGCTGGTAGAGACAACAGAAGTGAGCTTTTCCGCTGTCGTCTATTTTGAAGCACAAGAGTACGTCCGTGGTTCGGCCTTCGTGGCACGAACGGATGGTCCGGCTACGACGTGCGAGAGATTAGAATGCTTGCCGTTAGTCTTTGATCCGGTTGCCTTGCCAGAGTCCACCATAGTATTGAACCAGCCAATGGGCAAGAGCCCGGGATAAAGAAAGAAGCTATGTCAGATGTTTTAATGAGAAATGAATAAATGAATGATGCAGGTGAGAGTACCAATTTGTATACTACTCAAGGTAGAGTGAGACTCCTACCAGATCCGTAGCACTGGAGACCCTTGGCTAGATCAATCTGGACTACAGTGCTGGAAGAAATGGAGTGGAGAAGCAGAAAGATATTTCAAATAACAGCTGTTCTGACGTCTCCTGCGTCACAGTTGATTATGATCGATTAAGTAATCGATCGGAAGTATGAGTTAAGAACGCCTGAGCTCAACCTATAACTTTGGCTGTCAAATCTCTCATTTACTGTTATACGTGATTTCACGTTTAGCAAAGACAAACATTTTAAATGTGTGTATTTTAAATAAATTAGATAAATACATTTCTTCATAAAGTTTGTTTTATAATTATTGTTCAAAGGCTTTTATTTAATACGCCTTCTCCAAAATCAATACAAATGAACTGTGCTGCCATCTTGGGAGTTCTTTAAGAGTATATGTTTGTGAACGTTTATATGTTTGTGGCCAACCCTTTCGACAATGAGATCTCGGAAGCTACAGGATCTAGAAAGATGACGATTTCACTGATCGATTACAAATTTTGCGTAGATTGCCCAGTTCTAATTGAATATTTAAAAAAAACATGGCCATTATTTCTTTATTACAGTTTTACGGATACACTGGAAGTGTTGAAATTTTAGAAACTAAAGCATCATATCCTACGCATTATGCATTCCAACACGACATGGTTGTATATTGTGTTTGTATATATCTCAGGCGTTTGTTCCATGGCCAAATATTAATGAAAAAGGAAGAATAATCATTTCTCCAGTGTAAGATGAATGTTTTGGAGTGTTTTGCCCAATGAACACCATATATCACTGACATAATCAATTGTGTATGTAATGTATTTGCTTATTACATATTGCATGCAAGAAGAAAGAATACACTTATCACACATGAATTAGGAATTTCAACCGGAAGTAGGCTCAAATCTTTCAAACGGTCCGAGATATTGAAAAGATAATCGAAAAAATCTCTCTTTTATAGTATACTTTACGATTTTTATCATGACGTCTTTAACTCTTGTCTGTGAAGGGACATGTACAGATGTTGTGAGGAATGCCAAGGAGATTCATGCTCATATGCGAATGATGCGCTGTGTAGAGAGCGCAGGTTCAGCTAGTAATTATAAAAAGCCGTAAGATACCTTATTTACAGCAATTTCCTTTCAATCTTCTACCCGCTTAGGATACGCACGTTAATCGATGTGACATGATAAAATCCTTTGAAGTAAGTACAATGTTTCAAAATTCATTTTAAACAGTATGCAGTTTTGCGAGATGCGTTCATGAACAACAATCAACGTTAATTCCAATGTAATATTCCAATGTCAAAAATATGGTAATATTCGGTAGAGTAACGGTACACATGCTTTTTATTATAAATATTTTTATACAGTTTGTACAGTACCTTACAAATTATTAAATCTCTAAATTTATTTCTATAATTGGACCTGTTGTCCGTTGCAGCTCAGAGGTTTGTTAGTTGCTGGTTAGAATGGTCCGTTGCAGCTGGGACTAAAGGAAAACTTCTTGCCCATTGCAGCTCAGAAGAAAGGTTAATATCTCCTGTCCGTTGCAGCTTGGAGATAAGTGACAATAGCTCTTGCACGTCGCAGCTCTGAAATAAGTGAGGGTATCTCTTGCTCGTTGCAGCTCAGAGATGAGTGAGGATGCCTCTTGCCCGTTGTAGCTCGGAGATAAGTGAGGGGTATCTCTTTCCCTTTGGGATTCGGAGATGAGTGAAGATACCTCATGCCCGTTACAGCTCGATGAGTGAGGATACCTCTTGCCCATTACAGCTCAGAGATAAGTGAGGGTGCATCTTGCCCGTTGCAGCTCGGAGATGAGTGAGGATATCTCTTGCCCGTTGTAGTTCGCAGATAAGTGAGGGTATCTCTTGCCCGTTGCAGCTCAGACGTAGGTTAGAGGAGTCTTTCCTGTGCGTTGCAGCTTGAAGAGAAAGGTGGAGTATGACCAGTTAACAACTGATGACTCTTGCCTCGAGGCAGGATCAACACTGGGTACCATTTCCATCAAAGGAAGGGTATGCTGAAACTGATTTTAATTAATAGATAAACCAGTCCGCCTACATATAGTTGAATGTTCGTTAAAATATATAGTTTCTACAATAGCGGGTGATTGTGTTCCGATATTGTTCTTTCGAGTAATAGTGAAGCTTCCGTTTTGGGACTATGCATATTTCGTCTGAATTCTTCTATAAATCAGGCATACATAAATGAGAAGAGTAATAATAGGCCCATACACTAATGGCCCCAATAATAGGTGATATCAGGAGAATAATAATTCTGTAAAGAAAAATGAAAATCACTGTTGCGTTACGCACTAAACGTTTGTGGAGGAAATGAAGTGAAATACCGATAACGATAGGAAGTAGAAAGATTCAAGCGCCGGTGGTTTTGATAGTTCAGGGCAAAGCGCTATGAAATTTAAATTCGGGAAAATGATCTTATAAATTATTTTGTTCTCATTTTAGGAGGGACTGGACCTTGATTATACTCGTAGATCGTGGAACGTTCTGAGAGTAAAGTGGAGATCGAAATTGTCAGATAGCTGTAAAATTGTCAGTAGCTTTATTTTACTGTAAAATTCGTTGAATGTCTGGTTAGCAGGTTTAAAATATCTGTCTTAATAAATTCAAATTGCTCATAATGGAAGAAGTATGTCAATGAAGAATTAACGGTTGAGCTGTCTAGATATTCTGACAGATTTCCTTGTTAATAATAATTCGGTAGGTGGTTATAAATAAAATTATTATGTTTTTGGCAGAGAAGGTTTGCCATGATAACTGAAGGTTGAGTTTCTAAAGATCAAATCATAAAGGCAACCCGTGTGTTAGGATCGCGTCTGTGCCAGTAATTTACAAATTTTAAACATAGGATGTCGCAGAGAGATAGGCTCAGTTCACAGGTGCCAGTGTTAGTCCAAATTGCGAAATTTAGAGTTTGAACACAGAGATAAACCGTTTCGCTAAGAAAACCGTTGTTATATATAAGACTGTAATTTCTTCTGCTGTTCGAAAGCCCTTTTAAGATTCGATTCCTTACAATGTCCCTAATTTTTGCAATTGATTCTCTCACTATTTGTCCTTGAGTGGAAGTTCCGAAATGAAATGAAATCATTGTTTTACGTCCCACGTTATGCCGGCTAGGCTAAAGGAGGCGGTGATGATGAGAAATGAAAGAAATGGTGGAATGAGAAAAGGGGAAGCAAACGGGAGAATCCCGTGAAAACACACACACGGTGTTTGTCCACCTCAAACCTTACTTGACGAGAACTGGGATAGAACCAAGGACCTCAAGCACCAGAGGCGAACGCTCTACCCTGAGCCAATGCGGCCCGAGATGTTCCAAGTTGATAGTCTGCGTACGTTCTGGGTTCGCAGCAAAACAAAAAAAAAATAAAAGCTAACTGTTTAGTTCCCATTTGCACAAGCGTATTTCATACTGTTTTCATTCTATGGGGAGGTGAGCACGGTGGCTCAGTAGTAGAGCGTTCGCTTCTGGTGCATGGTGTCCCTGTTTCGATCCCAGCTCGCGCCAAGTGAACTTTGTAGTGGACAAACACTGTGTGCGTGGGTTTCCTCGGGGTTCTCCCGTTTCCTCCCACTTTCTTTATTCCACCAATTCATTCATTTCTCATCATCACCATCTCCTTTAGCCTACCCGGCATAATCGTGGGACGTAAAACTCAAAGATTTCATTTCATTTTGTTTTCATTCTATGGGAATTAATATTAAATCCGCAAGTGCTAATTTATGCGTACCAATTTTGGTTACAATAAAGAAATATAGTCAGAAGTGAAACGTACTTTTGTAGTCTGAGTCCATATTAAAAATAATATATATTTACCGCTGTTTCTATTTTATCCACTATAATTCAGTAATGTGCCCAAAAACCCATTGATTTGTCTACTTCCAATTTGAACAAATACATAAAACTTGAGACAAAGTCATTCTTGCGACAATAAATTTGTCAGAAACAAAATATTTTCGATATCTTCTACTGCCTTGCTCTATTAAAATAGGTATCAAATCCAGTGCCGTGGCGTGGAAAATCAGCTCCCGTTGCGAGAGTATACAATGGTGCCCCCGCACATATGAGTAAGATCAACAGACTGGTCGCGAAGAGCCAAAATAATTGGCGCGAAGCGTAAGAAAATTTTCAAAAATAAATCCTTCTTTTCCTGATTTTCAGCACTCTTTATTACTTTTTTTCCTACCATTTTACGAGGGGGAGTCAAATGAAAACCATAATTATTTTTTTAAATATTATTTATTGATCACACAGGGTACAGAAGTAAATCACTTTTCAACATAGTCCCCTCCTCGTTCAATGCAAGCCCGCCAGCGCTTCGGAAGAGCGTGAATACCTGCAGAAAAAAAGTCTTTTGGGCGACGGCGCAACCACTCGTGCACCGCGTTGCGTACCTATTCATCGGAATGGAACTTCCTGCCGCCCATTGTTTCTTTGAGCGGACCAAACAGATTCCTACAGGAGATTGTCCAATTTTTTTTCCTACCACCTAAAATAAGTGTGGTTTACCAACAGCTGAAAATCGATAAAAGCTATTTTCTCAAAAATGGTTTTAACAATTTTGTTTATTTTTCATTAATCAATATTTTATTAACAACCCTATATTGCAGTATCAGATATTTCTCTTAGAAAAATTTACGAGGGGTAATTTATTCTTTGAGGGGACTTTTTCTCGACGATTTTCTCAGAAAAGACTCTGGCAAATTTTGTACACACTTCATAAACAAATATTTAACCTTACAACATGGTATAAATCAATTGACCTGAAAAATATATGAGTAGTAGTTTATTCTTGGAGTTGAATTTATTCCCAGTGAGTTTCTCAAACACGGCCAGTTGGCAACCCTGTATCTCGACAACGAAGCTAAATTCGAAAACTACAAGAGGACCATTTGTCTCCTTTTGATGTCATGAATCATCTCCCAAAGTTTGTGGACATCTTTCAGGTTCACCTTTAATGAAGCTTCTTTTCGAAAAGTTAATTATTAATTTAGGCATTGTTTATCTTTTTTAAATCACAAATGCTGTTATTAATTTTAAGGCAGAGAGCTATTCTGAGAGAATAGATCTTGAAAAATAATTTTAAAACTTACACTCTTCTTTCCACACAAGACGAGACATTTTACAAGGTATCTTGTGTCCAAAACATTTGTCTCGTCTTATCTTGAATGCTAGAAAGCGCGTCTCGTCTTTCTCGAGACATGTTTTATCTCGTGCGCATTCGTTAACACTTGGAAAGGATTATCTTTCTACTCAAAGCATTGTTTTTATAATGATTGCATATTTATGATAATTGCTGTCAACATAAATTACAGTCCTTTCAGTTGATTTAATTTTTATTCTTATTATTGAAATTAAAATTAAATGCAATATCTAGTTTAACGTTGCACGATTATGCACCTACGCTAAGGGAGAATGATGATGAATGAAATGGTGAAATGAAGAAAGTGGGAGCAAAATGGAAAATCCCAAGAAAACCCATACCCATGCACATGGTATTTGTCCACCTCAAATTTCACTTGGCGCGAAGTGGAACCGAGCCACGGACCCCATGCACCAAAGGTGAAGGCTTTATTATTATTATTATTATTATTATTATTATTATTATTATTATTATTATTATTATTATTATTATTATTATTAATAATAATAATAATAATAATAATAATAATAATAATAATAATAATAATAATAATAATTGAAGCGAGCTTAACGAGTTGAGTTGATTTTGAGTTTAACGTCCTGTTCAACAGCGAGGCTATATGAGACGTGAACCTACTGATTAACGTGGAATCCGAAACACATGAGTTCCCGTCGGGAATCCAATCCAGATCTCCCACGCCAAAGTCGCGTACGCTGACCGCTTAGCCACGGAGAAGCTCCGAGCTTAACGAGCTTAACGAGTTTCAACCGTCCGACTCAATCAACGTTTGGGTGCCTGTTCGTTCGTCTGCTCCATGACAACTTCTCATAAAAGACATTTCATTTTAATGAAACTAGTAAGTGCCATCTTTTAGCTTTGCGAAGTAACTATTGTTTCGAATTTGAATCTGTAAAATATAAGAGGTTAAAGTAACCAAATGGTGCAAGTTTCCACTCATGTATACAAAACAATTTTGCAATATCAACTGCGTGAATCTTGTCTCATAAAAAAGCCGAAACCCCTACACCGAAGAGCCCTCCGAGATTTAATCATTGTCCACACGGACTGAAATTGTCGTTTGAGGCCAAGACTTTAATATGAAGCCAATAATTTCTTTAAAATAGACGAAAAATTCGAAAGTTATAAGCATTTTCATATTTTTGCCTTTTCCTATAAGGAGCCGTAGCCCCCTATACTGAAGAGCCCTTCCTTCCCCCGAGATTTGATCAGTGTCCACTCGGACTGAAATTGTCATTTGGAGCCAACACTTTAATAAAACTAACTCTATGGCCTATGGAACCTGGAGGTTCAATGCCGCGTTCACAAAAGCTCTCCACTGACTTCTATCATTAGCTAACTGCATCCAGTTTCTACTTTGTATTCCAATCTCTGCGAGATACCAACACTCTAATACGAAGCAAAATATTTCTTTAAAATAGACGAAAAATTCGAAAGTTATAAACATGTTAATATTTTTGCCTTTTCTCATAAGGGGGCCGTATTAGCCTACACTGAAGAGCCCTACGAAATTTAATCATTGAGCACTTGGACTGAAACTCTCATTTGAAACCAAAACTTTAATATGAGGCCAAAAATTAAATTTTTACATCAATTTAAACTGACTGGGTTCCGGTTCACCCCACTATTGTTTAGTTTAGTTAAATGGTAATTTGTGACAGCTTCACATCATCAAAAGAATCTTTCACTTCCCCTCCCCCCAGAAGTTCGTGCTGGTTCCGCCACTGGAATCAATAGACACTTTTCCTATTCTTTTTGTCACCCTTGATTGTGTAGGGGCTCCTTCGTACAAATAAAGAAGTGGTAATATTACAATCAAGGGGCGCTATATATTAGGTATTTCTTTAGTTACCTACCCCTAACCGCTCAGGCCCATCTTTGGTAGAATAAAAAATGTTACGTGATATTCCAATCATGAAAGGGGAGAGGATGCTGTAAATATATCTTATTCATTTTGTCTGCCCTGCTTATCAGAAATTACTTTGTGTTGGAAGGGTACTGAAATGAGAGGGGCAAAATAAAACGTCGTACCCCCTCCTACATGGTTGCTCAAACAATTACTAAAGAAACCATTTTAAACTAAGATATTTAAGATTTAAACTAAGAAACTAAGATATCCTGACATTATGTAAGGATGGCATATTTAGGATGATGATGATGACTATTATTATTATTATTATTATTATTATTATTATTATTATTATTATTATTATTATTATTATTATTATTATTATTATTATTATTTGAATGTTTTTGGAGCACCGAAATTTTGTGAGACGAACAATGATATGTAGAGGTTTAAGATGGGTGGTCATAGGGGAGGAAAAATCAGGATTTTTCTGTCTGACACTCTAACGTAAAGATTATGTGCTGAAGGTAAGAAGCATCATCATTCTACAATAGGTTGCTTTTACGTAGAATATCAATTACTTGAGTTTTCCTCCTTCGGGCTACTTACTTTCTGTAGTGAATTCAAAACAATTTCAATTCAATACAAATAGGCCTACTTTGTAAAACTTTTCCGTAATTAAACATCTAGGAAAAAATAAACATTTAATAGGGAAATCTGTTATCAAAATATCCAAACACGTAGATAGAAGACTACCTAGTGAGAAATATTTTGAAACTTTATAAAATCCTCCAAATTAGAATTAACATTTACTGGGAAACATTCGTTATGCGCCAGCGAGCATATAGTGAGCAGTGAGCACAGGGGAAATAATTACGAAACTGCAAACAAAATTAGGGACGCTAATGCAACTGCGAGAAATTAATCATATTCACGGAGAAATTAAATGTCGACTAAAAGCAGGGAATTCGTGTACTATTCGGTTCAAAATCTCTTATCGCCACGAATTCCGTCGAGGAATTTGAAGCTTAAAATATACAAAACGATAATCATGCCTGTTGTTCTGTATGGTTGCGAAACATGGTCACTTACTCTGAGGGAAGAACATAGACTGAAATTATTTGAGAACAAGATCCTGAGACGAATATTCGGATCCAAGAGGAACGAGAATGGGGGATGGCGGAAACTTCATAACGAGGAACTACATAATTTATATGGTTTACCCAACATTGTAAGGGTCGTCAAGTCTAGGAGGCTTAGGTGGGCGGGTCATGTAGCTAGAATGGAAGAAAGTAGAAACGCTTTCAAAGTCTTGACTGGAAGACCAATCGGAAAACGACCATAAGGAAGACCTAGGCGCAGATGGGAGGACAATATTAAAATGGATCTCGCAGAGATTGGAATACAAAGTAGAAACTGGATGCAGTTAGCTAAGGATAGAAGTCAGTAGAGAGCTTTTGTGAACGCGGCATTGAACCTCCGGGTTCCATGGGCCATATAGTTAGTTAGTTAGTTAATGCAAGTGAGACAAGGACATTTTTTTCTTTTTATGGTATCGTCATAAGTTGTATACATATGTTACAATTTGATTCTTTCCCACATAAAAAATAAATAAAATAACCATAGTTATAAAAATAACAACAGCACTTCCATGGAGACCGAACCCACTACCTTCGGCATACAGACTAGTTGCTTTAACTAACTGAGCTATTTGTTTTCTTACGTGAACTGAGCCTGTTCCGGTAAAGACGATTTTTCATTACGATCATGCTACCAATTCGTCCTTTTCCATAGATAATTTCCACTATTTGCTCTATCTTTAGGTTAATACTTGGCATATATTCATATATTTGGAGTTTGCAGATAATGCACGTAATAAGACATATTAGAAATATTTCGTTAAAATTTTCGTTTGTAAATCTAATCCACATTTCTCTCAATGGCATAGATGTCGCTGCTTCATGTTGAACTGCAGGATTCCCTCGCGTTCTTGAAAATTTCCCACTTTAGCAGAGTTGGTAATTCTCGAGATTTCTGTCGATTTAATGTTTTTTTGCTTCTAATTTCTTTATTTTAAGCTAATATCTAATTTTATATTAGCTGGGACGCGTCATTTCTTTTGCTCATAGTAGTACAATTGATGAGGTTGCAATATGAGGGGAACGGGAGAACCCTGAGAACTCAGGTCGCAAAGGATCGAACCAGTGAACTCTTGCACTAGAGGTGAACACTGTGCCACAATACCTCGCTACCACACATAGGAATTTAGAAAAGGTAAAACATTCTCTTACCTTTATTATTTCTCAGTTTCTATATACGTGGAATCCCTGACCTTAGAACCTAATTTCTTAGCTACTTGACCCTTGACTTGAGGTCACTAACTTCTACTTTTTCGTAGAAATAAATTACTGGGAAACAAACGGACTACATTTAGTCATTCTGTACTTCCCTAATGGCCTGAGTGATCCCGCTCGGCAAATGTTATAAAATTTTCCCTCGAGAAGAACACTCATTCACAAACATATACATTCATAATGTTGTGCTCATCTGTCTTCAACACGTATAGTATATTGTTAGTTTATACTTTATGTTATGTCTAATATAGAATATTGTAAATCACTGTTGACAGAATTTCTATTCTTGTGTTCACTGTTATCGTTACTAAGAGCCGGAAAATTCAGCGCAGCGCTCAATAATCTTTGAAACAGACGTACATAGATACTCATCTTGTAAAAGAAAAGTATGATAGATTGGAAGAAAACTTCATTTCTTGCAAAATTCGAGAAAAAGTTTCTTAAAATTGACCATGCACCATTGACGATCACAGAAGATGCAGAAAATATAAGAGTTATGACAGTAACGGCAACTTTGTGTATATACATACCGCAGCGATGAAGAAGTTGTGATACCTTGCTTCACATGCTTTAACAGGGTTTGTCGTTTTCTGGTTCAGATTAAATTTGAGGAATTCCCTTCTTACGTTAGTGTGAGAACTGATTTTCGTCAATTTCGAGAACCACATGAGCAGTCTTCAATGCTGAGTATAGCCCCTGATCAGTCTTCCAACACCTTGAACGACACACCGAGGGTCTCCTGTTGGTCTTTCAAGATCGAGAACAGTGAACGAGAAAAGCAAAAACTTTACATTTTTGAACTTGAGAAGCATCTGTTTGCTGGGATGCATACGAACAATTTTCTTACCACCATTGGCTCAGATGACCATATTAACGAACTGTCAGAACATGATTCCCTGAGCGATGTTCCTGAGTCTGAACTGGACGTTATGATCTTCAGTTCTAGTTTAGAGAGCTTAACAAGTTCACACCAGAAGAGAAGACCATGGTTGAGACGACTGTTGTGTTGCTTTAGTGGTTGTTGTGCTTAAGGAAACCCTTGCCTTAAGATGAGAGCTGTCTACAAAGTATTACAGCTTCTATTATTGTTCAATGTATTTAGGTAAGACCATATCCACAAAGTCTTACCCAGTGATGTTATTTCAATATTTTAACAACCCGAGAGAGAGAGAGAGGTAAAGTAAATGGATAGATATAACTCTTAGGAAATAAACCGTACCAAGTAGACAAAAGAAAAAAAATCACTGGATACCGAAAGTGACAAGTAGGCAGCTACACAGCATCCTAATAGAATGTGGTGTGACGAAATTAGGTACAGAAGCACTGCTGATATCTTGGAAACGAACTATCCAAGATAGATGGTTGTCAAAAGGATTGAAAAGACCTTAATCCACCAATGGATCAACAATTACTGATAATAGTATTATGCGTTTCAAATATAAATAACCCTCACAACTACACTCATGTGATTCAGGTCTCATTCTTGATATCTGAGTACTTGAAAGTAAGAAATAAACGCTTATACCTTGTTCTGAGAGATCATATATTTAACCCTGTAGTTGTAAGAGTTTCTTAAAAAAAGATAGTTAAACTAAGATCTACTGTTCCTGGACATAACTGGGTAAAATTTACTGTTATGGCTGGGTCTAACAAACTGTTCTGCGAACTGGAAATATTTTAACAACTGGTTCTAACGAATGGATGCAAACCGGCTGAATAGCACCACTGATTTTACCCAAATATGATCATAATATGACCATAATATGACCAAGGTGAGATCACATCTATATGGTAAACCCGTATCCACATGGTTCACATGAGTTGTAAACAGTGGATGCCCTGGCAATGAAGATAATAGTTTAGTTTTGGAATGGGACGAGAACTGATTGAAATAATAGTTTAAGGTTTATTCAACTATATTATGTTGTTTGATATATTTACATAAATGAGGCGCCTAGTATCAAAAGCCGCCAAATCTAGTTTTTACTAAAATTGAGTTATATATCACTTGTTATATGTTTCACCAAAGGAATTCCATGGAAACAGAATTTTCTTTAAAAGCTTAATATTTCATACTAAGAAACTAGTTCAAATATGGGATTTTGTACGCGTGTATGTTGAGCTTCACTGCATATTTTGCGAGATTACTCGAAACTAAGCGAAATGGATGTGACGAATTTTAATACTAGGCACTTTAAATATTCAAGCGAAAAACATAGGTAACAAATTAATTGTTTTCCGTAAATGCAATAATGATCAATGGAAACATTAGTGACAAATTTATTATTTTTTATTTTGGATTTAAAAAGCTATTTTTAAAACTACGTTAACATACGTTGTATTAACCTGACATTATTCATAATGCTTCTGAAATTATAAAAATAAGAGATAAATACTTTATCAATCCATTGTATAATATAACAGTGGTTCCCAATCTAGGGTTTTTAATTTTTCTTTATAATGTTAACTATTTGTTAGTAGAATTCGATTAAAAGTTTTAATGGCGAATGACGGACAAAAGTTTTGTTAAACAGACAGACATCATTTATGTAAATACATTGTTCAACGGCTCTTTGCGCAATTCGAAATTTACGTAAGTCAATTTCTTTTTACACCAACCATTTTCGTAAACAAGTATGAAAAAGTCGAAAGTCCGCCGCAAGCGCTCACACAGACTCCTAAATATGTAGGCCAGTTATTAATGGCAGCAGTTATCGCTTCAAAGAAAATGCTGCTGCAACTTGCATAAGAGACCGCTTCAGGGATGGACTATCATGTGTTGCCTCGAGCTCATCTTGGTCTTGAATTTCGATCAAGATCATAGTCCAAGAAGTTGAGACAAGAGCTCCCATCCAGCCCTTCGACCACCGTGATAAAGTAGGTAACATAAGTCAACTTACGAAACGGATCTCAATCTTGTTGGAGACTCAGTGAATATTGAGAAAGGAGGTGTGGCCGAGAAGTTGAACAACAAGTATCAGAACATCAGATCGGTGGTTCACAGCATGCGTTTTCTCTCCAGCTTTGCAGAAGTGGAGCTTTATCACTCCATGATATGAACATCTTAGAACACCATATCCATGCCGGGATGCAATCTTGGAATTTCGATAGCGGCTTCTTTAGATGATATTGTGTGTACACTAGGTTATTTTGGGCGTTCAAGAACTGCTCAATGGTAAATACATTTTCGTCGTCGTGTGAATCACCTGCGAACTAAGATGTGCTTCCATGACCCTATTCCGACGTAGCTACAGAGTTTGGAAATTATTTTTATGGCGTTTGTGGATCGAGACCCCTAAATCCTTACAGAGTGTCTAAGGCATGTAAAATGAATGCAATCTCGTTTTATCCGCCATGACATTTCTGACTCAACACCGGATATCATTCCAGTCGAGTGCAAATATTTATGTTGACGAATGAAGTCCTTCCAGCACGTGTAATACCCTAATGTATGGGTGTGAATGCCGGCAATAGTATTTCTATAGTAAAGGTGACAAACACATGGGTAAAGTTGGTTCGTCATAAAATGTTGAATATCTCATTGTAGTCTTAAGTACCTTATACAAACCAACAACAGTTAGCCACTGCATATAAAACAAACAAATAAAGGGAGTTTAAATATTCTGATTACAAATTATAATACTCTAAACTAAATCCACCTAACATCCTGACGTCCTGACAACTTTTACTTGGCTACTTACTTTCCAGCTGCAATCTTTGCACTAACGTAAGCTGAAGGCTGTCAATGGTTTTACGAAATTCCAGTTCAGAAAAACGAAAATTAAATTTCAGTTTTCGCCCCACAATTATGCCGTGTTGGCTGATGAGAAAACTGATGATGAGAAATGAATGAAATAGTAGAATGGAGAAAATGGGAGAAATTGACAAAAACTGAGAAAACCCACACACGCGGTGTTTGTCCACCACAAAGTATATCCAGTTCAGAAGAAACTTTCTTAATCTGTTCATTTTAATAGCAACCCGTAGGCTTGTGACACTGCTTAAAGCATACACATTCTTCAATTGTTACTTACTAGTAATAGATGAATTAATAAGTTGCCTCCTGTAAAGCATCTCCAAAAATATCTATTTCTACTGTTTTTTCCTGAGATAGGAACGTGTTAGTCTAATCACCTGGGGGAAGATCAAGAAAGATTAGAGATGCTATTCGAGAAAGGGGACGGAACTGACTCCAGGTGAAAGAAAAACTTGCTTCAAGGGTGTGAAGAAAAAGAACAGTGTCCCTCTGAGATTATATTTATCCCATCGCATTGATGCAACACCACCTTTATGGACAGAGATTTTTTTTGAAAAATAAATAATTATTGAATTATGTGATGAGTTTTAGTAATTTGTAATATTGCTATTTTTTCTTTTCTTTTTTTCTTTTTCTTTTTTTTTTAGAATATCATAATTTTGGTAAATATTTCGTGTCCAGTGCGTAGGGAAAGGTTTTCTTATTATGACAATTTTGATTCAAACAACTTCATATAAAAGCACGAAATTTGATACATGAAAGCTATTTAATATTCAGTTTATGGTTATTCAAATTTAATGTTGATGACAGAGTAAGGAACAGGAAGTTTTATGTTTAAAGTCACCTTTCAACATTGAAGTTATTCTAGACTTGATTTTCCCTTATAATGGATTCCAAACCACTACTCAGATTTGTCTTCAAGGCAAGTATCCCAACTGTAATTATGACCATGACCCTCTGTCATACTCATACAAAAGCTACTTCGTAATTCGCAGTGTATATTCGCAAAACACCAATTGGGGAAGGTTCTGAGATTATATGTACAGAATGAAACATTTATCTTGATACGTACTTGTAACTTTTGAAGTAATAGACAAAAAATCGCTGAAATCATTGTACGATGCAAGCAAGGGCGGATCCAGGACGGACTTCTGGGGGGGGAGGGGGCAGTGGGTTGTAATACTGCTACTTAGAGCTACTTTAAGAGCTCAAAACTTTGGGATGGGTTTTATTTATATATAAAATAAGAAAGTTTCCTCTTTTGAAGGTGCGATCGCCCCTCCTGGATCCTCCCCTGGGTGAAAGTATCAGCAGGGGGACATTGTTCGGCATACTTTGTTGCTATCAGTGTTGTCAACCAAACTTTAAAGTTATATTTTTTTCAAATCGCATTAGTCAGATTACTACAAATTTCAAACCTACATGTAAAACTATAACATACAAATACACCATTCCAAACTAAGAATGCTACAGTATCATAAGCATTAAAAAAATTCTTAGGGTTCTACAACAATAATAACCAAAGTGAGATGGGTGCGGTAGTGCGCATACAAAATACAGTAGAGCGTCGATTATCCGAACATCGGTCAACCGAACGACCGCTTAACCGAACTGTATACTCGCTCGCACCTGTTACTCTCCCACCCTACCGTCCATCATCCCCCTCACTCCCAAACCAAGTTTCCCACAGTAGTCGCCGCACTGAGACACCGCTGGCGGAACATTGCTTCTAATGGGGCCTTCATAAGGCGCTGCTGACCGGCCAAGCCGCCAGTCGCTGTGTTTCAACAATCAGCCCACTTCTTTTTATGAATAAATTTACTGTACAGTACTTCTTTTTGGCAAATAAACATGTACAGTTCGATTATCCGAACAAACCAGTTTTCCAAACACCCATGTCCCCCAATTACTTCGGATAATCGACGCTCTACTGTACAGTAATGCCGAATACTACAGTCATCATATGGCTATTTCGAACAAGTATAAACAAAGTTAGAGGCAATTAAATGTAGACTTTTTTCAAAGGACCTTCTTTTGATAAAGTGTCTAGATAAGTATCACATCAGGTTATATATACGGTTTTCAACACATATAAAGATCATAATGCCGCTAGCAAGTTGATATTTTGATCCATTCGAGAAATATGAAAACAAAAGTAAAATCTGATATATTGCTTAAAATGGCATATTTCTGGTAACGTTAAAAATAATTTTGGATTTGCTTTAAATCTGTAACATTACAAGAATAGTGCTTGGTAGACGTAATTACAATAAGTTCTCGGAATTCATAATTTTAAGAATATATTAAAATTTTATGCAGCATAATTGTAAGCAGTATATTGCAAACTCCAACAGCTTTACTATACTTGTCTTGAGATACTCAATTGCTCTAAACGGTACTGTGATCCTCACATCTATTGAAAACCATTTATGCAATTGGATGAGGTACTTATCTAAGCGGTTTCTCGAAATAAAGGCCTTTAGAAAAAGTCAAATTTTCAATCCCTTGTAACTTTGTTCGTAATCATTTGATATCCGTTATATCATGATCATAGTATTAGACACATAGTATTAGTATTTCGTTTTTGTAGTACGATCTGTTTGGTTCAGGATTTTGTTCGGCCATATTGGTTTTCAGATGGCGATATTTTGAACCGTTTAATGGTTTTCGTACACGTCTAGTGATACTGTATTTCCATAGTACAATTCGTTTTCCAGACACGAGTCGTTGACACATTGACATTTTGATCGGCCATATTTGGTTCAATACGTCAACGTCCGCGAAATTTCAAACCAATAGATGTGTAGTGTTCATACACACATCAATCTGCAAAACATTACGTCAATCTGCCCATGGAAAGTGGATGAGAGGTTGCTTGCAAAAGTCGATTGGCATGACCTTCGGGCGGCTATATTGGAATTATCCTTTGCTGTCGGCCCGGAATATTTCACCAGTATTCCTTCTTGGGCCTCCTCTATATAAATATATGCGCAGTTTCCGGATCCCTGATTCTTGGGAGAGAACCGTTATTTGTCAGTAGCGTTAATACTGCTTTAGAGGTCCCTAAAGCTTGGAAATTTGTGATATTGTTGCGTCCTTTGTTCGCAACATTGATAATAAATGTAACATTGGAATGTATCGTTTAGCCTATAGATCTGAAATATGTAATAGGCTGACGTAGTGCTATTTGAAATAAACACAACTTAATGTTGGGTTGGAGACATTGTTGGCCTTGTGGTATCACAGAAGATGCCAAAGAATGCCTCTCTGCCGATATTTGCATGGTAATGGAGTTTGCATGGTATTTTCTTAATCATTAATTTAAAAGTTGCGAGAGTGTAACAAGATAAATGTCCCAAAATACCATGTATATACAGCAATAGACGGTAAAAAAGATGGAAGGAAAGTGTGGAGCAGGAAGAAGAACACAACTGATTTATTATTTCAAGAAGACGAAGAAAATATTAGGAGTTAAATGAGGAACTTGAAGATCGATAACGTGGAGGAAACACTAGGTGAAGAAACACGTAGAAGAAACACTATACATACACTAGGTGAAATACTCTTTCTTCGCATGGAAATAATAAGGTTTATTTCAAAATAAAAGAAGGGGTGAAATAAATACATAAATGAGTAATTAAAACTCCATCTCATGACGTACCTCTCCTTGCTGTTTGAATATATCAAGATTGCCACCAATCAGCTAAACAACAACGAAAAATATGGATTCGACATTAATGGCGATCGTCAGATGTGTGGGGCATTCCGGTGTCACTGTGGGCCGATGGTGGGGTCAGTGGATACGTGATAGCACCAACGCAGAAAGTGAAGTTTTCCGTTGACCACGACAGACCTAACACGGGAGGATCATCTCTTTGTGCGTGAAGCATTTCGTAATCCTGTGATGTCTGTCCCTGCTGTCCGGACACAAGTATTAGACTGTCTGCAACACGCTGTCATCCAGTGTTGCCAACAAATTGATACAAAAAGTCGCTAAATTGGAGATGAAATGACTCCAATTTTGGGTGAAAAGTGGCCAATATATATATATATATATATAGAGGGTGTTTAATAAGTAATGGTCATAAATTAAACCGTAGATAGTACATGCCAAAACTAACAAAAAAGTCTTAGTAAACATGTGTCCGCAAACGCTTCCTAACGGAGATAGGGGCTGTCGAAAGTGTGGGAAAATGAAGTTTAGAGACGAATATCTCAAAAAGTATGAATCGGACAGAGGGCGGTCCAATGAATGACTATCGAAGTCAGACATGCGCTATGCAGAAATGCATGGTTGATAACTCTGCAATGCGCGCGCAAGGGATTCCCCAAAGAAACGGAGGGATTCCCGGAAAATTGTCTAAGGAAAGGGGGCTCGAGATGAACATCGAGGGCAAGTCTATCCACCAGTAATTCATACGTCGTGGTACCAGTTCGAAAGCTCAAAAAGATACAAAATGGCGGACAATGTTTACGTGCCGTGTGTGGTTGCAATCGGAAATGAGAGAGGCAATCGAAGAAAGGTGGTGGTGCATGTTCTAAACTACTTCAGAGCACATTCCTAAGACGAATGAACATGTACAGAGTAGTCCTTTACTGTACCAATACCAAGGTAAAACAAACGATGCGCGAAAATGAATGGAATGGCCGAAAGGAACACTGGTAGAACATGCAAGCCAGCTGGAAATACTGAATCGGGGTTGCAACAGACGTTGAGCTCACCTTGGGTGCATGATGTTACGGGTTCAAATCCGCTGAAGTGCCCACCGAATGCAGTGGTTCTGATCTCAGATTTTCGAGAAAGGGTGGAACAATGGTACGGACATATTCAACAGCATGCCGACACGTTATCACGAGTACGTGGATCTTTGCGAAAACGAGTACGAGCATGCATTCGCATGAATGGACGACACTTCCAACATTTACTTTAATGATAGAGGTACCTTAATTTCTCATGCATCTCTTCTGTGGTTACACATCTAGGTATTTACTGTTTACCTTATGATTAATGCTGTACACATTACCAACATGACGATTTCTGTTTGTTGATATGGAGAAACACTACATGTCCATCATTTTTTGCTTGTTGTAATACATTTACGCGTTCAACATGCGGAATGTTTCAGATTCGCCTCCCACATACTCGAATGTTGTCATGCTTTTCCCATTGGAATCCAGTTTGCGGATATTCGTTACGTTAACTGCTTAGCATATAATGCTTCATCAGTGCCTTGCATACCGTTTGATTTACCTAAGTGCTGCCACACTTGTACGTATGCATTAGTTGTCGGAATTCTTCCTGGAGCAATTTTGAACGTACATCACCACACTTCGATTACCTCTGTCATTTCCTGCTGGTTATGCAACCACACACGGCACGTAAACATTGTCCGCCATTTTGTATCTTTTCGAGCTTTCGACCTGGTACCACGACATATGAACTACTGGTGGATAGACTCGCCCTCGATGTTCATCTTGAGCCCCCTTTCCTTAGACAATTTTCCGGGATTCCTTCCGTTTCTTTGGCGAATCCCTTGCGCGCGCATTGCAGAGTTATCAACCATGCATTTCTGCATAGCGCATGTCTGATTTCGATAGTCATTCATTGGACCGCCCTCTGTCCGATTCATACTTTTTGAGATATTCGTCTCTAAACTTCATTTTCCCAAACTTTTGACAGCCCCTATCTCCGTTACGAAGCGTTTGCGGACACATGTTTACTAAGACTTTTTTGTTAGTTTTGGCATGTACTATCTACAGTTTAATTTATGACCATTACTTATTAAACACCCTGTATATATATATATGTGTGTGTGTGTCTGTCTGTCTGTCTGTGTATAATACACGTTATTCAAGCCATAGTGCTATCTACGCTACAAGAACGTATATAAAAGACTCAAAGACTCATATATAACTAACAATAATTTCACTTTTATATATTTTTAACTTTATGATCAATTTTGTTTCAACAAAATCAAAAATGAGTTTAGAAAAACGAGCAAAATTAAAGGTCTAGAAAAAATCTTGGTCTAAAAGGTCTACTCACGCTTCTACAGATAATTTGTTTGCTATCGGTAATATATTATTTGTGCCTCTAAACCAGTGTTTCCTAACCTTTTCCAACTTGCAGCACACTACGGGTGTAACTTGGATTCTCGCGGCACACTTATAGATATTATCATTTGTAAATATAAAAAAGAGTGGTATTTTTTTTCTCTGATTACTGATCTCCTGCCCACAGAGAAGAAAGCTCGATCACTGGGTTTTCCCCATGGTAAATCACTCTGCTTATTTTTCATTCTAATTTAAAAACGGAAAACAATTGCAATGAAATATTGGACTCAGGTTTTTAAAAATACGCTTTCTTTTTTTAAAACTGTATCCAACCTTTTACTAAGCAGGATGATCACTAAATAACTAACGAACAAACCAATCTATTTTACTTTTAAAACACAAATGTAGGTAATCTGTCGAAAGGATTGGATGATATTTTAAATTTTCAAAGTACGAAATAGTCTGCAACAATAAAGAAGCAATAATGGTCAAAACAATAACAAATACTTTTTTCAACATTAGAAATGTACAGAAAAGTAATACGGTATGAAACTTAAAATTGTAAATTTCTAGTAGAGGTTCATAGTAATATGCAATACAAATATACATTTTCCCCTACGTTTTGCAATTTGATGCTATAGAATTAATAATTTTGTTTCGATTTCCTCGCGGCATACCAGCGGTCCATTCACGGCACACCAGTGTGCCGCGGCACACCGGTTGGGAAACGCTGCTCTAAACGGAAGCTCTGTAAACTAAAGGACTTTAAAAGCTGGAATTCGTCCCCGTTAGAAGGAAGCTAAGAGATAACAGCAATCAAAGCGGGAATTTAGAGATAAATGTTACGTACTTTCCCAGCTCGTCAACATCTGCACTGATTTAAATAAGCAAAAGAAAAATAAACATATATCTGAACTAATTCGAGTTAATAGTATTTGCTTTATGACAAGTTGTTCTCAGCGCAAAGTCGCTAGATTTGTAAGTAAGTCGCCAAATCGTCATTTCAAAATCACCAAAAAAAAGTCGCTAATCGGAAAAATTATTTGTTGTCGCTATCCTGGAAGGCAAATCCCCTAGATTTAGCAACCTTATCCCCAAATTGGCAACACTGGTGTCATCCTGTACAGTATCTCAACGACTGGTATCAGCTGGATTGCAGGCTCACCGTCACCAGTAAGTCTTGGTTCAGACGAGCAGAAAACTCTGTTGCGGATCCGCGCGAACCGGAAATATATTGGTTCTTATCATTCATGCCACACGAGCAGACTTTCCCACGTGACTCTGCTGCGGACCCGCAGCGGGCAAAAATTGAGTTGCGGGAACTGCTGGCTCATAGCGAGTCCGCACATGTGTAGCAGGTTGGCAAACCATTGCTGGCAATGATTCAAGTCACACGAGGAGACTTTCTCGCGCCCGCAGAAATGGAAAGCGAAGAACTGGACGTAGAACTATTCATTAACGAAATACAAAAATATCCCGAGATATGGAATTTAAAGTGTGAAAAATATCGAGACAAATTAAAAACGAGAGGCATGGAACAAGATGTGTGAGAAGAAGAAAAACAGCTTTAATGTGTATTATTATTACTTTTTAATGTGAGAATCTAATATTCATGTCGTGTTACTAGTGACGTAGTAACACCTTAAAAGTAGTCAAGATATCGTTAAGTTTTAATTGTTTTGTTTTTCGTTTGTTTGGTTTTCTTTTTGCTTTGTTTTGTTTTTGTTTATCAATCTCTTGTCTGTGGTTGTCCCTGATCTTCCCTTCCCATTCCTTTTTTTCTCCCTTTTTCATTTACTTATGAAATAAAGGAAACGAAAATATTTTAAAAAATAAACATTCCAATGATGATAACTCGCTGGTTTTTATGCTCAAGGCACCGACTGAGAGTTACTCGGCGGAGCGAATGTAATAATAATAATAATAATAATAATAATAATAATAATAATAATAATAATAATAATAATAATAATAATAATAATACATTCATGTAGTATTTACATTTGATTTTCGTTTAGCATCCTGTTTCAGCAGCGAGGCTATGAACACTTTATTGTGATATTAACAACAATATACAACAAATAGGTTTGGAGAACGAGCCTCTATTGTTAATGCAGTTTCTTTAGATTTCTTATATCACTCACTCCGGAATGAATGGCCACTTGTAACAGTACATTATACTTTAGGTCGAGGTCACGTATTATATAGCTTCTGTGCTGAAAAGAGACGCTGAAGTCCAAAACAAGCATCAACATAATAGCAGAACAGAAAAGGAAGAAAAAATATCGTTTTTCAGCTAACAATTTGTCGTCCATTGTTAACGTATTAAATTTTAAAAATATTAGATTTAACACGAAAATTAGTTGAACATCAGTGTATTCCTAAGGATAAAAAATAGCGTGATGTATGCGTAAGAAAAATATTATTGGTTCTCGTATAATTGATAATACTGTGCATATCGTTGTTATTTTAGGGAAAGCAACAATGTTTCTTGACATAAAGAACAACTTAAAACCTTGCCATGAAACTCTACCAATGTAGTTTCCGAAATAATAAGCCCATCTTTTTATATTTTCGTTTGCTGCATTACTTCCTCACATATTGGTATTCCTCACATATTGGTATTCCTCACATATTGGGGATTTTTTTCAAATCCTTTTATAGTTATTCGTAAAATATTTGAGCCACTATCCCTCTGACGATTGCATTTCAATAAAAGTGTAATCACAAAACCCCATTACATACTCTATTTTTGGCATAAATTTTGAACTCCCCTATCCACTTAGGTCGTAAATAAATAAGTGGAAATTTTGATATTATATAAATGACCGTCCTTCCTTTTTTAGCAGTGGAATAAACGAAAGCCTTAAAACATGTTCCATTGTATTATGTTAGAGTTCATATTTGGAATTCACATCTTTAACTTTAGAGACTCTCACACACGGCACTGTATGAATAAATAAAGGGAAATGTTACAACTATAAAAATATTCCCCTTTTCCCACCTTAGAAGTGGACTATTCGGAAACACTAAATCCAATATTTTTATTTAAGAGTTTACATTCGGAATTTCACACCTCCAATTTAAGCGAATCCTCACATTAACCACTTTCTCAATATATAAAGGGAAATTTCACTACTATAGAAATGAAATGAAATCTTTGAGTTTTACGTCCCAAGCTTATGCCAGGTAGGCTAAAGGAAACGGTCATAATGACAATGAATGAAATGGTAGATTGAAGAAAGTGGGAGGAAACGGGAGAACCCGAGAAAATCCAAGCACACGGTGTTTGTCCACCACAAAGCCTACTTAACGCGAACTGGGATCGAACCAGGGACGCCACACCAGAGGTGAACGCACTACCACTGAGCCACCGCGACCCCACTACTATAAAAATCAGGGGGCATGGTGGCTAAATGGTAGAGCGTTCACCTCCGGTGCTTGGGGCCCCTGGTTCGATCCCAGCTCGCGCCCGTGTGGACTTTGTGGTGGGCAAACATCGTGCTTGTGGTTTTTCTCGGGGTTCTAACGTTTCCTCCCACTTTCTTCATTCCATCATTTCATTCATCTCTCATAATCAGCGTCTCCTTTGGCATAACCGGCATAAGCGTGGAACGTAAAACTTAAAAATTTCATTTCATTTTTTTACTATAAAAATCCCCCTTCTCCTCTTCAAGAGAAAAAATCAAAAACGCTGGAACTTGTGCTCCATTAGTTTTATTTAGAGGTTTATATTCCGAATTTTACATCTTTAACCGAAATGAATTCTCACATTCGGCTCTTTGTGAATAAATAAAGGGAAATTTTACTGTTACTGAAATGCCTCTCTTACCCTCTTAGGAGTGGAATATTTAGAAACGCTCAAGTAAGTGTTTAAATTTTAATTTAAAGTTGAAACATTATGCTAAAAATTGTAATTAGTTACGCGGTAATTAAACCATGCCAGTGGACGCTAATAACAACTGAAAATGTCTATGAATAGGTCCCCGAATTTCTTACTTTCTGCATTCATAAAACGATAGTTAACATAATTCGCTTACATTTAATGTAACAGCTAACATTTGAATTGGTGGCATCGGAAGTCTTATGATAGTCTTATGATAGTCTTATGATAGTCTTATGATAGTCTTATGATAGTACCTTCTGCTTTAATTTTATCACTTAACTTATTATCCTTAAGAGTTCATCAAACGAAGTGCTGATCACGCGAAAATAATTTAAAGAACTTCTCTTCGTTATTGCGTAAATCAATAAACATGGAAGACAACTGTAGCTGATAATAAAATAAACTGTTTTCTATGTTGGACTGAAACGCCCGCCCGAGTTTGTTGCGAGCCCGCAGGAGACTTTTCTGCTCGTCTGAACTGGTTGATCTGTGACGCCCGCACGAGTCTACTGCGTGCTCGCAGCAGACCTTTCTGCTCATCTGAACCCAGCCCAAAGGTTACTGTTAACACACGTGGATAAACGACAGCGTATGGACTGGTGTTGCACTCTGGCAGCATGGAATACTCATGAATAGTGAGGGATTGAGTTTAGTGATGAGTTTCGCTTCTAATTTACATTACGACAGATGACCATCACGAGCGTGTGTGGTGGCACCATAGGGATAGACCTAATCAAGATTTCAAGACGCAGTTACAGCAGCTATTGATTGACTTGCTTCAGTCAACGATGCGACGATTCTACGACTCACTTTCAAGCTGCATCAATTCCATATATCAGTGCATAATAGGATGCAGGAGCTTATATGCAACACGTATTACGATCCCACAACCAAACCCGTTTTCGGATTAATCTATTATAATCATTGCAATATAATAATATGGCCTTACAAACTCTCAAGTTTCATTAAATTCGCCCCGTTTCTCCTGTTTTTATTTTTATTTATTTATTTATTTTGGTCCAGTGAGTGCATTGTGTATACAGGGTAACCCGGGATGAAGTAGCAATGCTTTGGAAACGGTAGCATGGATGATTCTAAGCAAACAAGTTTATATTAGCACAGGTCCGATTTTGATCGATAACTGAGGCATAAACAGAAATAAAGATGGAGCGGTAAAACGTAAACAAAAACAGTAACATGTAAACAAAAGGATAATTGTATAAGATTAGAACAGACATTCTAGTGCTAATTGTCTTGGCATTAATTTGTGGGGTAGAAGTATTTAGTATCGGTACATGATAAGTAATTAATGGTATAAAGTACAACGTTAACACATGCTGATCAGTACTGACATGAACGATTGTAGGCAGGTTAAAAGTCCATATAACAGGTCACAGCAGATTTACAAAACTGCTGCCATCGACATCAATGTACTTTTCAGCGTGTCGGAAGATTTTGTGTTGCATTAAGAAGCTCCCATAGTGTTCGTGGATTAACTCAGCAGCATTCATAGTGCGAACTTACAGTTCATCCCTTGTATTCAACCTTTCCCGTTTAAATCTCTTGTTTCATCCACCCCTCATGAACAGAAATCAAGAGTAGTGTGGTCAGGAAAACGAGTTGGCTAAGTAACCAAGATTACCACGACCAATCCATGCTCGAATCACAAACCCAGTGCCGATGATGAACTATATTTTGCCTCAGATATATATTACAGAGCTCCGAAGATCTATAATGAACTCCCACTCCGAATCAAAGATGAAAGTAATTTCAAAACATATAAAAGGCTAATTTTACAGTGGTTAAAAGAATTAAAAAGTGTTTAAAAAACTATTGTTAGCTAAAAGTAAGAATAAACCTCATATGTTACGATAAAAAATAAAACACGAGACTCAGGCTCACACACAAACATTTGCTTATATGAGCCATTTTCTATCTTTTTTAGTCTTTGCATAAAAATACAAAAAAAAATCTCAATATAGAAATAATTGCATTGAATTAAGTTACCCGACACTGGGAGATAGACATGACTTCTGGAAGTCCGAAGTCCTGTCATCTCTGAATACCGGGTACGTTAAACTCTACTAATAAAGGAAATCTAGGAAGTCCGATTTCCTTTAGAGAAGTAATAGCACTTATAAGCAGAAAATGTACTTTTTAATTTCTGTAGCAATTATTTTTCTTATTCTTTTATTTTATTTTCATTAATATTTTGTATATTGTTATTTTATAATTTAATATGTTTATGTATTTTTATGTATATTCTTTAATATATTGGATACATCCAATATATTAATTTTCTTCTTTAAATAAATAAAATTATATATATATAGTAGATTTTTCATAAGAAATTATTTATGGCATGAAGTATATTTGGTAATAAAATGATTTATGAAATATATATGAACAAAATCCCAGGAGTTGTATTCTAAAAATTGTCAGGCAAAAATCATTCCAAAGAGGAAACAACCTCTTGTTAATATTTGGATAAGAAAAACTTACGCAACTCCCGCCGTGTGGACTTCGTGGTGGGCAAACACCGAGCTCGTGGGTTTTCTCGGGGTTCTCCCGTTTCCTCCCACTTTCCTCATTCCACCATTCACTCATTTCTCATTATCACGTCTCCTTTAGCCTAACCGACATAAGCGTGGAACGTAAAACTTAAAGATTTCATTTCATTTTTCATTCTAAGATTAATAGTAAAATATGCATTTATGAAACATGAAAAATCGAATGAGTCAATTTTGAGAAAACTGTCTGAAAAATATTCACCTTGGTTTGCATACGCGCCTTTGGCGCGGGAGACCCGAATTCAATTCCCGGCGGGAGCTCATGTGGTTCGGATTCCACGTTAATCAGTAGGTCCACGTCTCATATAACCTCGCTGCTGAAAGGGACGCTAAACTAAAATCATCTGAACTCAATAATAAACTATCCCTTACGGATTTTTAATGCTATACCGTAGAGCTGTTAACTAAACATTTATTTATGAAATGTGAATAAACTTGCCTGATTCACTTTTGAAAAAATTGTCCGAAAAGAAATTACCCTCAAAGGGAAAGAACCACTTCTGAACTACGCAAAAAAAAAAAAAAAAAAAAAAAAAAGGACCGCGCAAAAAAAGAAAAAAATGTCATAGGAATATTACTGAAATTTCCATTTTTAAAATGTAAATGAGATCGTTACAGTAGTTTCTGAAAAGTCCACAACTGTTTACTTTTACTTTTCAGTAAACTACCCTTATTTTTCTTGTTAGCCCTCCTCTTAGGGAATGCCGGAAAATTTACGCTTGAACTTTATGTCCTCTAGATAAGTGTACATAGAATGGGACCAGCAGACATACCACCATCCATAACCAGTATTTCGATATGTAGGGTCCGAAAAGTATATGTCTCGAACTCAATTCCTCCTCTCCTATCGCTGCTCGTTAGTAAAAAGGTACGAAAAACGAATGAAAAATATAGTATGGAGATTTCATGTGACGATAAAATGTCTTCTCACGTTAGTCTAAAACTGCCATACCATTTTCGAACCTCTTTAACATTTTATTACTTATAATTGTTGCAACTTCGTGCGTCAGGACTGATATTTAGACTAAATGGTTGATTCCGAAATTCAGTATAACATAAATTTATTAATGGCTTAAAATAATGAATGTGAAACTTCCTATAAGTTCTTATTTGTTTGAAAATTATATTAAAGATTTTCAGCATTTCATTGTTTAAAGATGTTTCATTCGCACAAGCTGACCTTCGAAGATTTTGCTTTCTCTGTAGCAAAGAAAGAACGAGACTTTGCGTGATCATTTCTCATATGATAGGGACAGTGGACTAAACTTAGCAGCGGTAGAAGAATCAGGATGTTAAACCAATAATTTTCCCTAGTTGTCTTTCTCAGTAACAGTGTCTTGAATAGCAAATTTTATTTCATAACTTTTCTTTAACAAGGTTGGTCCTATCATCAATTTCCACGATCTACATCTCTTTTCTTAGATGCAATACCATAGTAGTTAAAAGAGGAGGTCTCTATAGAAAACTAAAAAAAGAAAAACTTTCTTGTTATCTGTGTTCCTGCTCTCAATCAAAATTTTTACTAATTTTTGAAAGTTCAATGAAACTATTGCAATCTGTGCTGAAACGTATTTATAAAGATAACCAAGAAATTTCTGTCGCCTTTTCTGGAAGTCTGTAGTCAATTGGCCCTCACACCGTGAGTTGAATGCGAATTTAGATAAGCTGAAGGTCAGTTGTTGGTTTGGGTATATCCTACATACTACCTGATTGTGACAGTTCTGTTACACCATGAACTTCCGTAAGGACAGAGTGAACATGGAACTTCCACAGAGCGTCATAAGGGTGTGTATACTATATGAGTTCAAACTGGGGTGAAACGCCGCTGCAGCGAGACGGAAGATATTCCAGGCCTTTGATGAGGGTGTCGTGACTACACGGACAGTGCAGCGGTGGTTTAACAAGTTCAAGAACGGTGACGAAACACTCGAAGACACACCACGTGCCGGAACACAAACACGTGTACAAAATGAAGATCATCCGGCAGCAATTGGGGCGAACAGTGGCCAGACATTGAGTGAGACTACAATTCAGTGTGAGTGGAGAAACCATCGGCAGCACCAACTTTGGAAGCACTACAAGTTGGGTCAATCGGTCCCACATGATTTCACTCCGGGCCAGAAGGCAACGCGAGCAGACACCTGTGTTTCTTTGCTGTCTCGTCTGAGGAAGGAGCTATTTCTGGGCAGGATATTGACATGTGATGAGAAGTGGGTCCATTACGAAACTCCACGGCGCCGTCATCATTTGTTAGCATTCCATGAACTGGTTCCAAATCAGCCGAATCCAGCACTGCACCAGAAGTAGGTCCTCCTGTGTGTTTGCTGGACTAATCTTGGCATCGTGCATCGGAAACTGCTACCAGCTGGTCACAGCATCAACGCAACTGAGTACTGTCATCTGTTGAGTCATGTTCAAGAAAAACTAAAAACTCTGGAGCCACTACTTCTGAATCGCAAAAGGGTCCTCCTGTTGCAGGACAACGCTAAGTCCCATGTAGCTAGGATAACCCGGGACACCACTCCATGCCTTGGATTGGAAACACTATTGTATCTCCATACTCCTCGGACATTGCACCGTTCGATTATCACCTGTTCCATTCCTTGAACAATCACTTTGTAGGGCGCCAGTTTAAATCCCTAGTAGAGGTGTAAAACGTACTTTATACTTTCTTCGCTTCACGGGCCACCAATTTCTACTGCGTATGGCCTTTCGAACCGAAAACATGGCCTTTCAGAGTGTTGGCAGATGGTCGTCGATGCTGATAGGGACTATTTTGGATCTTCCAAGTACGTCTTAGGCAACAAATCGATGTCCAAAAGTGGTGGGTGTAAAAGCGACACAACTTTCTTGGTTAATTTTATAATAGTATTGTTTTCCCCTTATCAAGAGGAACTAAACTTCCTGACTCTTTCTAGCTACGCGATTTGTTTGCGATTTCATTAAACTCGGTGAAAGTCCGAATAAACCTGAGAATCATAACACAATGCATAAATGCATATTGTTATCATTCTTCGCATAGTAATTCAACGTAGATACAAATTTGAATTAACGAACATGAATATCACAAAAAGATAATAGTATGGTTTGCTAATAGCATAGCTAAGATGTTAAATCAGCCGTTCTAAAGCGTCGAAACTGCCAGTCATTTACTTACACAACTTTCCTTTCTTCTGCTCTATTCGACGGAAACTACTGTAATTTCCTTCTGTATTTTAGAGTATACCACATTTGGCTTAATCGCTATAAAAATATGATTCATTGTTTATAAAATAATAGAATTCAATTCACGTTGCCTTCAGACCCCTAGCCGGCCTGACTTCTTAGGGGAAGCAGAAATATAATGCAGAACTGGCAATGGCAAAGGTATCAAGGAATACCACAGGGGGCCGCGGTGGCTCAATGGTAGAGCGTTCACCTCTGGTGCTTGGGGCCCCGGTTTCAAAGCCTGCTCCCGCCAAGTGAACTTTGTGGTGGACAAACACCGTGTGCGTAGGTTTTCTCGGTGTTCTCCCGTTTCCTCCCACTTTCTTCATTCCACCACTTTCATTCATTTCTCATAATCACCGTCTCCTTTAGCCTAACCGGCATAAGCATGGGACGTAAAACTGAAAGTTTTCATTTTTCAAGGAATACCACAAAACTTTTCAAGTATAAATTGCTTATGTAATCTGTTTTTACAAAGATGTACTATACTGAAGAATATTTTAGAATAATTCAGTCAATATATACATTAACCCGGAAGAAATCATAACAAGCTGAAATTTTGTACATACCTTTGGGAAGGTGTATATTACAGCCCACTAAAAGTCCTGAAATATCCGGTGACGATTTGGCCGCCATATTGCAAAATGACCGCCAAACCTTGGCTTTTAAAGGTAATAGCTCTCACATTGTATTTAAACTATTGATGTTATTTTAACTTCATTCGAATAACAAAGGACTACGCTAACAGAAACGTTCCAGCCTACTACACATGGGGGAAGTAACGGATAGATTTATTTTTTAAAGAAAAGTCCCCAAAATTTCCCTTCCGATTACTTTTTCTTAATCAGTTGACAATCTTATCCTCGGAAAGTAGCAATTAAACACATTACGTACACTATTATTATTATTATTATTATTATTATTATTATTATTATTATTATTATTATTATTATTATTATTATTATTATTATTATTATTATTAACTATTCTGCCTTTCGGCAGGTCCTGGGACTAACGAGGATTTTTTTTTTCAATTTTAGATTTTGGCCTGGAAATGTTTCTTCCACTTTTGTCGATCTTCAGCTTCCTCTTTTAACTCCCAATATTTTCTCCTATCTTTCAAATCATCGATTAGCTGTGTTCTTCTTCCTATTCCTCGCTTCCCTTCCATCTTTCCTTATATGGCGGTGTGAAGAAGACAATTTCTTCGCAAGATGTGTCCAATCCAATTGGCCTTTTTACGAAGGATGGTAGCTAGAAGTGTCCTCTTTTCTTCTGTCCGTTTTAAAACATATTCGTTTGTTGCTCTCTCTGTCCATTTTTCTTCTCTATCTTCCTCCAACACCGCATTTCGAAGCTCTGCAAATATTCCCTCTCTAACTTCCGTAATGTCCAAGTCTCTGTACCATACAGTCCAATGTTCCATTGACCAACTTCTTCTTAGGTCCAATATTGAGCCTGCTAGTTAAGAGTGATCCTTTCTTGTTGAATGCTTCTTTAGCTATGGCAATTCTTGACCTGATCTCTTTGGTGCAGTAAGCGTCTCTGGTCAAAATACTTCCCAGATACTTGAAATTATCGACCTCAAGTTCTCCTTGTTCTACTCTGATCCGTAAGAGTGTGTTTCCACGGAATATTCTCATGACTTTCGACTTTTTGATGTTAATTTCCATTCCATACAGTTTTCCATTGTCAACTATTTTGTCAATCATATCCTGTAGTCCTCATTTGGTTTTAGCTATTATAACTGTATCATCTGCATACCTGATCTTGTTAATGATCTGCCCTCCAATACTGAAATCTCCAATTTCCATTAATGCTACCTTCATTAAATATTCACTGGAAATGTTAAACAATTGGGGCGACAAACTACATCCTTGTCTGACTCTTCTTCCAATCTCCACACTATTGGTTTCTCCTTCATTCAAGCGCAGCTTCACTCGTTGTCCTGTGTACAGGTTTTGAATGAGTCGTCGATCTTTCCAGTTGACTCCGATTTTTTTAAGTATTTTCAGAAGTTTCGTCCAATTCACTCGGTCGAAAGCTTTTCGCCAGTCAATGAAGCACAAACACAACTCTGTGACAGCATGTAATTCATGTCTCCAAGAGTTTGCTGCAATTTTCTTGAACTGAAAATTTTAGAAGGAACTTTTCCCTGCCAGGTTTAATAACAGTAACATATATTTCTTCAATTGCTAATGTGGCCAAACGTATAATCAGATCAATATCTTCCCCAATAATTGATACTGGATCTGGCTGTTTAAGACAGAGTTTTATTGCTGTACGCACAATCTGAGTATCTGCATCTCCAGAGGCTTGAAAAACACTGATATTAGCAGCCATGAGATGCTTTAAAAGTATTTCAATAAATCTAGATTTGTTCTTCAGATTCGCAAAGAACACTTGAGATGTGACAACTGGCGTTGAAGAAGTAAACGTAACAGTTGGGAAATGTAGCTTGAACGCCTTATTCACTCCATGCCTTTGACAGTCTGATTCATATTCATCAAACACTACCTTTGCAGTTCCACCATAATGTCGAGTGATATAAGTTTCATATGAATTTACCACGTCAGCAAATGTACTATTTTGGGGCCATACGACGCGATGTAAGAGAAATCCTTCATCGATTACACGTCTTCCTTTATCATAACGGTCTACTTCCACCTCACCAAGGGGTTCTAAAACTTCAAACAATCATGATTTCTTTCTTTTTCTTAGTCCAAAGTAAATCAAACAGCGAAAATGGTTAGGGTGACAGCGCAGATACTCGGAGAGATTCTCATTCCTTTTAGTCACTCCAATAATATGATTGAAAAATTGGCTTATGTTGACTAGAATTTGTATGGTATTCACTTTTATACAGCTAATTGCTGCTGAGAGCGGAAGAACTGTAGCAGCCTTTTCAACTTTACGTCATGAAAATTCTTTCCAGTCATACTCAAAACACCATGCTTGCCAATATCAATAGCTTCATCGCAGTTTATAGTTGTCACGTACTGCCCCAGCAGGTATATTAGCAATATGATTATGTTGTGGAAAAGGGTTACGTGCATCCATACAGTCCAATACTTTTTTCATATCATCATTATCCCGTTACTTACGTGACTCACTTAACTCAATGTGTTGTTCAATGAAGTGAGAGAGACATTGCAGGATTTGCTTAAACTATCAACAATATGAGCTATTGCTAGGGATGTTGAGATCCGCTTTATAACTACGCTATAACACACACCTCTTCCGTGTGTGGCACGTCCAACACATTTCATGGCTCGCATACGAACCTGTTCGATGGTCATGTCTGTTCGTACGCCAATCCAAAACTTGCTAGTTCTTCATAGTGAAATACCCCTGACTCGTGAAGATGTCAAATTCATATTGCCTCATCTGTTTTTGAAAGCTCATCATTTCTGTAAGATACAAGTGAGCACACTTGGCATAATTTAAATGTCCAGCTGCGTGAAAATGAGCAAGATTTCCTTCATACATTAAAGATGTAGCTGCCAATCCCCACTTCTTTCTGCGCGGATATAGCTTCGAATCACTTGTATATGATAGAAGTATTGGACCCAAAATTTTGAACTACGACTAACAGCGCTAGCTGTTTCTAGAAATTCCACGAGTTCGGTATATATAATTTTCAAATCAGAGGAATTCATTACATATTTGGATTTCGTCCAGTTCTTTTACTAAAACTTCGATAGTGGTGCTACTTTGTTCATCCAAAGGATACTATTATGAGAAATATACACTACTGAAGCAGCTTGAGTAATGAAATAGACACGAAACGCACGCGAATAGAACTAATCAGTCAGCATGCTTTCTATCGAATTTTGAACATACAGAAGGCATATTCCTCAATACCACTTCCATTCATTATGTAACCAAGGGAACTCATATATGACATTAAAATGTGAAAGCCACCTAATCATATAACCATTGAGGACAACTCGTATGTAACTGCAAGAATGTCACAAGCTTTTACAAAAGATGATAGTGAAATTGATTTACTACACATCCAAAGCACATCTGCAAGACTGCCATGAATTATATTTCTTTGAATTTAAAATCTGAAGGATCTATAGCTGAAATCTTTTGAAGGCCACGTCCTTCAATTTTGTTCTATGTTCGTATTGGAATGTTTCCAAACTACCCTGTGTAGAGCGGAGGTGTCGACTCCCACATCTACTTAATTGGTCCACAAGGAATCACACTGGAAACAGGTGTAATGCACCGAATGTCACCCAAAAAGTATAAAAAGGTACCGCGACCATCGAGAGAATGGATATTTATGTCTGCATTGTCAAAGACAAATTGCTGAAAATCATTCTGCTTTAAACCCAATTCTTGTTGTGCAGTTACTGATGATTTATACAACGCTAGTTCTGCATATGATGCAGATAATCGCGTGTTATACAATACATCAATCAAATGTTTGGATCCAAATTTCCTATGCAGATACGCAATCAGTGTTATTTGAATTAGTGGAAAGAAATGATCGCGGTCTAGTGATTGACATTACTGTATGAGCTAGAACTGCACTGTACACTTACGTTTAGTATATGTAAAGCTACTGTGACGACTTTTCATGATGTTCTCCAAAAGTACATGCCGAGTTTCAGGTTCAACAGATGATGGATCCTGTAGAAAATCATCTGATGAAGGATACACATCAATATTGTGTTGCTGTGAACGGATGTATTTATCAATAATATCTCAGGCTTCAATACAATACGAAGACGTTCTTCCTTCATGCTAGTCAGTCGCTGTGAGTACCACTGATCAGACAAAACCTGGTGTCCATTTCTCTTTAGGCATACTTCTGTTCTTTTATCTGGAGCATTAACAATAAGTAAATTTTCACCAAAGTAATACTTAAGATTTTTCTGTAACGTTTTCTCGGACATACACTCTGTAGGATGTAGTAAATACTAAGCACATTTTTTTTTCAATAACTGGGATAAGGTATACTGACACTAATCATTATCTTCCAAGAAATCAAACAACTTTGTATATGCTGTTACACGATGTTCATTCTCCAGCCTGTTTTTCAGCCTGTTTTTTGTTTTCCCTCTTTTGAAAGAGAGATGCATAACGCAGTCCCCCACAGCGACTAAATCAGTGACGTTCATAAAACGGTTTGTAATACTTTCACACCTCTTATCATTCCGCGTTTCGGCAGCTTCCAGAATATAGACCTTGACAGGAATAGTTCACTACGGATACAGCTCTCTTGCGTAGCCGTTTCTTCAGTTCAACACCTTGTATCACACAACTTACCACAAATATACAATGCTTTTTGAAGTCAAAACTACAATATGCTGACAAAGATCATAAATTTGGAAGTTTATTTGCAGAGCTGTTTATGGCAGCTCCTACACTGTCTTCTCGTGTATAGTTTTTACATCTATATATATAAAAGAGAACGCACAAATCCTTTGTGAACTCATCACGCTAATACGGCTGAACCAATTTCTTTCATTTTTGGGGGGTTATTAGGATTTGGACCCTAGATGGTTTTTATCATATCACTTTAATTTTTAATTACCAGTGTCTTGAGATAATTGACCATTCAAGTGTCCATACGTACAAATCCTTTGTTATTAGTTCATCATAGGTAAAAATAAACGTATTTATATGCAACCCGCATAACCATGTGACTCGGCGGGTTAACATAAATGACAGGCGCTATAATTTTAACATTTACTGCAATTTGAAAGCGAAAAAGTAAAAATTATCTAAGTAACAAAGTTTATTGCGTTCCGGGGTGACCGCAGCGAAGCGGGGTGAACGCTGCTAGTGTTACATGAAGTCTTAAACTTGATTGATTTTTAAGGACTTCATATACATTTTCTTTCCGTCGCATGCTGCTGTTTCTAAAAGTATCCAACCCTCTGATTGCAATAATAGTTTTACCATCACACAGAGATTTTGAACATAACAAACACAACACATTATAATCCATGGTTGCTAATACATGCACATAAAATCTTTCCAATTACACAATCACAAAAACCACTTATTATTTAAGTATGTATTTAAACTTCTTAAAAGACTTATGAAACCAACCCGTCAACGTTAGTGTCTGAGTTTTTAACAAAAGAAAAACTCCAAGTCTTTTCTTGAAACGTTTTGCCTGAATTGTCCCGAAATGCAGCGAGAAAAATAACACACAACTGTAATCAAATGTTGTTCTGCCATCACAAACCAGATCAAGCAAAGTCATATTTTACAAGCATGAACACAAGCATTTTGTTCGTTTAACAACTAATCAGAGGTTCAGTACTGGAAAATCCTGCAAATGATTCTCCTCCTTTCTAAAGTGGTTTTCAAAATACACTAGTGGTTAAACGCAGGATAATAATGTTTCTAGTACGAACGTTCTTCCTCCTCTGTCGCATTAGAAAACAATGTTCCTGATGAGTAAACAAAGATACACAACTCAACCGGAATCAATGTTGCCAAATTTACAATAAAATAAAAGATTTTTCATTATTGACGTCCCGCAGCGGAAGTTAACACAAAACAACGGGCCTTAAAAATGCGCTCTATAAAGTCAAGTAGTAGTACTTAATGAAGTTTTATTTGTTATTGCGGTTCTATCACTATGATTTCAATAAAACTTGAATGTTATATTGTGTGTATTATGATGTATTTAATGTAAGCTAAATTGCTACTCTCAGAGGACAAGATTGTCAACTGATTAAGAAAAAGTAACCGGAATAAAGGAAACTTTGGGGATTTTTTAAAATCCCTCTATTACGTTCCCCATGTGTAGTAGACTGGTAAATGTATGTAAGCGTAGTCCTTTGATATTCGAATGAAGTAAAAATAACATCAATAGTGCAAATAAAACGTGAGTTATAGCTATTAAAATGAAAATCAGTTATTACCTTTAAAAACTACGCTTTGGCGGCCATTTTCTAATATGGCGCTCAAAACTCTTCACGGGATATTTCAGGGCTTTTAGTACGTTGTTATATATATCTTCGAAAGGTATGTGCAAATTTTCAGCTTGTTATGATTTTCTTGTGGGTTTACCTCTCTTTGTTGTCTAATTTTATTGGACTAGTGATTTATTGAACTTGAAGATAAAAGTAAAAACAAAAATATTCAATCAAGTATAAAGACAACGAATTTAAGAAAGGCTATCAACGTAGCGCGTATACACTGAAGAAAGCAGACGGCACAATTCTCACGGATATGGATAGTATTTCAAACATATGGAAAGATTTGTATCGTAATTTGCTCAACACGCAGACAAAAAATAATGTACTGTGGAAAAAGTGAAATGCATCCTGCAGAATTCCAGAGTCTACCCGAACAGAAAAAGAAATTGCTATAAAGGAATTAAAGAAACACAAATTTCTTGTGTAGACAAAATTCCGGCCGAGTTAACTTTAGCTGGAAGAGAATATTGTGGAACGAGACACACAAACTCATTATCTTCTTTATGGAACAGTAAGAAATTGCTTCAAAAATGGATTTATTGCTCCAATTCACGAGAAAGGCGACAAGTTTGATTGTAATAATTTGCATGACATCTCTCTTTTGTCAACACTATAAAATTCTATCAAGCATTCTATTGACAAGATTGACTACTTATGTATATAAAATTATCGAAGATTATCAGCGCTGATTTAGGCGAAATCTATCAACTATCGACCAGCTATTTATCATTTGTCAAATATTTCAAAAGGAATGTGAATACAATACTACAATACATTAATTATTTATTGATTTCAGAAAGACGTATAACTATGCTAGAAGGAAAACATTGCACAACATTCTTACCGAATTTAGAATACCGAGAAAGTTATTAAGTTAGTTAGGTTAAGATATGTTTGAACGAATACCAAAGTAAAACGTAAGTAGGGAAATACTTGTACACGATCTTTCACGTCAGGAATGGCCTAAACAAAAAGACGCATTTTTGGCAATATTATTCAATTTTGTTCTGAAATGCGTTATAATGAAAATCAAATATAGTAAACAGGGCCTACAGTTGAGTGAAACGCATTTGGTTAAGGTTTATGCTCATGATGTAATTTTGATGGGAGTGATATAAGAATAACAGAAATAAATGTAGATGTTTTATTAAACATCTGAATGAACATCAGTTTAAAAATAATTGCGAAGTAAACCAACTACATGCAAGTTCTCCATGACCGTAATACTGCAAATTATTGATCCGTAAAAATATCAGTCAAGTCAATTTCGTTTTGCAGTGTGAAACTACAGTAGACTTCCCAACTGATTTGATACCCCGACTTGAAATACTACATCTGTAACTACTTTAGTATTAGAAGAATAAGATCATAGATAGAACCTGTTCCTCGGACACTGAATCCATAACAAAATTCATTACTCGTTATCTCTTTTGACATTTCTGCTCTATATGGATTACAATTAAAACCAGAAGTTGCTGATGTTATCACTTTTGGTTGCCATAAAAATAACAAAATCAGAGAATAATCATATATTTGGTACTGAATCCATATCAAAAATCTACTTTTTGCAAACTATCTCAAAGCCATAAGCGTCGTTGGACCACTGATGGGCAACTAGCGACATCTCTCCAAAAATTGACGGCCACGCAGCGACGATCCGCGGTGGCACCACTTCCGTTTCAAAAATTATACCACCAGCGGCAGGGACGCGACGAAACGCCAATGAACAACAAAATTACTCCCTCAAAATATGTTAAATCGCCTATATGCGTGATTTGTTTACAATGAGTCTAAAAAAACAATAAAATGAAGTGAAAAAAGTGCCCGGGATGGGCACGAATCACCAATCTTTTGATTATTAGGCGCGTGTTCTTCCGACTTGGGCACAGACGCCATGAAGAAAACGTCGCTTGTAGAGGGATATATCGTTGAGGTATTTTTAATTTGGCTAATCAGAGTGCTCCTGTAACCGTGTATATTCGACGATAACCTTTTGGGATCAGATCAAGTCTACTAACCGTGTAATTTTATAACAAAATGACGCGCCTCTACTTATATGATTTTAGAGAGAAGGGAGGAAGAGCGGTACCTATACCGCAGCTCCCTCTATAAAATCCGTTGCGCCGATACGTCCCAATCCTGAAACTTTTTTTTTTTTAATATAGATAGCGTTTGAGTTTCTCTAAACGTTTTTTAACCGCTGTTGATATATCTTATAGTTTTCGAACTAGGCAGGCTCAAAGTTACAATTTTCTCGATTTCGGCGTCTCGTAACTTTGAAACAATACGTTTTTCGCCTTATGTTGATATGGACCTTTTTTATTGTTTAGGTGTGAGGATTTCACCAGACGATTTTGGTCACATAATAAATGAACACATAATAAACATTTATAATAATAATCTCATGCACATGCAGAGCCGTAGCTAAGGGGGGAGGCAGCGGGGCGCCCGCCCCGGGCGCTGATACCAAGGGGGCGCCGAACAAGCAAGAAGAAAGAAAAAGTGGTGTTCGACATGAATAAAAGATGAGTCATCCCCCAGAAAGTATTGGCGCCCTATTAGATAAATATTGCTATCGGTTATCAATGAAATACGTAGATTTTTTAAAAATTTTCTTGCTCGCTTCGCTCGCAATCCAAAAGTTTAAATAACTCACAACAAGTATTTACTTATTACTTAAAGAGTTATTATAGATGGTTTCTTAATGACATGGGTATTCAAGGTGCCGAGTAATGACTTATAGTGTACGCAGGAGCAATTTCAAAATCAGAAACGAGCAAAGTCGTGTTTGACGTTTTGACAGTGATGAGTTTGCTCAGTTCAAATGTTTTTTCTACCCATTCGAATTAATCACGACGCACAGTGGAGCCAAAGCACTGAATTCTTGGCAAAAATAAGAATTCGCAATATGAAGCAGAAAATTGAAAGAAAACCAATTAGTTCGGTGTGTGCAGTGGCTACAATAATGTTTTTTTCGATATTATATCATCAAAAACATAGAGTTTTACCTCATAAAAGGAAATATTCCTTATATTCGCGCCTAAATTATATAACAGATTATATGATTGGCATAAACAAACGCGTGGGCAATAGGCTTTGATTTATCAATTTACGATTGGCTTACATTCTTACGCATTAAAGGAAAAAGTGTACTTATTCATTTTACAACTGAAGAGTACTAAAATTTAAGAAAAGTTTTTGCTTCTCAAAATTATTTCAAAGTTGTGGAGGATTCTTTACGACAATGAAGATGCAAGGACGCTTCAATATAAAAATTATCTCATCCCAAGTTCTCGATGTGAATATATTATCAGATATATTAAACATACTATGATTTACAAGCACCAGTAACCTGTTCAGGTTGTTTTATATATTGCATCCATTACGTGAGCTCATTTCAGGGCTTGATTGGAACAGTCTGACCTGGAGCGAGCTGAGGCTCATTACAGTTGATTCCAATGTCACTTCTGTGTACGCATCACAAAAAACACAAATACGGAATTGATCAATACCATTTTTAATATAATTCTACCTTATGGTCCATAGATTGTTTAGCAAACATTGGCGTTTCAAAATGTCGCTACCATTAATCAAATATGTTTGACTAGAGTTTGGTTCTATTGGTGAATGCCAGGGAAGTATGACTAGATGTTGGAAATAAGATGGGTTGTGGGGACGAAGCCCCAAACGAGGTCTGGGGGCAAACTTTCCAGAATCGGCCTATATTCAACTTTGTTACTGCGTGCATGGGGATCACACGTCTAATAACCTAACACTTGTTCTCACATTCAATTCAAAAGCTCAATTCAATTCACAGCTCAATTCAAAAGCAGCATTACATCCAGAATCCGGTTTTCCTCAAACATTTTCATGCTCTATATTTTCCAAAAGTGCAAATATGTGCAGGTTTTCTCTTTGCATACAGTAAGAACAATGTTTCCGCTACGACATAGGGTATATTCAAAATCTCAGATATATTTTGCCATATTTTCTACTAAGATGCCACTCTATCGTTTGACCATAGTTTATATGCTTTCACTACCACAGCATCTTCCAAATATATTAAGTAGGGGATTATCATAGGGATATGATAATGATGTAAGCATCATTCCAAATATGATTATGGACTACACATCACATCAACATTCTAAACATACAAAACGATACATACATGTCGGTCGTGTCACCATGTTTACCAGCCACTGAATATCTACACGCAATGTAGGAATAGTCGCATTCAAAGTCAATTTCCTATCTTCTGTCACTAAGCAGCGCCTCTCCGGCTACGGCGGATAATCAAATTTACACGTTCCATGAGTTCATTGTAAACTGCTACCACTTCTTTTCCTTCACACTATCTTATATGTACACTATTAAGGTTTCATTATAACAAATTATATCGAGTCAATCTTTTACTTCATTTTTCGAGTTTTTGCTAAGAATTGCCTGGTTTGGCCCCAGTGTGCGATGGTGAGAATGAAGGTATGAAAGTGAAAAGAGTGAAGACACACATTCAAGCTGCTGTTTGCGCGGGAATATTAAACATAAAGGTAAACGACGGGAACAATAACGTTTTCGAACTTCAAGCAGTTGTAGAATAGGGGCTTAAGGAATCAAAACTTAGCCCAATGAAGTTCGACTTTTTCAGACACTAATCACTACCAATGATTTACTTTTAAATCCTATTGACATATCAAATGCTTCCAATTTGGTGGAATTTATTGTGGTCATTTTTTCAACTTTTTGTACCGCCAGCATATTATTTTATGCATACGTGTCTAGTTGTGTGATGTTTTTATCTATCTACATACAAAAATAACGTATATACATACACTCGTTATATATGTACGTGTTAGTGTATTTTATTGTGTTAATTCATAATAAGTACCTTAAATTCGGAACTTTCATTCATTAAGAAATTACTATAATTTCAGACATATTTAGTAGCCAAAGTATATTTTGGATTTTAAGTACAAACATTGAACATATTCTTCACCTCCATCGATGAGTATTTAGAAGTTCACAAAGAAGGGTCCTTCTGAATTTCCATTACATTTCACAAAATATTTTACCGTGAAAAGATCGAAACTAAAATGCTATTGATGTGGTCATATACTACCACACCAATTAAATAGTTTACAATTATTACTGGAAATTAATTACCCATTTCGAACATTTAAATGCACATAGTTTTTAATGTATTGAAATTTAATTTCTTATCAATAATATGAAATGTTGTAGTAGTAACTTTCAATAACTGTTCTCCTAATGAATCTGTATACAACCAAAGGTAGTTTTGTCAAGTTTAACAAAAAGTCCAAAATTAGACTCTTGAAAACAGCTCTTATTTGAAAAAGGATACATAATGATCGTTTTTGATTGTTGCAATGGTCTTCCAAGAAGATTAATAAAAATTCAGCGTAGTATAACAAGAAAAGCTGCTTTTCTTTTATATATATTTAATGATTGGTAAGGTGAATGTAGGGGGCGCCAAATTCTACTTCACCCCGGGCGCCGAAATCTCTAGCTACGGTTCTGTGCACATGGCTGGCGATAGTTCGTGTTAGCCCCTTCGCGATTCTCCAAAATGAAGTCCTCGCTGCTACGCGGTGGTAACTTCAACACTCCGACTCTAGATATCTCTTTCGACTCGAAAACTCTGCCGCCAGTGGCACACTACCAGTAATCCTTCGACGCGTCGCTATAGAGACGATCGACAAGTGGGCCACTATAGATCTATGTTGGCGACGTTTACGGCATGGGGTATTTTGCGTCCCTTCTATTATGGTATTGTAATAAAATAAAATTAGTTTCACCATTTACGGTTTTAACAGACAGATGAAAGCCGTAACAAAACTCATTCTTGGGGCACTGAACCTATATATGAAACCATTTTCATATCTCTTAGCATTTTTGCTCTATGGAAATAAGTACTAAAACTAGAATTGTTAGTAAGTTCCAACCACTTCCGATTCTCATAGAATGTTGTGGGTGATGATGGTATCTTCTCTTGAGAACTGAAATCTGCTTGTCGCTATTTATTAAGTTTTTGTTCTATGGCGATAAACATTAAAACCAGAAACGGTTGATTTCTACTGCTTCCGATGTGAAAAGAGGGTTAACTTAAGATTTGGGATCGAGTTGTAAAAGAACGCTTCTCGATATCTCTCACCCTATTTGCTCTTGAAAATCAATATTGGAACCTGAATCACAAGTAAGCTGCAACCACATCCGGTTTAGGTAGAGTGTCAGAAAATAAAACACGCTTGTCGCTATCTATTACCTTTTCTGTTTGATAGCGATGAATGTTGAAACCGGAAATAGTTTACTTCTACCACTTCTGATTTGAAAAGAAGATCAACGGAAGAGACAGAGCCTATTCTTCGGATGCTGAAATAATTGAAAAAGAAAACGCTTATGGATATTTTTACGGTTTTTGCTCTATGGAAATTATTGAAACTGGGTGTATAGTAAATTTTAACTACTACTGGTTTAGGTAAGGTAGTACACATGGCGATGATATGTTTTCTTAAGACTCTGAATCGAATGCAAAAAAAAAAAAAAAAAAAGGCGGTATCGATTGCCTTCTTTGCGAAAAACATTGAAACTAGAGAAGTCTCATTTAACAACTTCCAGTTTGAATAACACGTTAACAGAGGAGATGAACCAAATTCTTGGGACACAGAATTAATTGCGAAAAACGCTTCTTGATATCTCCTACCATTTTTGCTCTCACACTTGCAGACAGACAGACAGACGAACGCTGGGACAGACATAGTCGTTCTATAAGACTACCAAGACAAATGCATCACGTAGTTTGGAAGTCTAATATCACTTTCGACAAATGAGTACTTTCTAGAATCTATAATCAGCATTAATACACCAAATCCATATGCACGAATAAAATGAATATCGACTTAAAGCAGGGGTTTTGTGTTATTATTCAATCCAAAATAATATGTCTTCGGAAATTCTGTAGAAAAGTTGAAGCCTAAAATACAGAAAACGATAATTATGTATGTTGTATTGTAGTGAATGGAGAAATATATTGGAAGGAAAATATATTATTCAAAACAGGAAATACATTGGAAAGTCACTTGTTTTTGGGGAAGAACTTAGACTTAAAGAATTTGACAATAAAATTCTAAGGCAAACCTTCGGATACAAGCGGAATGCGGAATGACGGAAATTTCAAAACGAAGGTAACTGGATACCATTTGCATAACGTTGTTAGGGTCATCAAGTTTGGAAGACTAAGGCAGGCAGATTATATAGCCAGAGTGGAAGAAAGTAGGAATTCTCTCAAAGTTTTAACTGAAATCACAATGGAAGAAACGGCCATTACGAAGGCCGATCCACAGATGAAAGGACAATATTAATATGGATTTCGCAGTAATAGGAATACAAAGCAGAATCTAGAGCCAGTTGGCTAAAGACAGAAGTCACTAGAGAGCTTTCCTGAATACAGCATTGAACCTCCGGATTCCATAGGCCATAGAGCTAGTGAGACTAACATGGTATCAACGTTATATACCTCGTAGAACATTTTATTTAGAACTTGTATATACAGTTAAAACTTTTAGAACTGAACTGTCGCCAGACAGAAGGAGCAGAAATGCAGCCTTATTGGAAATGCAGCTAGAAGCTTCAAACAAGTATACAGATACTTGAGCGAGCAGCTAGGAGTTTCAATTCAGAATACATATATTTGCTGGAAGAGTTCCGGAATAAGGAAAGAAAGAAAATGAAGTTATAATTCGTTTAACTTTGTTGATTACTTCATCGCTTTTTATAACTACTGTATTAGTTGATGTTCACTGAAACCTGTATAAGGCAAAAATGTGAATTTCTTGACGTTAAAATCATTAATTACTAAATATGATAAAATAGTAGTTCTATTATGGTGCAAAAGGATAAGTGTCGAATCTCCCGGAGTGTTGTCTTTTTCCCCTGTTTGGAAGAATTGAAGAACGATGCCTTGCCATCCTTCCCCCCTTCCACTCTGTGGTTGATAGAAGATAACTTTTACTAAATTATTTTACTATAGTGCAATTATTTTTCTTTCGTTGTTACATTTCTTTAAATGAAGGTGGAATAGCAATATTTCAATATTGCCGTACATGTTACTAATTAGCGGAACTCAATGTGGTTTGTCTCAAAATTTGGTTCGTCTAGAGGAATACGTGGACTGGACTCTTCTCTTCCTTATTCTTTTTTCCACCAGCACCCTTTGTGCCGGTCTTGACCATTTACCGTTGCTCAATAAAAAAAATTAAACCCTTCACCTCTTATACAAATTGGCGTTTCTACACAGAGACATGCGTCAATCCTAGGCGAATACTATTCTATACATATTGACAATTCCTCACAGGGACGTAAGGGATTTAATTTGTACCTCTTTTAAATTGGCGTCTCTTCTCACGTGATCCAATAGAACTCAAGCCGTATACTCTTATAAATTGGCTCCTTCCCGTAAAAGGACATACAAAATTGAATCTCTATTCTTATTAGACATACTGCAAATAATAACTAACTAACTCTGTGGCCTATGGAACCCGAAGGTTCAATGCCGCGAACACAAGCTCTCCACTGACTTCTATCCTTAGCTAACTGCATCCAGTTTCTACTTTGTATTCCAATCTCTGCGAGATCATCTTAATATTCTCCTCCCATCTGCGCCTAGGTCTTCCTAATGGTCGTTTTCCGATTGGTCTTCCAGCCAACACTTTGAAAGCGTTTCTACTTTCTTCCAATCTAGCTACATGACCCGCCCACCTAAGCCTCCTAGACTTGACGACCCTAACAATGTTGGGTAAACCATATAAATTATGTAGTTCCTCGTTATGAAGTTTCCGCCATTCCCCATTCCCGTTCCTCTTGGGTCCGAATATTCGTCTCAGGATCTTGTTCTCAAATACTTTCAGTCTATGTTCTTCCCTCAGAGTAAATGACCATGTTTCGCAGCCATACAGAACAACAGGCATGATTATCGTGTTGCATATTTTAAGCTTTAAGTTCCTCGACAGAATTCGCGACGACAAGAGATTTTGAACCGAATAGTAACACGAATTCCCTGCTTTTAGTCGACATTTAATTTCTCCGTGAATATGATTTTCCTCTGTTAATATTGGTCCCAGATATTTGAAACTGTCCGCTTTATCAACAGTATTATTTAATATTTTAACGCATCCATAATTTCCTGTATTCCGGTCCCGACGCACTTCCATGTATTTAGTTTTCTCTGCATTGACTTCTAAACCCATGCCCCTGGAAGCGTTTAATAAGATCTCTGCATTTCTTTCTATTGTTCTCCTTACATCCCCTATTAAACTTATAGGATATTAAAAGAATTTTATAGGATGTCGACAGAAGAGACATGCCTCGATAATTATTACAGTCAGTTTTGTCGCCTTTCTTGTGAATTGGAACAATGATTGATTCTTTCCACTCTTGTGGTAATTCTTCCTTGTTCCAGATAAGGAGAATGAGTTTGTGTATCTTGTTCCACAATTTTTCGCCTCCAGCTAAAATTAACTCAGCCGGAATTTCATCTACACCCAGGGATTTGTGTTTCTTTAATTTCTTTATAGCAGCTTCTACTTCTATTCGGTTGGGTTCTGGAATATACGGTTCTGCGGTGTGTGTCTCCTTTTCTCCACGCACACTAGTTTTTGGTTGCGTGTTAAGCAAATCATCAAAGAAATCTTTCCATCTATTTAAGATGCTATCCGTGTCAGTGAGAACTGTACCGTTAGATTTCTTTAATATATAAGCACGATGTTGATAGCCTTTCTTAAATTCGTTGATTCCCTTACACATGTCCCGGATGTTTTTATTTTTAGTATTGACAAATTGACCAGTGTTCAGAAGCATATTTTTAAATCACGCTCGACCCTACTCATAGGAGCTAAATACGCGATTTTGATAACTTGGATTTATCCATTTCTCGCCATCTACCAGAAATATAGCAAAAATGAAGTGTCTGTTGCTTGCGGTCTTCGTGGCCGAAAGTACTAGCGCAATGTGCTAGTATTTATAATTACTTTTGGTGTAGTACGCAATGCAATGTAGTAAATGCGTATTATTACAGGTATTTCTAGTGTCACAGTTGCGTCGCGCAGTATGTACTAAACGGCCGGAACTTTTGAACAACGGTATTATCCTCACGGTAACGCAACAGCGCATAGTGTCACGTCTGTTTTACACTAATGGAGATTGAAAGTTCTTCCACACCGGCCATATTCTCCTGATCTTAGTCCATGCGATTATGATCTGATCCCGAAGTGAAAAAGCCATTCCGTTGCGGAAACGTTTTGCGAACAAACTAGACATTGTGACAGCATTTCAACGCGAGCTGGCTCACTTAAGCGTTTCACATAAAGCAGATAGTATTGAATGCCCTCCTCATTGCTGGCAATGGACCGTCGATGAACTTGAAAAGTACTTCTAAGATTGCCAAACATCCAGGATAAGCTGTGAGACTTGTAATGTGTACGATTGTGAAGTCTGTATAAGTAGTTTGTGTAGCCGTTGCTCAGACGATTTTAGTGATCTTACTTCTTTGTGAAAGGTTGGATACAATTTTCGAAAAAGGAATTGTATTTTCGGAAACGTGAGTCCTATATTTCATTGCAATTGTTGTCAAGTTTTAAATTAGAATGGATCGCGGGGGAAAAACAGTTATCGAGTTCTCTTCTCTGTCAGGAGTTCAGTAATCACAGAGAAAACATACCACTGTATTTTATATTTATAAATAATAATAATAGTACCGGTAATAATAATAATAATAATAATAATAATAATAATAATAATAATAATAATAATAATAATAATAATAATATCTATATGAGTGTGTCGCAAGAATTCAAGTTACACCTGTAGTGTGCCGCAAGTTGAAAAAGGTTGGGAAACGCTGGTATATAGTATTAAATATTGCTAAGTAGAAAGTAGGCTTAGAAAATGTCACGTTCCGCCACTGTGACCATATTTTCCCCTGCAGTGAACCATGAAATGATGGATATGTCTTCTAAGTTTTGCAACATTATTGGTGCACTTGGGTTGTTTTACGTCTGCTCAAGTATGCGTTCCGAAGGCAGCACTACGTATCGTTTCGAATTCTTCCGATGCATGACGGTGAGGCAGAACAGTAGTATGATTAGTGAAGAGCCCAGACTTCACGAGGCGCACAGTGGTACGAAATGCTAAGATCTTGGCCAAAATTCAAAATCTCTTTCAAAATGCACAAAAATGGGCATGCTATGGTTTTTGACCTCACTGGTCACGAACTTCATATCCAAATTGAAAACTTTAAAATGGCGGATCCAATATGGCGGATCAAATTTTGAGATAAAGTAGAATAAGGTATCAAAAATTGTATAATAGGGGTGTTCACATCATTGAATTCAAATTTGATATCAAATTGGAAAAATTGAATATGGTGGATCCAATATGGCGAATCAAAGTAATACATTGACATATCTCGGTACAATTTAGAACATTTTGCCCATGCCGTGTTTTCCAAAGTTAGGTATTTTCTTCTTGATATTCTCATATCAAGAAAATGAGCTAGCACTTTATCATTGGTATACACGCCCGTGTGTGAAGACATTGATGTCACAGCTTTCATATATTTCTCTGCTCTCGATGGACTTGACGATAAAACATCTTTGACAACTTTTGAAACACTCAACCTTCCGGAAGAGCGAATACTCATTAGCTTAGCGTAAGCAAAAGTTTTAACGTCATTATTATTGTAAATTTCTTCAGTTCTTCTTCGCGTTGAACATTCGCTCAAACATAAAAATTTCGAGGAAGGTGATCGATCTTTTTGTTTCCTTGATGTCTTAGTAGTATTACGATGTACAAAAGCGAGTAACATAACACTTAGTCATTCATTATTCTTGTAAAAAAAACTCGGTCATCCTTTCTATTTTGCCCTTAATATTTGTTCCTCATTCTATAAAATAAAGATGTGATGCGTGTCTTCATATCGCCCTCGCATATTTTAATACAACGACCACTCCTCGAAAAGAGGCGATGTTCCAAATTTTCAATTATGATTTGTAGGCCGCTTTTCAAATTGTCTTTCATCAAAAGAAATAGGCCCTATTTTTTCGACAATTGGATGATTTCATCTTTTGGACCTAAAATTAATATAATTAATATTGTCAAATAATCGCTTTTTGTATTACTAAATTCATTACCTGTATTCAATTCAATTTATTGTATATATTTCACATGAATTATAAACTAATGGAAATTAAAATATGCATACATCGACTATCCTTTTCTATGTTATACTGAATTATTTTTTTCCTTTTTTATTTGTTGCCTTTCACTATCTCATTTGCATGAATCATTTTCACTTATTTTATAATAATTTTAGCTTTGTTTTTTACTTTTTGTTTAACATTAACAAAATACTTAAATATTCATTAAGTGTAACTTTTTATTAAATCGCAACGTACAAAACAAAACAAAACAAAAAAGGCGCAGCTAAGCGCAGCTGCTTTTATCAGATCCTAGTAGTAAATCGATCACAGATTATGCGCCAATACAAAATTTAGCGGAATGGGGCGTCATATATAACTTTTGAGTTCAGGTTTTAATTCACTTTGAAACAATTTCAATTTTTTTTATATAAACATTAATGAAAACGAATGTATAATAACTAACGTATTTTAAATAGTATATGATCTTAAAATTCTTTATGTACGTCCCGGAACAACGTCCACTTTGATTTAAATAGATAGGAAAAGTGTACAATGAACTGTTTCATATGAAACTCGAACTATGTTTTTCGCGCGCATTAGGTACTACGAGATATACAAAAGTAGCTTCACTTTGACTTCCAATACTAGCTCTGATATAAATGGCTGGCCGTTTCCATGGGTGAAGTTTAGGACACGGATTGTTACTGTAGCGGACCTGACACGTAAAAATAACCAGATAAGAACTTTCCATTTTCATTTCTGGCCACGTTTTAGGCTTTTCGTACCACTGTGAGCCGTCACGTTTTTTATAGGAAGTAAGACATGCGAGTCATCCATTGGAAATTAAAGTCAAGAGAATCAGTAAAGCCACTGGATAAGATTTTAACACATAAACGCGTGATTTTATATAACGAGTTATTTGGTGAGAAAATAATACCTAAATAGGAAACTACTCATTTTTTTTTTAAAGGAAAGAACTGAAAGTGGGTCGGCAAGTCTATCATGTAAAGGTACGACCCTACTACTGTTTCTCAGTAAAAAGCAGGTTTTAAAAGATAGGTTACAATCCCATACTCAAAATAACGTCTAAATACAAGTGTAAGACGTAGTATACTGCACCACAAAGTCGTTATTATGAAATGTCTTTATATTATTTCCTTACATGTACTCTAAAAGTTTACATAATACATTAAGAGCAACGTCTGTTTTTAAACTTTCAAAGTATGCTATGCATAACTCTCGGAAGTCTTGTAGAACACTTTTATCCGTCCGTCCGTCTGTCGACAGGTATTAGACCAAAAACGATAAGTGATATCGAGAATTGGTTTTCTGCAATCGATTCAGCGCTCCACGAATATATTCCATGTCCTCTCTTAATCCACTATTCCAAGCGAAAGTGGTTATAATAGACATTTTTAGTTTCAACATTTATTGTCATACAGCGAAAACAGTAACAAATATCGAGAAGCTGTTCTTGCGTTTCAGCGTTTCAAGATAACACACCGTGACTATCTCCAACACTACAAAACAGTAAGAAATATCGAGATGTGGTTTTCTACAATCAAGTCATTGTCCCATAAATCTCCATTAACCCCTTTTCAAACCGGAGGTGGTTTAAATTAGCCATTTCCGGTGTCTACTCCTATTGCCCTAGAACACAAATGATGATAGATAGGGACTTATGTTTTTCTTCCCTCGATTTAGGGTCTCAGGAGGGCATCCAATCACAACCGACACCACTCTACCAAAACCAGAAATGGTTGAAATTTAACGCCAAAGTTATTTTTTTTTACAAAGTGATTGTAAAGAATCGACTTATAATACTGGACAAGCAATACAAAAGAATGTGGAAGCAAAGACCTGTATCATGATAGAAACGATTTACGAATGTTAGTTGCGAAAGGGCAAGGGAATTAATAGGACATTCCAAAGACAACATTGATCTCCAGTATACACTTTCCGTGTTACCGTTCTCAGAAAGTAACCCTACACCATTTGTTAAACAAAGTTTGGCTAAAGCAATCGGTGGTGCAGTGGTAACGTACTAGACTTCCAAATGGAAAACCTTGGTTCGATTCCCCATCACGTAATATGATTTTTGCATATAAAATAATGGCTGCAAACAGAGATTCATCTTCTGATGGAGAACTTACAAAGCATCACTGAGGATACTTCGAGTAAACAGTGTCTGTGTTCTACATTATACACTGCAATGATAAGTAGGTTTCATATTTATATTTGTCCACTCCCTCTCTCTTTCTTGATCTTTTCCTATCCTGTCTTTGCATCTTTCACTTCTCCCCCCCCCCCTCTCTCTCTCTCTCGCTCTCTCACACACACACGCACTTTATGTTCCGAAGTTAAAACGGACCAAGAGCCCGATATACCTGGCCTGGTCTATTTAACTGTTAACTTCGGCGTCGTGTTTGTCGTGCTCTGAGGATAGCATCTCCAGTCCTGGTCATATCTAACAGAGATACTGTTTAAACGCAAGGGAATAACTAAAATCTCATTTTTATCCTCTGGGTTACCGAGTCTCAGTCGAATTACCGGGTCACTACGGATTTCAATCCTCGATCCGGTGGTGGTCTATAACCTAACCAACTTCATCCGACTGACACCATGATCCGTTTGAGCTCTTAGCGTGTTCATTCTATCTGTGCAAGTTACGTTATGTCCGGAAGAGATGAAATCAATGCTGGATGTTCGGAAGAGATACATCTTCGGAAATGACTAGAAAATGGGAACCTCTTTAGTTACTTGAAAACAAAATTTTATTTATACTAGTGCGACACAAAATTTGTTTCCATCCTATAATTCAATGTGTTTTATTAACGTTGAAATTTGAAACATGCTACATCTATGAAGAGCATAAACTTTTCCTTTCTAACATTTGTAACTTTTCATTACGATACAGTTTGGACTCTTAATATAGGATATTTCTAATAGAAATTTAACAGTAAAATAGCACTCTTCAATTTTCTCTTTCTTTCTTTCTTTCTTTCTTTCTCTTTTCGTTTGGTTTTTTTTTGTTCAGTTTGCATTAGTTTCTGAAATCGAGGATATGATCAACGCTATCTACTTAGTATATTAGAATGTATTTTGGATCAGTACGTCCAATGAACAGTACCGAATTTTCAATCGAACCACTCGGAAACAAAGCATATGTGTTAAGCTTTTGACATTATCCTAGGTGTGTCTCGGAGATCTGCAGTTCTACTTGAAAATGAAAATGAAATGAAATCTTTGAGTTTTACGTCCCACGGTTATGCCGGTTAGGCTAAAGGAGACGGTAATGATGAGTAATGAATGAAATGGTGGAACGAAGAAAGTGGGAGGAAACGAGAGAACCCCGAGGAAACCTACGCACACAGTTTTGTCCATCACAAGGTTCACTTGGCGGGGGTTGGGATCGAACCCGGGACCCCAAGCACTAGCGGTGAACGCTCTACCACTGAGCCACCGCGGCCCCTCTACTTGAAATTGAGTATGCTATCCATTATGAAAGTGACATATTGAATGTTTAAAGCATCCTCTATATATTTGAATAGTTCTGAAAAAATATGTAAAAACAAACGTTATTTCTATATTACTGTTGGATTTCTGGAAACAGAACTCTATAATGTTAGATTCTTTTCTTACTACGTTTGAATTTTACAGTTTTATGTCTTATTCCTTTTCTTTTTCTTCTTCTCTCCTTTTCTCTCTCTCTCTCTCTGCCTCATTTCTGAATCTCTGTGTAATAGACATCCATTTGTTTCAATTTTTCATTGTATGTGTTTCATTTTCTCCCCACATCAACCTATGTATCTTGTTTCGTCTCGGTTTTGTTATTTCATTTTATCGAAACCAATACATGTGTAGTTTGAAATTATAATTGCGCTCATGTTGTTAGCTAATTTTAGTATTAGAGAGAAGAAAGGAAGAGAGAGAGAAGGGTCTCTTTACCTGACAAGATTATGGGATAAGAAGGTGTATATTATGTGGTCTGACTGCACGACGTTAGCTGTCGCAATTTTTTTTGATGCGGAGTGTACAATCGAGGAATTTAAGGAATCGAAAGATTTGTCTCTTTCTTATTCGAATTCTGCTCAAAATATGAATATTACGCATTTTCCTTTCATATGGGCGAATCTGACAAGTTGAAATTGAGGTGAATGATAGAATACTTGTAGGCAGTGATGATTTCAAGAGATTTCTGCCAGGGAGGATTTTTCATACACAGACGACGAAAGTAGTACTGCCAAAACACTTTTTTTTTTTTTTTTTTTTTTTTTTTTTTTTTTTTTTTTTTTTTTTTTTTTACAAAACACTGACAAATCACGTTCAGTACGATCGGAAATACAGAGCGGCCCAAAAGTAGTATACAGTTTTGCATACTGTGCCGTGCCGTGGTAAACCAACGCCCGGGGTAATAGTATGACGGCGGCCCCCGTACATATGAGGTCGACAGACCAGAAATAAACCCTGCTTTTCCTTGATTTTGAGCACATGTTATTACTTTTTTCCTTCCATTTTATATGTATATCTTCTTTTTCCTCCCGAATTTTTCCGTCGCCCTGCTTGCTCTTCCCTACGGCACGGCACTGGTCGTACATCGATTAAGTTTGACATTTTAGTTTATTAAGATAATTAGTTCTGTTCTAAGGTTGAAGTATGAGTGAAAAGAGAATAAGAACAAATAATAAAGAAAAACTAAGTTACTGCCTGTATGGATAACAATAAGTAAATTATATAAAATGCAATGAGCCGGTCAGTAGAGGACTGTATTCCTACTTTTGAGCCACTCTGTATGCTGCATAAAGGGATGATTTTATAGCTTAGAGACAGTCTTGGGAAGTAACGTAACGGAATTAGCGGGTTACTTTTAAAGTAACGTTTCCTAGTAACGGGTTACATTTTTTCCCAAAGTAACTGTAAAGGTAACGCGTTACAAATTTTAAAGTAACGTACCTAGTTTGCGTTACATTTCGGATGCGTAACTACAATATACTACGTATGTATATTTTTTCGGAAACAAATGTTTCTTCCCTGTAAGTAAAATTCTCAGAATGGAACGATGGAACATGAACAATGTCAGTGACCGACAGTTAGTTACCGACACACAAAGAAACAGATAAGATCTTAGTGCCACTTGCTGTTTTGGACGATGAGTACAGCCTCAGGAAAATCATATGCCCTGATTGCAAGCACACGAAAGATTTTGTCATGGATTTTGAAAGCTCCAAATCAATACATTCAGTGACTGAACTACGAGTGCAATTGCAGTATATTTTACTACGATTGGTGTTGTTTTTATAAAGATGGAGAACGAAAATATTTTACCGTTCGAACAGTTGAAAGAATATTTTTTTCTTAAATCCTGAGGATGATGGTGGACAGAATTTAAAAGTAAAGTGTTTGAAGTGCCCCGGCGGAAATATTTATCAATAGCTAGGGTGCATTAATTAACGATATACAGTAAGGGCTTAATATAAATAACTGTGTTCTGATGAGCAAGCCTATTATATTACTAGAAAATACTTTGTTGATGGTATGTAGTATTGCAGTTCTTTCGGATCAGTTTGGGAATCCTTGAGCGCCGTTGATTACAGAGCTTGGAACAACTAGCTTAAAAAGCATGTATCAATTATAGATTTACTGGCAAGTTTTGATTCACCCTCAGCTCAAGCCTTCTCATTTAATGATGCTTCTCTATATTCTGTATATTTACCTTGGTGCGAGTGGTCCCGGCTTCGATTCCCAGAGGAGACATTCGGTCGAAAAAGTCTGACAGATTTTACAGGTTAGCCATCTTAAGTGAGGTTTTCCCCGGGATTTCCTCATTCACACCAGGCAAATGCCGGGATTGTACTACAACGGTACAATGGTACCTTGTATGGTACTGATTTATATATGCAGAAGAAGAAAAAGAAATGTAATGTGAATGTTTATAAAATATAGATATTCCAATGTTTAAAAATAATGAGATTGTTAATACGTCGTTGGCATGACAACATAAGATAAGAATATAAATAAAAAAAATGGAAGCAAATCACTAAAGGAAGTGTGTGTATTTATTTTAATGTGGCTCTTGTTTAATTTAATTTGAGTTGCGAATCAAGGCTATACAGTGATTATATATCTTATCGTTGTAGAAAATGGTGCCGGAAACATCGGGACAGTAAAGGAATTAAGGGTATCGTTTGAAGTAAAGTAACGCGAGCACCATAGAGCCTCATAGAGGTTTCACCCTCTTATGAAGTGGGAAAATAATATCTAGAAAGAAAGTGAATATTATGGCTAATGAAACAATAAATACACAAATACCTCAGACCGAAAGGAATGTTCCGGAAAGTGTGTTAGATATTCTAAAGGGATATCTCAGCAAATTAAGGACCAGACCCAACAATTACAGGACCAAGCTTAGTGTTTTGAGGAAAAGCTCGAGCTTTTGCAAGAACGTAATGATGGTAAATGGGACCAGGTGCAGGAGCAATTAAACCAAGTCAATCAACAAATTGCAGCCAAATTAGGACGATACGATGAGAATATGGATAAGATAATTCAAAAATGGAACGAAGTGCAGGATTCTGTAGACATGCTAGGAACTACAGTAAATGTATCGTCATCCGCAAAAAAAAGTTCGCATATACTGTAACTTCCACATTTTTATTAATAACTCAGTTTTCTTAATATATTATCGCTTCTTTGTGCTTTCTTTAACAAAGCAGTGTAGTAATGAATAATTATTTATGATTTTTGTGAAAAAATAAAGCAAAATAAGAAAATTATAAGCAAAAAACTGTGATTGTTATGAAACTTTAGTCTGTCAGATAATTACGCGAAGAATATCCCGAGGGAAATTGACTCCATACAGTGCACAGGTATTAGGAGCACTCACAAATACGAAAAATTGAAGGAACAGAAAATAATGTATTTTTGAGATGAACATACAATTCACACTTCACGTGAAATTCCAATATGGTAAATCAATCAATATCTTCAATTGAAATTACTGAAAAAACTGAAAATGGCTATTTAAAACTCCAAGTGTAAACCTGCGCTTGGAGCGAATCTATTTCTAATATCATAACGCGTTATTTCGTAATATGCCTTCGTGGCCAAGCGGCTTTAGGAATGCTGTTGAAATTCTAGAATCAAAGGGTGGCAGTTCGAGCCTGAGTGCGGAACGCTTTTTTTTTTTCAATATGGTGAAATATTTTTTAAAATGTCTAGTTTGAAGTGCTTAAAAACACAAGACCAGATGAACAATCACTTTTCAAAGCTCAGTCACATTTATTCACTATGTTCATCAATTAGGCTATATACGAAGACACTAAAATGTGGAACGTTAACGATCCTTATTAGCGTTAATACCACATCCGTTATAATGAGAACAGATTTGTGATCTGAATACCAACCTTAAACCATACGTCCAAAATGAAAATTATTCTTGTTCTTGATACCTATTGCAACACTCAGTATTGCAATATAGAGTGTGTAATATAGAGAGTGAGAGTGCGAAAGAGAGATAAAATACTGTATACAGGGTGCGGAAAAATTCCCGGAACGGTCCAATATCTCGCGAAGTATAAATATCACCAAAACAAAAATAACACATGTTAAATAGTTTTAAAGCAGCTATCCAATGATAGAAAACACAATCACCTATCCCTACCTCCTTGGGGACTACGGGGGATAACTTTAAAATTTTAAATAGGAACCCCTATTTCTTATTTCATATGTGGATTCTCCAGAAAAAGTGATAGTGATTTGATCAAAAATTGAAAACAGTGTGTGCGAAGATGAAGTTACATGGAATACAATATCGATAATTGTTTTGCAAAGTAGCTTTATGAAGTAGTTCTTAGTAGTAGGGTTATTTACAACAAAAATAAGCCATTTTTGTCACCATTTGTATTTTCTTGCAAATTAATAAATATGGACAAATGCATTATTTTATGGAAATTAAAATGTATGAATTCGTTATGTGGGTAAAAAAATCACATGAAAATTTTACTCTGCGTGGAAATCGAACTCATGACCTTTCATGCCGCAGTCCCGTACGCTAACCGCATGGCCCAGAGCTCGACACTGAGAGGCCACATTTTCATAAAGATTTGCCGCCTCCATTTTTTATGTGTCGATTCAAGTGCTATCCGTGAAGGCACTGTTTTCAATTTTGGGTCAAATCACTGTTACTTATTCTGAAGAATCCAAATGTGCAACAAAATATGGGGATTTCCATTTAAAATTTTAAAGTTAACCCCCGTGTGGGAATGGAGGGTTGCGTTTGGTATCATTGGATAGATTTTTTAAAACTGTTTAACATGTGTTATTTTTGTTTTGCTGATCTGTATATTTCGCGAGATATTGGACCGTTCCGGGACTTTCCCCGCACCCTGTATAAGCTTGTATTTTTAATTAAAACAGTTAGTGTAAATCATAATCTGGATTTTTATAAAGTAAATGAAACAATCATATAGAAAATGTATACAGTTTAAAATTGAATTAAATTGCAATTCCAGAATCTGTAACATTATACATTTCTTATTTATTTACATCGAATGTTAACTTATTGTATAGTTTATAGCATAAGTATCAGCTGATATGTAACACAAAATTATCTATAAATTTAATTTAAATAGGAAATGATATAGTTGCTATAAGAACAAGTTTATGAAAATGAACTGTATAATAATGGTTGTATTTGAACCAGAGTTTGCGTAATGGAGTAAATATTTACACCGCCAGCTTTGCAATACTGTGCGGTTTAAATTGTCAATCTCATCAATTTTACTTATTTCGCTTGAATGTTTAGGAATTTAGTATAGCATTATGAAACATTCAACAACTGATCTAGTAGTGAAACATATTTAATAAGATTACCGCACATTACGGTAGATTCCGAGATCGCTCCCAGCTTTGCGAGCACTTGATAATATTTTATTATTATTTCAGATAAAATATTATGTGGAAGAGCTAAATTAAATTAGAAAATGAAATGAAATATTTAACATCCCACTATTACGCCCTTTAGGCGGGAAGGTTCTAGATTGCTGGTCCTCACATAGAGGAGAATTTCGATTAGTAACCAGTTTGGTTCTTTTCTTTATCAAATATCAATACACAATTCATATAGTAATGTCGAGCAAGCGATAGCGAGTGAAGGCAGGTTAACCAGGTTGATTGTTTTCTTCATCACCACTCAATTGGTATACGGACCAGTGTTCTAGAATCCTGCTATTTTAGGCTAAGGGAGAAGATAATTAAAGTAAGAAAAATGATATAAGAATTGGTGGAATGAGAAAGTGGAAGGAAAAGGAAATGCTTTGAGAAAAGTCACGGACATAATGTTGTCCACCACAAGCTTACTTGAACGGAATAAAACCAGAGACCGCATGCACCAAAGGTTAGCGCTCTACCAGTGAACCATCGCGCCCCATAAATTAAATAAGAAAGATAAGTAGTAGGCATTTTATAATTGAATATTGTATGTAAGAAACTTATTGTCCATAAAGATTCTTTCTCTTCAAGCTTTTGTAATTGATCTTGCAAATTGTCCGATGCTTTGCAATGCGGGCCAAAGGAATAAATGCATTTTGTCGGGATAGTATCGTCTGCCCATTGCTGCTATTGGTGGTATAAAAGTAGTGTTGAGTTGATTTTTAGTTTCTTGTTCCTTTTGTTATGTGAATATAGACTAGACCAAAATTTTTTACTGGTGTTCATTTCAGGATCACTCGGTAGCATGTTTTTAGTGGAGGAATGTTACGTGAATATAGATTACACCAAGTCACAAATATTTTGACAAAGATATACATTTTTATTACACAAATAGTTTCTGCTTTTCCTTTTACTGCAAATGTTTGTTTCTAATAGTGATTTTTATTCTTATTGTATCCGTGAATACACATTCAAGACTTTTTTTTTTTAAATAAGTTGTTTAATAAGGCACTGAAAAGTGTTGGATTTTGTAACACTCTAACACTTAAAAACATAATACTGAGTGATCCTGAAATGGACACCAACAATTAATTTTGGTCTAGTCTATATTCACGTAACACTTTCAACAGCGAGGCTATATAAAACGTGGGCTTACTAATTAACGTGGAAAAAAATAAAAAAAAGTGTAGTAGCTAGCGCGAGTGTTTTTAGTTCTTGTAGTCTCGGGTTCGATTCCCGGTAAGGGTCGATTCAGGTTAAATTTTCAGGGGAGTTTATGGGAAAAACGTTAAAAAACATAATTGCAAAAGTCTGATGCCAGTGTTTTGTAAGCTATTGACAAAATAATAGAAAGACAGGAAAGAAATTCTCTTGAGAACTGAAAGTGAACAATGTTTTCGCATTTATGCTTAATTTGCTACTAGCGTGACACATTAAATTGAATATAATATAAATATTAGACACAAAATTCGTTACTTCACGGTTGATAACATGTTAATGCTAGGTATTGTTAAACATTAAACGTAACACCTCAATTTTATATCAATAAATAACTTAAATAAATAAATAACAAGACAGAACAATACTATTAACCTATATTTGCATAGTATATAAATTAAGAACACGTTGTTTATCATAACGAAAAATGGCTGAACCGTTTGAAATGAATTTTATTAACATAGTCAACACCTACCTCGGACTGGGTTGTTGTCACGCCATTTTTATTGAAATGCGTATCCAAACAGAAAAGAGGGGGTTAAAATGTATGCCAAAAATAGAATCTCTCACGTTTGTGAGATGAAATATGATACATAAATTCCTTATTTAAAACGAGTGTGCACGTGTCCGACCGTGTTTAGAAATTTCGGTACTAAATGGAGAAGAGGGGCAATTTGTATCGTTTTTGCTCAATATTTAAGAATGATGACATCGAGATTGTGTCTTGTCTTCACAGCAAAACGGAAGAAGCACTTGAAATTATCTTTTAAATATACGGTATTTAGCATTTGGTCCAGTCGGATTCATTAACACATATGTCGTAAGAGGAACAGATGGATATAAACACCTTATTTTAAAATATGTGAGCCCATCTTCCGTTGTCCTTAAAAATCCACTTTTGAGGGGGAAATGGGGCAAGTTCCAAATAAGGCGGTCAATATGTAAAAGTGACGTCGTGTTTGTCTCTCCGATCATCACAGGAAATCAAATCAGCCGTTTGAAATAAATATTTGAATACATTTAGTACTTGGAAGAAAATGGTTAGCTGACGTTCACTAGAAACTTGACAAAACTTCGATACAAATTAGAGGATAGTCAGCTATGCCTAAATCTAATATTGTAGGGGGAAGTGAAAACGACGAACGAAGTAAGAGCGGATTAAAATTTAGCATTATAAGTCATTGAAAAACAGAATGTGATGCGCGAAAACGAGAAAAAAAGAAAAGGAAAAAGGTAACGTTGCCGACGACAACACACTGGATGGTGCTTATTGAAAGACCCATAAACGCTATTCATTAGCTCATTCTTCACGGTTTGGATTGCAAGAAATAAAACTATTTCTTCGTGCTAATACGCCGCTCAAAACGAAATGTTATATTTCTGCAAAATTTGTTTTTCTCACATGACTGGATAATTTTTTAAAAAATTATATTGTGCTGAAGAAAACAAAACCATATGACAAGCTATATTTGATCTGAAGACCCCATGATCTTTACTACATGTTGTTATTCATTACATCAGCGAGACGTTGTTTGCAATGACACTGATACATTGAGTGGTTTGTTCGAGAAAGTTGTTTGTCTCGATTTTGTTTACTCTTTAGGTTTTTCGTAGAATACATGAAAAAGAAATACATTTTTCGCTTTGATATCCAGGAATCCTGTTTTAACTAATCAGAAAACAGCAATCTACTGGTGAAATGATATGGGGTAATGTGTAGCATTTTGTTTTCACGCCATCGATAGCAGCAAGGGGCACATGAATTACATAAAAAGGGAGTGTGTTGTTATGAACTACTAATATCTTTTTCAAAAAATCTACGTGTTACTTCGTAGCTCAGGGGATAAGTGAGAGATTACAATACACAAGTTCGCGCGATCGAGTCTTGTCCACTGCTATTATGTTTTTTTTTCATTTTCATTGTTTAACGGTGAAAGTGACGTAGATACATTTTCATTGGCATTCAAAAAAAATGGAAGGGAATACGTAGCCCTGAAAAGGGCTGTTTATATATAAGTGTCTAATAGGAGGTCCAATGACCTTCTACATCGATGACTGCCTGGAGCCTTCTGGGCATGCTTTCGGTAAGTCTGCGGAGAAAGCGTTCACTACGGGAGACTTCCTCCCAGCTGTTTTCAACGATTTCCCATAGTTGATTTTTTGTGGATGGAGGCGGGTTAGGCCAGTTCTCCTTCATCACCCTTTTGACCTCTGCCCATACTGTCTCAATTATATTCATATCGGCTCCACGCGGTGGCCAATCTAGGACCTCTAAATCAGCCTGCTGCGAGAGCCAATTCTGAACTAATTGACACATATGAACCGGAGACCTGTCGTGCTGAAACTGGATTACTCCATCGGGGTAGATGAAACGCACAGATGGCAACATAACATCCCGAAGGATATGTAAATATTGCTCACCTGTAAGACGCCCCTCTACCCTATGGAGTACTCCAAGACACTGTGATGTCATGAAACCCCAAGCAGATACAGATACGCGTCCACAGTGACGTTTGTGGAAAACGTATCTGGGATCATGCCTGGAGCCTCTCGGACGATACACGACTACTGGGCCATTATTTGAGGAAGAAAATGTGCATTCGTCTGTGAAGACAACATGTCTCCAATCACGGTTCACATTTTCTTCCGCAAACTGAAGCCGTCGTCTTATATGCTCTTCCGAGAGGAATTCTTTCACCGCAGCACGACGGGCGTGAAGATTAGCTTCCCTAAGACGCCGTACAGCAGTATCTCGAGAGCCTGGAAAATCTGATGCGTGCCGAAGTTGTCTGGCGGTCATGTTGGGATTAAGTCGCCCAGCAGCAACAAGCTGGGCATCCTGCTCAGGTGTTGTCACACGACGCCTACCACTACCTCGGCGCCGCATAGTTTCTCCAGTCTCTCGAAAACGCTTTATCTACTTCTGTGCTGTTCTTGGTAAAACTCCACACCTTTCAGCGGCTTGTGCAGCACAATAGCCTTCTTGCACTAAAGCAAGAACACGCTCTTTTCTATTCTCAGCCATTTCTGACTTCTACCATTTTCACGAGTTGCACGTTGAATGAGCACCCCTTTTAGTTGAAGCTATTAAACGACATGCGCAGTTGGTTACGCCAAGAGCTAGTAAGATCGTAGTTTTTATTTGCTAAGAGGCAGAAAACACGTTATTTCGATATATGTTGTTTGACTACAAGGGAGCACTTCACAACTGATTACTTAGTGATAAGATCTGTGGTATTCTGTTCAACTTTCCTTTAGGCAATTTTAAACGTAATAGACAATATTTGTCTGACCTTGTCAGTGCCTGAGGCAGAAGACAAAATCAATGAAAATGTTTTCAACATAACATTTTCGATTTATGTTTATCTCCTATCCGTTTTTGTTACGATTGCCTCCTTTAGAAATATCAGCTCTCTCTTTTTTTTTTTTGGCCCCTATAAGGAAATGCTAATGCGGTTTTCCAACGTTCAATATTTTTGGCAAAATTAACACTTTCAAATAAAGCTAAACAAGCATATGTTTCACAGACAAAACAATATGTAAAGTTCTACTTTCCAGTTAGGCAACATTCCTTCAAAAAATTGCACCTATAGTTTGCATCTCAAGTAATAGGGTAAATGTGCCAGTAGTCGACCATTTAAGGAGATTTTCAACTAAAAGTATAAAATAATCATTTTTACTAATAACGTTTACTGCATATGTCATTAGAAAGAACAGTGTTTAAATTTTACGTTTGTGTAGCTCGCATAGGAAATCTTTTATACATAATTAAACAGGAAAAAGAAAACAACAGAAACCCTGAAAAAAACAGTAGTCGGCCTATGAAAACCAAAGGTCAGCCATTACTTTAACCAGTACTCAGCCACACTATAGAATTGACTTTTTTAATGGAATTTTAGAGATCAATTCCTCAGTAGCAAATTAAGGGACAAATATATTGCACTCAGAGTTCCTACAAAGAAAAACTACGTGGAAAACAGGCCCGCAACTAGAGGGAGCTAGGGGGCCTGGCCCTCCTAAACTTTTCGTGGTCCCTCCAGACCTCAACACAAAAAACACAATTTAGATATGTGTAAGAGATTTTTAATGACTTGCCCCCCCTAACATATCTATGCCCCCCCAAACCTCTGTGGCTAGAAGCAGGCCTGGTGGAAAATATATTGCGATACAGGAAAAAAGACTTCTTGTATGATATTTACCATAAACTAAGAAAAATGTGCCTCGGCCTAGACTAGCCTATTTAAAACTAATATATAGGCCTATTTATATTTACATTTATATTTACATTGATATTTATATTTAGCTATGACATTAACCCTTTAATATGAAGTTCATTAAGCACATTCAGGACACATAAGCACTTGTTTAGCAGGTTCCTCGTACGATAATACACTGAGGCACGTGCATTTTAAGTGGTACCAGTGATCACAAAAGTGACACCCAATATATTTAAGTGTATCGTTCTCAATATCACTTATGAATTCTTCTTCAGGCCTTAGATGACATTTCAACAACTTCTTGCGTCTCGTCTTTTTAACTGCTAGTGCTACTTGGCTTGACAGTCCTTTTCTTTTTGTTTGACTTAAAATTTTTCCTTTCTTTTGTATTCTCTCCCTTTTTCATTTTAGACGTTCCTCTTCTAGTTTTCTTTTCTTTTCATTCTTTACCATCTGATAATTTCTCCATGCTTGGGAGGATACTGCACTTTGAACTTTTTCTCTGGGCACATGTTTGGTAGTTTTGTTTTTGATTGGAGCTAGCCAGAAAAGATGCTAATCAAAGCCAGATGATATGGAATTATTTTACGAAGGTTTTCTTTGAATTTCTTCTGAGATCATATGGATTTATTTCTGGCTCTACTGACTGTAGAAACAGAAGCAGACCTTTCACCTTGCGTCGCTTCAGTACAAGATGCCATAACGGATATGTTGTTTTCCTGGTTTGAGTCAGACGTAACGTCTATTTCTGATATCGAAGATATATTTGTAGGCTCTAGACGGCCAATTGCTAAAATTTGGTATGTTCCAGGACTAAGATATCGAGCATTTTACTAGCAAGTATCTACTGATAGCAGATCGATCCTCTTCGGACAGAACAATAGCCTTATATGTGTTTATTAGTGTAGAATAAGAAGACTCTTTGGATAGAGTATCCTCAACGCACCTGATTGCAAAAACATCTGACACTGAGTCTATTCCAGTAGATGTCTTTGGACTGGTTGAAAGAAACGCTAAATCACGCGTTCTTAAACTGTTATACATATTTTCCTCACGCTCATAGTGAGTTAGAATGTAAATATTTATGATTATTCTGTATTGTTTCGGCAATCAAGCAACTCTAGGAACAGAGCAGATAAGAACAGATAATAATAATAATAATAATAATAATAATAATAATAATAATAATAATAATAATAATAATAATAATAATAATAATAATAATAATAATAATAATAATAATAATAGTTGAAGAGCAATTGCAGCCTTGGCATTAAAAACGTGCAGAAACGCAACATTGTGCGTTATGCGCATTAAAAGACTAAGCTATGATCAGGGTCAAGGGCGTCGATCCTGCTAGGGCCGGGGGGCCCGGGCCCCCAAAGCTTATGTAGGGCGTATGCTTAGGGTAAAATAAATACTCATTACCTGTCCCTTTTAAATTTTAGAGAAATAATTCAGACCAGCCATAAATCCTTAACCTTTTTTCCCTCAGTTCTAGAAAAATACAAGAATTGAAATGGTTACAATACCAGACTGATATTAAAGTACGGGACAAAAATAAACGACCAACATCGTCATAAGTTTTAATGGCATTTTCGATCGTTTAATTTTGTCCCGTACTTTATAACTGTATTATACTTGTATGATGCAATTAGTGACATCATAACAGTTACTTTTTCATTAAATCGTTAGAAAAGTCTTCTACGTATTAGTTAAGTGTCTTAGTTGTATGTCATGTGTCATTTAAATTGAATGAATGATAAGTGGATGACTACTGGAGTATATGTATCCAGTAGTCGTCCGTTGAAAGTAATGGGGGGCTGACCATTGGAAATTGAAGTGAAGAGTCATTTCCAGTAGTCAGCCCCTAATGGCTGACTACCGGAAAACGTTATCAAAAATGCAACTTGTAGTCAGCCCCCCTTATTTCTACGCAATATCTTGTTTTGTATCATAAACCACGAATTTTTAATAAGCTACGATACATTCATGCATAGAAGAAAGCAATAACTCGTACTATTTTACAATAATATAATTTTAACTTAACTTTGAAGTAAAGCTTCTTCCTTATTTTTTTATTAACAAAATGCGCACTTTGCTCACTTGAATCGGCAGACTTCAAATGATAATCTTTCTTTTCTGCCACGAGGAGTCACACCAGGCCAGAACAAATGAGGTTGAATACTGGAGCTCTGATTTAAGTTGTAGTTGATTATTTGTTTGATAACAAGCTACTGTATGTTTATTTAATATGCTTTTTACTGAAAAATGGCTGACTACTGGAGACGGCTGACTTTAGGCACACTTACCCTCCTAACTAACTAATTAATTCTATGGCCTATGGAACCCGGAGGTTCAATGCCGCATTCACAAAAGCTCTCCACTGACTTCTATCCTTAGCTAACTGGATCCAGTTTCTACTTTGTATTCCTATTTCAGCGAGATCCATCTTAATATTGTCCTCCCATCTGCGCCTAGGTCTTCCTAATTATAAGCTCAAGTAATATGTAACATAATAATAATAATAATAATTATTATTATAATAATATCTTAGTATCAAACTTGAAGCGATTTTTATATGATGCATATATTCATGAAAATAGTCACTACTTGTTATGTACTCATTTGGTGTTCCCCTAGGAATTGAAATCAGGATCTCTGACTCTGCAGTCCAGTATGCTAACTGTATGACCACAGAGCACGGATCTGACAAAAAACATTTTCATAACGTTTTGCTAACCCTCCTTTTCCCGTATCGATTAAAGTGCCATCCGTGAAGGAATTGTTTTCAATTCTGGGTGAAATCAGTCACTTTTTTCTGGAGAATCGAAATGTCCAATAAGAAATGGGGGTCCCACTTTAAAATTTTAAAGTTACCCCTACCGCCAAAGGGAATGGGGATAGCGGATTTTGTTTGGTATAATTGAACTATACATATAAAGCAGAAACATATATTCTCATTTTTGGGCGTGTGTTTTCAATTTGATATTAACTTAGAAATCTATTTGAACTTTGGCAGTGCTAGCACTTCCATAGCGCCATCTTCGTATACAAACAGATGATGAATAAAAGTGACAGAGGTTTGAAAGCTGACAGTTTATCTGATTTTGTTTTTATAACCAATTCAAATGTTAAAAATGTAACGTTGTATTTAGAAAAAATAAAATATCCTTATATTGAAAGAAAACCGGACTGGGAACCGAACCGTCAATCATTACTGTAATTTCAAGCGCCTCGCTAAACCCACTTATTTTCTTCTTAATTTACGTCGCGAAAGGCGGCCCCGAAGTTCACTTACCAAAGTCTACTTTCCCCTTATCAGTACTTTCTGTATATTTCCTACTCGGTTATACACGTTTTACAGTAACCTTGAATGATAGGGACACAAACACAGACACGTCGAGAACATTTAAAATTCCAAAAGTTCTCCCACCGGGAATCAAACCCGGTACCCTTTATACCACAGACACACATGCTAGCCACTAGACCACACAGCCAAGTTATAAAGCCAGCGCGTTTAATAATTCTACTGGAAATGCACGAGATATGCACTTGTAATACATTGAGTGATTTATTCGAGAGAGGCAAAGCACTTTACTTTGAATTCATTTCTTGGTTTCGTTTCTACTATGTTTATTCTTTGTATTTTTCGTACACTACTTGAAAAAGCAAATACATTTTTCGCTACGGTGTCCAGAAATACTATTTTAACTGATCATAAAACAGAAATCTTTCGGTGAAATAATATGGGGTAATGTGTGCTATTCTAGTTTCATACCGAGTTCCTTCGTAGCTAAGCGGTTAGCATATGCACCTTTGACGTAAGAGACCCGGTTCGATTCCCGGTGTGAGCTCATGTGGTTCGGATTTCACGCTAATCAGTAGGTAAACGTCTCATATAGCCTCGATGCTGAAAAGGATGTTAAAATCAACTCAACATTATTTTATACCATCAATTGAAGCAACAGGTAGACGATACTATCCTGTTAAAAACATGCATTTATTTCTTTGGCACATATTACAAAGCATCGGACAATTTGTGACACTTCAAGAAAAAGATGCTTTATGAATATTAAGTCGCTTCAAGCGTTCAAATCGCTTTGTAAAAATACAGATTATGAATTGCAATAACTTTTTACGTTGTAATTAAAATTACAGCATATATTGTTTTCTATCTCTCTCACATACTTTCTCTCTCTCTCTTTCTTTCTCTATATATACACACCTGTATATTACAATAGGTATCAGAACATGAATAATTTTCATTTTGGACGTGTGATTTAAGGTTGGTATTCAAATCAGAAAGTTGTTCCCATTATAACAATGTTAACGTTCCTCATTTTAGCGTCTTCGTATATAAATGATGACAGGGTGAACAAATGTAACAGGCTTTGAAACGTGATAGTTCATCTGATTTTTTTTTCAAGCACTTCAAAGCAGAACTTTATATTTAAAGAAATGTTTCCATATGTTGAAAACAATCAAAACTGCCAGGAGGCAGATTCGAACTGCCGCCCTCCGATGCCGGATTTTCAAGAACACTACTAAACACGCTTGACCACCGAGACAATTCATTAAACAATATGCTTTAATAATGCTCATATATCGCTCCAAGCGCACGTTCACACCTGAAGTTTTAAATAGTCATTTTCTCCCTATATCAGTAATTTCAACTGAAGATATTGACTGATTTTGCACATTGGAACTGTGCATGAAGTGCGAATTGCATATTAAACGCAGAAATACGTAGTTGACTCTTTAGTTCATGTTTCTGTTCAATAGCTTCACATGTTAGTGAGTGTTTCCTAATACCTGTGTCATTTTCCCTCTTTTTTCCCACGGGATATTCTTCGTGTAATTATTTGACACACTAAGGTTTCATAAGATTAAAGGTTTTTTGCTTAAAATTTTCTTATTTTGCTTTATTTTTCTCTAAAATAATAAATAATTATGCATTATTACACTGCTTTGTTAAGGAAAGCACAAAGAAGTGATAATATAGTCAGAAAAGCGAGTTATTAATGAAAATGTGGAAGTTACAGTATATGCGAACTTTTTTTTGCGGATGAGGATACATACCAATCAAATCCAACAGTTACAAGAGGAAGTAAATTTCCTTAAAGACCGGTGCATTTTTGATGGTGCAGTGCAAGATGGTGGGCACATGAATGCTGTACAGCCCACATCCATCGGTTGGGAATCTACTCCAAAACCAATCCTTGAACATCACCAATCCTCGAGCTGTAGTGAGGACGATACCGAAGAAGAAAGAAGAAAGAGGCGATCATCTCATCATATGCATAATCATAGAAATTTGAGGACAAGCTCAGGTAAATCATTAAGGTTCAGTGATGTGAAATCACTTACTAAATTTAGTGGTATTCCGGAGGATATAACAGCGAGGGAGTTTCTCGAAAAATTCGAGGATGAGTGTGAACTAATGGGCGTACACGAATCTCAATACCTAAAATTACTGCCACGTATATTCTTGCCGCCATGTCTAACTTGGTTTAAGGCCATTAGGAGTAGTCTTCACACTTATTCCCACTTTAAAAATGCATTAATGTCCAATTATGAAAATGATTTTTTAGTAGCAAATAGAGACGCATTGCTAAGAACAAGACCATTCAATCCTAAAGTGCATAAAAACATCACTGAATTTGTAGTATCAACCTACAACGAGTTAAAATCTCTTAACCCTAATCATCCTGAAACCAGAATAATCGCTTCAGTACGCATTCTGTTGCCTTTTAGGTTACAGCAAATGCTAATATCAGCACAGTGTGTCAGCTTCAGTCATCTAATTATGCTGGTCCAAAATTACGAAAGTCAATTCGTAATGCAAAATAATAATATAGGACAGGACAAAGGTAAAAGCAATTCTGGTCGGGGTTATGTACAGCGGTGGACACTTCTAAATGGTACACCTTAGCCGTAAATCTCCATATGTCTGTACCATTTAGAAGTGTCCACCGCTGTACAATGTACCCCAGTGCGTAACTTAAATGTACTACCGGAGAACACCTTTAATAGCAGAATAAACAATGCTACCGGTACCCAGGCGCAGCCGAACCGCTGGAACATGAACAGGAATTATAGAAATAACAATCGCAATTTCAGTAGAAATAACAACCGTCGCCTATTTGTGCAAAATCGAAGTATAGACAGCAGAAATTACTTTGATAGGAGATATCATGTAGGAATCCGAGTATTGTAAACATGCATAATCGTCAAGAAAACACCCTGGATTGTGGAATACAGTGTAACTTAACCAAAGTCATGATTCATCGTGATTTGGGTTAGGTTGTGTTGATGTAAAATGGATTGAATTCGCGTTGAGAAAAAATGCAAATATTTTACGGATATGAGAATCGGTTTATTGCATCTTACTTTATGTTATTTTATCTTGATTTCCTATCTATAATTATGATCACAATTACTCAAATTATGTCTATATATGTCTTAATGTTATGTATTATCTTTGACATTTGTATTATCAATTTCATTATTTATATTCCATGTTATTGAAGTATATTTGAAAGCATTTTTGTAATGTAAGAGGTATAAATTGGACTTAATAAGTTTTGTTTTCAATAAGCAATTTTATAATGCGTCTGAAGGGACCCGTACTCAATTGATTTTGCTTTATGTTATGTGTATCATTTAATGTTTGTGCTTCATATTATTTATGTTTTTTCTTGTGATTACCAAAATGAAATATCAATCCCATTATTATTATTCTGATATTAATAAGACATTAATCATTATGCCATGTCATGATTAATATCGATATTTCAATCTTAATTTATATTTTGTTTAACTATATCTTATAATCGACCATTCTTTGCTAGACGAACAACTATATGAATATCACAAATATCTTCCTCAAAATATTCTTCATGATGCCTAAATAGATAATTATTGATTTGTAACAAGCATTTTTATGGCCCTGAAAAAGAATTAAAATAATTTGCAAATGGACACAAAAAAGGACTTAAATAACATGTTACTCTAATTTTGAATGTACCTCATCGTCGTTGAAATGTATAAATATATGATGATGATAAATATGATAATAATATTGTTATAAAAGTAAATATGATATATATGTATGTATAATTATATAAATTATAATTTTTAAATATACGAGGTGAATTCCAAAACTCGGATAATTCTCATATTATGTAAACGACCCAGAATTCTTTTTCCTTTTTATAAAAGTTAACGAATAAAAAGGAAATTCCGTTCAGGCACCATAATATACAACAGTACAATGGTACCTTGTATGGTACTGATTTATATATGCAGAAGAAGAAAAAGAAATGTAATGTGAATGTTTATAAAATACTGATATTCCAATGTTTAAAAATAATGAGATGGTTAGTACGTCGTTGGCATGACAACATAAGATAAGAATATAAATAAAAAATGGAAGCAAATCACTAAAGGAAGTGTGTGTATTTATTTTAGTGTGGCTCTTGTTTAATTTAATTTGAGTTGCGAACCAAGGCTATACAGTGATTATATATCTTATCGTTGTAATACACCCAGCCACAAAAGGATCTCCCCCCCCCCCTAAGTGCTCTAATTCCATTACTTGGGGTCCAGGTCTTTTGAAGTGGTGAGAACGCCTAGACAGATGCAACCCAACTTACACGCAACTTTTCACGGCACTGACAGCAGTTAGTAGCAGTGAGTCAAGTCTCTATGGAAGTAAAATTGTGAGTAGATGACGCACCAAACATTTCTCCATTCTGAGATCAATCTCTCTGGTTCAGAGCGTGTTCTCCAATGAACATCATATGTTAATCTCAATATTGCTGTGTATGTAATGTATTATTTATTTATATACTATATATTCAAAGGAAAAATGAAAATGAAACCCTTAAGTTTTACGTTCCACGATTATGCCGGTTAGCCTAAAGGAGATGGTGATGATGAGAAATGTATGAAATGGTGGAATGAAGAAAGTGGGAGGAAACGGCAGAACCTCGAGAAAACCCACGAGCACAGTGTTTGTCCACCACAAAGTCCAAACGGCGCAAGCTGGGATCGAACCAGGGACCCCAAACACCAGAGATGAACGGTCTACCACTGAGCCACCGCGCCCCCTGTATATTCAAAGAAATAGACACTGATTACATATGAATCAGAAAATGCTTGAAAGTACCTGAAAATATCAAATCTAGTACAACTGCCTTAAATAATTTTGTAAATGATTGCCTCCATTGAGAGACCTCCAATTCTCCTCATTCCAACATATGTTTCTTTCTGGAGGAGAGATCTTGCTTGTCACACTGAGTATGCATGGACATTGAAATTGAAACAGAAACACTTGAAAAATCTTCAGCCTGGCCGGGATTCGAACCCGGATACACCAAATAGAAGTTCAATGTGCTAACCACTCACCTACCGCGCCATTTAAACTTCCACCCAAACTATACCTAGTTAAGTCGTTTCATGGAAAAATATAAACAAGATACTCAAATATAACAAAAACAAAAAATATAAACAAAATCTAAATAAAAATATAAACAAGAAAATATAAGCAACTTGTGTGAGTGTCTTAATGAATTACTCTAGATTTCCTTGTTTAACTCAAAAAGAAGTTAAATAGACGTTCCTCAGTGAGGAAAATGTCACGAAACGTTCTTCAAGTTGAGGCTACGCCACCGGCAGAGCCATAACCTGTGAGGGGGCAGGGGGCAACTGCTCCCAGAGAAGCTCCCCGTCGTTCGAGGGGGCCCATTTTCAGACAAAATTTTCTTACTCCATATTTGATAGGAACATGAAATTAGAAATGAAGCATCAAATAGGGTTGCTAAATTACATAAACAAAACAGCACACAAAAAGTAAATAGAACAAAAATGAGTCGTGGACCCATTTGAGTAAAAAATGTCTACTATTAGGGGCTCCAGAAATAATATTTATTCGTATGGCTTTGAGATTTATCAATATCGTCCCCTTAATAAGTTTGTCATGTATGGAATGGGCCCAGGGAGTAACTAACGGAACCACAGACCTTCCCGTGCGGGAGAGCCCACAGGCTCCGGGAAGGGGGGGCATAAAGATTAAAAGAAAGTTGGAAAGAGGGGGGCCAAGAATTAGAAGAACAACTTTTTCTAGGGGGCCCAAATAAGCTTATTAATGCGTGCCCCCGAAAAGAATCTAAGTTACGGCGCTGGTCATCAGTGGAAGGGATGGTCCCGATTTACATTACATTTCGTCTTTACCATAACTTCTAATTTCCAAAGAAGAAAAGACGACAGAAATTATTTCCATATTCTTTAAATTGTAACAACACGTGTAGAAATAGACAGTTCTATGTTTATATTTCATAACTACTAGTTTATTTTCTTATGTTCATATGAGGAATGCGTGGCAAATTGAGGCCACATGATCATGAGGCGCAATCCACTAGGGATTCGAATTCCTCTGAAGAGCAAGGTCGGAATTTTAACTGTCCTCAGTGTTAAAACTGTCAACATTTCTGTGTTCATGTCCCTGTAGTCGAACCGATATGAGGTGCCAGTGGCAAACAATACTCCTGTTGGGGCGATTTGTTTTTAAAAAAACATTTGAAAAGCGGGAAAATCCCATTGCAGCTACCTGGATTCAAATCTCGTCCTGGCAATTATTAATTTTTCTGAATGGGAAGATAATGTGCTGTAATTATGTCATTCCTTTATTATTATTATTATTATTATTATTATTATTATTATTATTACAAGAAGGAATGAAAAAGTAACATAGTCGAAGGTATTCATAGGAACAGAAAACATATACAGATGTTTCTTAGGTTTAGACATGAACGCAACAATATTATTACGTTTACGAATTTACAGATAGAATTATCATTTTATGACAGCATGAAATGGAATATAAATATTTGTTAGCTGATAACAGCAATGTATTTTGTTTCGCCCTGCTTCTGATAGAAAGGTGAGGTGACATCGTAAATAGGGTCATTATCGTGACTAGCATTGTAAGTTCGATCACTATTTGCAATTTATGCACACTACGAACAATTCCTTGGAACTCATTTCTGGCGCATACTATAGCAGTAAGGACGTGTTTAGCCCTTATGTATTGACCAATTTTTGGCCAAACACGTTACTTTTCAGACAGTTACGAATGAAGTTGATACGGATGATGTAATTTTGTGTTGTTGGCATTTCACCTGTGAAGGAGGTCGTCTCAACACTTAGGCCCAGAGAAATTGAATAGTTTTCATGATAGTATACATAGGAAGTATCAGTTTTGTAGATTATAAAATTTTACTGTATTGCTACAGCCGGACTCGACCACGCGTCCTCCACATTACGAAATTAACGTTTGAGCCACTACTCTAAGACATCACTGTTCTGGGAGAAGGAAAAGTGGAGCTGCAGTAAATTTACACACTTTTAGTGATTACACACTTTTACGATTCCAGTGTAATAATGCCGAAACTTTTTGATTTCAGTCATGATAAAATAGTAAAGTATTACGCAGAAAGAATAGTCCAGAGAAGTCAACTTTAAATTGAAAACTCAAATGTACGGAAGCGCTACCGTATGCTCTCGCCTCGGGCCCTGATTTTTCACTTCACGGCATTGGACAGATACTCATATTGATTAGAATCTGGTGTTTAAATGCACTGAATTATTTTTTAAAGTTAACTAATTTAATGAACCTTCCTCAGTATTTTTTTTCCTATTTTTACGCGTTTGACTCACTTTTACAGTTTTCCGACTAATTGCCTACGAACAGGGATAAAAACACTTAAACAATGAGGAGAATAAAAATTGCAAACACTTTTCGCGCGTTCTTCCCTTGCCTGAAGTAAAACAATAAAATATGGTGATCATGCAATTTTGGGTCTAGTACTACCACTTATACTGTGGATTCGAATAGCAAAACTACACACGTAACGTAATCATTGTTTGAGTATTATTTTCATCTTATTTTAATGAAAAAGTTTTGAAAATTGTAAAAATAAGATATAAAAATAAAAAAACTTTCCTTGGCCCGGGTTTGAACCACGCCAAAAGAAATTATAATTACTAGCACATTGCGCTAGCACTTTCGGACACGAAAACCGCTAGTAGCAGACACTTCATTTTTGCTACATTTCTGGTACGTGGCGAAAACCGGATAAATCCAAGTTACCAGAACCGCGTATGAGTAGGGTCGAGCGTAATTTAAAAATACGCTTATTAACACTGGTTAATTTGTCTACGTTTTACTTTCGAGGCCTCCATTTCCCTTTTTCATTTGTTTCTGTTTACTTATCTGAGATGAGTGTCTCTAAGTGAAGAAACAACTTTAGGCATTTTTGGATATTGATATGACGTTTTTGGATATTGATTGGCCAATAGGACGTATACTACTACTTGGCTTTCGAGAAACTCAACCGGTGAGTTTTAGAGGAGTTAACTACTGGAAACAATACATTTTTGAATCACTGTAATACATAAATTATCATATAAAAATAAATGTAACTATGTGTACCTAATCACCATGGCCAAATTGCAGTCAAATAAAATGCCTTTAGGTATATAGTTAGGTCTTAATCCAAACTGTGATGTTATCATATTGCGTTCATTATAATAAAATCCTAAGGGATAGTGGGGATTCGAATATTTGCGAAAAAAAATGAGTATTTCACGAGTGCACTTTCTACATATGGTAAATAGATAGTGGGTTAGTTTGCAAAAAAATAATCGAAAACAATAGGCCTAGTTCGATTCCCGGCAGGAGCTCATGTGGTTCGGATTCACGTTAATCCGCATTTCATGCTGTGAGCGTCGGTGGACCACCGATGGGCAACTAGCGACATCTAGCCAAAAATTGGCGGCCCCGCAGCGACCATCTGCGGTGGCCTCTCTTCCGTTTTGAAAATTATACCTCCAGCGGCTCACCAGTGGCAGAGATTCGACAAAACGCCAATGAACCACAACATTACTCTCCCAAAATATGTTAAATCGCCTATATGTGTCATTACATAAAGGTGAGTCTAAAAACACTAAAAAGTACCATAAAATTACTCCGGAGAGGGCTCAAACTATCAACGTTACGATTACTGGGCGGGTGTTCTTCCGACTTCGCCACGGAGGCGATTAAGGAAAAGTCGCTTGTAAAGGAATAAATCGTTGAGATCTTTTTAATTTGGCCAACTAGCGGCACTAGCGGCAATCCTTCGACTTCTCGCCATATTGACGATAGACGTTTACCCGCAAGTGGGCCTTTAGGTGTTGGCGACGTTTACGGCATGGGGTAGACCCACTTCTCATATTGCCTCGCTGCTGAAATTGACATTAAACTCAAAATCAACTCAACAAAAAATACAGTGCTTCGCATCATTTATCCATATATACTCACCATGCGCTTTATAGTAATTACTGAAGCTTGTTTATTATATGGAGCGCTTAGAGCGCAGGGCAATCAACGCATAAAGTTCTGAGAAAAATAGATATACTCGTAGATTTGTGATGTTAGCTTCTGTATGTTAGTATCTACTTACCTTGATTTGGGGCTTTCAAATTTCATCCGTTTTTCCACTGTAAAGTATCGATAATTCAACAAGGAAATAATTAGACCGTGATAATTTAGTTGAAATTCATCGTAATTTTTCCCTTGACAAACACTTTACTATTTTATATCGTAAAGGTCAGATTCATCGTTATTGTAACAGAGCGATGCTTGAGCGATTGACAGTAGAAATTCAAACTCCGATTACAGTCCGGTCCAAAAAAATATCCCCACTTGAATGTTTTGCAGAAAAACAAGTTTTCCTGCTATAATGAGAGATTATTTGAACATGATTGTGCATGACGTGTTTCGCAATTTATTTTACAACATATTTTCAAAATTTTTTACACACCTGACATCGATTTCAGTATTTTGTGTGATGACCTTTAGCTTGTTTCAGTGCCTGTACTCGTTTCGGCATTGACGCAACAAGATTGTCACAAGTGCCTGGCTTGATTTCATAATACCACACATGAAGAATTTTTTCAATTAGTTCCCTTTTATTTGTAATTCAATATTTGCTTAGTTTAGACGACATAATGGCCCACAAATTTTCAATAGGATTTAGGTCCGGTGAATTTGCAGGCCACCACAATCTGTGGATACCAAGATCAGACACACATTTGTTAACAATCTTCGAGCGATGCCACACAGCATTATCGTCTTGGAAAATGAATGGTCCCAAGTTAACTCCACTGAAATGGTCCGTGGCTGTGTATAAGAGTTCCTTTTTTAGTATCCCACAGTATTTCAAACCACCAATTGAACCAACGCACACTTTCAATCTTCCCACTCCCTTAGAACACATCGCTCCCCACAACATAACAATATCACTAAACTTTTTTGTTTCTTTGATGCATTCTTTCTGCAACTTCTCTCCAGGCTCCATCCACAATTTCACACCGCTATCGTTCCCAAAAACACTAAATTTCTTCTCATCTGAGAAAATTACTTTCTTCCAATCTTCGTCTGTCCAGTTTTCAAACATTTCTACGAATCGCTTCCTGTCCGTAATGTGTTTGCGTGACAAAAGTGGCTTCCTTACAGGACTTTTCTTCTTAATGTTCATGGCAGAAAGCCGTCGGAGCACTGTTTGATGTGAAACTGACTCCCCCTACTTCCTCACTTATCTTAACAGCAATCTGCCTGGAAATTAATTTCCTATCTTGCTTAGCAATCCTTTTGATTGTCCTACAGAGTCGGTCGTTTGTCTTCTTTTTATGCCCACATCTATACCTTAAACTTGGCATTCCGGTTTCTGCCTGACGTTTCAAAACGTTACCAACTGTTTTGTGATCAATGAGTAGCCTTCTAGGAATTTCCCTGTTAGATATCCCTTCCGAATTCCATGCTAAAATTTTTCCTTGCTTCCAAAGAGACAGGTCTTTCGCCTTTCCCATGATGTAAACACTGATAATTTCGAGTGAAATTAATATTAAATTACACAAATACACTTCTACAGCACTGTGAAATTCAGAATCGAACAACAGTACACTAAACCTTCAGTCCATACTTCCAATGCTGTGCTTCCGCAACAACAGCTGACTGAGAATGGCGGGAAAGTGTTCGAGCGGAAAGTCGTGATTAGCGGAAAAGACCAGGATACGGTGTTTAGCAGAGACACATAGGAGATATTTTTGTAAACTAAAAAGCCATGAATGTCATCTCAATTCGATTGTTGCACTAATTTTAAATTTTTGGAATGAAATCTTTCTGTAATTTAACTTACTGAATATTACATGTTAAACAAGACAAACCAACCTGTTTCCTAACATCTATTCTCTAACAAAATCAATAAAATTAGAGGCAATATCAATAGAATTATTCCTAAGTATATTACGAATTATTTACAATACCCATTTAACCTAAACCCACGATAAGAAATAAATTTGTTTGAAAATCTGAAATAAAATATGCGATTAAAGTAAATATTCACAGTGTGGATATTTTTTGGGACCGAACTGTAGTTAGAATTTGACAACCTGGTTTTATTACAAGTATAAATTTTTAGTAGGTAGAGAATAGGCCATGAATCGTGTTCTGAGTTGATGACGATGTGTTTTGATAGGTCAGTGGTTCATGGTGGTTGGTGGGTCATGGTGCGAGTAATGGGTCAGAGTGGTCCACGGTGGGTTGTGGATCATAGGTCAGAGTGGGCCACAGTGGGTGATGGGTCAGTGGGTCAGTGGGTCATGGGTAAAGTTTTCAAATCTCTGAACAAATCTGTAAAACCAAACCAAACAAAGAGTAATAATACACAAAACGCTCAAGATCTTAGCTATTCTTGACATAACTATTGCATTATCCGAATTACTCTAGTATATCCACAAATCATCATTCGTCGTATTTTACCGAGATACGTCATGGTTTTTCCGACAACCTGATATTTTAAATGTTGTTAATACGCAATGTTGATTGATCTCATCACTTATTCTCTTATGATCACCAAAACCTTTAGGGTACTTCCCGTAGATATAGAAAGGTGAAATGTAGTATCCAGGCTTGGTGTAGCATGTAAGTAAACAAATGAAAAGCAACAGTATAATATTTCCCTCCCCCAAACCCCATAAGTGGAGTGTGTTGATTATTCAACAAAAAGACTTGAAATCCAATCAGAAAATTCATAAAATATAAAATATGTAGCCAAATCTCGACTTTATAATAATAATAATAATAATAATAATAATAATAATAATAATAATAATAATAATAAAGGAATAACAGAATTACAAAATCAATTACGTAAACGATACCTTCCAATTAATAAATGAATGATTGCCACGATGCAGGGCCATAACTTGAAACCACTACTGCCCCCCAGGGAAGATCCACTCCGTTCGAGGGGGTTCCATTTTAAGACAAAGTTGTCTTACTCTATATACGATACGAACATGTAATTATTATTATTACATCAAACAGGTTCACTATATTACACAAATAGAACAGCACACTAAAGGTAAATTAAACAAAAATGAGTCGTGGGCCCATTTCAGTAAAAAAAAAGGCCAATATTAGGGGCACTAGAAATAATATATATTCGTATATTATTGTCAGATTTATCAATATTGTCCCCTTAATTAATTCATTGTGTATGGAACGGGTCTAGAGGCATAACTAACGACCCCACATACCTAAGGAAACCCAATAGAGAAGGGTGGAAAGAGGGGACCCAAGAATTAGGAAAACGACCTTTTCTAGGGGACGCAATTACGTGTATTAATGCTTGTTCCCTCCCCAGAAAAAATCTAAGTTACGGCGCTGCCACGATGGGATTTGAACCCGTGTCTCTGTCGTACGAGTTTCATAATTTGCCAATCTACCAGAAATTCCTCATACAAAGATAAAACAATAAACTAATAGTTACGGAAGATAAAAATAGAACTTTCTTTTTCTACACGTGTTGATGCAATTCAAAGAATGTGAAAATAATGTCTGCCGCAATCACGTAGCCAAGGGTGGATCCGGGAATCCGTACCCCCTTCCCTTAGAGACCAGAAATGAAAAAACATTAAGGAAAAATGAAACAAAAAGAAACGAGAAAAGAAGAACCATTGTTAAAAATATAAAGCTACAGCAAGCGTTTGGTTACTCTTTCTTATGAGGAGCTTTGTGTGGGGGAAACAGGGAGGAGTAAAGTTAGAAATGGATATTATTGTAACGGAGCATTCTGAAATGCATCTAGCTCCATGCTAATCCTATGGACTACAAATGATGTTCAGATAGAGTCTCAGGTAGAATTTAAGAAATACCAATAATCCCCAATTGCATGAACCTGGTAACATAGGTTCCAGTGACACTTACTAAATAAATTTTCAATTTCGCGGCAACACTAATCCATTTCGTAACAGGATGTTTCCACTGCCGAAAGAGATTTCGTTGTTATCCTTAACGGCATTAAACGGGGACAAGAAAACGAAGGAAAGACAAGAAGAACCGAGTTCGAAAGACCTCAGAAGACTGTATCTTTTTTCAATTTTTTATGTTCTTTTACTTGAGATTTCTTCGTAGTTTGTTACTAAAATACTTACTAACATATCCTCAGTTTATTGTGATAACAAACCAATATGGGCACGTTGTCAGTAAAATAGTTCAGATTGATCGAGCCTTTTGTGGGTATCCACAATATTTCATGTCACGCCCCCTCATTACAAAATCCTGGCTACACGAGCCAAAATATTTTACCAGTGAAATAGTTTAGAATGACCCAGCCCCTGGTGTGATAACCTCAATATTTCGTCACGGATCCCCTCTATTACGAAATCCTGGCTACGTGCCTGTCTGCCGGCTTGCATTTTCGCGGATTCCAAGAATTTCGGATATCCTCTGATCTTATTAGCCGATACAGATAGGACATCAAGGGACATGACCTACATATAGCGGAAATTAAGGCCGCGCGTACTAGAGCAACTTTAGTAATGAAAATAGTTTTTGGTGTGCGTTCGAACCCTGCCCAAGGATTTTTTAAATTTTCATAACACTTTTTTCATTAAAATAAACTTGCGGTTTCACTATACAGACCCATAATAATAATAATAATAATAATAATAATAATAATAATAATAATAATAATAATAATAATAATAATAATAATAATAATAATAGCAGTAGTAATAGTAGGAGGAGGAGGAACGGGTTAGAAGCCCCGCAGGGGTTGGTTAGGTTCTGTTCTCTTGCTCAATTTTTTATGTACATTTTACAAGATCAACTTCAAACAGCTGGCTAGGGTAGCGCGCGAATACCGAAACTCTTGGGATCGGCGTAAATGCTGCCAGCTTTTCTTGTTTGGAAATTAGAAGTTACGACGAGGAAGAATACTTGTAATGTAAATCAGGAGCAGTTAGAAACGATTAGGTAATCCCAACTTGAAGAACGTTTCGTGATATTTTGCTCATTGACGAAGGTCTAACTTGTTTTTGAGTTCAAGAAGGAAATCTCTAGTAAGTCATTGTGACACTCATAAGGAACGTCTTCTTATTATAAGGAACGTCTTCTTTGTATATGCTTGAATGCAACGATTTCAACTAGCTAACAGTTTAGATAAAAGGTGGAGTGACGCGATAGGCCAGTTGAGCTCGTCTCTCGAGCTGTTCACATCATGAGTAGTGTTGATCCCATTGGAGTGCCTGTTATCATTAGTTGAAAAGACTCGTGCTTCTTTCACAAGTTTAGTGCTTTTGTGTGCTGGGTGAATCTCACCCTGTGTGTACAGTGTTTTGCAGTTTAATAGCTTGTAGTAGTATGGAATATAAGAAGGACTTAAAATTTCAATTAATATTTGACCGAAGATATAGAAATGTCAAACCTAATACTAGCCAAGTATATCAGTGGTTGGAAAATAAGTTTCCTCGTATCTTCGACAACATTTGTGCGCTCCAGTTACATGCGGAATCATATAGCAAATATATTAAGTTTAAAGATTTACAATCCTATGAACATTTCGCAGCAACAGCTCCTTCGTCTGTAGAATTCACGCATCTGTCTGGGGAAACAAGCACAGTAAGGATCGTCCCCGCTGATTACCCCTTTCGGTTGGTGCGTATATATGACTTTCCCCTTGAATTACCGTTATCATTCCTAGAAGAGCATTCCAAAAGTTATGGGTAAGTGCGCAAAGTGGAACCTCAACTATGGAGTGTCCCTTTCCCCCCTGGCATAGACAGTGGCGTACGTATTGTTCATATGGAAATACATAAGTATATACCGTCTCGTATCATAGTGCACGGTTGTAAGGTGAGTGTGTCTTACGAAGGGCAGCCTATTACTTGTTTTAGATGTCAAAGCAATTTTCACACGACCGCCATGTGTCCTTTCAAGAATGCAAAACCAACTACGGCTGCCCCTGAACAGACACCTCTACACATGACGGAGATTGGCAAAGTGCATCGCTCTTTTCCCTCTTATGGCTCGCCTTCGCTCACTGTCACTGCCCCCGGGTCCCCGCTCAGAATTCCTCAGACTTACCTTCATTGACTGCTACCAACGAGTTTTCAGTGTTAGTACGAACCCCGCAAGTGAATTCATCCCTAACAAATAATGCCCTAGTTATGGAAGATTCTGAAGTGAAACTGAGACCCCCGCCTTTACAGAAAACGCCTGTGGATGTCATGGAACATGACTCGACTCGTCCGTCGGAGCAGGAAGTGTTAACAGTTCTGTCTGGTTCTTCGTCTGAAGTGCAAGACAATAATGTCCCGTCTTCAGCTGAACATACTGTTACTTCTGTGCAAGCTGATTTTTCTTCACAACAAAAAAGAAGGAAAGTTACTCGAACGTCTACAAGAAAGAAGGAACAGTGTGCCCTTGATGCTACACGAGGGATAGACCAAGCTGAGACATGCGAATTACGATCACAACATCGGGCTATATCTGACTCAGAACTGCCCTGAGGCGTGGTGTGTTTACTCTTAGCTATTGACCTTCACACCTACTTTCCAGTATATTATAATGTTATAATGTGGTATTTGGCAATGTTTGTTTTTGTATTCGTACAGGAAAGTTCACTCTGTTTGTTTTATATTTGTATCAAAATGCGTCACTTTACTAGTATTCATGGGAAAGAACCCCTTTCACCTTTGTAAGTACTTTTTTCTTCTTGTTTTAGTTTTCTTTTTGAGCGATTATATAATTTTAACAGTAAATTCAGTATCACTCAATATTCATAGAATCAGTTCCGATCATAATAAGGCCCTTCTACAACAGTTTATCGAAAGCCGCCGACCAGACGTTTGTTTTCTACAAGAAATAAGTTCTCTGCTTACATCTTTGGATTTTCTTACCAATTATCAAGCTATTATTAACCGCGACCAAGAGACTGGGGTCGCGATTTTGGTTTGAAAGGGTCTGAGATATGATCGTGTTGTGTTAGCCCCTGAAGGAAGGGCTATACGTTGTTATATTCAGAACATTTGTTTTATAGCATTATATAGTCATTCTGGCTTTACACGTACAAAAGAGAGGAACGAGGCTTATGCAACTACCATTCCTTCCTTACTTCCTCCGGGAATTCCTGATTGTATAATTGCTGGAGATTTCAATGCAATTGTTGATGCCCAAGATTCTCTGACGTCTACCATGCCTTGTCCTACTTTGTGGGACACAGTTTTTTTCAATGGCAAGGAGGGGTTGCGAGGGAAGACGACCACTATTTACATGATTTTTTTATATCAAGCTCTCTATGAATTTTGGTATGCTCCGCCTTCTCTGGAGAACCTAGCTTGTATTAACGGTATCAAACACCGATTGAAAACTATTTATTCCCATACGTCGATTAGTGCCTATTCGTCGGAAGACTCTTCTCATCGTTTTCCGGTGGAGACTATAACTATTCATCATGTTCACTGGATTTTGCGACAACGGCATTCACTCTCTCATTCTGGGAGATGGCACTACTACTACTAATTGTTCGCAGATTTTACAAGAGTTCACGCGCTACTATTCAGACTTTGCACGTGCGCATCCCATAGACTACACATATGCCCCAGAGTTTATGTCCACGTTATCTCACCATCTCACGGATGCCGAGTGTCAGACTTTGATCAATCCCATTGTTGCGGAGGAAATTTTAGCAGTCCTCAGGCGGACAAAGGGCTGTAGTGCCTCCGAAGAAGACGGATTAAATATCCAGTTTTATAAACAGTATTGGTCTCACCTCAGTCCCTCTCTTACCGCTTTATTCAATGCTTGGTTACGAGTGGGTCGTAATACCTCTATCTTAGTCCTCATTCCGAAATCCCGCGCAGCGCATTATGTTCAGGACTATGGACCTACGTATTTCTTTATTGCCGGTCGATCTTAAGTTGTTCACTAAAGTGCTTACAGCCCGACTTCGACCAATCATCCGTCACTACATTAGTCCTTATCAGGCAGCATAACTTTTCATATACTCTTTGCTCTTTGCGCGATATTTTTTTCTTATTTTCATTTTCGGCAGGTGCCTGCGGGTGCATTAGCTGTAGATTTAGAAAAAGCGTACGACAGTTTAGATCACAGTTTTTTGTTGCAGGTGCTGGAAGCCTGGAGGTTCCTTTAGCCTTCCGCACAGTTATTAACAATTTATATACCACGGCCAATTTCCGCATACAGATTAACGCACATTTGTCCCCTCTTATTCCGCTGAAACGCGGATTAAGGCAAGGATGTTCTTTGTCAACGATACTTTTTGCACTCGCATTAGATTCTTTACTCAGACAGTTGGCCACCCTGCATCCCCCTGGACCCTCCCGTTTCTTGAGTCAAAATATACTCGGGTAAGCGGATGACGTCACCATCACAGGAGTGGATCCTGTTCTTATGGCGCGGATTTTTGCAGTGTTGCAACGTTTTGTTCCAGATTACAGTATAATGTACAGAAAACTAACCTATTACAGTTCAATGGTTTTCATTTACCTGCTAACGAGCCTGGGGTGCCGTGTGTACCTCACGTCACTTCCTTGAAGATCCTAGGTATCATGTTTACGTCACAACCTACTCCCCTTTTCGAGGAGATTTGGTCCCCGTTGTTGTTACAAATTCGCCAGCTTTTGTTTTCCCAGCGTTTCCGTCGCCTTCATTTAATCCATTGTATCCACTTTATCATTATTTACATGGCACCCAAGCTGTGGTACCGGGCTCGAATTTTGTCCTTACCGGAATTGTTCGCTAAGCGGTTTGACTCTTTATTCCTATGGAATATATGGCGTGGCTTCTACTTTCGTATTCCACGTGTAGGACTCTATCTTCCCCGTTCACAGGGAGGGTTGGGTCTCGTAAATCTCAGATTGAAATGTCAAACTCTGTTTATGCTCGATTTCTATGCTGCAGTTGCTATTAACGAATCCTTCGTACAGCAATGGATACGATGTTTTTGGCCTAGTTATGAATTCCCTGTGAGCCTCCCGTTTATTAACTTTGCTTATTGTTGTCAGACGTACATTACTTCACTAATACGTTATTGGACATACGGCGGTGTGGTTTTCTGCCCTGCGGGACACAATTCTCGCACTTTGTATAACTTTCTTCTTTCGTTGCCTAACAATCAGATTATTCTACGAATTCCTCACCGATATCCTCAGACTATGTGGTCACAGGTATGGGCTAATATCTCCGCAACGGTATTACCTTCATATCTACAGGTTGAAATGGTTTCAAGTGGTGCATCAGTTGGTCCCTACGCGCGCTCGTTTATTTGAGCTGAAACGTGTTTCTGACCCACTGTGTTCTCGATGCCCCAAAGAAGATACATTATCCCATCGGTACGATCAGTGTGTAGGCGCTCCAGCTATCTGGAACTGTCTCACGTCCTTCTTAGGACGAATTGGTCGACGACCTCCACACTAGTTCACAGCATCCTATGTTTAGTTTCCGAATTTTCGTTATTTTTCACAGACCAAACACCAAGCTGTGCTTTCTCTAGTGGTGTGTACACTTGTTTATATCCATCGCCATGCGCCTTTGGTGGATGCTCGCACCTACTTGGATTTTTTAAAACGCACTCGCCGAAAGCTCTTTCCCGCCGAGTTGGAGAGGCAGTATTTTAGTAGGTTTTTAGAAGTGGTGTTGCAGTAATCTTATTCCTTCTCGTAAAACAAAACAGGGTAGCAACTCATGATGTAGGTTTATCGTTTCGTTTTTACTTTTATTTTTAGCGATAATTGTTGTACATTACATTTTTCCTTTTCTTGTATGTAAGAACTATTGTATTGTATTACCTTAGGAGTCAGTCCGGTTCTTGTACACTTTTCGTATAAAGACAAGCACATGAACAATAAAAAACTATAGGTGAGTGGTTAGAGTATTGAACTTCTGTTCGTCGGACCCGGGTTGGAATCCCGGGCAGGTTGAAACTTTTTCAAATGTTTCAGTTTCAATACATACTGAGTGTGACAAGAAAGAACTTCTCTTCTCCAGAAAGAAAATTATGTTGAACTGAGGAGGTCTCTCAATGGAGGCAATCATTTACAAACTTATTTCCAACAGTTGTTCTAGATTTGATATTTTCAGCTACTTTCAAGCATTTCCTGATAAATGCATGGTCAGTATTTATATTTCTGTAAACATACAGTATATAAAGAAATAATACATTACATAAACAGCAATATTGAGACTAATGTATGGTGTTCCTTGGAAAACACGATCCGAACCATACAGATTAGTCTTGGAATGGAGAACTGTTTCGTTAGTCACCTACTTTACAATTTTACCTGAATAAACACCTGGATCAGGTCTACCAACTGCTGTCAGTGCCGAGAAAAGTTGCGTGTAAATTGAGTTGCATCTGTCTAGGCGTTCTCACAACTGCAAATTACCTGGACCCCAAGTAATGGAATTAGAGCGCTTAGGGGGAGGAGATACATTTGTGGCTGGGTGTACCTAACATAATGGTTCTAGGCTGCTTCCTTCCTTTCCCAATCCTTTCTTTCTTCCCTTTCATCGGATAGTGTGCTCGCCGAGGGACGTCATCTCTCATATAAGTGACGGGCTAAATGGCCTTAAATACAACAGGCCAGAAATCTAATTCCTTATCTGTATTTTTAATTTTATATAATAACATTGTTAATATTACATAATTAGTTTAGCAGATTAATAATAAGCACCCACTTTTTCTAACGCAGTATGATATTTTAGTTAGTGTTACATTGTATGAAAATGTTCATATAGTTGTCAAGTAAGAATTTGTTCTTATATCTACATAAAACGATTCAGAACGTCCAATATTGCGTTTATAAAGTCACTGAAGTACATCATATTTCCAATAAATTAACTGTCCGTAAGCGGTTAGCGTACGCGCCCTTGGCGCGGGAGACCCGGATTCGATTTCGAGAGAGAGCTCATGTGGTTTGGATTCCACGTTAATCAGTAGATCCACGTTTCACATAGCCTCGCTGCTGAAAGGGACGCTAAACTGAAATTCAACTCAACTCAAGTAACTGTCCGCATGAAAAGATGTAGCAAGGCTACTATTATCAACCCATAGTTCTAAACATTTACGATGATTTGGGAAAAATCAGAAACTGCAGCAATAAAATAATAATAATAATAATAATAATAATAATAATAATAATAATAATAATAATAATAATATTAATAATAATAATAATAATAATAATAATAATAATAATAATAATATTAATAATAATAATAATTGTAGTAGTAGTAGTAGTAGTAGTAGTAGTAGTAGTAGTACGGAAAATTGAAATAATAAGATTTTTTTTTTTTTACATTTTAAAGTCTCGGACCTAAAAGTAATGCGTTAGTTGCGAAGTAGGGTAACAATTTCTTTCTTGGGGCAAATAACGTCTTAGTACCGCGTTACATTTTAAGGAAAAGTAAAGTAACTTATAACGCGTTACATTTTTTCAAGTAACTTACCCAACACTGCTTAGAAAGAAATCCTCTCCTCTCCGCCCTATGTCACCCTTAACCCACAATTTCATTGTAAATACTCCGCTAGTGCTATGTCCCTTGGTACAAATATCGAAGTTCATTGCATTACAGTCCTCAGTTAACTTCTTTGGTTTCACAAACAATCGGCTTTAATAGTCTTCTTCTCTTTTCTTTATTTTCCTTGCAATACAATCTTTCCCCTAAACTCTTTTTGATGAAATCCAAAATTATTATTCCGTTTATTGTTCACAATGTCTCATCCATTTCTTGTTTCTTTCAGTTAATTTTTTTTCGACTCAACACACTTTTTCGACAATGGACATTTCCTCTGATTTTTTTTATTTTATTGCACTAAAAAGTACTACACATCTAGCTTGTTACGGAGAGGTTACGGAGCTGGTTACGGTTACAAATAAGCAGATGTGGTAACACAAAAATTATAACAAACTAGTTACAATTGGCTGATTACTGAATCAAATAAAATGAAATTTCTACTTTTACCTTCCACGAATATACCCTGTAGGCAAAGGGAGACAGATGATTTAAGAGAGTCAGGAGCAAGGCTATGTAAGACATGGTCCTCCAGCTTAACATGGAATCAAAACTACATGAGCTCCCGCCGGGAATCGAACTTGGGTCTCCCACACCAAAGACGTTTTCGCTAATCGAGTATCCACCAGGGAGCTCAAATGATTATAAAAGAATCAGTATAATGTCAATTCGGGAGAAAACTTATGAATACTATGTTGTTCACCACAAACTCCTACGACCTGTCTTCGAACCAGAGGTGAGCATTCCACTATTGATCCGCCATGTCCTCTGATAATGTTTGTAATCTCATGACGAGTAATAAACACAATATTCTGTTCCAGTGAATGAAGTAAATCAATCTACACGGACGGAACATAACAAAGGGCTGAACTCTTCAACAAAAGGGTTTGCTTTTATTTTTTTTCCCTTGTGGACCTCGGAAAACCCAAAATGCAATACCGTCAGGACATAATCTTTTGCAAGTATATCACCATAACCAAACATTAATCACCTCAGACTTGACGAGAGAAAGAATATAAATAAACTTATGTTCGTGCGTTTAGAACACTACTTCGTGTGAGGTTATTGGAAAGAAAAAGTCGAAGTTTCAAAATAACAACACTTGTAATACATAATGAATTTCTGTCAATATCCCTCTTGTTCAGGCTCGATAGCTCCCGAACTCGAGGTAGTCGAGACATTTGGAAATACGAGTCTGGCGCCTAAATAATTTAAATCCAAAATTAAATTATGTAGGTCCACGTATTAAATTGTATTATTATGATGCCTAGTTTTGAGAACCGCTGACTAGGTCATAAGAAAAATTTCGAGCATTTTTCTTGTTTATGATGCTCTTTCGACAGCCTAACCATCTGTCTGCCTCTGTTTGCTACAACTTTCTTCAGTTTCAAACCACCGCGCTGGCCACGAAAGCATTTTCCTTGCATAAGCACAGTAAAAAGTAAAGCACTATATAATATTAGTCTTATAGCGTTAAGATAAGAATAGTTGTTGCAATGGTGTGGGGGTGACCAATTGCTAATACGATCAGTAAATAGTAGAAACAGTGTAAGGATGTAATAGGACACGGAATTTTTAAAAGACATTAAAAGTTTTGGGTATAAAAAGTGCTTCTTTGTAGCTGTAGTATAATAGCATGGAGATTCATGACAAATCTTCAAAATAAAGGAAAGTTGTAATCTTGTGGCTTAGAAATTCTCAATCTGCGCGTGATTTAATTTGAATTGACATAGTACTTAGACTCCTGATATTTTTGCTGCTATGCTATAATAAAGTAATTCTGCTTACAGTGGCGGCGATTGGACGTTAGAACTGGGGGAGGGCAAAACATGATATATCGTATTTCTATTTTATTAAGTAAGTTCATAAGAGCAATACAAGTAGGTACTAGCCTTTTTATAATGTTAAACAACGAAAGTGTACGAAGAGATTTGAGTTCTTGCTCATGAACATCTTAAAATTCTGTCTGGAAAGTTGTATGATCAGATTGTTTAATAAATTTGCAAAGCAAATAAATAGAAGGGATAATGTTAATCATAGTAATGAATAATGAAGCTTGTTTTGCAGAAGTTATATTGAAACTGGGAATTAATGAACAACTTATACTTTTAATTCCACACATGCCATTAAATGAATGTTTTTACTCTTAGAAAATGAAAGACAGTAAGTACTGCAAGCACATGCTGTGACATTTAAAGAAATATGCAATTGCAATATGAATTGCTTTGAATTGCAATTAAAAGCTGTATCTGGTCATTGTTAAATAAATAAATAAATAAAACGCAAGTCCTGTAGCTTTCTTAACTCCATGGAAAGACAAATAAACAATACGTACTCACGCAACGGCCAATATCACATGGCACCATTTTTTTTTTCTATGAAACAGTAATACATAAAAAACCTTTACCAGGGTGTCCACATTCTGGAAAGTAAGTGAAAGTCAGGGAAAGGTCAGGGAAGTAAAAATGTATCAGGTGAAGTCAGGTTAATGGCAGATTGCTCAGGGAAAGTCAGGGAAAAATCGATTTAGATCCATTGTTCAATTATTGAATTTATGAAATAGAATTGCTTTCTTTACTGTTACTGGATGCAAAATGTGGTGTTCTCATTGATGATATTGAGGAAGTCAGAGTTCTCTGATATAGTTGTTGAAACTCATTTCCTGCGGAAAACACATCTAACTGCATCCTGGCATATTTGCTCAAAAGGGTAGACGCTGTTCTAGAAGAATTGCATGATGCAAAGAGGGTATCTGGACAAGTGGCTGAGAACGCGAAGAAATAGTATCTCCAGCTCACAGTGAAAGCTCAGATTGAATAATTTAAGGAACACTGGAATGAATTCATAGCCAATGATAGAGATGGTATTGGACTTGATGAGTTTTTTTTACTCAGTCTTAGGAAATGGGAAGAACTTCGTTGACTTATGGTCAGTTATGAAACTGGGTTTTATCTTCTTTCACGCATTTTTTGAAAGTGGTTTCACAATAAATAAAATTCTCATTGTTGACAACTTACAAGAAGAATCTCAACGGATCATATATGATTCTGTGATGAGAATAGGTGGATCATCAGGATTAATAATTACAAGTATGATAAATTCAGTGAGAAGTTCAATGAGACAATATCAGATGTATTTGAAAAAAAGAGGGAAATAAATGCTGGAAACGAGAAGAGGAGAGAGAAACGGAAGATTCAGCAACAACTAAAGGGGCTGGAGGAAGAAGAAAAGAAAATTAAACTGCGAAGACAAGACGGATATTCAGATCAATGAGAAGAAAACTATGCGAGAAAGTATGAAAACAAATTTCTAAATGGGTTGCATTTAATAACTGTACCAGCAAAAGTATGTGTTACATAATGTGTGTGTGGGTTTTCTTTTTTTAATAATCAGTAAAATCATGTTTGAACTGTTTATTACTATAGGCATTATTATAATGCTGTGTAATTGGTATTATAATGTGTAAGCATATAATGTGTATTTCTTTTTCATATCTTAAGTACTCCGTATACTGCACACTTTCGTTTGTAACTACATTTTGTTTAATATGTATGCCTAATCAATATCGGCCTAATGCACATGTTTGTAAATTTACATTCCTTTGGAAAGAAAATTGAAAAAAAAGAAAGAAACAGAAGCGCAAGAGAACAAGGCCAATTATGGGGAGTGTGGATGCTGGGGTTTCTTTCTTTTTTTTCTATATTTTTAAGTTATTCAGGTGTTAGGGAAATCTGAAACTTTCGTCATGGAAAGTCAGGAAAAAGTCAGAGGTGTTTTCTCCAAATTGTATGGACACCCTGTTTACATTTCCAAATGAAATTATAAAATTAGGGCGTCACTTCAAAAAAGTGGGGGGGGGGGCAACTGCCCCGTCTTGTCCCCCCTAATCTCCACCCATGCCTGCTTATATGTATCTAAAATATTTTTAATAATAGAACATTACAAATGACCTATATAATATATTATAAACTAGGAGAATAGGTCTTTTTAACACGTTACGTATATATACAGTAAGTAACACGCAATTCCTTTCACTATTCCACTGAATTAATTAGTAGTTTACAGTAAGGAATTGCAACATGTAAAGATTCCCTGCAGCTTTCAATATGGCTCTGAGAGATATACCGAATTATGACGTCACATCAAAATGCCTGATTTGTTGCCGTGATGTAATTAGATCATTTTTGCATTGTTTGAAGTGTTGTATTTCCGTAACGAAGAAATATTTTTCTGATATTTCTGGTATGTGTTATATTGATGACTAGTTGTACACGATGGTGCCTTTAAATTACAACTTTTGGTCAAAAAGGAAATGTCCATTATATAGGTCTTTTTCATCTCCTTTTCGTAACTGTATTTACTTCACAAAGCACACCTGAACGTAAGAAGAATAACTCGTCGTTCAGCGACCTATATAATATTCTTTGTATCAATTACCAACAGTGTTTTCTTAAAGAACTTCCATTAGTTCTACGATTGTCATCCGGTGTACCTAACAAGGGACATCACTCAATTGTCCGGTTCCGATTTCAATGAAATTTTTATTGCTGATAGAGGACATGTATTCATTACTTGTGATGACAGAAATTTTTGCCATGGTGCAAGTTTTCTATTTTTTAATAATTTTTAAAGGTTGTGATGTGATTAATAGAGATTACTGCAGAAGTCCCTTACTACCCTTTGTAAAGTGAGTGTTAATGAAAGAACAACCATGTGGATACGTATAGGGCCTAGGAGGAAGTCGTATGGTACATATCACCTTGACGGCAGCCATCTTGAAATCCGCCATTTTGAATTAAGGTCAAGTTTTTTAAATAGGAATAGGGTAATGTGATACATAATTTCGGGCTAGAATTTAATCAGAAAGACAGTGGTGAAGTTAGTTTTAAGATGCGCCCATTTGATGAAAAGTTACAGGCATATTAATTGTTTATACTTACTATGTGCGTAAGTCCCTTACCTCCGCTTCTAACCCGCGTATTAATGATAATAACTGGATAATGGTTTCGGTAATATATATTATGCCTAGGGGGAAGTAGTATGGTACGTATGACTTTGACGGCAGCCATCTTGAAATCCACCATTTTGAATTAAAGTGAAGTTTTGAAAACTGAAAACCATAGCATGTGGCACCAAATTTTAATTTCCCCAAAGCCAATGGTATGCTTATTGTTGTTCTATAGTTAACCAGTATGAATTTATAACTCTTCTAATGTGCACGAAACGTCCATTATTCGATCTTTCAAATTGGCAACACTTCTAATTTTCATCGCATGTTTTAAAATTCCAACTGGCACTTTGCAATTGTTTCCATGGCTCATATTTTCTAAATTTATTACATTTTTTTAAGAGTTGCGATTTGTTAGTTCATGAATAGTGTTGGGATAAGCATCTAGCAATCTTTCCGAATTTTGAAGACTTACCATGTAATTATTAATTTCGTAGGCAATGTAATTGTTTATTTCCTATACATGCCCTTCAAAAACTCGTTTACTGACATGAATCATCGCAGAAAGAAAGAACTCCAACTTCGCATTCAGGTAATACCGGAGACGTAGCTTGTAATGGATAGTAAATGAGACGAGAAATAAGTTGAAAATTCACTTCAAAAAAGGAAACGAAATATGATTGTTGTGTAAATCAATGGTCTTTTGTTTTGTTTTATATTTATTTGTTTATTGTATATTTATTTATTTATTTTCTATGGCAATAGTTTAGCTAGTCAGACAAAAAAGTCATTCGTTTTCTAGCGATTGTTGTTGATAGTTCATGTTTGTAAGATTTATAATCAGTATTGATCGGGAACTCGATTAAGTTACACCTCTTTATAAACAAGTTACCTTTTTTCATATTTTGTTCATGGTACAAACATTGTGTTAGGAACAGTCATATTATGACTCTTTGATATTTTCTATCATTCCTGCTGTTCCTCTAAAGTTGTAAAGTTGTATTTATTTTTTTAAAACAAATACTGTTTGTCGTTTGTGCAACATGTAGGCTACATTTCATGATAATTTTGAGTTCGTGTTACACCAATTTCTTATACTTTCATTTGTATTTCTTGACATCACATAGGTCCATAGGTTCTTCATGTACTCTGGGTTAAAATAAATAATTACACTGCCTAGAAAATTAATAATTAATGGCAAGTCTTCAAAATTCAGAAAGATTGCTGGATGCTTATCCCAACACTATTCATGAACTGACAAATCGCAACTCTTAAAAAAATGTAATAAATTTAGAAAACATAAGCTATGGAAACAATTGCAAAGTGTTAGTTGGAATCTTAAAACATGCGATGAAAATTAGGAGTGTTGCCAATTTGAAAGATCGAATAATGGATGTTTCGTGCACATTAGAAGAGTTATAAATTCATACTGGTTAACTATAGAACAAAAATAAGCATACCATTGGATTTGGGGAAAATTTACTATTAAAATTTGGTGCCACATGCTATGGTTTTCAGTTTTCAAAACTTCACTTTAATTCAAAATGGTGGATTTCAAGATGGCTGCCGTCAAAGTCATACGTACCATACTACTTCCCCCTAGGCATAATATATATTACCGAAACCATTATCCAGTTATTATCATTAATACGCGGGTTAGAAGCGGAGGTAAGGGACTTACGCACATAGTAAGTATAAACAATTAATATGCCTGTAACTTTTCATCAAATGGGCGCATCTTAAAACTAACTTCACCACTGTCTTTCTGATTAAATTCTAGCCCGAAATTATGTATCACATTACCCTATTCCCATTTAAAAAACTTGACCTTAATTCAAAATGGCGGATTTCAAGATGGCTGCCGTCAAGGTGATATGTACCATACGACTTCCTCCTAGGCCCTATACGTATCTACATGGTTGTTCTTTCATTAACACTCACTTTACAAAGGGTAGTAAGGGACTTCTGCAGTAATCTCTATTAACCACATCACAACCTTTAAAAATTATTAAAAAATAGAAAACTTGCACCATGGCAAAAATTTCTGTCATCACAAGTAATGAATACATGTCCTCTATCAGTAACAAAAATTTCATTGAAATCGGAGCCGGACAATTGGGTGATGTCCCTTGTAAGTACTGAAAACAAACTACCCGTTATGCTTTTGTCCTGAGACTTGTATCCGTCACAGATTCCATCATTTCACTTCCCCCTGGTTTCCTCTTCTAATTTAATTTTACTCTCATATACTTTCCTTCGTGTTTTCTACCTTACTTAAACTTCATTTTGGTCTCTAAATTTCTTCTCATTCTTCATTTTTCTATTGTGATAGTAATTCTTCTATTTTGGATGTGCCGGTGACTCAGTGATACGGCACTTACAATTGATGCGACGGACCATCGTCCGATCGTAGGCCATGAGAGTTTGTGATGCACAACATCGTGTCCCTGTGTTATTTTGTTATTTCGTTTATCCTCACATTTCATTTTAACAATTCTTTCGTAATCATCCGTCCTTTTTCGCTTAGAGGACATAATTCTTTTGACGCAGAACTAGAAATTTCATTTCTTTTCAGATTTGCTGACTCTCAATATACATCATTCAAAGTTCTCTATTCTTTTAATTCATTTGGTCATCTCTTTTAGGCTATTATATGCTTCCTAGGCTTTACCAGGATATTTCAAAATATTTTCGTTATTCTACAAATGTAATTTGTTTTCACTTTTCTCGCCATTTTCCAGACTTCTTCCCTAGGTTTATTATCGCTGTTCCTTTCAGGATATCATATCGTTATCTGCCATTCCTAAGCTTCGAAACACTTCTAATGCAAGCTAGTTCATGCATCTATTTGTTCTCAATATAAGTACTCTTCCTTCAGATTCCGAACTAAAATAGTGATTTTTAACCTTGTCCTTTTAATCTTTAAACCTTCCTGTATCAAATGTCTTGTCTTCTGTGTGTTTATTTGTATATTTATTTCCTTTTTCTGTCTACATTTTAAAAGTTGGGTTACACTTAAGTGTAAAAGGTGAAATCATAGAACTGTGGAGGAAAGAACGAGATATTACGATGGCAGTAGAAAATAAGAATGGAAAAGTAATCAGCGAGAAACGTGAAGTCTTAGGAAGATGGAAAGAACATGTTGAGAACTTGTATGAGAGTAGGGATCGACCGCCTCACCTAGATGTTCAAGTAGAAACCGAAGTACGCAAGGATAATAAAGGGTTTAATATTTCTGAGGATGACTTTGGGTAAAGTTATATTCAAGATTAGGAATGAAAAGGATACGGAAATAGATAATATATCAATCGAAATCACTAAGAATATAAAGAAGTTGAGGAAGAACAGTCCGAGTTTATGAGAGGTAAGGGTTCAATATATGTATAAAGGTACTCAAGGAAGTTCTGTCGCTTTCTGTGGAGGCCTGTGTTCCATTGGACCTCACACCTTGAGCTGAATGCGAATGGGGATAAGGCGTTGGTCAGTTGTTCGTGTGGGTATACCCAACATACTATCTGGTTATAGCAGTTCAGTTACACCGTGAACTTTGATAAGGACACAGTGAACATGGGAACTGCACAGAGCGTCAAAATAGCGTCTATGCTGTACGAGTTCAAACTATGGTCAAACGCCCCTCAGCGTGCCGGAAGATATGCCAGGCCTTTGGTAAGGGTGTCATGACTAGGCGGACAGTGCAGTGGTGGCTTACCTTGACGAAACACTCGAAGACTCGCCAAGTGCCGGAAGACCAACACATGTACAAAATTAAGATATTCAGGCAGCAACTGAGGCGAACAATAGCCAGGCATGTGAGGAACTGGGACTACAATTCAGTGTGAGTGGAGAAACCATTTCGCAGCACCTCCATCAACTTCGTAAGTACGACAAGTTGAGTCCAAGTGTCCCACATGATTTGACTCTCGGCCAGAAGGCATCGCAAGCAGACATCATGTGTTTCTTTGCTGTCTCGTCTGAGGAAGGAGCCATTTCTGGACAGGGTGTTGCCTTGTGATGAGAAGTTGGTCCTCTACGAAGCTCCAGCGCCGTTATCATTGGTTAGCATCCCATGAACCGATTCTAAAGCATCCGAAACCAGCACAGCACCAGAAGAAGGTCCTCCTGTGTGTTTGGTGGACTGCATCGTGGCATCGTGCATCAGGAACTGCTACCAGTTGGTCAGAGCATCGATGTAACTGTGTACTGTCAGCAGTTGAGCCGTGTTCAAGGAAAACTAAAAACTCTGGAGACAGCACTTTTGAACCACAAAGGGGTCCTCCTGTTACAGGATAACGCCAAGTCCCACCTGGCTAGGATGAGGGACACCCTTCTACGCCTTGGATGCGAAACACTATTGCATCCGCCATACTCCCCGGACATTGCGCCGTCCGTTTATCACCTGTTCCATTCCTTGGACAATCACCTTAGAGGACGCCAGTTCAAATCCCTAGTAGAGGTGTAGAATTCACCTGATACCTGGCTGTAAGATTCACAGCCCACTAAGTTCTACCGCGATGGAATCCATGGCCTTCCAGAACAATGGCAGAAGGTCGTTGATGGTGATGTGGACTATTTTGTATCTTCCAGGTACGTCTTAAATGACATATCAATGTTTGAATTTGTTGGGTGAAAAACCGACAGAACTTTCTTGGTTACCTTAATAGTTGGATTATTAAGGATAACTTGTGAAAGGTTTACAGAAAATGAATGGTGTGTGTTGTATTTATAGATCTAAACAAGGATTTTGACTGCGCAAATTGGTAAATGTTGTTGGAAATTGTAAGGAAAGTTGAGTTGGAATGGAAAGATCTAAGACTGATAAGAAATATATATATATGAACTATCAAGTAAGTGTTAGAATAGGGGAAGAAAAGAAGAGAAAAATGCAAGCGAAAGGGGAGTTTAGCAGGAATATTATCTCTTGTCGACGCTATTCAATATCTAACTAGAAGAGGTTATTAAAAGAGCCTATATAATGAAAACGGTAGGAGGTTGAATGGTTTGGTATATAGTTCTGCAGATGATACGTCACTTCTTGTGGAATGTTGGACAAAAGCAATAAGATGTTAGAAAACTTGAAGAGGGGCTGTGAAGAATGTTGGATGAAAATAAATGTTACAAAGACAAAAGCCATGGTGATTTCATCGAAACGGTCGAAGTGAAATAAGATGTTTAAGGGGAGCAAATAGAAGTGGTGAGTAGTTGTCGCTGAATGGGTAGCATTATTAGTGATGATATGAAGTGGGAACGTGAAGTAAATTCAAGGTTAAAAATGGCAAAAGAAGAATTTCGAAGAAAGGAAACTCTATCACCATCAGGATCTTGCCGCCTACAGTCAGACAATTTGTCCATGCCGACCAGATACCGCGGTCGGATAGCCGGCGCCCAATAGTTGCCTTCCCGAGCAGTTGGCAAACAGCCGGAAATGAGCATTAAATGAACCTGCGCTGCCGTCGGAAAGAGGCCGGTATAAGGAGTCGGCAAAGGATCGGAAAGAGGACTTTCCGACTGTTTTGCCGACTCTGACGGTCGGCAACAGTCGGTAAAGGGTCGGCAAAGGGCATTTTATTTTACGATTTTCGACCGCTTGCCGCCTCGGCAAAAGGTCGGCAACTTTGAACAAGTAGATCGTCTTGCCGCCCCGGATGGGTGCTGGCTGCCTCCGGCGGTCTGCCATCATCGACGGCGGCAATCTCTTTTTCCAACCGCGACTTCCTGATGGGAATTTTGTTTGTCATTGAATAAAGAGTTGAGAAAAAGACTTAAAATGTTACATGTGGAATATCGTACCATTTGGGGCAGAAACATGAAAATTACCAAACGTAATGATAAAAAGACTGGAAATATGGATGTGGAGAAGAAGAGACAGAATTAGTAGGTTCGAGCGGAAAACAAATTATACGGTGTTAAAATGATGGTGAAAAAAGAACAATTTTGATATAGTTGAAAAGAGGAAGTGAAACTAGTTGGAACATTGGTTGAATAGGAACTGTATCATGAGGAAAGTGCTAGGGGGTATAGTGGTACGAAAGAGAGGGAAGGGGGCGAAGGAGGCAGCAGTTGATGTACGGTATAAAACACAAAATCGTACGCGAGGACGAAGAGAATTTTTGAAGATAGTGAAGCAAGGAAGCTTCTCAGCTGCGGAAGGTGACCCGTCAATAATGGTAATAATAATTCGAGGACGTTCCCGCTGCAGAGTTTAGGACATCATCTTTAAGGTTTCCAAGTAATGAATCGGATGACAGAAAACTATTCCAATTAGCTCTTTCTGTTGCTTATAATTTTCCATGTATGTTGCCCATCTTGGACGAAATCTGCATCACTAAAGACAATGTGGCTTTGAAACGCCAATCATGTTTACCAGATGAAGAGAGACCAGATTATGTGTAGTCAAATACCAGAAACAAAAATATCAGCTTTAGACTGAGCTTTTGTATGCATTAAGCGGTTTCGAAACTTACATTGTATCATTATGTATTCTTTTACTTTTCTTTGCTCAACGAATTGAGATTTCCATAACTATTTTTTTCTGTTCATTCAAATATAAATATGTCTCCCATGATATGTGTGATCTATCAGCAAAACTCATTAATTTCTACCTTCTAACTCCTTCGCATATTTATATTGTTATGGAACAAAATCCGAATTCAATAATTTGTAGTAAACTAGTTATCATACGTATGATTTTCCGTAAACTTTCCTGGATTTTACAGGATTTTAAATTAAATCATACACCACCTAAATGAAACTGAAAAGCGTCCCCGGATTCATTGAAATAAATATTGCAACCAATATTAGCTGGATAGAAAAACATAGTAGCTCATAAACTAGTGGCTTCTAACTCTTTTTAGGCTGACGACATATTTTAGTGAAAGTCCGCGACATCGCGATACATTTGTTTTACTTTTTTAAATTAATAATAACCTAAGTTATAATAGCGTAAGATTATAAAGGGTGTGGGTAGATAAGTATAGTGAAATGGCCGTGGATGAATCTTGGACCGACAAGTGGGTGGTATGTAGGTATCTCCAAGATACATTAATCTTTTACATTTCAAACCTCAACTCTCGTTAGTTCTTCTCGTTGGCGCAAAATCGTAAAATGGAATTAATTTCAATATGATCTTGAAGCTTTGCTGGCGTCTACTATTAATCCAATGTTCTCGGGATTGCTGCCAGAGTGAGTGTTGCTGTGCTGAGCTTTCGTTACCATACAGCGGCAACATCTTCAGAGCTATACATTTCCGTTGTAAATAAAATATCTAAGTATATGCTAGCATTTGTTATTGTAATTGTTTTTAATGCAATTCCTTATGCTTATTATGTAACAACTGGAAATAGAGGTATTTAATTATGACAGCTGACAAATCTGACTTGAATGTTATTGTTTAGGTATTATTAGCTTTCGTAGACAAGTTTCCCAATTATGCTTCATAGTTTCATTCTCTTTAATCTTATATATATACTTATACAATAGACTCATTTAACTGTGCACTATAATGATTAATAATATGCATAGAGTATATATTGGGCATTTATTCCGAAGTTGGGCGTCCGCTTTCTCCACGTTTGTCGCTGTTATCTTCTTTGCATACCTTCTACAATTTGTTATTAGGTTCATTAATCCGTGCTCTTCACAAACTTTTAAAAGATTTTGCTCGTTATCAACGTATTGCTTCACAAATGTTAAAACTGTTGGTTCATTGCCCTTGTACAGCGGGGGACACTTCTAAATGGTACAGCCATATGGAGATTTACGGCTAAGGTCTACCATTTAGAAGTGTCCCCCGCTGTACATTCGCCAATAACAAATGCTCGTTTCTTTCCCACAATGCAACTGTTCGGTTACCTTGCGCCAAGTAGTTCCCTCCGCTCGCCGTATAGTCCCATGTTTATAACCGCTTATATGTAACAAATAAACAGATTTTTCGACACATATATTATCAAGCACACAAACGATCAAATTATTCATATCTTTCCTGTAAATTTTAAAAATTTTCCTGGAAACGGACGCCCAATTTTGGAACTTAACCCTTTTATTTCGTTAATTCTCATCGAAGCTGCTTCTCTAATTAAATAAGATTAAATTTACATTATCTAACGACTATTACAAATTAACTACCCATCAGCTGTACGAGCACAATCCTGTGAAACCATCCAGTAATAAAACGATATTATAAGGAAATTCACAAATGTAGCATATGCCAGTGACGACGCCAGCTGTAAGTTCCTAGGGGGGCAAAGGAGGGGCAGATACATTTTCGGGGGGCGGCTATTTTCCACACCAAAAATGACATTTATTATGTTTGACTTACTTTACACTGTGTATTTCGTTGTTGTTTTTATATTAGGTCTATATGATAAACTTATTTCAAGTAAAATTCGTAACTTACAAATAAGTAACGTCTGCACATGAAATATTTTTCAATGCAACTTTTGAAACCTAAATTCAATTACTTTCGCGTTTGCTACAAGTAACAAATTCATCTAGTACTATATGCTACGTATATATATATACGTATATATACGTAATTTACGAGGGGCTGCTGATAATCTCGTAATCCAACCCAGAAGGAGTGTAGGTACTAGGTAGAAAGATGAAACTTGTAGTTTTGAAAAACATGTTTTCAACAAATTTTCATATTAATAATGAAATTCTTATTGCTTTCTCAGGCCTCTGAAGTGATTGTGTGTGCCCGAACAGCGAATTTCACGAACATCCAGATCACAACTATGATAACATTTTTGTTCCACCAAGGATAGTCACCAAAGTAAATTAATGAGAAAATCAATGAAACACTACGGGACTCTCCTCCATTATATACAGTGATGAAGAAGTAATGGCTTAGTTCAAACGTGGCGCTTTCTCAACAAATTATGCTTTACATCTAGGATGATTAAAAGCAATGACTCTTCCCGAAATCATGGTTGCAACTTGTGACATTATTCTTGAAAATTGCAGCATTTCAGCCAGTGGTAGATATAACCTGCGGCCGGGGTTCCTACGCCACCCCATTTTTTACTGACAAAAAGAATTTAAGCTATTATTTATACTCTTTTTAAAGTGTATAGTAAACTCACGATATACTTATTATAGTCTGAGGTCTGGCTGCAACCCCCTTCCCCAGTTTTTACCGTCTCAGTAAAACTTGTGTCAGAGATTGTGGGCATTTCTTTGGAACGCGTCGGTACTATAATTCAGTATGGCTCGGGTATACGCAAGTTCTTGACACAATGGGTTCCCAGAAAATCTGTCAGGAGAATAAAAGAGTGACGGCATTAAGAGAAGTCTTCTTCCAATCTGAATGTAATGCTGATCATTTCGCTCACGAAAAGTAACCATGAACGACATATGGTTGTACCACTATGATCCTGAAACGAAACAACAGTCAATGGAGTAGTAGCACTCATTTCTCCCTCGCCCCAAGAAGTTCAAGACACAGAAGTAGGTTGAAAAACTGTTTGCAACATTCTTCTGGGATAAGTATGGAGTCGTACTCATAGACTACCTCCGCAACGGTCAGATATTTAATTCAGAATCTCGACATTACTCACAAAACTGAAAGAAAAATTCAAAGTTCAACACCGCGGAAGATGAAAAGAAAGGAATTGTGTTCCTTTAAGAGAATACACCTGTCCATCGAAACTCTGCGAACACAATTAGCATTGCATAATCTAGGATTTCAATGTCTAGATCATCATCCTTATTCCCCAAATTTAGCTCCGTCTAACTATTGCCTGTATTTAGTTCACAAACTTAGATCTGATTGAACTTTAGATCTGATAAGGGTAGTGTTACGAAGAGTGGTGCGAGGAAGTCTCCAGACTTTTTTAACTTCTGCAAACCTGGAGCACTGTACAAGGTAGTATATTGACTCTCGTGGGAAGTGTAGAAGAAGTAAAACTTCACCATTCCACGTGCACTCCTGGGTTCGGCTACGAATTTTTCAGCAGCTCCACGTACATTTCTAGTCAATGGTAGACGTCGTGTCAGTACTTTGAAACAAAATAAGTAAGGAAGCACTAGTGCATACCAATTACTAACTAAAGATCAACACTCTGACAATACGTTTTATTGGTGGTCTAGGAATTAATTCGTGCGGTTGGTACGCACACATTGAAGCTGTAGTACAAACACAAAATACATAAATACCTTAAGAAAAATATTGTCCATCGCTAGCCACCACTTTCGCCCATCTGTCAGGCAATGTACGGATTCCGTGGCGAAAGAAGTCCTCATCCTTGGAAGCGATCCAGTCAGAGACCCATGTTTCGATATCTTCTGAAGAAGTAAACCGCTGTCCAATCAAATCGTTGTTCATGCAATCGAACAAGTAGTAATCCGAAGGAGCAACGTCTGGTGAATACGGCGGGTGGGGTAAAACTTCCCATCCGACATTTTCTAAATAGGTTTTGACCGGTTTTGCGACATGTGGGCGAGCGTTATCATGTTGAACAATAAGTTTATCATGTCTGTTCTCCCATTCTGGTCGTGTTCTGGCCAGAGCTTGCTTCAAACGCATTAATTGTCGTCGATAACGTTCTCCATTCATAGTTTCACCCGGTTGCAGCAGCTCATAGTACACCACACCTTTCATATCCCACCATATGCACAGCATAACCTTTGCACAGTGAATATCTCGTTTTGGTTGTGATGGACCTGGTTCACCTGGTTTCACCCAGGCCTTTTTTCGTTTAGGGTTCTCGTAATGGATCCACTTCTCATCACCCGTAATAATTCGATGCAGAAACCCCTTTCTGCTCTGTCGTTGAAGCAGCAATTCGCAAATGGTTTTTCGTCTTTCAACGTCTCTGTCTTTCAATTCATGTGGAACCCAATGTGACATCTTTTGAATCATTCCCATGGCTTTCAAGTGTTTGGAGACTGTTGTTTGATCAACGCCTAATGCTGGTGCAAGTTGTTCCTGCGTTTGACACGAATCCTGCTCGAGCAATGCTGTCAATTCTTCGTCTTGAAATTTTGTTGGCTGTCCAGCTCGCTCTCGTTCTGCCAAGCCGAAATCACCACTTCTAAACCGTGCAAACCACTTCTGACACGTTCGCTCAGCTAGAGCATGGTCACCATACACTTCCACCAAAATACGATGACTTTCAGTCGCACTTTTCTGCATGTTAAAGTAATGCAGCAGGACACCCCGCAAAAACACTTTATCAGGCACAAATTGCGCCATGTTCACTTAACTACAAACTGGTGTTGTTGACGCTTTAATCCACTGCCCTATACTACGAACGATACGCGATGACAGGGGTTTGCAACACATGTGTGGATACACGGAACTGTGGGACGCTCCGTTCGTTGCGCCATCTCTTGTCCACCCGCACGAATTAATTCCTAGACCAAATAAATAAATAATCGATTTAATTCCATACATTTATTATTATCATTTGCAGGAAGGGAAAACACAACTTTTTTTTTTCTTCAAAAAATTAAGCCCTGGTAGTCGCAAATTAAGCTGTTATAAGCCCGAATATTGAAAGCCAAGAATAATGTTTCAGGAAATAGAAGTATAGAACCTTTAAATAAAACAAAATATGAAACTGAAAACTTTAAAACTGGATAAATATAAACAAGTTATGTAATTGGTTTTACCTTTCTTTTGTTTCTAATCAAAGTTGATCCAATGAGAAGAAAACAAGTCGACCAAACCTACTATTGTTCGCTAGGCACAGTAATTAAAATTCATAAGAAAAAACTGGAACTAAAATTTACCGGAAAAGGCGCTAAATTAGAAAACAGAAATATGCGTGCATACCCAGACGCTCAAAGAAGAAAGCTTGGGGACTAATCTGCCACATAGTAATTGTATAGATAGTACGATCTGACAATGAGATTGGTTATAATACTGATATAAAATACTATATGTAGAATGTTTTATGATTGTAGGAGTCTGGGGGGCAGTCTGGATGGCAGTCAGGGGGCAGGAGTAAGGTTGCCCCCCTCTGGCGTCGTCACTGACATATACTAAAACTTCGGGAACCTTCATCCTAACCATTCAAGATACTGTATATCCACTGAAAGTATGCTAGAGGCAAGAAAGCGCCCGCAATTTTGACCATCATGCTTTGAGCCTTCTGACGTCACCCCGCTGATTGGTTGCATCGTCTGCTAAATCGGGCGCGACAAGTTTGAAGCGTTTAGCAGGTTATATCGCGCGTGTGTCCATTATTTGCCTTTTATTTCTTTGACACTTCGGTGAACCTCTGCCACATATTGGATACATAAAACAATTACACAGAACAATTACACATAATAATTGCTAGTATGTGTTTCAGTGTGTTCGTGTGTGTCTGTATGTTAGTGTTCTGTGAGTGGAAGTTGTTATTCGTCATTCCTTTCGAATTTAGCAACTCATGAGTGACAGAGGTAAACTAAGAATTCTGTGTATTATTTACTTTATATTTTTCTGATACTTTGTGCTAATTCTTGTCAGTATGAGTACTTGTGCCGTAGCGGGTTGCCCTAATAATTCGCGGAAAACGGAAGGGATAATGTATCATAGTTTTCCGAAAATTGAACGCGTTTTAAGAGAATGGGTAGCACGATGCAAGAGCACCGATAAGATAAATGTTAACTGTGCGCGTGTCTGCCCAGATCAGTTCTTGCCGGATGATTATGAACGGGACTTACGTAATGAACTCTTAGGAATCCCTCCCAGAAACAGTGTTGGGCAAATTTCAATTGAATTAAGAATTAACAATTAATCTGTAAATTTAATTGTTAATTGCAATTAACAATTTGAAGTAAGTAATGGTTAATTGTTAATTGCAGTTGGCCATTAATAATGGAGAATCAATTGCAATTAATCAATTGATTGAAAGTAATTGCAGTGGAAAGTAATGGCAATTGAATTCAGTCATTCAATTGCAATTGAAATTAATTGGCAATTAATTCAATTGCAATTGATTTCTACAGCAATTACTTTCAATTGATTGGTCAATTGCAATTGATTTTCACTGATTAATTTTCAACACTGTAGTTCAGAGAGGGCGTGGGACAATGAAAACTTTAAGCCACGACCAATTGACTCACCACCTATCGTGACCCACGACCCACCGCGACCCACTATGGCCCACCACCCATCATGAACCACTCTCATCCACTGTGACCCACAGACCAACCAAAACACATTGTCATGAACTCTGACCCATGATTCACGCCCTCTTCTCTACTGACTAAATAGTCGAGTCAAAATACGGTTTGACCTGGGCAAAATTGCAACCTTTAGTTTTACACATGTATTTTGTTTAGGCACTTCACCTGATGAAAATATTCAAAATCCGACAAAATCTGACCACAGGAACACCCCCAAAAACGGTTTTCAAAATGGCGGACTATGGTTTTTCGAAAAAATCGTAGACTTTTACGTTGGCGGCTCTAGTAGCTCTCTTAATTGACACAGAGACATGAATGATACCTCGTTGGAACGCTCATGGACCACACATTCTAACAAAGTGACTTTTGTACCCATCATGCCCAACCCGTAGAAGAAGAAGAAAAAGAAAGTCGATTTTTTGTTTTTTAACTTGATATTTCTTGGACCCTGGTAACACTGTGTGTCCTCGTACTCCGACAGAAAAAATCCCATGAATAGACCATACATTGGTAATAATAATATAAAAAAATGAAGGACGTAGGTTCAACAGTAAGGGAGATAAAAAATCGGAACCGTGGACCAAGGAGGGTCATTCTGTATATTTTTTTTTTACTGTGGTCTAACTTCTGTTTCTGAGATCTAGCATCCTCCCTAATTGTCACAGAGACATGAAGAATACCGCGTTTTAAAGCTTATGGAACCCCCGTGCCAACGACGTGTCGTTTGTGCCCCCTGTGCCCAACATGTTGAAAAAGAAGGAAAAACCTTGAAAAAATTGGGAAAATCCTACACTTTTACCTTTCTTGGGCTCCCCTACTGAAAATAAATTATGGACGTTGACCGAGGAATCCGCTGTGACGCCAGTAGCAATGTTTCTCAATGATTTGTCTCCGTCAAATGGTGAGATGGGCTAGAGTCGTGCAAGAATGCGACATGTGTCACTGATATCACGTGACATTCTTGACGTTTCGGCTTCTTTATGTTGTTCGCTACTGACATATGCTGTGTAAGTAAGAGTTTGCATCGCCAGATTGTACTCGGAGCATGCTGACATTGAGAGCACCCACAAAGATCGTTGCATCTCCGACATTCCACTCCCATGGGTTAGACCTCCAGTGGATTTTAGCGATCTCATCAGAACCTGCTCTATGAGTAGATCAGAGGACAACCCAGCCCAATAACGGTTGCGTCTTCTAATAACTCCGAACCCATTTTGAAAGCTTTCGTGAACTGTTGGATTAACCGATGGCAGCGTTAACATTGTTTGCAGGTACAAGCACGTTACTTCAAATAATTGAAGTGTCCTGCTGCAGCGAATATGGGAATGCACTCTGCTATAGCATCAAGGTGATCCTCCCAGTTTCCTGTTCGGTCTGCTGCCAAAAGTTTCCTTCCTGTAGTCTGGTATTCAAGCCACAACTGACTTGTTTTTGATGTGTTAATAAGTTCTGACTTTCGTTCTTCTATTTTTTCTCGGGCTTCTTGAAGAAAAACTGAAGCACTAGCTCCAGTTACAGTAATCTCACCCGACATCAGACTCTGGTAAACAGAGTACGCATCGTTGATAGTTCTGTGTGTTCCGTTATCGGTCTCCAGAAAAACATTCTCCACAAGCAATGCACTTAATGCCAGGTCAACCATCATGTGCGCACGGAAGGCTCTTGCTTCCGACTTGCCACTTAACATATGTACAACCGAAGTTTCTCCATAAACCTCATGCAAGATTTCACGTAAGCCTGAACCATTCATCAGGGAACCAATTGCTCCTAGAAGGTTCATCAGAATATGCAATGAGCCCAACAGGACAACCGTGCCCTTAATACTGGTGTTATGTGCTCTGTCATGCAGGATACGTGAAGCTTTCCGAAACAGTGGTTGGTCTAAGGTGATGATTGGTGTGACTTTATATTTTCTCGCAAGATTATTCGGGTACACTAAAGTGGAATAGATGCATGACATATGAGATGGATGGAGGTCAATAATCGGTAAGCAGAGAACAGTGAATTTCCCTGGATGATGAAGAGATGGATCTGCGTGAATGGCCCGCATCATTCCTGACCAGTTTGGTGTGCGTGACGGAAAGTGCCAGGAAAGTTTCCACAAAATATCCAGGGAGCTTTCGTTCGGTGATAGTGCTGTTTCCAGTTCACAGTTGACCTTTTCAAGAATAGCCCAGGCTTCAGTGTATGCATGAATGGGAACACTGGCAAGGGGCTTCACATCAGCATCAGAGACGGGGCTCCGAAGAATGGTTAGACTGGTAGTAGTGGATGGAGTAATGGCCGCCAACATTCCCATACCGTGGAATGTGCCTAAACCACTCAGCGTTTGGAGATCATGGTCTACATTATCCGCTGCAAAGAGGAGAGTCTGGTCTGCTGACATTTCAATCACACGATTACCAAATCTACTTGCAGCACAGCGTTCAAACCGCTGCACTTCCGTGTATGAAGAGCAAAATCCCAGGTGATGCAGCGTGGCAATCAGGTGTTTCCATCGATAGTGGTGGTGCAGCTACACAGCAACACCTAACTGCAGAGGAGCTGATATAGCTCTTGGTCTGGCTGCTTGCATCAAACATTGGCCAATCGATGCTATTTTGGTTTCATTGTCCTTTCCGGCAAAAAGTGTGACACAGAATATTTTAAGGCTAGGTGGAATGTACTGAATGGTCAAGTCGCTGGGTGAAGAATACGTATCACTTCCAGTTTGTAGTTTGGATTTTATGTCGCTTTTGATCAGTCGAGCTACGGTTTCTATTATACTCTTTTTTCCTTTTCTTCATCATACTCTCGAGGTAAATCACCATATGCCCGTAGAATGTGATAGGCAGTTTCTCGGCAGTTTCTGTAATGAAGTCGTTTTTTCCACTGTCGCTAGAAATTATAATTGTTTCACCAACGTACTCCATTCGTTGACAGTTCATGTGCCGTCAGTCATATGCAATATGATCAATCCCTTCAAGAAATGTGCCCATTTTTGTAACAAGTTCTCCCACAGTTAGTTGCTCATCATCGTGCTCTTCCAAATAACTACAGATGCGCTGAAATGCTCGGATTCTCTCATCATTTGTAGGTCGGCCAGCCCGGAATTTTTTGACGCTGACTGATTATCGGTGCAGTATTGTTGAGGAATTGCTTTACCTGTTCGAAAGTTGATACTACATGATGTGTGATAGACACAATCTGCTGCATGAAGATCAAATGAGAAGTACTCGATTCTACCTCGGACAGTTTGTGAGCAGGTATCGTTTCGTTCATTGCAACACTTTAGAATGCTGTGTGGTAATGCTTGTGTTTTCACTAACACATTTTCTGATTTCAACACGTGACGGTCATCAAATAAGACAAGCGTTCCGCAAAACAGGTAGTCACTGTTGCTGTTGAAGGACCCATCCGACGAGCGAGTAACTCGTTTTTGAATCAGCGATGGCGTTTTTCTTTTTAGGGCAATCGCAATATCTTCTTTTTTTTATCAATGTAACGTTTGCGACAAGAGACATGAACCACCATACCTGCAGCGGCGAGAATGTTACTACCGCGAGCCTTACTGGCATTGTTCACTCCTTCAGCTCCCTTTTCTTGAAGTGTGATGAGGTTATCGTCAGGATCTAAGTTTCTGCAGATGATACAAAAACATGTAAGGGAATCAGCCATGGTTCTTCAGTGCCTATGTTCATGCAAAACTACAATATGTAAAAAAGCTTATGGAACCCCCTTTCCAACCACGTATCATTTATGTCCCCTGTACCCAGCGATTATCAAGGTTGTCAGAGCTCAAGAAAGGTAAAAGTGTAGATTTTCTCATTCTTTTCAAGGTTTCTTCTTTTTCTTTTTCTACAGTTTGGGCACAAACGATAAGTCATTGCCAAGGGGGTTCCATAAGCTTAAAACGCGGTATTCTTCATGTCTCTGTGACAATTAGGGAGGATGCTAGATCTAAGAAACAGAAGTTAGACCACAGTAAAAAGTATAAAGAGTGACCCTCCTTGGTCCGCGGTTCCGAATTTTTATCTCCCTTACTGTTGAACCTACGTCTTTCATTTTTATATTATTGTTACCAATGTCTGGTCTACGCGTGGGAATTTTTCGGCCGGCGTATCAGGACGTACAGTGTTGCCAGGGTCCAAGAAATATCAATTTAAAAAAAACAACAACAATCTACTTTCTTTTTCTTCTTCTACGGGTTGGGCATGATGGGTAAAAAGTCACTTCGTTAGAATTTGTGGTCTATGAGCGTTCTAACGAGGTATCATTCATGTCTCTGTGTTAGTTAGGAGGGCTACTAGAGCCGCCAACGTAAAGGTCTACGATTTTTTCGAGAAACGATGGTCCGCCATTTTGAAACTGTTTTTGGGGGTGTTCCCGTGGTTCGATTTTGTCGGATTTTTAATATGTTATTCAGTAGTGACTCCTGAATCGAAAACTGTTTAAAAAGCTTGTGTTGCAATTTTGCCCAGGTTGAGGATAAAATTGCTCTAGATTTCCTGGACTAAAAGACTTTAAACTTGTAATAAAACAAGCCTATGAAATTATCACTCATAGGAGTTTGAATTTCTATGATCAATAGCTCAAGCACCGCTCTATTACAATAACGGCGGATCTGACCTTTCTAATATAAATAAAATAAAGAGTTTGTTTGTGTCTGTCTGTCTAAGATTGTGCGGCCTGTGGACCAGACGAGTGGACCGAAACTTTCCAAAATTTGGTCACGGGTAGCTTGGTCTAGGCCCCAGGTCAAGACGAAGAGTTTTTTTTTCAAATTCGAACTAAGGGGGTCTCAGGGGGACGTTTTCCGGGACCGGCCTAGGGACCACACAAGTTGAACGAGAGTAACCAAATTTTGGTCACAGGTACCTTGGTCCAGGTCGCACACCAAGAAAAAGTGTTTTTGACAAAATTCGAACCAGGGGCTCACAGGGGGGAGGGGGCGTTTACCGGGACATGTAAAAGTAGTAGAAAATGACCGATATTAGTGTCGATTTCATACTTTTCGCGGTAGCTGAGATCAATGGTGAAACTTCGATTGCATTAACTTCCAAATTCACCCTATGCGGCTGCGGGCTGGGGGTCAACGGGAAGGGGGGGAGGGATACCGAAACGTAAAAGTAATTCAAAATGACCGATATTAGTGTCAAATCCATAGTTTTCTCGGTCGCTGAGATCAATGGTGACACTACCATTAGCGATGACTTTCAAATTCATCCAGTTGTATGCGGGCCTTAGGTCACCAGAGGGAGGAATTCCGAAACATGTAAAAATAATCGAAAATGACCGATATTAATGTCTAATTCATAGTTTTCGGGATCGCTGAGCTCAATGGTGAAACTCAAGACCGCGTTCACTTTCACATTTGGCTCCCATTAGCTAAGAAACGGAGGCATTATAAAGGGGATCAAGAGACATGTAAAAATAATCCACAATGGCCAATATTAGTGTCAAATCCGTAGTTTTCGCGGTCGCTGAGATCAATGGTGATACTTTCATTAGATGATTTTCAAATTTAGCCACCATGGTATGCGGGCCGAGAGTCACCGGAGGTGGAGAATTGCGAGACATGTAAAAATAATGGAAAAGGACCGATATTAGTGTCAAATCCATAGTTTTCGCTGTCGCTGAGATGAATGGTGATACTTCCACAGGTGTTGACTTCTAAATGCAGCCCCCATCGGCTGCGGGCCAAAGGTGTTGTTTTTTGAAAATTGTAACCAGAGGGTCCTAGGGGCTTTTACCGCGATATGTAAAAAATAGTAGAAAATGGCAGATGTTAGTGTCACATTCATAGTTTTCGCGGTATCGTCTGGGGACCCGAGGAGATTTTTTTCACAATTCGAACCAAGGGGGTCTGAGGGGCGTTCACCGGAACATGTAAAAGTAGTAGAAAATGACCAATATTTGTGTCGAATCCATATTTATCGGGGTTGTTCAGATGTATAGTGACATCCCCGATAGTGTTTACGTCCAAATTCAGCCCCCATCGGCCTTCCCAATGAAAACACATGTACGTTGTTGGATATATATTCACACAAAATATATCCAATTTTAGAAATGTTTCTCAATTGTTCTCCCGTTGTCAGTTTGTTTACATTGATATTTTATCTGATCCGTGCGAAGAACGGGCATAACAGCTAGTACGAAATGGTAAAGTGTTTGTCATGGACCAAATTACAATGAATTCAATTATATAGATAATTATTATAATTATCATTGATAATTATTTCCTTGTTGAATTATAGATACTTTTCAGTTGAAAAAGAATAAAATTTGAAAGTCCCAAATCAACGTAAAGCATGCCAACGTAAAGGAAAAATGTATAAAATGTTCCATATAATTAAGCGTACCGTACAAACTTAAAATTTCCATGTAATTAAGCTAAATTTCCATTTTTGTATCGTTTTGTGAGCTTATTTCCACGTTTTGTGCGTCACCGAAAATGGGGGGATGGGGATGGGATTTAGATTTCTGGGCTTTCGGCATCTAAGGCCATTTAGCCCTTCACGTTTTGAGGGATGACGTCCCTCGGCGAGCACACAATCCAGGGAAAGGGAAGGAAGAAAGGATTGGGGAAGGAAGGAAGCGACCTGGGACCTCTAAGTTAGGTACCACCCCGGCATTTGCCTAGTGTGAATGAGGAAAACCCAGGAAAACCTCATTCAGAGTGGCTGGCCTGAAAAAGCGTTTTACACTTTTTCGACCGAGTGCCCCCACCGGGAATCGAACCCGGGACCGCTCACACCGGAAGCGAGAGCGTTAGCGGTCACCGGAAATGGGTCAATGTTATCCTATAAATATGGCGGAACAAGTTAATGCTGTTTCGTCAGGAACGATTTCGAGGTCGTTTCCTTCACATCGTCTTGTCGTGTTTTCTAAGCCTATTTCCACGTTTTGTGAATCAATGGTAGTGGGTCAAAATGGGCATTCAATGTGGGAAGAAAAATGACCCACTCTTCCACCAGTATCGAATTTCGAGGTCGCTTTTTTCGCATTGTTTAGTGCATGTTTTGTACCGTTTCTGCGCATATTTTCACGTTTTGTGCGCCACAGAAAGTGGGTCAAAGAGGACCTACAAATATGACAGAAAAAGACATTCATCCCACATTCAAGGACCATTTTGACCCACTTCCACTGCTGCACAAAGCGACACAAATCATGCATAAAAAAATGTGAAGGAAACGACATCGACATTCGATGGTGACGGAACAGCATTAAGTTATTCCGCTATACTTGTAGGCCATTTTGACCCATGTTTGTTGCCGCACTAAAGTGGAAATAAGAGCACAAAACGGTACAAAACAGGCACTATACGATGCGAAAGAAACGACCCCGAAATTCGATAGTGGCGGAACAGTGAGCCATTTAACTCCCACTTTAAAGGTCCGTTTAACTCACCTCGGGACAAGACGAGAAATAGATGCAGGAAACTTTTTTTTTTTTTAAAAAAAGGTACTAAGTGATGCGAAAGAAACGATCTAGAAATTCTATAATGTCGGAACAGTAGGCGATTTTCGTCACACCTTGGAGGCTAATCTTGACACACTTCTGGTGACGCACAAAAGGTGGAAATGGGGCACAAAACGACACAAAACAGGCATTAGTCAATGCAAAAGAAGGACCTCGAAATTTGGTAGTGGTGGAGCAGTGAGTCATTTAACTCCCACTTTGAAGGCCCGTTTAACTCACTTCCGGTGACTCAATGCTTCGAGCGAGTTCGAGCGAGGTTTCTTTAAAACTCGACTCGACTCGAAGCAGACATCTTTGTACTCGGCTCGAAAAATTTCCCCCCACTCGACTCAATTCGGATCGAGTTTCCAGTCGAGTCGAGCCAAAAAGAGCCAATTCGAGCTAAATCGAGGAAGACGAGGAAGTATGCACAGAAAACTTTTTTAAAAATAGTCACTAAACGATGCGAAAAAAACGACCTAGAAATTCGATAGTGGCGTAACAGTGGGTCATTTTCGTTACACTTTGGAGGCCCATTTTGACCCATTTCCGGTGACGCACAAAACGTGGAAATAGGGACACGAAACGGCGCGAAAATTCACTACTCAATGCGAAAGGAAGGAGCTCGAAATTCGATAGTGGCGAAGCAGTGGGTCATTTTCGTCCCACCTTCGAGGCCCATTTTGACCCTCTTCCAGTGACGCACAAAACGTCGAAATAGGCGCACAAAAGGGTACGCGATGTGAAATTAATGACCTCGAAATTCGATAGTGGCGGAACTCTTGGTCATTTTCGTCCCATCTTGGAAGCCCATTTTGACCCACTTCCGGTGACGCACAAAACGTGAAAATACACGTTCAAAACGGCAAGAAACTGGCACTAAACGATGTGAAAGAAGCAACCTCGAAATTCGTTGGTGACGGAACAGTGATTCGTTTTCGTTCCACCTTGGGGACTCATTTTTACCCACTTCCCATGACGCACAAAACGTGGAAGTAGACACACAAAATGGCACAAAACGATGTGAAGGCAACGACCTCGAAATTCATTGGTGGCGGAACAGCAATAACTTGTTCCTCCATATTGGTTGGCCCATTTTGACCCACTTCTGGTGACGCACAAAATGTGGAAATAGGCTCACAAAGCGACACAAAAGATGCAAAACAGAGTACCTCAAAAAATGAAATGAAATCTTCGAGTTTTTGATTATGGCGTTTAGGCTAATGGAGACGGTGATGATGAGAGATGAGTGAAATGGTGGAATGAAGAAAGTGGGAGGAAACGGGAAAACCCTGAGAAACCCACAAGCACGGTGTTTGTCCACCACAAAGTTCACTTGGCGGGGGCTGGGATCGAATCCGAGACCCCAAGCACCAGAGGTGAACGCTCTACCATTGAGCCACCGCGCCCCCCCGACACCAACGTATTTCGAGGTACTTTGGGGGGCGCGGTGGCTCAGTGGTAGAGCGTTCACCTCTAGTGCTTGGGGTCCCGGGTTCGATCCCAGCCCCCGCCAAGTGAACTTTGTGGTGGACAAACACCGTGCTCGTGGGTTTTCTCGGGGTTCTCCCGTTTCCTCCCACTTTCTTCATTCCACCATTTCACTCATCTCTCATCATCACCGTCTCCTTTAGCCTAACCGGCATAACCGTGGGACGTAAAACTTAAAGATTTCTTTCATTTCATTTTTTTCGTTGGTGTCGGAACAAGTTAATGACACCGTGAGCACCAATATAAGTATATACTGTAGTTCTTACCATCAAGGCTGAGAACGGCACGGTCTAATTTCTTTTTAGCCAAAGTAGAAGCCCAACCGGGATAGTGATGTCAACCGGCTCGGCTCGGCTCAACTGAGCGAACAGCTTGAGCTGGCTTGGTTGGGATGATCCATCGACTGGGTTCAATTGAGCCGATGGCTTGAGACGGTTCGGTAGGGACGAGTCATCGACTCGGCTCGATTGGAGCCAATGGCTCGAACCAACTCTGTTGAAACGAGTCCATAGGCTGGGTTCGAGTCAGCTCAACTCAGCCGATGCGATGGCTCGAACCGGCTCGGTTGGGGTAAGCAATCAGTTCGGTTCGGTTCAGCTCGTGTGAGCCACCGGCTCGGTTGGGTGAGCTGTTGGCTCGGCTCACTTCTCTGTTCGGCTCGATAAGTTAATGAGCTGTGAGAGAGCCGCTTGAGTCGTTAACAACCCTAAACCCGGGTCGAACTGTTTTGAACATGTTTGGCTGGAGTCCTAGAACTTTTAACAATTTTTGGCTCGAGCCAGAATACTTGCTCCTCCCCAACTCAAACCTAGAAGCTCGTGACCGATGTCTTTGCCTCCTGAAGATTTCTTGACGACCGAGCTCGACAGTCAACTAATTTTTAGTATTCAGATTCAAACCGGCTATATTCCATGTTTATACACGGTGTTATAATAATTAGTTATAGTAGTAGTAGTAGTATCATGGATAATTATATTGTCTATGTAGGATACTTGAAGAGAGTAGTACTTGGAACTACACAAAGGATTTAGCTCGAATTGGCTCTTTTTGCCTCGACTCGACTGGAAACTCGATCCGAATTGAGTCAAGTGGGGGAAATTTTTCGAGCCGAGTTGTCGAGTCGAGTCCAAAGATGTCTGCTTCGAGTCGAGTCGAGTTTTAAAGAAAACTCGCTCTTGCCCATCCCTATTGTATGCATGACGGCCATATAGAGTTCTTTCCAGGGGGATAGAATCATAAACATAATATATTTAAAAAATGCTTAGTTTCACGGGTTTCTTCCCAGGGGGGCGAAGGGATGGTAGTTATCCAGCATTTCTTACAAGTACCTTTTTTAAAATATGTAGAACAGTAAAAAGTGGACAACACAATATACACATATCCTTATCTTCAGTTTTAATTGCTGATTTCAATTGCAATTAACAATTACAATTAACAATTACAAGTTTCAATTGTCAATTGCAGTTAACAATCAAATGTTTCAATTCTATTTCTATTCTATTCTATTCATCTCCCTCGCGGGAGATTTTATAATTAAAAGTCACAGCACTAAGGCCAAGTTGACTGCTTCACTAGAATTGTTTTAAATCTTTTTGTTGTTATTATAATTGTAGAAGATGGCCCGTTCCAAAATGGACGAATTGGCCTGTTTTAAATAGTTTTGTTTCCACACTAGTTTGTGAATTAAAAAGGAAGGCAGAAGCGTAGAACATACAAAAAACATATAAAACACTATAAAAATTGTAATACACTAAATTATGTCCAAAATTGAATTGTTGTTAAAAATTAAATTGAAATAATTGAAGAGCATGACGCTCCATTGTGTAGAACATTCTACGCCATCTTGCCTTTTTATAAATGTTTCAATTGCACTCTGCGATTGACAATTAACAATTAAAAGTTTCAATTGCCTGGTGACCAATTAACAATTAACAATTGACAAAAAATTAATTGTAAATATTATGATTGAATTCAATTGCAACTGAAATTAATTGTCAATTACAAATTGAAATCAATTGGAATTGAAATCAATTGCAATTGATTTTCAGAGCAATTACTTTCAATTGATTGATCAATTGCAATTGATTTCAATTGATTTTGCCCAACACTGCCCAGAAAGAAGTTACGTCCGGAAGCTATCCCATCTTGTAACATACCGAATTGGCATGGGGACCAAATACCTTCATCAAGTGCTGAAGAGGATTCTCGCTCGCAAAGATACCTCTCTCGGGAAGTGAAAAAATGTGCTGTCTCTAAACTTCAGAACGCATCGCCAATTAAAAGAACGCGGGGTAAAGGTAGTAATACTATAGACAGTAAAGATGTCCCAGAAGTGCGTGACAAGGAAGTAGAAATCAATGAACTTCGAAAGAAAATTGAAGAACTAGAAAAAAAAAGGTTGCATCACAGCAGAAAATGTTACTAAGATGCAAATCAGCATTAAAAGATGCTAGGGATGCACGATTTAAGATTCGGAAAAGAAAACTGAAAATTTCTCCTCGTAATACAGGAAAACTTGTAACAGAAGAAATCCACAAAATTCTGTTTCCTTGTTTTACAAAAGGACAGATAAAGTGTCTTCTTCGTGGGAACAAGCAGGTGACGTAGGGTGCAGAAGATATAGCAACAGCTTTGACGTTAAGAGTTCTCTCTCTGCCGTGTCGTGACAAAACGCTGTAACTTTGGCGGAGAAGTTTTGCGAAAATGAGCCGTAAAGTTTTCATTCGAAAATGTGATCTGTATCGTGTAGAACCAGTGTAACTAGGCAATAATGGTCAACCAATCAATTTTCAGCAAATTTAATCACACAACATGCATTTACGTAACATTACATGTAACCACGTGTTTCCAAAGTCAAGATACACTGGTTCTACACGATACAGATCACATGTGCGAATGAAAACTTTACGGCTCATTTTCGCAAAACTTCTCCGCCAAAGTTACAGCGTTTTGTCACGACACGGCAGCTCTCTAAAGCATATTCCTATTTAGGGACATTAAAATTCCCTTTTCCATCGCGTGCTACTCTTCAGAACTGGACAAAATCAGAACTGGGAAAATGTAATATAAATCAAACGATATGTATAAGAAGACCCATCTTTGAAGAAACTATATTATAATCGAATATAATTTTTTTTCTTTTAAAAAAAGCCTGCCTTCGTCTCCATCGCGAAATTACTGTGTCCTTATTTTGATTGGTACAATGATTCTCTCGGAAAGGTCGCTGATTGCGGCAACTTATAGTGTTTCACGTAGTAGCAGAAAAAATCTTCCCACAGCCATCAGCGCGGTGACGTCAGCGCGCCAACAGCGAACCAGAATTTACAGAGCGGGAGTAGGTGCCTCTGCTAACCATTAACCTCATTAATATGGGTACGCCTTATGTCTTCAGTGGAAAGTTATATGATTATAATATTTGAGTGACATTTGCTAACTTCTGATCAGATAACGGGTCATCATTCACTTGAAATTTTGACGAAGTTAAAATAGGATTCAGTTCATATCGGAAAACATCGGAATTTGTCAATGAGAACCCGGAGTGGGTTCACGTACTAGTACTAACTTCATTTTCCACCTTGCTTGAATAATAATGTAAATAAACTTTAGATATAATTATAATTAGATGCAATTCTACGTTAAACTTTCAATCAAAATATATTTACATAAATCATCCAAAATTTTCCAGTTCCACGATTTATTATTTAAAACAGCCAGTACTTCAAATTCATATTTATATTAATATCTCTTCTTTTTTAGTTTGTTTATTATTCAACAAAAGAATAATTTATAACATCTATGTTTTAGGCAAGGTATATAAAATAACCTTTTATTTTAGGTCTTAGTTACTTTCTTCTTTTTTGTATGTTAGAATTTTATGGTGCAGAATTGTACACTTTTCGCCAATACTTGGAATGATTGTAGCTTTGAATACATTACGTTGAAACTTCAGAATAAAATTAAAAACATAATTTAGTCATGATTATTGTAAACAAATAAAAACATGTTGAATAATCATACTGGCATCTAGGAATTTGTAATGTCATCATGGAAAGTGGATCATTACAACCGAATCGAAAATAGTCGGATATATAGCGAACAACCTTCTGTATTTCAATTCTCCTAAACGTGAAAGACAAACGTATGCAAGAACTATTATGACTAATCAATGGCTCGCTCTTAATGAGACAAGTACCTGATTACATCAAATCCCAATAAATCCCCGAACTAACATGCTACTGCATAGCAGGGACGGATCCAGGACGGATTTCTAGGACGGGGGACGATGGGTTGTAATACTACTAGTTAGAGCTTCTTTTAAGAGCTCCAAACTCTAGGATGGGTTTTATTTATATATAAAATAAGAAAGTTTCCTCTTTTGGGGGGGCAATCGCTCCGATCAACCCCCCTTGAACCGCTCCTGTACATACTGAGGTGATACGGAACAAGAATTTCTACCTGATAAAATAAAAGAGATGTGAAATATTCTGAGTCTGCAACTCCGTTTTCTTCACCACTTCACCATAATTCCCTTGACAGCTTCTCAAAGTCATACGGAACATGGAGTACAAACTAAAGGGAAATTTTGCAGAACTCAACGTCGGTCTCAAACATCGAATGAATCACATGACTATTCGGAATACATTAACTATAATTTTACATAACAGTTACAAAACCGAGGGTAATTTAGTACCAACCTTCGCAAAATTTTTCGGACTGCAACGAAACACAAAAGCTGGAACAAGTAATTGTAAGTGCTATGCTGATTATTTAAAATTAAAATGTAGATTTTGCGATGCGTTGACGCAGACCATTTCGCAATATGGCTACTGAACAAAAGATGCAACAGTCAATTATAGCCAGTATGATGATTACAGCAAAATAAAAAGCAAATTTGAAGTTTTGTTGATGCAGACCAATACGGAATAAAGCCCTAGTTTAGCCACAAAACTATGTAACGGATTTTAGTTTGCCATTCGGTCGTCGCTGTTATATTTTAGTGATGAAGTGAAATGGTGATTTTCCATCTCCAGAAGTAGCTGCTTCCGTAAGGGAAAAAGAGTCGTGACTTGTTTATTTTACCGCCAAAGATGTTTTATGTTAAGAAAAGCCATAAATGTATGTTTTCCCAGAAAATTAATTTTGAAGCGTAACTACTATTGAACTTCCGTGCTTTAATTATCACTGAATATAAATCCAGTTAATGTTGTAATTCACCATGTACAATGTAATTCTCGTAATACTCAAATCACTATTTCTTCCAGAAATTGTGGCACCATTTATAAATTTTATAATTTCGTAAGTATAGAAAAAGGAGAAAAAGTTGTTAGTTAGGAGTTACAATCCAAGATATAGAAAAATATTTTATGAACTATGACTGCATGTCAAAAGTTTATGGCTAGAAATATGCTGAGTGTATATTCTACCTATGATCTTGTGCTCAGTATTGAGTATAAAATATAGATACTTAACTGCAAAAGGAATTAAATCGTCTTTCATCTGGTTTTGTAAGATTTGGAAGTTCGAAATGTATTGTAGGATGACAATAATGTCAGAGTAACTAGTTATGGATTCCCAGCTGATAGAATTTACCCTTCTTGGTAAATTACACCATTATACTCTGGGTAGGAAATATGTTGGATACAAAATCCATTAGATTGTTAACTACAGTCAATCAGGACAACTCTGGTGTTTAAAGTAACGACGTAGCTAATGGTATTTGAACATGTCATAGGCATTTAAAGGAGTATGCTGTATAGTATTGTCCCTGTAAAGTATTGTCCTTCAGGGTGAAGTTAAAGTTGGATTGTCATGGAGATTCTCTGAGCTAGAGTTCGAGCATCCAGCCGATACTCCATGACGAATACGGTATCCGTGCTATGACACGAATCACGTCTGTGGCCTATAGTTCGATTACTCATCGGTAATGACATTTATCAATGGGTCTATTGATAAATGTCTATTGTTGCATATCCTCTGTTTAATTACTGTGGGATATTGAAGCTTCTCATTTAAATGTTAAAAAGGTTTATACTCAGTTTTCTGTGGAAGTATTTCATCTCTGAGTTCGTGTCAAAATAAATTAGTACACTACACCACAGACATAAGGGGAATAAAACCAGGAGATCTGAAGAGCATTGATAGCAGCATCCTGAACCTACAATTTAACTCTGAGTCTACAAGTCGGCGTAGTCTTTGAGTGCGGTTGCATATGGTTGCATCTGTGATGAAGATGACGTGGCTATAGCAACTTTATCTGAAACTTCAAACCCAACAGTAATTCTAATGAAAGTGTCAGTCAAATGTACACAAAAATAATTCCAAGGAATAAAATAAATATTAGAAACACTATTTATTTCGCAAAATATTATCTTTCACAGCAGGATTATAGCAGAAAAACAAATCAGTAAAACTTCTAAACTTTTAAATTTTTTGAAAAAGAATGATTGCCAAATGTACAAAATGTTATGCACATCATCTCATAGCATATTACAAACCATATTGAATTATTTTTCAACCTAAAATTTTAAACTTTCAGACTACAACATACTTATATGAACAGCTTATGAAAGGTGAGCATGGAGATATTACATTATGGGCATTTATTCCAAAGTTGGGCGTCCGCTTTCGCCACGTTTTTTCGCTGTTATCTCCTCTGCACACTTTGTGTAATTTGTTATTAGGTTCATTAATCCGTGCTCTTCACAAACTTTTAAAAGATTTTGCTCGTTACCAACGTATTGCTTCACAAATGTTAAAACTGTTAGTTCATTGCCCTTGTACATTCGCTATGTTGATAATATAAATGGTCGTTTCTTTCCCTCAATGCAACTGTTTGATTACCTTGCGCCAAGTAGTTCCCTCCTGCACGCCGTATAGTCCCATGTTTATAGCCGCATATATATAACAAATAAACAGATTTTTCGAGACTCTTATATATTATCAAGCACACAAACGATCAAATTATCCATATCTTTCCTGTAAATTTTAAAAATTTTGCTGGAAACGGACGCCCAACTTTGGAATTTAACCCACATTATGCATTAGGTTTAATTTAATTTATGAAAAGTCAATCTTATAAATTTACAGTCTACCAAAAGATGCATGATTAATTTCTGTTGAAATAAACTACTTCAAACTCGCAAATATCCATTATACACCTGATATAATTCCGATACTTTTTGTTTCATCTAACCTCTTTCAATAGCATAAGTGGAGACCATTCTTGGAGACCACATCTTTCAGCAAGATGACTGTAAAATCTCCAGACATAAGTCCAATGGACACGTCGATTTGGATTGCTTAAAAGGGCTTTGTACAAGAGATGCGTAACAACTCTCTGTGGTCTCCGCAGAACAATCAAAACGAAATGGAACAAGATCTTTCTCGTAATTCTTCAACGAAGCCCTCTGTAATGGTAACTACATTGCTGTACCTTCTGTCGGAACTATGGAAGACATATCGAATACTGCCCCTCCTGATCTAATGGATTGTCGTAAGTATTTCGTAAGTACAATTTGGTCACATGTAGGCGAAACAGTTGCTGTATATTCATAGGATGGTCTCGGAAAACGAGGTGCACAGAGCAATACACTATCACTATCCCGAAAGGAAGAATTAGACATCATATCTCTGGATCTCTTCTATATTCTCATATACAGCAGGCCAATCGACTATGCAAGATGTGTTCTCTGAGGTTATCAATCACCTTAATGATGTGGTCAGAACTCTCTGCAATGATTGCAACTTGCATTTCATGTCCTCTTTATTTCTGTATTCCTTCTTGATTTTAGTTTATCACATCCTGTTCCTTTGAAAGGCCGGGAATATCAGTAACATTTTGACATTCCTCCGTCACTTGATGTACCCAAATCATATACCCAAAAGTTGAGTCAAAACGTATATTTCCTCTGGCGATTGTCTTCACTTCCTGGCTTAGTACATAATTAATGTTTAGTAATAATCAGGCTTACTTTAGCATTAGGTATTAAAAGGTCATTACCATAAACAAACATTATAATTATTTCATAGATTTGTAGTGAATTTCGCACTAAGCAAATGACTCTCTGTTATTACTATTATTATTATTGGCATTGACATCACTTTTATTCAACAATATAACGGGTGTTCGGAAAGTAACTATGTAGTGCATAACTTGCCGTATTTTATTTTCCATAAACCACTTTAAACAACTGAAATGAACTCGAAGCTAAACTTTAATGTCAGGGAAGTTATAAGAGATGTTGTAAGTGATCCACTTGCACTTGAAGAAACGGTTACACACGTTTCTGCATGTTCTTGAAGACGTTGTGCAGAACATCGGGAGTGATGTTCCGAATGTGGCACTGCATTTTCTGAACACCCTGTATAACGAACTTAAAAAGTTCGATACTGAATTCTCTATATTTATGTGTGTATGTGTCTGTTATCTGCGATTTTTTTTAGTTTTGAGCTCTCAATTCGATAGAGCATCAAAAACTATCTGAGGAAGTGATGGATTTTTTCGCGTTACTCCTACCGTTTCCGAGATATTTGCCAAAAAAGTTCCGATTTCGGGATATATAAGGCGCCATATTTCCGGAACCATAAGTTATAGAAAGAAAATATTGGTGTTGATCAATACCTAAGAGGATGGTGAACATTTTAGTACCAAATAGTAATCGGCGGCCACGGTCCAACTGGTGTAACGGTTGCTACATTAAGAGTTGATGCTGTTAAAATATGCTGCCCATGTATCATTGAGATTTTTGGGTCACGCTGTATAACTTTCTAGTTAGAGTCACTATTTAATATATTGAATTGTTTTGCATAGATTTTGAAATGTTAAATGGTTTGTAATATTAATGTAAAATCAGAAAATTTGAAAGGGCATTTTTTTAAAGCATAAGATTTATCAACTCGCTTCGCGGTAAATTTCGTTCTGGATTATGAAATATTTTCACATACTGTCACTCCGAAATCTAGTGGATTTCTAGCTCCTATATGTCCCATCTGATTTATTTCGGGAGGGCTTTAGTGCCTTTTCACTGGTTCTGCATCTCTTCCGGACTGAAGAGGATGGAAATTGCTACACTGGCTACTGGTTTGGCAAGTTGCCACCCGGTTAGTGTTAATATCAAAATGGTTACAATCCTCTTAGATATTCATCAATACCAATATCGTATATCTATGAATTATCGTTCACGAGATATTGGCCAGAAAAATAGTTCCGATTTCGGGAGATTTAAGGAGCCATATCTTCGGAACGTAAGTCATAGACATTATATTTTGCGAATTTTTCAATTTTTCGAATGAACATGTGCCTTTATGAAACAACATATGGTAGAACGTTTTAACAAAACCTTTCAACAAAACATGTGGAAAATTTAGAGTACTCAAGGAAATTATAAATGGATAGATATATTACAAGAATTGCTTAATGAGTATATTATTATAATTATTATTATTAAAGTACATACAGGGTTTGTCCAGAAAGTAATAAGACTGAGTCGATTTTAAAAAATTAATTGAGCCAATCGTTACAATTCTTTAAAAACTTTCAAAATAAGCTCCTTCTGCGTCGATGCAGCGCTGCCAGCGCGATTTCCAAGCATTGAAGGCGTCACGGAAGTCATTCGCCGGAATAGCCTTGAGAGCCGCGGTGCAAGCTGCTTGGATCCTCTCTGTCGTCTCAAAATGCTTGCCTTTCATCGGGCGTTTCAGGCGATGAAACAAAAAGAAGTCCGGGGGCCACATCTGGGCTGTAGAGCGGCTGCGAAAGCGTTGGGATGCCGGCCTTGGTCAGGTAGCAGTTCACAAGAAAGGCGGTGTGAGAAGGGGCGTTGTCGTGGTGCAGCTTCCAGTCGGCTCCGATGTCTGGTCGGACCCGATTGACCCTTCGTTTGAGTCTCTTAGTAGTAGTGGTCCCCGTATATCTAGTCGAGTCAGCAAAAATTTTTGTGACGTCATAGGTCAAAGGTCAATGACCTTGGCCCGGGGTCAATGATCTAGGGGTACCTAGGACCACCCCCTCTAAATTTTGGCAGGGGTACCATGGCCCACCCCCTAAATTTTGGCAGGGGTACATAGGACCACCCCCCTTAAATTTTGGAAATTGCCAAATCTAAAAATTTGGTGTGGTAGCCTAGGACCATAGTATGTACCTCTATCAGTATTGGGGGTCTATGTCGTTCCCTTTCATGGGTAAAAAATTGCCAAAAATTCAAATTTCGGGGGTTTTTGACCTAATTTATCCTCTTTGATGAGGTGTTATTACCCTATATGGTTATATGGACGTATACAGGGGTACATTCCCTTTCATAAGGCATGGGTATATTAATGCACCCCTTGAAAAATTTGGGAGGGGTACCTTGGCCCACCCCTTAAATTTTGGAAATTGCCCAATTTAAACATTTGGTATAATAGTATAGAGCCCTAGTATGTATCACTATAAATTTGGGTGGTCCACCTTGTTCCCTTTCATGGGTACACAATTGCCAAATTTTAGTACAACCACGTGTTTGGTCTTTTGACCTAATTTATCACCTTTGATGAGGTGTTATTATCCTATATCGTTATATGGGCGTATACAGGGGTTCATTACCTTTCATAAGATATGGGTATATTAATGCACCCCCAGGAGGGGTACCTTGGACCACCCTTTAATTTTGGAAATTGCCCAATTTAAGCATTCGCTATCATAGTACATGACCTCAATATGTATCATGATAAATTTGGGTGGTCCACCTTGTTCCCTTTCATGGGTAAAAAAATTGCCAAAATATAAACATAAGCAATATGTTGTATCACGTGTTTGGTTTTTGGCCCAATTTATTCCGTTTGATCTGATCTTATTACCGTATATGGTTATATGGTCATGTATATAGGTTCATTTCCTATCATAAGACATGGGTACATTGATGCACTCCTTTAAAAATTTGGGAGGGGTGCCTTGGCCCACCCCTTAAATTTTAGAAATTGCTCATTTTATATTAAACATTGGGTATTATAGTATAGGACCCTAATATCTATTATGATAAATTTGGGTGGTCCACCTCGTTCCCTTCTAGGGTACAAAATTGCCAAAAATATAAACGTAAGCAATACGTTACACCACGTGTTTGGTTTCGACCTAAGTTATCCCCTTTGATGAGGTGTTATTACCTTATATGGTTATATGGGCGTATACAGGGGTCCATTCCCTTTCATAAGATATGGGTATATTGGTGCACCCTTTAAAATTTGGGAGGGGTACCTTGGCCCACCACCTAAATTTTGGAAATTGACCAATTTAAACATTGGGTATTATAGTACTGCACCCTAATAGGTATCATGATAAATTTGGGTGGTCCACCTTGTTCCCTTTTAGGGGCACAAATTTGCCAAAAATATAAACGTAAGCAATACGTTATACCACGTGTTTGGTTTTCGGCCTAATGTATCTCCTTGGATGAGGTCCTATTACCTTATATAGTTATATGGGTGTATACAGGGGTCCATTCCCTTTCATAAGACATAGGTATATTAATGCACCCCCGGGAGGGGTACCTTGGGCCACCCCCTTAAATTTTGGAAATTGCCAAATTTAAAAATTGGGTGTGGTAGCCTAGGACCATAGTATGTACCTCTATCAGTATTGGGGGGTCTATGTCGTTCCCTTTCATGTGTAAAAAATTGCCAAAAATTCAAATTTCGGGGGTTTTTGACCTAATTTATCCCCTTTGATGAGGTGTTATTACCCTATATGGTTATATGGGCGTATACAGGGGTCCATTAGCTTTTATAACATATGGGTATATTAATGCACCCCTTGAAAAATTTGGGAGGGGTACCTTGGCCCACCCCTTAAATTTTGGAAATTGCCCAATTTCAACATTTGGTATTATAGTACTGGACCCTAACATGTATTATGATAAATTTGGGTGGTCCACCTCGTTCCCTTTTTAGGGGTACACAATTTCCAAAATATAAACGTAAGCAATACGTTATACCACGTGTTTGGTTTTGACCTAATTTATCTCCTTGGATGAGGTCCTATTACCTTATATGGTTATATGGTTATGTATAGGGGTTTATTTCCTTTCATAAGACATAGGTACATTTGTGCACTCTGGGAGGGGTACCTTGGCCCACCCCTTAAATTTTGGAAATTGCCCAATTTAAGCATTCGCTATCATAGTACATGACCTCAATATGTATCATGATAAATTTGGGTGGTCCACCTTGTTCCCTTTCATGGGTAAAAAAATTGCCAAAATATAAACATAAGCAATATGTTGTATCACGTGTTTGGTTTTTGGCCCAATTTATTCCGTTTGATCTGATCTTATTACCGTATATGGTTATATGGTCATGTATATAGGTTCATTTCCTATCATAAGACATGGGTACATTGATGCACTCCTTTAAAAATTTGGGAGGGGTGCCTTGGCCCACCCCTTAAATTTTAGAAATTGCTCATTTTATATATTTGGTATTATAGTACTGGACCCTAATATGTATCATGATAAATTTTGGCGGTCCACCTCGTTTCCTTCTAGGGTACAAAATTGCCAAAATATAAACGTAAGCAATACGTTATACCACGTGTTTGGTTTTTGGTCGATTTTATCCCCTTTGATGAGGTCCTATTACCTTATATGGTTACATGGTTATGTATAGGGGTTTATTCCCTATCATAAGACATAGGTACATTTGTGCACTCCTTTTAAAATTTGTGAGGGGTACCTTGGCCCACCCCTTAAATTTTAGAAATTGCTCATTTTATATATTTGGTATTATAGTACTGGACCCTAACATGTATTATGATAAATTGGGTGTTTCACCTCGTTCCCTTTTAGGGGTACGAAATTGCCAAATTTTAGTACAACCACGTGTTTGTTCTTTTGGCCCATTTTATCCCCTTTGATGAGGTCCTATTACCTTATACAGTTATATGGTTATGTATAGGGGTCTATTTCCTATCATAAGACATAGGTACATTTGTGCACCCCTTTAAAAATTTTGGAACGGGTACCTTGGCTCATTCACTCAGTTTTAGAAATTGTTTAATATAAGCATTTGGTATCTTCGTACAGGTCTTCAATATGTACCACTATAAATTTGGATGGTCCACATCGTTCCCTTTCATGGGTAAAGAACTACCAAAAATCAATTTTTCGGAGGTTATTGACCCCTTTGATAAGTATTTAGCACGTTATATGGTTTATTACCTTTATATGTGTATGTGCCCTTTTAAATTTGGGAATTATCAAATAACAAAATTCGGTAAACGTTTTTCTAGGACCCATTGTAAATGTTGGTGTTCCTTTATGGCCAAATATTCAAAATTTAAAGGTTATTGACCGGCTTTATTATTGAATAACTACAGGATTTATTACTTTTTTCATAAGACACGGGTGTATTTGTGTACCAATCTTAAATTTTGGGAGAGGTACATTTCTTATAGTCATATTAATAATTGGTAATTGTTCTTAAAATTGGATAGTATCTCATTCATTGGATAAATCATTGTCAAATATGAGTATGATCACGTGATCAGTTATTGACCTATGATGGGATTAGGAGTCCAGGACAGTGGTACATTTAAACTTTGTAGGATAATTTGAGAATTGTCAAATGAAATTGCGTCATTGGTTTCGATTATTACAACCTATGGACCAAATATAAACGTAAGCAATACGATGTACCACGTGATTGACCTTGATGAGGTAGTGTACAGGGATACATAGCTAACCTTATTGAATCTTATGACTCATAGTCTTAAGGGAATATATGCTACATCACTGGCAAAGTTATTGTTGATGCAATTTGATTGGTTGATCACTATCTTTCGTGCAATCTGATTGGTTGCTGATTTTCAAATCTTTGCTGCATTCAGTTTTAAGTTTTGTTTAACATTTAAAAGTTTTTGAAATTTTTGTTTGAAACTTTGGTTTGACATTTTTTCGTTTGATATTTTTAGTTTGAAAATTTTTGTTTCGAAGTTTTTGTTTGAAATTTTTGTTTCAAAATTTTTTGTTTGAAACTGGTTTGAAATTTTTAGTTTGAAAAATTTGTTTCGAAAGTTTTTTTAAAAAATTTTGTTTGAAATTTTTGTTTCAAAATTTTTTGTTTGAAATTTTTTGGTTTGGAATTTTTGTTTCAAAATTTTGTTTGAAATTTTTGTTTCAAATTTTTTTTGAAATGTTTTGTTTTGAAATTTTTGTTTCAAAATTTTCTTTGAAATTTTTGTTTCGAAATTTTTGTTTGAAATTTTTGTTTCAAGGTTTGATTTGACATTTTTAAAAGTTTGTGCACTCATTAGTAAAGAACCGGAACTGTTTAAAACAAAAACCTCTGGCAACATTGTTTATCATGATGCAATAGTACACGTCAGAATATGGGGTTGTACTTGAAATGAAAAAACACAAATCATTGAAATGGATCATTTTATTACACTCCACATACATCCATACCAGATAGTGGTTCTGGATATTGTTGATACAATGTATTTTGAACTTCTTGCACTAGTTTGTCTTTAGCATATAATTTTAATTCCAGTTGAAGTCTTTTAAGGTCTATTGCAATATCAATTGGTGGAAACTCAATGTCCATTTCATCACAAATAAACTGTTTATCAATACAGGTATGCACCCACGAACGATGTTGACAACCATCACAATATCTAGATACATGTTGTACAATATGCATGATACATTTTTCAAAATAGTACTTTTTCAGGAATATACTTGTTTTGTTGCACACTTCCACTGCATGTTTTACACACTCTAATACGCTGATGAATTTGTTCCATATTGTTTGTGTTAGATACACCATGTTGCGAGGGACATGGAATGTACTCTTTTTACGTAACAGCACCATCTTCTCTTCGAGGACTGTACGCAGCACCACTTCATGATTTGAGCCTAATGATTTGACTATGGTCACATTTAGCTCATCATGAAAATAATCGTTCATTTGGTCGATTCGTGCCATTCTTCAAAGTTCAGTTGTACACCAAATTGTTCTGCTTTGCCCAATCGAATCAGTGGTTCAAATGTTCTAGCACTGATACCAATCATCACATGTTTTGTTTGAAATATATTTATTGGATAATAGCTTGCGAAGAGGAATTCTTTATCGTTAGAAGTACACATCTTTCCTCCTGAAATGCACTTGCTCAAATGATTTCATGGGATGACAGTGTATTGGTTGATTTATAGTTATTGCTGACGTCATTGAAAAGAAATGTGCTGACGTTTGAATTCATGATTTCATCACAGTTGCTGACGTCATGCTGACCTACCAAATTCATACAACTATGTCTAATGTGCTGACGTTTGAATTCATGATTTCATCGCAATTGCTGACGAATCCGGCTGTGTACTAAATTCAAATTGATGACTTCGACCCAAGAATCCTTTGTAACATAAAGATACAGATCCAGTATTTAAGAAACGCAGCAGTTCTTCTTGTTTTAATGCTTCCATGGGAAAATATCTTGCTGGTAAAATTATATTATCATTTTCAAGCTTCACTACGATTCTTAATTCAAACTTTGTAGGGATTTTTTGGCTAGCTAAGATTCTATAAGGTACATTCTGTTGTAAATCAGTAATCTTGGTAAATGATTTCATCACGTCACGTGTGTTTAGAAACTGCAGACAAGTAGCCATGATGATGTTATCATGAATACTAACTCGAACGATGATGCAAAACTGATGACGTTGCATTATCATGTTCTGACGTGTATTATTGCACCATGATAAACAATGTTGCCAGAGGTTTTTGTTTTAAACAGTTCCGGTTCTTTACTAATGAGTGCACAAACTTTTAAAAATGTCAAATCAAACCTTGAAACAAAAACTTCAAACAAAAATTTCGAAACAAAAATTTCAAAGAAAATTTTGAAACAAAACTTTCAAAACAAAACATTTCAAAAAAAATTTTGAAACAAAAATTTCAAACAAAATTTTGAAACAAAAATTCCAAACCAAAAAATTTCAAACAAAAAATTTTGAAACAAAAATTTCAAACAAAATTTTTTAAAAAAACTTTCGAAACAAATTTTTCAAACTAAAAATTTCAAACCAGTTTCAAACAAAAAATTTTGAAACAAAAATTTCAAACAAAAACTTCGAAACAAAAATTTTCAAACTAAAAATATCAAACGAAAAAATGTCAAACCAAAGTTTCAAACAAAAATTTCAAAAACTTTTTTAAATGTTAAACAAAACTTAAAACTGAATGCAGCAAAGATTTGAAAATCAGCAACCAATCAGATTGCACGAAAGATAGTGATCAACCAATCAAATTGCATCAACAATAACTTTGCCAGTGATGTAGCATGTATTCCCTTAAGACTATGAGTCATAAGATTCAATAAGGTTAGCTATGTATCCCTGTACACTACCTCATCAAGGTCAATCACGTGGTACATCGTATTGCTTACGTTTATATTTGGTCCATAGGTTGTAATAATCGAAACCAATGACGCAATTTCATTTGACAATTCTCAAATTATCCTACAAAGTTTAAATGTACCACTGTCCTGGACTCCTAATCCCATCATAGGTCAATAACTGATCACGTGATCATACTCATATTTGACAATGATTTATCCAATGAATGAGATACTATCCAATTTTAAGAACAATTACCAATTATTAATATGACTATAAGAAATGTACCTCTCCCAAAATTTAAGATTGGTACACAAATACACCCGTGTCTTATGAAAAAAGTAATAAATCCTGTAGTTATTCAATAATAAAGCCGGTCAATAACCTTTAAATTTTGAATATTTGGCCATAAAGGAACACCAACATTTACAATGGGTCCTAGAAAAACGTTTACCGAATTTTGTTATTTGATAATTCCCAAATTTAAAAGGGCACATACACATATAAAGGTAATAAACCATATAACGTGCTAAATACTTATCAAAGGGGTCAATAACCTCCGAAAAATTGATTTTTGGTAGTTCTTTACCCATGAAAGGGAACGATGTGGACCATCCAAATTTATAGTGGTACATATTGAAGACCTGTACGAAGATACCAAATGCTTATATTAAACAATTTCTAAAACTGAGTGAATGAGCCAAGGTACCCGTTCCAAAATTTTTAAAGGGGTGCACAAATGTACCTATGTCTTATGATAGGAAATAGACCCCTATACATAACCATATAACTGTATAAGGTAATAGGACCTCATCAAAGGGGATAAAATGGGCCAAAAGAACAAACACGTGGTTGTACTAAAATTTGGCAATTTCGTACCCCTAAAAGGGAACGAGGTGAAACACCCAATTTATCATAATACATGTTAGGGTCCAGTACTATAATACCAAATATATAAAATGAGCAATTTCTAAAATTTAAGGGGTGGGCCAAGGTACCCCTCACAAATTTTAAAAGGAGTGCACAAATGTACCTATGTCTTATGATAGGGAATAAACCCCTATACATAACCATGTAACCATATAAGGTAATAGGACCTCATCAAAGGGGATAAAATCGACCAAAAACCAAACACGTGGTATAACGTATTGCTTACGTTTATATTTTGGCAATTTTGTACCCTAGAAGGAAACGAGGTGGACCGCCAAAATTTATCATGATACATATTAGGGTCCAGTACTATAATACCAAATATATAAAATGAGCAATTTCTAAAATTTAAGGGGTGGGCCAAGGCACCCCTCCCAAATTTTTAAAGGAGTGCATCAATGTACCCATGTCTTATGATAGGAAATGAACCTATATACATGACCATATAACCATATACGGTAATAAGATCAGATCAAACGGAATAAATTGGGCCAAAAACCAAACACGTGATACAACATATTGCTTATGTTTATATTTTGGCAATTTTTTTACCCATGAAAGGGAACAAGGTGGACCACCCAAATTTATCATGATACATATTGAGGTCATGTACTATGATAGCGAATGCTTAAATTGGGCAATTTCCAAAATTTAAGGGGTGGGCCAAGGTACCCCTCCCAGAGTGCACAAATGTACCTATGTCTTATGAAAGGAAATAAACCCCTATACATAACCATATAACCATATAAGGTAATAGGACCTCATCCAAGGAGATAAATTAGGTCAAAACCAAACACGTGGTATAACGTATTGCTTACGTTTATATTTTGGAAATTGTGTACCCCTAAAAAGGGAACGAGGTGGACCACCCAAATTTATCATAATACATGTTAGGGTCCAGTACTATAATACCAAATGTTGAAATTGGGCAATTTCCAAAATTTAAGGGGTGGGCCAAGGTACCCCTCCCAAATTTTTCAAGGGGTGCATTAATATACCCATATGTTATAAAAGCTAATGGACCCCTGTATACGCCCATATAACCATATAGGGTAATAACACCTCATCAAAGGGGATAAATTAGGTCAAAAACCCCCGAAATTTGAATTTTTGGCAATTTTTTACACATGAAAGGGAACGACATAGACCCCCCAATACTGATAGAGGTACATACTATGGTCCTAGGCTACCACACCCAATTTTTAAATTTGGCAATTTCCAAAATTTAAGGGGGTGGCCCAAGGTACCCCTCCCGGGGGTGCATTAATATACCTATGTCTTATGAAAGGGAATGGACCCCTGTATACACCCATATAACTATATAAGGTAATAGGACCTCATCCAAGGAGATACATTAGGCCGAAAACCAAACACGTGGTATAACGTATTGCTTACGTTTATATTTTTGGCAAATTTGTGCCCCTAAAAGGGAACAAGGTGGACCACCCAAATTTATCATGATACCTATTAGGGTGCAGTACTATAATACCCAATGTTTAAATTGGTCAATTTCCAAAATTTAGGTGGTGGGCCAAGGTACCCCTCCCAAATTTTAAAGGGTGCACCAATATACCCATATCTTATGAAAGGGAATGGACCCCTGTATACGCCCATATAACCATATAAGGTAATAACACCTCATCAAAGGGGATAACTTAGGTCGAAACCAAACACGTGGTGTAACGTATTGCTTACGTTTATATTTTTGGCAATTTTGTACCCTAGAAGGGAACGAGGTGGACCACCCAAATTTATCATAATAGATATTAGGGTCCTATACTATAATACCCAATGTTTAATATAAAATGAGCAATTTCTAAAATTTAAGGGGTGGGCCAAGGCACCCCTCCCAAATTTTTAAAGGAGTGCATCAATGTACCCATGTCTTATGATAGGAAATGAACCTATATACATGACCATATAACCATATACGGTAATAAGATCAGATCAAACGGAATAAATTGGGCCAAAAACCAAACACGTGATACAACATATTGCTTATGTTTATATTTTGGCAATTTTTTTACCCATGAAAGGGAACAAGGTGGACCACCCAAATTTATCATGATACATATTGAGGTCATGTACTATGATAGCGAATGCTTAAATTGGGCAATTTCCAAAATTAAAGGGTGGTCCAAGGTACCCCTCCTGGGGGTGCATTAATATACCCATATCTTATGAAAGGTAATGAACCCCTGTATACGCCCATATAACGATATAGGATAATAACACCTCATCAAAGGTGATAAATTAGGTCAAAAGACCAAACACGTGGTTGTACTAAAATTTGGCAATTGTGTACCCATGAAAGGGAACAAGGTGGACCACCCAAATTTATAGTGATACATACTAGGGCTCTATACTATTATACCAAATGTTTAAATTGGGCAATTTCCAAAATTTAAGGGGTGGGCCAAGGTACCCCTCCCAAATTTTTCAAGGGGTGCATTAATATACCCATGTCTTATGAAAGGGAATGTACCCCTGTATACGTCCATATAACCATATAGGGTAATAACACCTCATCAAAGAGGATAAATTAGGTCAAAAACCCCCGAAATTTGAATTTTTGGCAATTTTTTACCCATGAAAGGGAACGACATAGACCCCCAATACTGATAGAGGTACATACTATGGTCCTAGGCTACCACACCAAATTTTTAGATTTGGCAATTTCCAAAATTTAAGGGGGGTGGTCCTAAGTACCCCTGCCAAAATTTAGGGGGTGGGCCATGGTACCCCTGCCAAAATTTAGAGGGGGTGGTCCTAGGTACCCCTAGATCATTGACCCCGGGCCAAGGTCATTGACCTTTGACCTATGACGTCACAAAAATTTTTGCTGACTCGACTAGATATACGGGGACCACTACTACTCTCTTGAGCACTTCCACGTAAAACTTGGCGTTGACGGTTTGTCCAGGAGGAACAAATTTATGATGGACAATGCCTTTGATGTCAAAAAAGACAATGAGCATCGTTTTCACTTTGGATTTCTCATTCTTCCCTTTTTTGGGCGAGAAGACGCCGGTGTGTGCCACTCGGAAGATTGCCTCTTTATCTCGGGATCATACTCAAAGATCCATGATTCGTCACCTGTGATTACGTTATTCAAAAATTGGGGGTCACTTTCACACATGTTCAAATTTTCTTGGCACAATTCCACTCGCCGCAATTTCTGGTCGTCAGTGAGCACTTTTGGGACAATCTTCGCGCACACCTTGCGCATGTTCAAATGCTCCGTCACAATTTCATGAACCACAGTTTTTGGTAAATTTAACATCTGGGCAATTAAAGGAATACTTAGTCGACGGTCTGAGTTCAAAACTTCGCTCACAAGAGTCACATTGTCGGTGTTTGTCGAAGTCGAGGGTCTTCCAGCACGGTCTTCATCGGCGACCTTTTCCCGGCCCTCCGAAAAGGCCTTGTGCCACCGAAACACACCACTTCTTGCTAAAGCATCATCTGGGTAAGCCTGCTTGATCATATCAAACGTCTCTGTCGCAGATTTACCGAGTTTAACACAGAATTTAATCGCGTACCTCTGCTCTAACGAACGCTGCATTTTCGGCTTGCACCACTCACAGAAACACGTCGCGCGAAAAAGCCTGTCCTGACTCTCCGTGTGCTCGGAGACAACTGACCAGCCGCTCGTTCGTTAGCTAGGAACGCCCTCTACCGGATTCAGTCGGTGCGCGCACGCTCCGAAGTACAGTCATGGCGGAATAAAATCAGTCCTATTAGTTCCCGGACAAACCCTATAGAACAATTAATATACAGCCTGTATAACTTAATAGGAAAAATTAATTCTTTTTAAGTTCATTCTGGCAATGCTCTTGGAGCATGCCCAACTGGTTTATCATTGTATTACACGTTCAAAAGACTTGAGAATTAAAGATGCAATTGACGTATCCGTAATCTTAAACACTGGTGTGCAAAGTTAACACCGAAAGTAACTTTCGATTGCAGTAACACTCCCAAGTGATATAGATGGGTAAAACTTCAACCATACATAGAAAGTAGCTGCAGTATGGTACTGCACACGATTACAAGAATAAATAGCACCTCTATACAGAAGTAATAATTTACACTGAGCTAAGTGCGATTCATGATGGCCCCCTATATTAGAAAAGAAGTGAAATGGTCTTTAGAAAAGTGTGTGATCAGTACAGACAGTGATGCATGCTCTGCAACGCTCTCACCAAAAGAATAGTAATGAGTTGTTGTGGTATGGATTTCCATTCCTTCACCGCACTGTTGACAACTGGTGAATAGTCCTTGGTGCATCTGAGGGTGCTGGAAGACTTTTCTCTATAGCATTCCACATGTGTTTGATATGATTCAAGTCGGAAGTACTAGCAGGCCAGTTCATTCCCCGAACATCGTTTAGTTCAGAGAGGTCTACCACCTGTGCTGTTCGGTGTTGTCGCTTTTATCAGTGCGAAAACGCCTGGGGTGAGTCGTGCTGAATCAGGTCAATGCGTGCTGATTCGAGCCGTGTTTGTCCCACGTATATATGTGCTAATCCATGCTTAAATTATAACAACAATGTCTCCAGTGAAACCCATGCGATTGTGGTTTTATGTGCAAACTACATACTCTAGTATCTCTACGGGATCAGAATATTTATGAGTGCAAATTGCATCAACCTGTATCTTTCAAGAAATTCAACATAAGAATGTATGCTTTGAGAGAATAATAACTTACTAACAGTTCTCGCTTATTACAAAGAGTAGGTTTCCAAATGTTTAAAAAATCACTTCTCTTACTTTGAATGATTCCCGAAGACAATCTACACAGTTATTTTCCTGATGAATTGCAAAATAATTGCGTACAGATTGATAACATGAGTGGAGACTGAGATACCATAAATAAATATTACTCACCTAAAGCGCACATTACCCTGTGCTTTTCTTCCTTGAAACAATTCTATAAGACATTTTACATTCAAATTTTGTGCAGTGTGTCCAAATGATTGCCTACAGATTGAGAATATACATGCAAACCGGTATGCCATTATTGATACCAAAAACGGGCATCATACTGAGGTTTTTTTTCTTTAAAATGACTCTCCAAGAGGTTTTATATTCGAATGTTTGTGCAGTATACTCAAATAATTGCCTACGGCCTGATAATTTGATGACACGCCAATATGTAAAAGTTGAATCTACTTCGGGCCAAAAACGGTGAAGCTGACAGACCCGTGTGGTAGCGCGTGCGTAGCGAGCAGGCGAGAACCGACATTGAGTATACCAACGATTATTTATGCAAAAACACGCACCAACATGTGGTAGGTACGTATTTATTCCATGTCAGGGCAGGGTAAAGCTGGTGAAACGCACAGGCGTACGTCCGTAGGGAGCAAGCTAGAAACAACGGTGAGTATACGCAAAAACGTTTGTTACTACGAAAAGAAACAAAAACTATAGTATTGTGATCACTACAAGCAGTAAGGAGATGTGTCATGCTTATATATTTCATTATTACTATCTTAATGTCATTTTCGAATGTTTCAACGTCTTCTGCTTAAAAACTATTGTAAGTACTCAGAATATACGAATTCGCACTTGTAATGGTTTCGCACTAGAACTCTATTTCCGTAAACATAAAATACATTTTCTTTACATTGCGCTCTAATACTCCGCCGATGAAAATTCATATCCAATACAAGACAATAGAATAGTCAACCGTAAAATTAGAATTTACATGACGGCCTATTCTAAACTTGCAATATAATTTCCAGTTTCTATTTCACTGCTATTCTATATCTGAGTAAATGTTATTTTGCTGCTGTTTAACAAAACTATATTTCTTTTGTAGGTGGTAAAGTTTTCTCTAGAAAGACATGGAGAGTTTACTGTTCACTTCAATCATATTATCCAACTCTATAATATGTCTGAATAGTTAACAAATATAATATTCAATGAGATTTTTTTTAAAAATAGAACTTTGCAAGTCAAATAGTTTATTACACATATAGTCGCGGGCATGGTGGAAAGACTACAAGATGGTTGCATGCGCGTGTCGCCTGGAGCGCTGTCGTGGCTGTGACGTCATCTGGGTTGCAAGGGACAACGGGGAAAAAGGCGCGGCTGGAAGTGACAATATCGAGAATGCCTAACTATGCAATGTACGGCTGTAGTAATTACTACAAAAAAACTAAAGGAACTAATATAAAATACTTTAGATATCCTCAGGAAGAGGGGGAATCTCTCCAGAAATGGATTTTAGCTTGCATGTGACAGGACAAAATAAACCTAAAATATGGCAAGTTTTACATAAAAATAATAAATAAATGCAATGTTAAATGAAATTCTATAAATACGATTTCATTTTGTAGTTTCTTTTTAGTATGAATAGTATGTAGTAGTAGTATATAGGGATGTGTTGATTATGCATACAAAAATCCAATAGTAATATTTGAAAAGACGAACTTCGAGGTAAGACCCGGATTCGAAATCATGAGGGAGAGGGAGCGACAGAGGTGATCATTTCTATCATCATTTCCTTCTACACAAGATATTGAGACAAAATTTTCCCCACAGAGGCAGGCATGTAAATCGAGAAGGGAGGCACGATGTTCTAGGGGGTATTACCTCCCTCGAGTTAAGAATATGGAGAGCATTGAACGCCTTAAAGTAGTTCAGATCTCATTTCATTCTGGAGGTCTGCATTCCCTGTAGCCTCAGTGCTGAAACGGAACGTTGCACTTCAAACTAACTAACTAATGGAAGGTTCGTAATAACGATTAACGGTTACAAAGATATATCACAATATATTAGATAAAGATTAGATAAAGATTAGATATATCACAATAAGAGAATAAACTGTCCACCTACCATGTCAGGCCGACATTGTCGGGACATTTTTGCACTCAGATTTTGAAATTTTTGTTCATTTTAATCATAACTTTGGATTATATATATATATTTCACAAAATTCCACATAATCATTCACTTGGATTTATCGTTTGTCTTCTTTAGTTCACGGGATAGAAAAGAGAAAACTTATCAAGAAAATGAAGAAAATTATGTAAGTGTATGGTTTACTTGTTTTCTAGTCTAGCTGTAACACACGTACATCGTCTTCACCTACGCCTAGTACTTTGTTTCTTGCTTGAAATAGTCATGTTGTTGCGATTTCTTTGAGGTGCTTTGTACATACATATTTATTTCTATACATATTTTTAGAACATGATAGTATATATAACGTTCTATTTCGTATAAATGTTTAATAATACAATTTGTTGTGGCGTAAATTTTGACACTAATATTCAGAGAACTGTCAACTTCACCAAACCTTTTGTTCGAATACAAATCCTATAAATAAACCATCAGCGATTCAAATAAGATGATTTTTTTAGAAATTAAAAGTAAAAACGATGTTAAAAATATTAAATATGTGCTTCCGTGCTCAATAAAGTTTTTAACCTCCCCTGAGATTCTGATGAAGCTTACGTGGGAGCAACCTCTTTATAATAATAATAATAATAATAATAATAATAATAATAATAATAATAATAATAATAATAATAATAATAATAATAATAATAATAATAATAATAAACTTTCCTAGCATAACGAAAACATACGTACGTGCATCTATGTTTACGAAAACTATGAATTCGCCCCTGAGATATTCTCTAAATTTATATGGGGTCGTTAGTAAAGAATTCTCTTTCAAGCAAAATAATAATAATAGTAAATCGGAACCGATCAATGTGTTACGAAAATATACTTGAGCATACATAAATATATAATAATGAAATGCGTTAACGTCACACTGTGTTATAGACTACCTAGGTATTCAGGCCTATACATTAGGGTGGAGTGAAAACAGGCCAAAAATTTTTTTTCGAAATTCGATTTTGGATAGGGGGCAAAAGTTGCATCATATTATAGTACCTTACCATGGAAAATTTCAATTCTCTAAAATAATTTTTAGCCGGGGCGCAATGGGCCTTAAGTTTGATAGATTATGCAAATAAGTGAAAAGGGACCAATTAAAAAAATCTAAATTCGAATTTGGATATGGGGCAAAAGTTGCATCATATCGTAGTACTTTACCATGGAAAATTTTAATTCTCTAAAATATTCTTAGCCGGGGGTCAATGGGCCTTAAGTTTCGTAGATTTTGTAAACAAATACACGTTTGTTGTGTATTTGTGTAATTATTAGACAGCTCTTCGCTTGAAGTAAACTGTAATTTGAGGGTGTTAAGATTCGTTGTCGTGACGAGTTGAATTTCTAAAGCTACCGAAGTTCATATTCTATGTAACAGGCTACATCAAGCCAGAATTCACCACTAAGAGGTGGCTGCCGTCGAGTTCAATCCCACGCACTCGCTAACATTACATTGAATGTTTCATATGTTTCGTTCACGTCTTCCTGCAAAATACTGCGACTTTGTCTCAAAAGTAGGCATGTATTTTCTCGAGTCAATTTTGGATCGAATAAAGAAATCGCTCTCTCGTGCCCCACATACTGAAAGAAGTTTCATTGATTATTTCCACTAATATTTCCACTACTTTTGTATGATATTTCAACTCAGGGATATCAATATATGTATTTTCTGAAGCGCGAATTTCTTGCATTTTTTCATCTGTCTCATGAGTCAGTATTAGCGTTCTGTTATATTACACTCATTCCAGTTTATCATTTCTGTGTAATTATTAGTCTCGAAGTTTAATACTGGCACTTCGAAGAAACGAATTTCAGAAGGTTTACACTGCTTTGTGGATTGGAATATTTTCTCAGCAGCAAGGATTCGTGTAGTTGATCTGTCGACATTAATCATGGCAATGAGAATGTTTTGAGGATGTACATAGAATGCATTTCTGGAAATTACTTTATTGACTCGAGTCTTGTATAGTTCTTGCAAACATCGCGGAAGTTTTATGGTCAAGAACAAATGTTTAGCTCCGTATTTGACAAGAGGTTTCAATTTGATGTTGAACCACACTGGTGCATATACTTTTACCAAGAACTTTGATTGAGTTTTGAGCTCCTCTGAAGGATTTGGCATTGATATATATACACCTATAGACGCAAAAGTCTGTAAGCCACTGTTAAGCAGCGAACATGCCCCAGTTTCCCAGGTATCTTAATCTGCTAGGCTTTTATCAGTCTCATCCTATTACAGATTGGAGTATTTCACACAATACCTCTGATCATAACTTAGATCAGGCACATTTAGGAGTGTAGGAGGTTCTGAAGAAATCTTTTCGAAGCCGTACACTGAATTTGTTTCACATTTCACAAATGATCTACCAATAGAGCCAAAGAAAGTGTAAGGGCCAGTATTTACACCATCGATTTCTTTTAGTAAATGACGAAGTGGTAGTTCAATGAACTGCAATAAGCACATGCACCACTGCAAGAGCCTCCGTAAATGGTTTCCGAGCACTCTAATCACTCCTCCTTTTGACCCAACATTAATATTAGTGCCATCGCAGCCGTTAGCTACCACATCTGATAGATCCACATTATTTTCTTGTAATTCGCGGCAGATGAAACTAGCAATATTCTTTGCTGATGCTGATCCGGTCAAAGCATTTCCAGCATAGCCGAGAAATTTGTTACCCCTTTCTACATGATACAATAATATTCTTCTATCTTCATATCTCTGACTTCCGGACATCGTGAGCGTTTGGTCTTTCTTCCAATCAAAATAGATGGCATGAGGTTTCACTTTATTAACAGTCTCTTTGGTTCTTACACTTATACCATTTTTCACAACCTTTCTTTGAATTTTACTTCTGTCAATTATGTTTTGCGACTGCTTTAGACTCACATAATAAAAATCTTCCAAAACCGCAGTAGCATTTGCTGCAATTTTTCTTCTAGTCACGCCGGTTTTCTCCTTCACTTTTGCTAATGCTGGGATGAATTTTCTGATTTGCGTGCATCCAATCTGTGCTTGCTCTCTTGTCTTCTTCAAAGGATATTTCCAACTAAAATATTATCTCCTCCAGCTTCAGTGTGTTCTTTATTGTCTTCCTATCTTGTTTCCGAAGATGACAAGTAGTCTAAAGATTCGATAATGTAACTATAGTAGAGTATAATACTCTCTGGTTGAAAGCTTCACCGTAAGGTCACTTTTTGGCTTTCCTTCCTTCTTCTTCTTTTTTTTTTAATTTCTTTATCCAAGTAATATCAATAATACCGAATATCATTTTTTACTCACCACCCAGCAACACAAATAGGCTAGTTATCGCCCGGGGCAAGAACTCGCCTTAGCACCTCCAGACCAACGAAACCAAAAGGCTCCCCAATTATACCTGATATTGGCATCAGACAGTAGTTCTATTCCATTCTTTCTTCAAGTGGTAAAGCTTGATTTCAAAATTGTAGTACATATTTGAATTTTCGGTACAAGATAAAACAGTAAACTACTTTGTAACTGATTGACAAATAATCTGAGAGTAGCATGCTTGACACATTCTTACAGTCTTAACGAAATAACTGCAAATCACAATGTTTTTGGAATTATATCAGGATGTGGATATGTGTAGAATGAATCAACAGTCTTTTGCTTTAAAATAGAATATTTAATTATGAAAAAGAATCAAGCTGTTGTTTTGAGTATACTCGAATATTTTACAAATCTCTTAAATCGATGTAAGTTAAATGAAAACACAAAAAGCTGGAACTAAAATTTAACCTTGCGGGCTCTTTTGGATGTAGTGGTTTTTACAATGTCCTCAAAACATAGCTTTGAAGCTAACTTAGTATATGCTCTATGGATATGATTCTAAGGTTTGTGAGTCGTTGTTGCCCTCTTAAATATCTGAGGTATTTTTTTATGAACTTAAGTTTACTAAAACTCCTTTCCTTGCTTTATAGTGAAAATAATTATTTGCCCAGTTTTGCGCCCCCCAATTTAGCGCCCGGGTCACAAGCTCCGTTTCCCCCCTAGTTACGTCACTGTCACCACCAACCAAACTATTATGCTATTAACAATACTGCCAAAAGTTCATTGTAGGATATCAGAAGACTTATTAAACAGCAAAAAGCTTTTTTTTAATGACAAACTCGCAAAATGCTTATAGTTGATCACTTTTCGTCGTATTATTCCCAAGTTTCAGGACCATTGCGCCCCGGCTAAATTAATTTTAGAGAATTAAAAATTCATATTGTTATCTATTGACAAAGGATGCATCTTTTGCCCTCTATCCATAATACAAATTAAAGTCTACATTCAGCGAAGATTTGCTAAATAGTTACATAGTAAACGGAAATTGATTTGCAAACTCTCAAACTTAAAGCCCCTTGCGCCCCGGCTAAAAATTATTTTAGAGAATTGAAATTTTCTATGGTAAAGTGCTACGATATGATGCAACTTTTGCCCCCTATCCAAATTCGAATTTCGAAAAAAAAAATTTTCGCTCCACCCTACTATACATACTCGAGTGTATTATTTCAGATGTTAAAAATGAAAAGAAAGTAAAAAAGAAAAAGCAGAAAATGTAATGAGCAATATTAGTTTGTTCAAGCTTCAACGTTGTTTGATATTAACTGATATTGCTGTTTCATTTGCTATTGCAAATATCTTTCTTTGAATTCACTTAGCTTAATCATTGATTACATTTTATATTTATATAATTACTGTTTGTACTAAAATTTTCACTTCGTTCAAGATTACTACAAATACAAGAGAAGTTTGCTTGTGAGATACCAGCGAGCAAGCGCTTGTTAAAAGTTTATCTGCCTCTCGTTGGCCACGTCTGCGACCAAGATGACGTCATGCGCCAGAGCGACAAGAATGTAGCACTGCATTGCATCCACCTTGTAGTCCTTCTACCATGGTCGTGGGTTTGGTGAACAATGGAGGTCTATCCTCATTAATAGGAGAAGTATCGTATTCACTGGTGAATCCAAGGGCGTGGAACAATCCAACCGTTTTTAAAAGCCTACCTTATTCAAGGTCTATATATCAAATCTTGCACTATTCTATTCTGAATTGATGTAAAACTTCGTATATCAAACCTATTTTAAACTACCAAGAGGCAACCTCCAAACAACCCTCCTGGATCCGCTAGTGACTGAATTCAGACTCAAATATTTTGATCATACAGACATAATAAAATACAAAATAATTTTTAAATATTCCCGTCCTTTCTAAAATGTTTATTTTCACTTTGTTTACTCGTTTATATTTTCGAAAACACTGCTTCTACAGACATTTGCTTCACAGAAAACTGCATAACTTCGATTCTAGACGACGCCTATTCGCACGTGTTTGAGTGAACAATCTCAGCATGCATTTGCATTTGCATGCTTTCTACGGTTTTTGCCAGTGTTTCTTCCAGACATGTTTTTGGGGAAGCACTGCCTCCGGAGCTCTGAGAGTGTCCCTCCGGATGAGACCAAAATAATACGTCTGTAATATAACAATAAAGAGAATAGTACAGAGTGCGGCACGTAAAACCGGCCCGTAAAGTGAACACATAAAATGAAATGTAATGTATTGAATATGATTAACTACAACACATAAATGAAATGTAATGTATTGAACATGACTACTCACCTTCACAGCAGCCTTCACAGCAGGTGCTGAAAGTGTCCTCCGCCCACTTCAACACACATGTGAGCACGATTGAGGAGATTCATATATACCCTTGTCAGTTCTTGTGTTGTAATGCTATTGGTGACATCCTGGATCCTGGTCTTGAGTTCTTTAATTGTGTGTGGATTTGTTTCGTATACTCTTCCCTTTAACAGTCCCCATAAGTAAAAGTCACACGTGGACAAGTCTGCTGACCGAGGAGGCCACAAGCCTTTGCTGATTGTTCTCTCTGGTGTAAACATCTCATGCACAAGGGACAATGATGCAGCTGATGTGTGGCATGTTGCACCGTCCTGCTGAAAGTAACATAACTTACGCTCCTCTTCGGTCAAGTGTGTATAAAACTCCTCCAGGATTCCCATATACACGTCACTGTTCACTGTCGTCTCAAAGAATATGGGCCCAATAACGCGTGTGGCGGAAATGGCACACCAAACACCAATCTTCTCATCATGCAAGGGTACCTGGTGGATTGCGTGTGGATTTTCTGTCGACCAATACCGGTTGTTTTGGGAATTTACGTACCCAGACAGGTGGAACCACGCCTCGTCACTCATGATGAGCATTAGTGGATCCAAGAAACCACTGGCAACATTGCTCAACAGCCATGAACAGAAATGCACCCTCTTCTGCAGATCAGGCTCCTTCAGTTCTTGCACAACACTTATCCGGTACGGTTTTAACTTCAGTCCCCTTAAAACGTCTGCAACTTCTCTCACTCGCATGAACCTGTTGACTCAATCTCCTGGTTGACTTTCGAGGACTTCTTGTCATTATCTCCTCCACCTGCATCTTTAATTCAGGTGTGCAGACAGATGGTCGTCTGTTCCTGGGAGCATTTTGAACCGATCCTGTACGCCGCCATTTTTCAATCAATTCCTGAATGGTGCTTTTTGCTGGCACAGAACGTCCTGGAAATTTCTCCCGAAACAAATTCTTTGTTTTCACAAAAGATCCAGTGAGAATGAACCCTTCAACAATGGCAACACGCTCGGGTATCGAATACGGCATTATCACACACTGACACTCACCCGGCTTAACACAACGAGGCCTTTTTCTCAACTGGTTTCGACAAGTTTCACTGGCTGCGGCTGCACGTGACTGCTGCAGGTCACGTAAGTCGACCCGACCTCGACACGCCATCTCTTGGTAGGAAGGTAGATTATTTAAGTGTTGCCAATATCACAATATACCAGAATATTACGACGGGCCGGTTTTACGTGCCGCACCCTGTACCAGTAGTGTCCTTCTGAATATTAAGTGTGTCACCCCGAAACATTATTTTTCTGGAAGAAACTTTTCTTTTTCAATTTGGAATCACATTTGGATTCAGCGGAGCCGCCCTTAAGCCTCGGTCTGGGTTCAGAATGGAAACTACAGATTTCTATGTCCCCTAGTAGGTATTTCTAAAAGTATATTGCAAAGGAATGTGGATCTCTGACAATAATAAATATTAAATCGATCGCTAGCGTTGCCTATTGTGTATCTTCGATTATTGTTGATTAAAGACGTCATCTCAGGAAAACTCTAACATTTTTATCTTTCTATGAGCAATGTGTTTACAAACTTTGAAATGAACAAAGGTTCAATAACGAACCATTATTGCTTACTAACTATCTCTGACAATAGACATTTTCACTGATTTTTTATTACACTATAAAATACGTTAGAACTAGGTGATTACGGCAAGCACTTCCTTTTGCTCATGCATTTCGGTGTACTACTCGTGCGCTTAAAACACTGACCGGCATGTTGGTACGTCATATATTGGTTTAGAGGAAAGTGTCTGGGTCGCTCACAAGGAAAACTGCTTGGCTCAAGATACGAGCGCGTTTTTTCAAATATGTATAACGTTGCTAATAAAATAAAAAATAAAAAATAACAGAATTTAACACTTCTTTGAAAAGTAAATTAATTGTCTATTAATTTATTACCAATTATTTGAATATACTTGAATATTTAAGGATGGTGTACTAATTTGCAACATTATACGATCAAGTATCTAACATATCCATATATAGTTATTTAGTAATAGTAAATCCATTGAATATCCATTTAAATATGTAACCAGTGTTACTTTTCTTAGCAGCACAACACAATCAGTGCCTATATCCATTCGTACCCATTCAAGATTACCGTTGTTTACTTTAGCCTATGGAACATACTCATAAGTTGTTTATATTAGTGCATATGAACTTACAGATCGATTGAAATGTTTTGAAGACATGAGTTAACATTTAAACCAACAAATAAACATATAAGGTAGCACAGTAACGATAACAAACTAGTTACAATTGACTTATTACTGAATGAAATTAAATTCAATTTCTACTTTTATGTCCGAAAAATACACCCTGTAGGCAAAGGAAGACGGATGATTAATGAGAGTGAATTTCTACAAAAGAATAAGTGGAATGGCCACGGGGGAAACGTCCGAATCGCGAGAAAACGCACGGATATGAAGTTGTTCACCACAAACTCATTGCCTTGGATTCGAATCAGTGACCCCTAGCACTAGAGGTGAGCACTCCACTACTGATCCACTGTGTTCTCTTATAATGAATATTTGTGACATGTCATGACCGAGTAATAAACACAATACTCTGTTCTAATGAGTGAAGCAATATAAGGGAAACCAATCTACATGACAAAACTTAACCATGGGCTGAACTCTTCGAACATTTGCTTTTATGGTTTTCCCCCCTTGTGGACCTCCGAAAACATACAGTACACAATAGCTTCACGATATAGGTTTATTTACAGTGTACCACCATACACCAAGCATTAGTCACATTCATTGATGACAAGAAAAAAAATATAAACTTATGTTCGTATGCTTAGAACACTATTTCGTGTGAGATTGAAAAGAAAAAGTTGAACGTTCAAAGTAACAATCCATGTAACACATAATGAATTTTGACCAATATTCCTCTTATTCAAAGTAACAATCCATGTAACACATAATGAATTTTGACTAATATTCCTCTTATTCAAGTTCGAAAAATCCTGGGCTTCAGTTAGCCATAGCGATTGGAAACATGAATCTGGCGCCTAGATAATTTAAATCTAAAATACAAATTCTGGAACTCCATGTATCAAATTGTAATATTTTGGTGCGTAGATTTGATAAATGGTACCTGAGTTAGATAAAAAAAAATATTCGAGCACTGCTCTTTGTTCATGACGCTCTTTCGGTAGAATAACCGTCTGTCTGACTCGTTCGCTACATTTTTCTTCAGCTCCAAACTATCGCGGTGACCATGATAGAATGATTCTTGTAGAAATATAGTAACAAAAATGAAGCGCTATATAATACGATTCTTATACCATCAAGATAGGAACAGTTATAACAATGGCGTGGGGTGTCCAATTGCTAATATGTACAGTAAATAGTAGAAACAATGTAAAGACGTAATAAGATAGTTTCATCTTTAGCATTAAGAGCTTTTTGGTGCTGAAAGTGCTTATTTGTAGCCTTAATATAATAGCACGGAGATCTACGACAAATCTTCAAAATAAAGAAAAGCTATAATATGGTCGCGTAGATATATATTCAATCTGTAAATGATTTAATTTGAATTGATAAAGTATTTACCACCTTAGACTCATAATGTTTTTGTTATAATACAATAATAAAGTAATTCTGCTTATATGTATCTATAATATTTATAATGATAAAACATTACAAATGACTTTTGATGTATTTTAAACTAGGGGAATAGGTCTTATTAACACGTTACTTCTATATACAGTAAGTAGTTTACTTATTTTGTCACTTTTCCTTTCACTATTCCACTAAAATTAATTTATTTGTAGTTTACAGCAAGAAACCAATATGAAAGGATTCCCTGAAGCTTTCTATACAGCTCAGAGAGGGATACCGAGATATGACGTCATGCCAAAAGCCTTGTTACTGTTGCCATGACGTAAGCAGCTAATTTTCCCGGTGTTTGAAACAGCTCATTTTTGCATTGAATGTATTTTTCTGAGATCCTTGGTAAGTGGTATATTGAGGACTAGTTCTACATAATGGTCTTTAAATTACAATTTTTGGTCAAAAAGGAAATGTCAATTTGTCAGTAACTATTATAATATTTCGTTATATTACTGTCAATAACTTATGATCAATTATTTTTATTTTTCTTATGAACTTATAGTATTTGTATGTTGTCATGAAGTAGATTAAAGTCTTGCGTTGTGTGTAGGTATCAGACAATTGGCTCATAAAACTGCTGATGTGCGTAGTTTTCTCTTCTTATATAGCTTGTGTAATTATCGTTTAATAAAGCAGAGAGACCTTCCATTTCTCCTTCCACTTTTTCCCAATTTTCATACTCCGTGACTGATTTTCAACAGCTGTTGCTGTCCAACAAGCCTAGGTTGCCCCTTTAAAAATTCGGAATTTCGGAAGTAGAAGCTTTATTCTGCTAATATGTGTATGTCTAAGAAGGTGCCTGCTCTGAACGGAGCCCTGGAGATGATTATATGATCATTAGTAAAGCACTAAGAAACTGTTGAAGCGTGTGACGAACAAATTGGGTTGATGTTTAAAGACGAGATCCCGTGTTTCTGAACATTGACCCTCTCGCCTCACTTTCTTCGGCCACAAAGGTTACAAAACACTCTCCCTTGAGTAAGCATATTTTAGTAAAAATGTAAAGTCGTTAACAAAGCACATTCTTAAAGTGGCATATTAATCACTACACTGTGTTTGTTGCTCTTCCACCGGGACTCAAACCGAGGATATCATGCATCCAGAGATCAAAATATATAATGATAGATTGCAGTTCTGAATTTACTTCGGTTGTCCTTGTCAATTAGACATGTACGAAAATGGTCCTGAGTCCAAAGAATTATTAACAGACGTTGCTTAAAGAGAGAACGAATTAATTAAAGCTGAAAATTACGAAGAAATAAATCCTTTGTGATTAGGAAACCTATTTCATATCCCTATTAAATGAGCGAGTGTTTCAAAGAATTGTAGGCTTTCAATGAAGAAGTCGCTGATCGTACATTAATTATCTTAGAGTCATGGCTTATATGCCATTGTCTTTAGAGAGAATAAATCTTTCAGATGACATCGTTCTCTTGTATCACAATCTATAAATTCTAAAGAAATTCAAGTGGAAATTATTAAAATTCTCCCAAGGGAGTTTTTCTTTTTAATTAGAGTGCCTCTATTAGAGTGAGGGCCACAATATGCAGGTGTCGAACGATATCTGAAAGGAAATAAAAACTATTCCTAGGCAATATATATGTTCCTAGCTTCGTTGGAATATAGTTAGTACGTATGAAAATAAAAAAGAGTATTATCAAACCATACAGCAACATTTTGAAAACTAAACAATAAAGAAACTATAAAAAAGGAAATATAATAAAATCACTTTGGACGATGTTGTTCGTACCCTAATTATTGTAGATTTATGATTCATATATAACTGTATTTAGAATAAAGCATTACTTTAAGTAATATAACAAATAAATGTCATGATTCCCAAATTCGGGATATTTTCCCAAGAAAAAAATAATAAGAAAAAGCTGACTACATTAATTAAAGATAAAGAAGAAATCTCCAAAATTAAGTCCTTAGAATAAAAGCTTTAAGTTTAATAAAAAGTTTTACAGAAGAAAATAAAATTTGAGTGCTCATATACGTTCTCCATATTCAGATACCTGCACGAACCATACCTCAGAATATACTACATTTGATAAGCTCAAAGGCGAGGTCTCACAAGGGAGGGTCACGAAGTTCCAGGTGGAGTCCAACTCAAAAGTTTCAAATTGCAAGGGAGGTGAAGTAGCACACCGTTTGAAACCTGTCGTGAAATGAAAGAAGATGAAGCAAGTCTCGACTCTCTACGACAACCCTGTGCAAAATGATGTCGGGTCAAAATGTAAACAAAAGCTTAATTGAAAAATCTATGGCCTCATTGAATCCAAGATGACTCTTGAAACTTATGTCGAAAGGATATGCGTACTAAACGGCTGAAGATAGGAAAACCAAATTTTGCATTAATGTTGATCAGTAGGTGACGAAAAGATACGAAGTGTTTAGAAACGCGATACTTTGAGCTCAAAATGCCGCACCATGTATCGAACGCATGGACAGCTCAAACCACTAGAGTTGGAGAAGCGAAATGTGGTATTTACGATTATGGTCAATAGTAGATATCCAGAAAATGCCAAAGACGTATCATCTGTAATGCAATATGGCTGCTAAAGTGAAAAATGAGTTTCTATAAAAAATATGCTATTTCTTGAAATTTTGTGACCAAACCGACAAAGTTTGACGCAGCTCGATATACTGAAACAATTTATACATGGTTTGGTATTGCTCGCCCATCTTGTAAATGAACTTTTTTTTATTTTTGGTATTGTTTGAAATATTGTGATCAAATCAGCAAATAACCATCACGAATACGTTACAATAGAGCCCTCAACCTGAATGGTGCAGCAAGTCCTTTATATATGAACTACGCACGATAAAATTAGAAAAGTCCCGAAGGTATTCAACTTGTGTTTAGCAGTATGAAGAAGTGAGAGTTGTGTGTTCATCACATATTCGTTATATTCCCGTAAATGATATAAAGAGAACCGTGACGAACTTCATTAGGAACAAAATAAGAATACGTGTTGTTTCAGATTTTAATAATAGTTTAAGTGAATCGAAAAACAATTGTTCTTCAGTTTTCCTATTATTTCTAAATTCATAATAGAGAAAAATAGAGATTTTAGGTTTATACTGTTATAAATGACATAGGTTTTAAGCGGACATCTTGGATTCAAGGTGGCCATATACTTTTCAAGTAAGTTTGTGTTTACACTTTGACCCGACGCCATTTTGCACAGGATTATCGTAGTCGACACTAGCTTCATCTTCTTTAATTTAACAGTAGATTTCAAGCGATGTGCTACTTAACCCCCCGTGTCATTTGAAACTTTTGAGTTGGACCCCACCTGGGACCCTGTGGGGGCCCTGGGACAAGATGTTTTAACTTAAATCGTCGTACTTTGAAAATAATGACACACGTCCCTACCTAGTTTCAAATTTGTCTCACTGTTTCCGATTTATAGGGGTGGCCATGGACTTTTCAACTAAGTTATTATTTACATTTTGACCTTCCGCCATTTTGCACAGGGTTGTCGTAGAGAGTCGAAACTTCCTCCATTTACTTTCATTTTATAACAGCTTTCAAACGATGTGCTACTTAACCCCACTTGCTACTTGAAACTTTTGGGTTGGACCCCGTCTAGGACCCTGCGAGAGACCCCAGGGCAATCCCTTTTACTCCCCAAAAGTGTGCCCTTGCAAAGATGGGACGCATATTTGCGGAGTTTTCCATCACTCAATCCGAACAAATAACTCTGTTTAAACTATTCTCCCAGTGGCACGTGTAACTTTGGGATTCGTCTAGTTATAATATGCAAACACAATTTAATATTGGAAATATTTCTCTATTAAATAATTCAAAATATTGATCCATATTGAGTTTTTGTTTTGATCTGTAAAAAGATGTTAGTCCAAGTTCTCCAGTATTACAGTCCTCGACTAGAATGTATGAATAATCTTCATAGATATGGTGAACATAGCCAACCTTATATTTTCGAGTAGTTTAAGCCACTTCTTCAGCACTCGCAATTTCGTTAGCAACCGACACATTATCACAACAAATGGTGTGCAAAATATTTTTTAGCAGTGAGATCATTTTTATTCAAAATAGGCTTGTAACAATCTGTCAGCATCCATCCCTAATCCGTTGGTGATAAATGTATACCGTCCCACTGCTGAACCCAGTGAAAAAATTGGAATAAATTGCTTACCTTTTTTGGCTAATGTTGGTAGAGGTGAAACAGACTGCGTTACCAAGTTTTCATGTGTTGACAGTGAATCTTTTCATTTTCGTTACCTTCGATATCGAAGCCATAAAATTCGAGAAGAAACGAAGGTCGAACATTTGCAATTTTTTCGTGAAATACAGCTGATTTGATAAACATATTTACACGTTTAATTAAAAGAGAATATTTCCCCTTAGTCTCAGAGCATAATCGTGAAAAGTAAAACTATACATATTAAAAGATAATTTCCTCGAAATTTTTACAAAATTAATTTTCTTCCTTTCTAAATGACGAAGAAGTTGTATCACACCCAATCATGACATGAATAAAAGAATATTGAGAATAACTTCTCTGAAGCCAGCTTGAAGTTCTTAACGCTGTATATTTTCTAAGAATTGTCTATTCTTAGGTATTAACATCCAAAGTCAGACATCTATATGAGTATGTGAAGCTAAGAGCAGGATCGATTTCAGGCAATTTGAGGCTCATCCAATGGTATCATTTCCCACTCTGTGTCCCGTTACTCCCTAACAAGAGCACATATTCTAAGCTACGATTTTAAGTGTGTTATCCAATAATTATAATAGTATTAATGAAACAATAATAAGCTATTAATAAGAGGGGTTCAAGGTCAATGAGAGCATACAAAGCTACAGAGTGTTTGTCAACAACTAACGTTGAATATGTGTTTTTGATATATTTCAACTTTGTATACTTTACACCAGCTCTTTTCCGACCTTAAATTTGCCGCGCCGTGGTAGAGCGTTCACCTCCGGTGCTTGGGGTCCCTGGTTCGATCCCAGCCCCCGCCAAGTGAACTTTGTGGTGGACAAACACTGTGCTCGTGGGTTTTCTCGGGGTTATCCCGTTTCCTCCCACTTTCTTCATTCCACCATTTCACTCATGTCTCATCATCACCGTCTCCTTTAGCCTAACTGGCATAACCGTGGGACGTAAAACTTAAAGATTTCATTTCATTTCATTTTTTCGCATTCAACTCATGGTGTGAGCAGCAATTCAACTCAGACCTCCACAAAGGCGACAAAAATTTCTTGGTTACCTTTATACATACGGTAGATACGGTCTTGCGTACAAGAGAACCAATGCATTAGTATCCTCTCCCACTAGAACTGACAGTGCTTATTTTTTGCTCTAGTTATTGATGTTGAAACAGTCAAGAAGCATGCGCCGGCGAAAACTTGAAGGTTGTTAACACGCATTGATTGAGGATGGCTTCTGTTGTCCAGTTATATTGCACCTTGAAGTAGTACGTCAGAGTGGACATTTTTTAGTCTATGAATAAAATTTTTATCTTCTTTGAGCATTTGATAATAGGTTTCCAAGCAAAATCTGTGTCAGAAAATGCACACGAAGGTTCGAGTATACCATGTTTATTCATCATGTGCATTATCATGTTCTTTGTGTAGATGGTTTGTCATAACTCTTTGAAACTGCTATCTGCCAAGTGGTTTCAAGAGCACGGAGAAATGACACAAGTAGATTAAAGTCAGCAAAGCGTACACTAACAAGAAAGAGGGCTGTATTTTTCTGTAGCTAGAACCATGTCTATTATGTTACCGTACAATAGCTGATCAACATGAATTTATTGTTTTTTATGTCTTGCTCCACTACGTTCAAGAGCCAAGTATAAATTGTACTTAATGTTACCCGGAATAAGCATCACAAAAGGTAGATACAAAACGCTTCATGCGTTGTATTTTTTCGGATTTGCTTTACTTATAGCGCCCATATATCCATTCCAAGTATTCTAAGTAGAGTTTGATGTTCTTTCAGCATATATCACAACAACTAGGGAAGATCAACCAGTCGCGTATGTTTGATCTCTGTTACAGCGGGACAGCTGTGCTGATATTTTCCATCTAAACAATTCGGAGACTTCAAAAGAAATATCCATCTTACACGGGAATGAAGCAACTGGGAGGTGGAAATCTAGAACCAGGGGTAAAAGTGGGTCTGGAAAGGTAGGGGGACGGTGAGTAGCGCCATGATGTTACGCCGACCCTCTGCCTATCTTTGCCCATTCTAATTTTTTAGTAACTGGGGGTACGCCGTTCATATTTTTGGAGGTAGGAGGACGGCATCCCCTGCGTTCCGTTGCACTTTTAACCCTGTCTAGAACACAATGTATAACTTTGGAGAGGGTTTAGCGACCTGTATACAGAATGAAAATAATTTGTGCAGAATTAATACGGATTGCCGGACAATAGGCAAAATGTCTAACCGTGATAAAGTGGAAAAAAAAAGAGTAACGGGTGCTGTACTAGCCGAATGGTAACGCCAATCAAGTCCGGAAAGTAGGTTGGTTAAAAATCTCACTATCGACTATAATTTATGTTTTCTGTGGGAAAACCAATGATCAAATATTACTGTATATCCACCGTACCGTGGAAATCGGTAATTACTGTGGGAAAGGTGAAAACACGTTGATGTATACCATTGTGCAAACGAAGGTACAAAAAGTATTATGCTCTAGATACATGTAACTACTATATATAGGGATCGTGCAAGTGTACCACCATATACCAAACTTTACTCAGAGCTGACGAGAGAAAGGATATAAATAAACTTACGCTCGTGTGCTCAGAACATATTTCGTGTGAAGTTATTGAAAAGAAAAAGTGAAGTTTCAAACTAACAACATAACAAGAAAATAACATAAGAAATTTCTGCTATTATTCCTTTTGTTTAGGCTCGAAAATTCTCTAGCACTAAGTAGCCGTGGTGGTTGGAAATATATTATTTAAATCCACCATAAAATTATGTAGGCCCATGTAACAAATTGTATTACCGTGGTGTCTAGTTTTGAGAACTGGTCCCTAGGTCAGAAAAAAAATTTCGAGCATTTCTCTTGTTCATGATGCTCGTTCGGCCTTTATTCGCTACATATTTCTTCAGCAGTAAACCGCGCAGTATCACGAAATCATTTTGCTTGTAGAAATACAGCAAAAATAAATAAATAAATAATGGCTATATAATACGATCCTTATAGTATTAAGATAAAAATAGTTGTAGCAATGGTGTGGGAAAAACTGATTTGAAATCTTTAGTTTTACGTCCCACGTTTATGCCGGTTAGGCTAAAGGAGACGGCGGTTATGAGAAATGAATGAAATGGTGGAATGAAGAAAGTGGGAGGAAACGGAAGAACCCCGAGAAAACACACGAGCATGGTGTTTGTCCACCACAAAGTCCACTCGGCGCGAGCTGGAATCGAACAGCAGTGGTGTGGGATGACCAGTTGCTAATATGTACAGTAAATAATAAAAACAATATAAGGATGTAGTAGGTTAAGGATTTTTTAAAGGTATTAAGAGCTTTTTGGTGTAGAAAGTACTTATTTGTGGCCGTAGTATAACAGAATGCAAATTCACGGCAAATGTTCAAAAGGTAGAAAACTTATAATACTGTATCTCAGATATTATCAAGCTGTCGGTGATATAACTTAAATTGATATAGTACTTATAGACTCCTAGTGTTTTTAAAGTAATACAATAATAAAGTAATTCTGCTTATATGTATCTAAAATATTTGTGATGATAGAACATTATAAATGACAATTAATATATTGTCTAGAGAATAGGTCTTATAAACACTTTACTTCTATATACTGTAAGTATTTTACTTATTTTGTTGAGGGGGCGCGGTGGCTCAGTGGTAGAGGTCCTGGAGCTTGGGGTCCCTGGTTCGATGCCAGCTCGCGCCGTTTAGATTTTGTGGTGGACAAACACCGTGCTCGTGGGTTTTCTCGGGGTTCTCCCGTTTCCTCCCACTTTCTTTATTCCACCATTTCACTCATCTCTCTTCATCACCGTCTCCTTTAGATTAAACCGACATAACGTGGGACGTAAAACTCAAAATTTCCTTTCATTTCATTTTTTACGTATTTTGTCAGTTTTCCTTTTACTATGTCACTAAATTTATTTGTAGTTTACAGTAGAAAACTGCAATATGAAAGAATTCCTTGAAAGAAACTTTCACTATGGTTCAGAGAGATAAACCGAGATATGACGTCATGCCTAAACGCTTGATTCTGTTGTCGTGACGTAAGTAGAACTTTTTCATTGTTTGTAGCGTTATATCTCCGTAAACATTTTCTGAGATGTTTGGTATGTGATATGTTGAAAACTAGTTCCACACAATAGTATCTTTAAATTACAATTTTTGGTCAGAAAGGAAATGTCCCTTGCACTGGTCTATATGAAAAATCCAGAACAATATGTCATAGTTCGATTAAAAGGGAAACCTTTTGATAAAGTTACATTTGAAGGAAAGTTTATAACAGTTCATAGCATTATCAAACCTGTTTCTTTGGTCTTATGTTTTCAAAGCGTATCTGACGATATACAAAATGACATGATCCACGTATGAAGGTAACCAAGAAAATTTTGTCGTCTTTTGTGAAAGTATTTGTTCAATTGACATTCACACTGTGAGTTGAATGCGAATGTAGATAAGGCGAAGGCCAGTTGTTGGTCTGGGTATATCCAACATACTACAGGGTTGTGGTGATTCAGTTACACCTTGAACTTGCGTGAGGATAGAGTCAACATGGGACCTCCATAGAGCGTCATAAGAACGTGTATGTTGTACAAGCTCAAACTGGGGTCAAACGCCGCTGCAGCGGGTCGTAAGATACGCCAGGTCTATGGTGAGGGTGTCGTTACTACGCGCACAGAGCAGCGGTGGTTTAATAAGTTTAAGGACGGTGACGAAACATTCGAAGATGCACCACGTGTCGGAAGACCTTCATGTACAAAATGAAGGTCTTCAGGCAGCAATTGAGGCGAACAGTGGCCAGACATGTGAGGAACTGGGACTACAAGTCAGTGTGAGTGGAGAAACCATTCGGCAGCACCTCCATCAACTTCATAAGTACTACAAGTTGGGTCGACAGGTACCACATAATCAGAACCCTGGCCAAAAGGCAACGCGAGTTACCTCTTTCTTTGCTGTCTCCTCTGAGGAAGGAACATTTTCTGAACGCGGTGTTGGCACATGATGAGAAGTAGGTCCTTTACAAAGCTCCACGGCGCCATCATCATTGGTTAGTTTCCCATAAACTGGTTCCAAAACATCCGAAACCAGCACAGCACCAGAAGAAGGTTCTCATGTGTGTTTGGTGGACTGCTCGCGGCATAGTGTAACAGAAACTGCTACCAGCTGGTCAGAGAATCAATGCAACTATATACTGCCAGTAGTTGAGCCGTGTTCAAGAAAAATTCAAAACTGCGGACCCAGCACTTCTGGATCGCAAAGGGGTCCTCCTGTTACAGGATAACGCAAAGACTCACGTTGCTAGGATGACCTGGAACACCATTCTGTGTCTTAGATTAGAAACACTATTGTATCCGCCATACTCCTCGGACATTGCAACGTCCGATTATCACCCGTTCCATTTCTTGGACAATCACCTTAGAGGACGCCACTTCAAATTCCTAGTAGGAGTGCAAAATACACTTGATACCTTCTTCGCTTCACTGTCCACCAAGTTTTACCGTGATGGAATTCGTGGCCTTCGAGAACGTTGGCAAAAGGTCGTCGATGCTGGCGGAACTATTTTTGATCTTTCAGGTACGTCTTACTAGGGAAGGTCGCGAGGTGTTACTCTGATTTCATGTAGATACTATGCTCAATCGACTTGTGAAACAATCACGCAAACGTAGAAATTCTCGATCGCAAGCTTGTTTGAATTACGAGCTTTAGAATTTCAGAATTGAGCAGCTTCATTTTTGGTATTGTGGGTTTTCTTTGGTGCCCAGCACAATGGTGAGATCAAAACGTACACATTTTGCAAGATAAGGGCACTTATTAGGGAGGAAGTGAAAGGTAGCGTCTTGCAACTTGTAAATTACCTCCTGTTTGACACATCAGGTCGGTAGCCTGATAAAATATACTGTATTTGCCACCCCTACTCGAGTGTATTTTCATTCATATGTCACTTTCCTGTGTGGCCACGTTGAAATCAAACAATGACATTTGTTTTCGAAACGCTTGGCCGCTGAACTAACGTGAACTGTATTCCGAACCCAGTCGGCTTCTGCTTATGCATTGTGGAAGATGGTGTTTAAATATGTCATTGCTAGTTTTTTTTCTTTTAAGATTCAACAGGTATTAATGGCGATTGTCGGAAAATGGTGACCAAACTTCAGGGAATATTTTACGAGATTAGCCGATAAACGTGACCGAGAAACAAACAATCGGCTAGCGACGAAGTATGCGAACATAATTTTTCTTCAGAATAAAAGTCACCTTGTTCACAGCTTTGAGCAAACATTTCTTGCTAATATTTCTTTTTTCCTAATTTTTCCCCCTATTTTGTCGCTGAATATTTTCGAATATTCCCTGGAGATTGACCAATATTTTCCCATAATCGGCATTTCAATTCGCTGATAACTACAAAAAAAATTCAAGCGATGATGTATCGAAACACAGTCTTCCGCACTGCATAAGCATAGGCCGACAGGGCTCGGAATAATACTCAGGAGAGTTTCGCGGCCGGGTGCTCTGGCGCTGCGGGATCTGTTTGAAGCACTAATTCTGAGCGATTGACTACGAATGAAATGCCTGATATTCGTATTCACTGTCGATGCCAGCCTATGCTGAATAATTTATTTGGTTTAACTTCATTTTAAAAATAAACTGATTTCTGTTTTCCACATATGATAGTATGTTGTAGAGGCAAAGTGCACAATTTTTGCTGGACAGCTGATTTGGTCAAAAGAACACATTGGTGAAATAGTCTCTTGAGAAAATATCGATTTCATTTCTACCTACAAAAGGCAAGAACATCGCAATATGGAATATCACAAGATTAATTGTGAATAACGCGACGTTCTTCATTTAATTTTGCACACATGGCAACGGGTTTGCAAGACAAATGTTATTGTTCAATTTGAAGGTGGCCACACACGAAAGGGATATTTAAATGACAATACAGTTAAATATGGGTAGCAAATACTTTTCATTAGCTTAATGATCCGGTGTGCCAAACAGGAGGCAATTTGCTAGTTGTAAGATGCCATCACTCTTCACCGCTCCCCAATAAATGTTGTTATTTTGCAAACTGCGTATGTTTTGGCCTCATCAGGGTGCTGCACTCCCAAAGAAATACCCCAATAACAAAAATGAAGCGTCTATCTCAAGAAATGGTTACTTCAAAATTTTTTGCATAATCTGTTCAATTTTGAACTTTTAACGTTCTTAATTCAAATACGCTTGCGATCGAGGATTTCTTCGTTTGTATAATTGTTTCATATGTAAAAACGAGTCGATTTGAAGTTAAAGTAACATCTCGCTACCTTTTCTAGTTAGGTGACATATCGATGTTCAAAGGTGGTGGTTGAAAAACCGACAAAACTTTCTTGGTTACATTTTTAATTAATGACGGTATTGAAATAACTTTTAAAGAAATTGGGACATCAGGTTCTACCTCAAGATGAAAACAATGTTAGGAGTAGGTCACAATTATCAACTGTACTTAGGTATGCATAGAAGGAAGAGAATTATGTCAATGAGAGATTTATCGCGTTTATTGTTATTACGGTGATACTGGAGCTAAGTTATAAATCGCTCACATTTGTTATTAGGAGTGCTCTGTATAATCCAAGCCCATGAGAGTTTGTGGTGGATAACCATCATATTCGTGGGATTTGTTGGCATTCTCCCACTTTTCCCCCCATTTTAATACCTCAATTCTTTCATATGTTATTTCACTAACTGTTCGTCCTTCTTAGCCTAAAAGGCATAAACGTAGGTTGTTAAAATATTGCATATCAGTACTTTAAAATTACTTAGGTCTCTTTTCCTTCATATTTGACATAAGCCAATTTGTTTAATTTAGTTATAGTATTATTATTACAATTACTCAAATCTATAATTTTTCATTGTATTTTACAACAGCCACATAGTACTTTCCACCAGCATACTTTTATCTTCTCGTCTTAAAGTTTATGGTATTTCATTCTGCTTTTAACCTCTTCGGATAGAGAGTGTTATATACGACACACAAAATTAGCATAATTCGTCCTGATAGAGCGATAACATGGCACATACGACACGCGTATTTTGCTTTTATTTCTTGTCGCCAGAGTAGGCTGCATTTGATAGAGGCATGACAATTGAAGAACGTTTTCCGTTGGTCCTAGGTAGTGTTTTTAGAGGGCAGAAAATATCGCAGAACCTGAAAAATGACACAATTACGTTAAGTATTCTGTCTCTTTAACGCGTTATTTTCTGTAATGCCTATTGATTTATCTTGTTAAAGCCCTGGGGATACATACGCAGTTGATTATTTTGCTCGTCTATTGTTTGGGGGAAAATGGTAGCTCTTGTTTTATCATGTGTCGTATGCGACGCTATGAAACCAACCGTTACAAAATATGATTATTCATAATGTAGAGACAGTGGCGTATTTAGGGGGGTGGATTCCGGGCTTAAGCCCCCCCCCCGAAATCTTACTTAGTAAAGTAAAGTAAATGAAATATCTTGCAAAATTCCCACACTTCCAGGGAAAGCCCCCCCGAAAGTTAGCAAACCCCTCCCGAAACAAAATCGTAAATACGCCACTGTGTAGAGATATCTTACGTTTTCAATCTCTTCACTTGGGTTTTATGAATATGTAACCGTGGTTTAGATATCGGATTTTGTTGTTATATTGCTTACATGTAGTACGTATGTAATACACGTAGGCGTACGTAGTGGAGGGCAAGGGAAAGAGATCACTACCAGATCATCGTTTCCCACATTTTAATGGTAGAATTCCAATGTGTTTCACTATTCTGTGCAAAAAATATTGTAATTTCTGTTACTCTTTGCATGTATGAAACGAAGGCATTACGCTTGAGACTAATCATGGAAAAATATTACGATCTTCATTTCTCTCATTGAAAGGCAGACCGTATCACTTAATAATCTCGCGATGACCAAACAAAAATGTCACACTTCGTCACTGCATAATCTTATATTTCCAAACTTTAATTCTCTCAGGTCAGAAGATATTAAAATAAAAAGTTTTCAAAACTAAGGTCAGCAATATTTTGAAGCTAGGAACACAATTAACAATGGCTGATAATCGCGGTTATCATATAATTTACTTATCATAAACTTTCTAAATGTCTTTCGCAAGTAAACACAATGAATTTTATTTTAACTACTTAATTTTATTGATAAGGTATTATTGAAAGTAACATTTTATATGTATATATTTGTTACGTTGGTAATGCACAGTACTAGAAGAATGTCTGGTCTTTGAACAAGACGAATGAAATGTGGACAATATTTAAAAATTGTCAACAAGACTTTTGTTAAAAATACTTGTGATGAAATTTTGTTTTCACTAAATTCATGTAAATGCGCACATATCCTCCCCTAATTAACTTATCACAATCCAAGACCTAGTCTTGACATTTTTATGCAGCTCTAATGCTTTAGATTTTCAAACCAAGCCTATTCAATCAAAACGTAAAGCTTTATAGGAGTATTTGTACAGTCAGTGACAAAAGTGGTTGAAAAATCCTTGGCTGCTGTAACTCAATTAGATAAGATCAATACTTTTACTGATATCAGAAAAGTCTGGACAGATTCAACCCAACTTCCAACTGCTTCAAAAGTTAGTAACCCTGTGGAGCATTGAAACAGGCTTTGTTATGCAATTAATATATGAAAAATCACCACTTTAAGATTGATCTTTATTGTCTAGAACATGTTGTCCAATAAATACCATATAACAAAAATATCATAACTTGTAAGTTGTATAATGTATTATTTCATTACACACTACATGTGAGAAGAAAGAAAAAGCACTGATAATACATGACTTAGAAAATGATTGAAATAAACTGAAAATATCAAATCAGTAACAACAGAAGAAAATAAGTTTGTAAATCTTTGTCTGCAATTACCTTTCAGCTCCAATTACTCATCATTCTAAAACCTCTTTCTTTCTCCACAGGAGAAGATCTTGCTTATCATACCGACAAGTGAGTATGCATTGAAATTGAAACTGAAGTATCTTTAATACGTTTGAGACGGACAGCATCGTGTTCTTGGGTTTTCTCGGGGTACTCCCGTTTCCTCCCACATTTCATTCCACCAATTCTTCCACCATTATTCTCTCTTAGCCTAAAGGGCAAAACGTGGGACAAACTAAAAAAAATCGATTTTTAAAGCATGTTTAGTAAGTCAGCACCTGCAAGGACTCGAACACGGAATTTCGGTTTAGAAATCCAATACAGAAACCATGCACCTACATTAATCAGTATATTTGCTCATACAAGAAATTGTTAGCTAATTAAAATCCTTTCATGTAAGTCTAGGTGAACTACTAAGGCCTAAAGAGATTATAATTAGTTGAGTTAATTACTTTTCTTCAACTTTAATTATTTAGGTAATTGTTACAACAATTCTATTTCACTTTTTTTGTTATTAACGGCCATAGCAAACTCCTATCATTTCACAGATCCAACCTGTTTTACATGAGTTATTGTGACGTAAAAGAAAGTGTGACTTATGTGAAAAACATTACCTGCTATACATTCCAATAGATGTAATTTCCAATTATCCGCCTCAAATACAGTCGTATGTAAATGTAAATTAAACCATGTGTGAAACAGAAAACTATTCTACACGAAGTAGATTTGAAGTCGCGTACAAAATAGTTCAGCGGATTGGGCGAATAATTTGTTAATCGTGGACTTCCAGTATTAAAATTCTTGATTGTGTCTTTTATTGTTCCTAACTTGCGTGAAATGGGAAATATCTCGTTGAAAAACCAATTATCAAATCTTGTCTTAGGTTAGATTAGGAAACATTATTATAAGAATTGTGAATGTAAATTATTATAGCTGAAAACAGGGTGTTAAGTATTTTCACTATTCAATTATTATCCCGAGTGCGAGAAAGTCGGGTTTGGTTTTTCGTGGGAGTTTATGTACATCGGATTAGAAATTAAGTTGTAATCCACAACTCATACGAGGGTCACTACGAAAGTTTTAAGATACGCATTGTTGTGGCACAGTATTTGAATTCCAACAATTGCGTCCGGTAGTGGTATCCAGAGCGAAGAAGCGAAGCAAGTTTCAGCTCGCCTCGCGTATCGGCGTGGCCGTATCGCCTTCACTTGTTTGTTGATGTGAGCAGTATTCGGCTGTCTAGAATGAAGCTCGAAAGGGAACATTTTCGGGCAATGATCCTTCAAGATTTCAAAAGTGGTTTGAACGAGACACAAAACCTTGACCATTTGCAGGGGGCATTTGGGGACCTAGCTGCTTCCCGTGCTATAATTGTTCGGTGGTTTGGTGAATTCAGAAGAGGCCGGACATCGCTTAGAGATGAAGAGAGAGCTGGACGTCCGGTAACATCTGTGTCAGATGAAAACATTGCCGCTGTGGAACAAATGATTCGAGAAAATCCTCGAACAACTTTCAAGGACATTGAATCTACAGTGAACATTGGATCGCCAGCAGTAACAAAAATTGTTCATGATCATCTTTGGCTCAGAAAGGTTTCATCTCGTTGGGTGCCTCACACTTTGACTGAACAGCAGAAGCGCATGCGTGTGGAATGGTGTGAAGAAATGCTTGCTAGATTTGATGGAGGCAATTCTCGACGCGTCTCTGACATTGCTACTGGTGATGAGATTTGGATCTATCAATTTGACACTGAAAATAAGCGCCAATCTACAGTTTGGATCTTTCCAGACGAAAATCCACCCACGAGAGTGAAGCGACCGCGAAGTGTGGGGAAGAAGATTATCGCAACTTTCTTCTCTAAATCCGGCCATGTTGCAACTGTTCCACTTGAAGAACAAAGTGGCACACCATTGTTTGCCTAACAAAAGTGTTCCAGCAGCTTCGGGAACGGCGTCCAAAAATTGGATTGCATGGGATCCTGTTTCATCATGACAACGCGTCCGAACACAAGGCCAACATCAAAATTCAGTTTTTAGGATCTGCGGGGGTCAAACTTACGACTCATCCGTCGTCTAGCCTTGACCTGGTCCCGTATGATCTTTTTTTCTGTTCGCCAGGATCAAAGATCGCATGCATGGGAGGAGATTTTGCAACTCTGAAGTAGCTGTAGTGGCTTACGAGAATGAACTTTCAACACTTGAAGAAAAAGACTGGCAACACTGCTTCCAAAAGTGGTTTTCTAGGATGCAAAAGTGAGTACAGTGTAATAATGAATACTTTGAGAAAATGTAAGTGTTAAATTGATTTTAAGTATGTAAGTTATTTCACATCTCAAAACTTTCGTAGTGACCCTCGTATAGCCACAAAACTGAAAATCAGCTAATCCAGGCGCGTTAGTCTGGTTCGATTCTCAATGTTGACTCGTTCAGTAATTTATATAGGCTATGCCAGTGTACTTAATTCTCTTTCTTTCTCTGTTATCCGTGGTAAAATTTGATTAACAGCTAATTTTATTAACAATTTATTAAACTAGCATGGATGGTTTGGGAAGAACTATTAGACGAGAAAAATAACAATGTGAGGAAAATAGATAACGAAAGAAAGACAAACAAGAACAAAAGGTTTAGGATAGGAACATGGAACATACGTCTTATTTTAGGGGAAGGAAAATTAGAACATCTTAAAGATGAAATAAAGAAAATATCTAGATTTGGGAGGAGTTTGTGACGTTAGATGGAAACGTAATAGTGTGTTGAACAGCTAAGAATATAAAATGTCTTACTTAGGTAATAAAAAGGGAGGTCATAATGATGTAGGAATAATTCTTGGTAAGTGCTTGGTCTTTTAGAGAAGGTACTGAAAGTAGAATTTGTTGAAGATAGAGTTATAATGTTAAGATATGAAGAAAATGCGAAGGATCTAGTAGTAATACAGATATATGCACCGACGATATCACATACAAGTGAAGAAGTAGAGGGAAATTATAAGAAAATAGAAGAAATTATAGACAAGGAGAAGAGGGGTGCATGTGTAATTGTAATGGGAGATTCCAATACGCTTGTGGGAGAAAAATAGGAAGGTAGTGTTGTAGGTAAATATGGCTTAGGCGTAAGAAACTATAGGGGAGAGAAACTGGTCAATTTCTGTAGACAGAATTCACTAGTAATTAAGAATACGTGGTTCAATCAGCACAAGAGAAGAAGATATACATGAAATCTCCAATAGACAGAGGAAGGTATCAGATAGACTATGTCGTGATTCAGAACAGGTAATGCAATAGCTTGAAGGAGGCGAAGACATTTCCCGGGGCCGACATTTTCTCTGATTATAACCCTGTTCTGCCTGAAGTGGATATACAACTGAAAAATGTAGCAGAATAAAAATTAGGAACAAGATGTTCAATACTGAAAAGTAGAAAAACGAGGAAGTAAGAAATCTTTTCTTTGAAATATTCTAAGAAAAATACTCAAACGAGGAAAAGAAAGGTGCGGGTAGTAACAGGCAGTAGGAACATACAGCAGGCTGCAGAAGAAGTACTAAGGTTACAGCGAAACAAAACGGCATTGGTTACGGAATACATGTTGCAGAAAATGAGGGAAAGGAAGACATGAGATCAGGTTGATTCAGAAAAGGGCTGAAAGATGAACAAGAAGTTAAACAACGAGTTGCGAAGGGAAGCAGATAGAGTAAGGGAAAGATTTTACCAAAAAAAAAAAAAAACGCGAGGATATGGAAGAATTAGGAAAAGTTAGGAAATATGAGGAAATGTGACAAGAAGGTGAAATCTATGGAACTTCGGAGAAACAAGGGGGTATCACCCTGACAGCAGATAATAAGAATGGAAAGGTAGTTGCAAGATAAGTGAAGTATTAGGAAGGTGGAAAGATTATGTTGAGGACTTATATAAATGTAGGGATAGACCGTGTGGCATAGATATTGAAGTAGAAACTGAAATACTAGAGGATGATGCAAGGTTTTGTATTCTTCGGGATGAGTTTGAGAAAGCTCTATCCGACATTAGGAAGGAAAGGCAACCGGGATAAACAATATACCAATCGAATTCATTAAAATTATGGGAGACAAGGACAGGAAAGAATTCTCCGATTCTTCAATGAAATTAATGAAACAAGAGAGTGGCCAGAAGACTTTCTGAAGATGCTCATGATATCGATGGCTAAGAAATCAATCCCAAAGAGATGTGAGGATTATAGAACTATAAGTTTCATACCTTACGCAGCAAAAATTTAGCTTCTAATACTGAACAGAAGGTTGAATGGAAGAACAAATGAAAGAGTTGAGGAGGAACTGTTCGGGTTCAGGAGAGGTAATGGTACAAGAGATGCAATTGGATTGTTAAAGGTGATCGACGAAAGGTTTAAAGAAAAAGGGAAATAGGTGTATTGATCTAGATTGTGGTATCTTGTGATCTAGAAAAGTCTTTTGACCGCGTGGTTGGAAGTTATGCAGAAGTTTGGGTTGGAATAGAAACATTGAAGACACTCATAAGAAACTTACATATGAACGTACAAATAAATGTTAGAATGAGGGGAGGAAATGACAGAGGAGAGTGCAAATGGAAAGAGAGATCGATAGGGATACCATCTCTCGTCAACAATATTTTTTATCTATTTTGAACAGGTAGTGGAAAATAACCTACACAAGAAAGACGACATTTCAGTAGAGGGTAGAGTGATTAGGAATACTGTTTGCAGATGATACGTCGCTTGTTATGGGACCTCATTACAAAATCAATAAGATGTTAGAAAACTTGAGGAAGGGCTATGAAGAATATAATAGTGAAAATAAATTTTAGAAAGACAAAAGCCATGGTGAATGGAATGAAGCAGGCTGTGTCGAATATACAATTAGAAGAGAACAAAATAGAAAAGATGACTAGTTTTCGATATCTGAGTAGTACTGTTAATGATTATACCTAGGTATGAAGTGTGGTGTGAAGATGAAAAAAATGCAAGAATAGGAATGACGAAGTAAACCCTTATGAACAAGAAAATACTATTCTTTGGGACCTTGAACAAAGAGTTGACAAAAAGCTTCATATGGAGTATTATATTGTATGGGTCAGAAACATGAACATTAGGCAAAAATGATTAAAAACGATTGAAAGCCTTCGATATGTGGATGTGGAGAAGAAGGCAGATAATTAGTTGGGTCGAGCGAAAAACGAATGAGAGGGTGTTAGAAATAATAGAGTTGAAAAGAACAATTTTAGATATGACGAAGGAGAGGGAAGAGAAACTGATTGGGACCTTGGCTAAGAAGGAGCTGTATCATGAGGGACGTGCTAAAGGGTATGATGGCAAGAAGAAGAGGGAGGAGCGGAGGAGACTACAATTAATGGAGTATGTGAAGACGAAGAGGTTAGCGGAATACCGTGGACCATGGGAGCTTCTCGGCTGCGACATGCGACATGCGACGTGCCAATAATAGTAGAATGCCTACTGTGATAATAATTATTAAAATTTGATGTTTATATCGCCTTGCAGTTTACCAGTTGTCATTAGAACGAACAGTATAATTCTTTATTTCAAGGACAAATGTTTTATTTTCTAAAAAGATGCAATAGCATAGTAAGGTGTATTCTACCAACTAGGAAACTTGATTTCGATTTACGGTATGAAGGAACGTTTTGTAATTATATTTTCGTTTCACTGTGGCTCTGAGACTCACCCAGATGTTTTAAAATGATTATCTTCGACAGTGTAGGGAAGTGAAGGTATTCACTACATAAATCTGGAATAGTCATGCCCGTCTGATCTATGTATGATGGAGCAGCGGGCTTTTCGTAACAGGACAAAGCGAACAAGTTTTAGTAAGAAACAGAGGGAATGAGATGGGTGAAACTGAATAAAACTAATTGTCAGAGTTTAGTTACTCATAAATGCTAGATAAGCAAGTACATAAATGTTTGATAAGCAAGTACAAATTATATTGACGTTCAATCGTTCCTCCACCCAAAGAAATTTTGAACAGAGAATTCAACACTTTGCATCAAGTTGAAAAGTAAAATTAAGGACGTTTTAGAAAGTTCCTCATCCATTGCCTTCATATTTTGGATCTTCAATTGAAGCTTTCTTGATATCCTTACAATGACTTCCGTTGAATTAAGTCAGAAAGCTCACAAGAAACAAATTTGATTATGCCCGAAGTGCAATGTGTCTCTTTTACAGAAAATTCACTGATATCAGAAAACCCCTAGAATGTCCTTTCTACAACAAATTTTATTGTAAGGTCTTATTCACAGTTCCACTGTCAAGGGCCCCAGAAGGCAAAAGTTGACCAATGTATGTAATAGAAGTACTCGTTAATCCATGTCTAGAGGTATTGTTAGTTTGACCCTAAAATCTCAGGAAGTTATTCAAAAAGGACAGCAAATGTAAGGTGGTCATTGGCGATTCAGAGAAAATGAGAGATTCAGGAATGAAATCAATATGGGAATAGGATACGTATGCAATCACACTTAGCATATGTGAAAACCATCCATAAAGGATAGCGCTAAGCTGAGATATCGGCACAGTTGATGGATCAAAGATGGGCTCAAAACTAGGTATCGGGAAAGAAACAAAGGTAGAGGAAAGAAAATGTGTGTCTGATATAGAACCATTCAAGAGCTAGCATATGACATGCAATTTGTTGCAAGTAAACTTCAGGAACAGTGTGAAACTAATGAGAGATCATTCTTCAACATGTGAAAATTGATGCCAAATCATTTCAAACATCTAGTCATATTTTCATCTTCATTGATTGATTGAGTGATTAATAATGGTAAGCAATAAACAATTGTAGAAGACCTGTTCATTGACGTAGACTAAGTAATAATTTATATGCCAAAATGGCTTCATCCATTTGCGAGATTTTAATTTTGGAACTTAAATGTCTACAACATTAAACAGCAAAGATATCAGGTAGTCCAAAACGTATTGAGCGTTTTGGCCCGATATGACGTTAGTGAATCCTATCTTGGGTATGAGTCGCAGTGTGTCAGGCCTAATGATGTTTGACAGTTTACAATTAAAGCCACTAGATATGAAAAATGTGTTGGGATTCTTATAACACAAGCCGACAAACTTTTTTGCGGCATACGGTAGAGTAACCATTCCTAAAGGATTTCTAGCCGCTGATTACGAATCTGAAGTCGAAAAGTGCGTGGTATGTCACAATTTTATGTTATACCGTTTTCTTTTATTAAAAAGTACAAATTTGGGAGAAATTTTAGTAATGTCGCCTGGCAACACTACACAGGAATTTGTGAGGATTAGAAACCTGCTGTCAGAATATTGTGTGAGATATTGTTGTTGCAGTTCTTTGCTTTTCTGAAGTATTGAACAGTTTGAAAATGAACGTAGTTAAGCGGCGTGGTTGTGTACTTTCTCCAGATAACTTTTGTTACGTGCGGTCAATACATTACGAAGGTACAAAGATGTGCTATTACAGAAACATTGAAGATAGTCTTCTATCATTACTTCGGATGTCGTCTTGCTGACCAGGATAAGGATTTCGTGCCTATGTTTCTTGCACCACATGTTACAGCTACTTGTGTGATTGCCTAAAGGAAAGGATAGACATTTGAGTTTTGGAGTACCAATGGTATGGCGAATCCCCACTAGTCATTCCGATGATTGCTATTTTTGCATGACAAAGATTTCAGGCATGACGAAGAAGAAAAAAACGTAATATTACATATCCGAATATGCCTTCTGTGACGCGTCCTGTGCCTCACAGCGATGAGTTAGCTGTGCCCACACCGCCAATCAATCTAGAAATAACGATCATGTCCGATGAAAGTCGGGATACAAACGATGTTGACAGTGATGTTAGTTTTAGTGGTGAGACACTGAAATAACCTCATCTAATTCAGCAACAGGAAGTAAATGACCTGGTGCGACAACTAAGCCTCTCCAAGAAAAGGCAGAATTACTGGCATCCCGACTAAATGACTGGAATCTACTTGCGCTACACACAGAAGTAAGAATTTTCAGAAAAAGAAATGTGAATTTATCCATGTATTTCACACAAGATAAATGAATGTGTTACTGTCATGATGTGACTAGTCTTATGGAAGAAATAGGTCCCACACACAACCCCACACAGAATGACAGTTGTTCATTGACGCCTCTAAGACCAGTCTTAAGGCCGTTTTTCTCAGTAACAGAAATTTTGAAAGGTCAATTCCTGTGGCACACAGTGTTCATTTGAGAGAATCATACGACAGTGTGAAGATTATTCTAGAGAAGATCGGATATGAAAAACATCGGTCGCAGATTTGCGGAGACTTAAAGGTGGTATGCATTGTGATGGGACTGCAGAGTGGCTACACCAAGCACTGTTGGTTTCTCTGCGTATGGGATAGTAGAGCAGTGAACAAACACGATGAAACCCAAATGTGGCCTATCAGAGAAAGTTACCAGGCAGGAGCATCTAACGTAAAATATGAACCCCTATGTAACCCTAGTGCTATAATACTTCCACCACTCCATATCAAGCTAGGACTTACGGAAACTTTTGTTAAGGCAATGGACAAGAAGGGGACAAGTTTCAGGTATCTTAGGGAAAAGTTTCAAAACATTAGTGAAGGCAAACTGAAAGAGTGTGTTTTCGTTGGGCCTGACATCTAGAGACTTCTAAAGGATGAACAATTCGTTGCCAAACTGTCACCTAATGAGCGAGCGGCATGCTTAGCTTTTAAAGCGGTAGTGAAAGGTTGTTTAGGAAACAACAGACAAGATGTGTACAGACAGCTGGTACAGGAACTATTGGAAATGTACAGAAAACTAGGATGCAGGATGTCACTCAAGCTACATCTGTTACATTCGCGCCTTGATTTTCCCCATCTAATCTGGAAGTGTTAGTGATGAACAGGATGAAAGGTTTCACCGGGGTATTAAATCCATGGAAAGAAGGTACCAGGGACGATGGGATAGCTCTATGATGTGAGACTATTGTTGGTTCCAACAAAAAGAGGATGGCGGAACGCATAAAAGGAAGAAATGAATATGTGCAGGAATTGCGAACTAATTGTTTGCGAAATTACCATAAAACTGCCTTTGATTTCATCCATTTGTCATCTTATTGCTTTGCGTGTGTGTTCTGTATTTGCTTCTAAACTATTTTGTTTTCTAATTTTCTATAACCTTTTTGTATTGAATATTCATAAAAAAAAGTTTCTGGCGTTATAACAAGTACAGAAACGATGTATTTGCGTTACCTTTTAGCAAGATATTCGCGTTACCTAATATTTCTTTATTCATTTCTACAAACGTAAATATTTCTTTATTCATTTCTATAAACGTTAAGACTTAGCCACTTCAAAATGTATAACAAGAAGCAAATGAACTTTTGTAATTATTTTATGTTACGACTCTCAACAATAGTTGGTAAATTAGATTTAGCGTCCCTTTCAGTACCGAATTATTTGAAACGTGTACTACAACTCAACGTGGAATTCCACCCACATGAGCCCCTACCGAGAATTAAACCCTTGTCCTCCGCGCTCGAAAGAATAGTAATAGAATAGTGAACATACTTAATACCTTTTCTTTTGCTATGGCATTTTATGTTTACAAATCATATGGTGCTTCCTAATGGACTTTGAATAGAAAATAAAAGGTGTAGACTACCGCACTGAGCTTTCTCGCTCCAATTCCTTACACTAAATCATATCGTGCAGTTACTAAAGAAATATTTTCTTGTGAAATGCAAACAAAATTATACAGAATTTTTGAAAATTTTACCGAAAGAAAAGTCATCCCCAAAAAGAAACTACCCCTTGCAAAGAGTATAGAACCGATTCTCCTATGGTAGGGGAATCATGTTAGGCATGGAATTGGTAGACGTGGGTAGTGATGTTGGAAAATTTCAGGTCCCCCGAGCACAGCGGTAATGTTCAAAATCGGGCTCTGTCCTCGAGGCACCAGAAATGAAGTCCTGAGTTTGGTCTCGGATTTCTTCTACTAACCAATTAAACATGAAGCTCTTGGACGCGGCTGGTGGCTTCCGATAGGTCCGTATCCCTTTACTACATCGGTGATATCAGAAATGGAACCGAGACCAAGGCTTCAAAAATGGGGTCCCGTAGTTTGGACTCGTGTCCCTTCTATCTGTCCATTAAAGAAGGTGGTAGCGTTGGGTAGGTCCGAATCGTTTGAGCGCAGCGGTAATGTAAAAAATCGGACTCTGACCTTGAAGCTCCAGATTGTGTCCCGAAGTATTGTGCTTGGGTCCCTTATATTCCTCTTTTAAACATAGAGTTATCGGACGCAGGTGGTGGCGTTGGAAACGTCCGGATCCCATGAGCACAGAAGTCAGTCAAAACTTGGCTCTACACAAGAGACTCCAGAAGAGGGGTCCAAGAGTTTTTTTTGGCTCGGGTCCCTTCTATTCGCTTAAGAAATATGGCGTTGTTGGAAATGGGTGTGGCGTTGGAAAGCCCCTTAGCACATCAGTGATATCAGAAATCAGGCCCAGGCTTAGATGCTCCTGAAAAGATCTCCCGAATTTTTTTGGCTCTCGTCTCTTCTGTTCGGCTATTAAATATTAGGTTGTTGGACGCAGATGATGGTGTTTGAAAGGTCTTGGTCTCTTGAGTACAACAGTGATCGCAGAAATTAGGACCGGAACCTGAATCCTCAAATATGAGGTATCGAAGTTTCGGACTTGGGTCACTTTTATTCGCCTATTGAATTGGGTATTGGGCGCGGGAAATAACGTTGGAAATTTCCGGTCAGCTACGCACAGCGGTGATGAGAGAACTCGGGCTTGGGTCCCGAACAAGGTTCGTATATATACTACAGGTTGCGCCAGCCCAATCGTTGGATGTGTGACGTCACCAGGTAAGCAGACGCGAGTATTTTCTTGGCTCAGTGATGACAGTCTTTTAACAGCAAAATTCCCGTCCAAAGCCACAAAATTTCCAGATGTGATGCAAAATTTCCCGCTAACCTAAATAGATGTTTTCATCTAGTAGCAAACAATTTTTAAAAATACCGCTTTAGACGGACTATAATGTACAATGGAATTCATTCTCGTAGTATAAAAAGGTATTATTTATAGTTATGCATGATAAGATAAAAAACAAATTTTAAAAAAATACTGTGTACACTTTTTTGTAACGAACACTATGTCGTTCTTTATGGTTTGGAAGAGAATGCTATGTTCAGGAAAGCCAGAATTAATTCAGTTGTTTTGGCCTAACGATTTTTGTGTTGTAGCACATTGCCTGTTCCGTCACCAAAAAATCAGCAAAAAGCAGGGTATTTTAGAATTGCTTTACATTAACTTGATTTTTCAAGTCTTTTGTATTTTTGAGGTTCATTTGTATGACAAAAGAGCTCAGTGTTAAGAATCTTACACCTAAAGCCCATTATACATCGTCAAACTTTAAAATCAAATATTGTATCAAACTTTTCTTTGACGATAATTTGGTCAAATAAGATGTGTAAAACTTTCGCACCCATTATAAACGATCAAATATAAAGGTGAATATCATTGCTCAGTTGTTTATATTTCTTGATTCAGTTGTTAGGTCACATGAACGTATATGTAGTGTACACGAACCTTGCGTATATGTGAGTTTTATGGTGGCACCTGCTGGTGTAACTATAATGAATAAGGTTGTAGAAATGAATGGAATGATTAATCACAGTTACTTCTGTCTCATTTCCCTCCTTTATTGCTATTCCCAAATAAATCTTATTTTCATGGTTGCTTTCTTGTTCAGTAAATACGTATGAATCTACATTCTATTTATTAGTCCGATGCTTAAATTTCTTCTAATTCAGTTAATTTTCGAGTAACTTTTGTAAGTTTGGGGCACTGATTAAGAATAAATAGTCCGTCATAAAAATGTTTGGCTATTGTTTAGCTTTGGGGGGCAGGTTTTTAATTGACTTTTTTGCGATTTTCTATTAACATTCGGTTAGATGAGCTTAATAACATTTAATTCACACAGTATTGCAGAGCGAGCGTTAACGAATAAAGACGGGTTAGAGTCTCGCAGGGCACATTGTTTTCAGTCTTCGATAGTGTTGGCCCCCCATTACTAAACAGTTACCAAATGTTAGGTTTTACAGTTAAAATGAGAGAGTACATATTAACGAGGGTTCTGTACGATATTAAATTCCCGAGGAATTTTTCAGTGTAGGAAACTTCTCATTTATATTTAGAAATGCGAAAATATTACACACTCTAACCTATTTTGATTTTATGCAACATCAAGTGTTTTTCGCTACCCTCATTTTGGCTCTCACCTTCAGCTATTGATGCCTCTGCCTCTTGCGAACAAAACCCTGTGCTAACTTGTGGGTCCCATGCTGTGCTCCTGCTCTGAATCGGTTAAATATCATCCTCGCTTTTAATGGCCACCTATCGTAAGATGCTTTTCCTGCAGTCTCTTTTTAAATGATATTCGTTCGATGCGTAGTTACACCTTAGAGGTCTTCACTACTGCGTAATTAAACTACCGCTAATTTTAGTTTTTCTGTAATATCCTCAAAATAAATAAAAATACCCGAAAAGTAGATACGTAGTAAACTAAACAATACGATTTTGTGTGTGATACCGTTATTACAACTCATCTATCTGGTTTCGATTTGCAACTGTAGATAGATTTAACAGTTTTTGTGGGTTATGTAAATAGCGGCATACCAAAAACAGATAGGGAATTGTAGTAAAAGTATCACATGCAGAATTGTATTGTATAGTTCACTACGTTTCTGCTTTTCGAATATTTTTATTAGTTTTGAAAATATAGAAAAACTAAAATTAGCGGTAGTTTATTTCGCTGAAGTGAAGACCCTTAAAGAAAGTCCTCGTAAAGTGAATCTGCACTCATGAATGCAACTCCTACAATGAGAAACAATTCTCGGGTGTTTGTGCAGAGGGTGTTAAGTCAAAAAATACACTTTTTGGGAAAATTGATTTGAAAGTTTAAAAAATCGTGCTAAATCGGGATGACGAGTAAACACTACTTTAATATAAGATTTATGAAGAGACATATGTGTACAAACAGTGTGTATTATATCGCTAATGTCATGTAATACGTTTTATGCTTAGAAGAGAACAAAAATGTACCATTTGAAAAATTCTTACTTATCCCGTTTCGCACTTTTGAAAATCAGACTTACCCCTGCATTATATTATACAGACACGCACTTTCTATTTGCCTTACACACATACATTTTTGTGTCAAACTAAAACAATATTTGAAGTTACAGTTCTTCAGGCTCTGAAACGTTCCCCATTGTGTCCGGCAAGACATCACGTGCAGTTTTCGCTGTTGTCAGAGATTTGTAAAAATCGTGAAATACATTTGACACAAATGGCAGAAGATCAAGAAGATCTTTCTTCTTTTCGGTGGTTATGGGTACTGGCCCATTATATGTAAAAGTTGGAGTCAGAGTACAGCTCCTTCCTCTTCTCCTGAAACTAACTTGCTTGAAGTCTTCCTCTTCATTTAAGCTAGTTTTATAATACATTATTCCCAAATTCTTCTTTTCATAACGAAGCCACTTCATATCCCGCCACGTTATCTTGCAACCACTTTCATCAACTGTACGGAGTTGGAGGGGGCCCTTAAGAAGAGAAGAGAAGTTCAAAAATTCTTCGCGGGACATTTCTTTCACAACAAACTGCTTACTCTTTCCAGCCTGTCTGATAAGTTGCGCCCAATCATGAGGGTGGTCAATACTACTGTTGAATTTCTTCTTTTTCTTAGAGCTCCCTCGTGGCTAAGTGGTTAGCGTACGCGCCTTTGGCGTGGGAGACCCGGGTTCAATTCCCGGCGGGAGCTCATGTGGTTCGGATTCCACGTTAATCAGTAGGTCCACGTCTCATATAGCCTCGCTGCTGAACGGGACGCTAAACTAAAATCACCTCACCTTCTTTTTCTTTTCTATTAAGCTGTGATCCATGTCGCTCTCCATATGAGTATGTCCTGGTAGCAGAAACTTATGGTCGATAACTTCTAAATGGGGAGAATTTTGCAAAGCAGTCATGCACATTACTGCTACATGGCTGTTCCTGTTTTGTCCACTGCAGGTGTCGGAATACATTGTGACATGTCTGACATCCGGGTTCAAGTAGTGAAGAAGAAATTGGTACAAGCAGGAACCGACATTATTTGCCCCCTACCAGCTAAACCTTCATGCCATATGAAACAGTAACCTTGGCCATCATCACAATCATGCACTGTTAGGTTAAAAGTCCATAGTTGCCTCTTATAGAACGCTATTGAATTTTTAACCAAAGGTGTCGGTAGGCATTGCTGCATGTCAAAAGTTACGGTTTTCTTTCCTGGATCGTGTTTGGATAGTTCCTTGTCTCTAGTTTTAGCCTGGTAGGCCAGCTCAGCTTGCCTATGATGTTCATTTAGTTGTGTTTTTGAATCTTCATCACCGGTTGCTTTTCTGACAACCGGTCGCACAATTGGCATGTATCCACATGTGGTTTCTTGATTTTTAAATTCATTTTGCGAAACTCTTTCATAAAGGGTCCGATTCACAGGAGATCCCTTGCAGGTTCTTTTGTACTCGTCATAAAGCTCCGAAATGGTGAGATATGATGGCAAGTATCTTCTGTCCGAATCTTTCCGTGAGTAATGGCTCTCATATTTAGGAACAGCTTGTAGATGTTTTCGAACTTCCTCCACTTCCTCTTCAGATTTTGCATTAGCAGGCTTGTGGACACCCCTTGCATCCGGAGCAACTATGCCCGAAATACTGGATCGTTTCTTTTGAATTACGGTTTCAATAAACTTCTTTGTTTCGCCAAATATCTTCATAAAGCAGCCTTTACAAACCTCTTTTCTTTCTCCATTTATATCGACATGATATGAAACTAATTTGACGGAAATGTTGCTTCTCCGCATTCAACTGTCTAATCCTTGTTGTTTTCTTATCTCCAATGTCCATTAAACTAGCTAGATAAGCAACTCTTCTATTAAAATTTCCAATATTCCAGTAGTTTTCAAACAATACTTTGCAGAATTCAGGAGAACAAAAGGAACGACAGTTTTTTCTACAAACGCCCAATGGCTCACATTTTCGAGCTGCAATCAGCTTGCCTGTTGATGAAATGTATTCCTTCCCTGTGTTCCTACCAATTTTTCTCTCTTCCCGCAGTTTCCTGGTATCACCTTTCATTCCTACTACTTTTCGCTTGCCACTCGTCGCCCGTGATCTCCCAGATTTTTTTTTCTATTCCACCTTCACATCTACTTCTACTGCTCTGATTTGAAGTCGATGGGACTTGCGTATCTTGAGGATCTTTGTCGTCAGTTCCTTCACGCATGATAACTTCCTTCACATGACCTGCATTTTCAGTTTCAGCTTGTATATCATCACATGGCCCTTTAGAGATCACTTGTTTCGAAAACTGCTTCCTTGTCTTCCGCAGTTTCTTCTCTCGTTTGGTTGTCGTCAGAGGAGTACACTCAACAGAAGAATTGGACGCAGAACTGTTGGTACAATAATTTGGATCCTTCGTTGAATCATCACGGTCTTCCATTCCGCAGGTATTGCAGGATCATCACAGAGATCTGAAAAGAATGAATAGTAAATTTATTAATTTTAGCTAAGTTCGAATAGTAGAATGACTAGACAATATAATCTCAGGTTGAAAAATGTGCTGGGCCAGCAAAGTAGCAATCATTCATTTCAAGCAACTCTGTATGGATTCTGGAAATTGTGTCAAACACATAATTTGTCACTAGAAACTTCCTCGTGCAAAATTTCATGTCTGCCTGGATCTTATGCTGGACCAGCAACATATTCTGTTAAATGTGTCAAAACATACACACTGTTGATGGATTCTTGTCGGTCCAGCAACATGTTTTAACCTGGTAGTTATAAATAGTATGCCGTAGACAAGAAGAATGAGAAACGATATGTCGACACCACATAATGGAAATAGTTGAGATGTAAAATCAGTTTCTACGCAGTAATCTTCATTTAATTAACTCAACCTTCCCTAAGTTAATCCACTCCAACCTCTTGGTTTTCCATATCATTCCTTTTCGACAGTGTGAAGGATAAATGATTTCAACCACCAACTTAACCAACCTAACCTACTTTGATATTTTAGTTGTTGATTTGTTCGTTCTTCGACAATGTGCGGGGGCAAATAATTGAATCAGCTAATCCAACTGACTTAATCAAATTTTGCCTAACTTACCTAACCTTGGGTTTTCGATAATGTCCAAAAGGAAATCCTTTGCTTACTCCTTCTTACTTTAAATAATTTAATCTTGACTCTATAGATCTCTTTGCTAATTGATAAGTTTCACCTGTCGTCTTCCTTTTCCTTCTCTTGGCAATATTTTTCTGTTTTGTTTACTACGATTTGAGATATGAAAACAGAATGGGCAACACTGATAAAAGCAAACACCGGTACCGATTTGTTTTAAAGAGATGTACAAAGGGACATTCTGAAAAGGAAAATATGAGATGAGTATTGGCAGTCAAAAACCACTTTTCTTGCCCTCGAGGGAAATCTTTATTTTCAAAATTTTGAAATCAAATAGTTCAAATGCATTGTATGACTTTTTAATTTTGCCTTTTAATCTTTTGAACATTATCGAAGAACAAGGAGGTTGACAACCAAGAGGTTAGATTAGGTTAAGTTAGGCAAGATTTGATTCAGTCAGTAGGATTAGCTGATTCAATTACCCCTCATATAAATTCTCTATTTGACTTACTCTCAGAATCACTAGCATTGATTCTTCAGAAGAAGAGAGTTACTTTTCACTACCATTGTACACTTTTATATAAAATATCCTGTGCCCTTAAAGTTACCACTGAATACTTTCAGTGCACAACATAGGCTATAGTAGTGCAACATACTATCATTGTATGACATTCATTAATCTAATTTATATTCATAATTAAAAATTCTGTGTTACTATAATTACGCTATAAACATCAAATTTGTTTTTTACACTACATTTATTACATACATCCATTATTCTTGGTTAATACAACAAGCTGGTGGCTTTATTGTTTATAAGCAAACGCATTGGCTTCGGTCACGACCAACTAACTTAAAAAATTCAACTAAAACGGAGAAAAATGTTAAAAATACTAAATATGATGCAAAAAGGTTAGGTCTGTGTACTTACCTCTATCGTCATTTTCATCTGAATCTTGTTGTTGATAAGCAGGTTGCTCTTGCATACGCACTAAGGCCAGTATTTTCCTTCCCCTGGAGTTTTCCATCAAATCGAGCGCGCAAATTACTCACACCTAAGACTATGTGCTTTCAGTAGAAAACGCATTAGTTTCTCTTTTGTCCCAATTAGTGAATACTCGTGCATTTGTAAACAGTTAAATCTAATAACAATTTACACAAACTTTAGTATAACTTTTATTCTATAATTTCATTCATTGGATACTATTCAAATGTAAGCAAATTCATTTTAAAGTTTTTAGCTAATTAATTCTGAAGATCAGACTAGTGCTTCAGTTTCAAAAAAAATAATTATGTAGACTGATCATAAGGTGTGATATAGGTATTACCATCTGTTGGTCAGCAGCAGCGTCACTATCAAAAAGGCATAAGGTTTACGCCCGTGTGACTTACCCAATTCCGCATACAAGAACGGATTCTGCTTAGGGAAAAGGGGGTTAAGTCAATTTACATGTGACTTAGCCCACTTTGCACACACATATTTGGGACAAACTGTGAGGGTAAAAAGTGCTAAGTCAGTTCAAACTTGACTTACAACTCTTTGCACAACCGTATTCGAAATTTATTGAACTACCTCATAAAACACAAGTTACTAACTTCGGTACATCTTCGAATTTGACTTAGCCTCTTATACATATGTGTAGAGAAAAAAAATCTCTTTCCAGTGATAGTAAAAACTCAAAAATGGAATTTTGTGACTTAACACCCTCTGCACAAACACCCGAGAATTTTTAAGGCATTACGAATTAATTTCGTGAAGAAATAACTACATATAACAAGATAGCACATGATCGTTCCATACACATCATATAGAGGCATATTGTCAATCTGTACGCAATAATCTGAGCATGCGCCAAAGTAATAACATGCCAGAACGTCTTAAGAAATCTTTTAAATCAAGAAAAGTGAAAAAAAAATGTTTTTTTTTTTTTTTTTAAAAAAAAGTCACGGAATATTATCAATCTATGCCAATTTTGGGAAGTCGCCTGTGGTACTTAGCCCTAATATTCTTTAATTTTATAGTTATACAAAACAGATTACTTCTAGTATGCATCAAAATAATGTCAATTGCTTTCCGTGTCCACATACTCAATTTTAGTGCCACCGCATAGCGATTTTCGTTTGTTTTCTTTGATATAATGTTGGATAGAAATAGAACAAGTTCTAATTTAGAGCAGTTGTGTCAAATGTTGTAACCAACCCAAAAGTTGCATACAACTTGGTATCATAAATGTTCAAATTCCACTTGGATGAAATATTTGATACAATATATGATGGAATATTTGTTCGTCTATAGTGTATTTTAAAAACTTGAGAATGTCTCCATTTCCCGTTTCCAGCCTATTTTAAAGAAAAATTCCCGCATTCCCGCCAGTGCTCAGAATTTCGCATTTTACGGGAAATTTCCTACAATCTGGCATCACTGGCTTGGCTGTGCTTACCTCATGACGTCACACGGTGTTCGGCATAGTTCGTAATCTCAGTTTGCGGCGCCCCCCTGGTCCCGAAGTCTCTAAAAGTCAACCCCGAAGTTTTGGGCTGTGTCACGAACTTTTGCTGTGACTGCTGCAAACAATTTCCCAGGTCCTTCGTGAATTTCGTGGTAAACAGTGATTGTAAGTTGTAGGTTCTATTTCAGTAACAAATAAATTTATTAGGTATGTCAACTTTTCGTATCACCAGAATGATGAGAGAAGTTGTCGAACTAAACCATAATTACACTCATTAGTACAATTCTCCCTTTTAGTGATTTACAGGAATTCAGAGGGTATAAATGACCAATGCTTTCTGCTTTCATCACACTTCACAAGGAAGGGAAAAATGCTACGTCTGATTGCAGCAAAACTTCGAGTATCACTGAAAGGTGTCTACTCAACCATTGCACTTTAAAGGTCCACTGATCGTCTAGAAGACGGTAAATGAACTGGACGGTCTAAAGCGACAACTTCTGAGAAGGATAGATACATCATAGTTACAAGGTAAACATAACAGAAGATTGACAGCGCCCGACATTCACGCCGAGGGGGGTAAGAGTCGGTCAAACCCTGTGTCTTGAACAACAGTGAAGACTTCATGCTGCTGAATTAAAGGAATAAAACCACTGCCGCGCCCTCAAATACCCGTTAGAGCAGTGCAATAGTGTTTTGTGGACCGATGAATCAAAATTTGAGCTGATTGGGTCAAAACGCACGATTTAGGTTCGTCGTTCATGTTCAGAAAAGATGTTGCCTTAGTGTGTTTGGTGCCCACGGTAAAGCATGATGGGGACTCCATTATGATCGGGGGATGGTTTTCTGGGTGTGAAGCCGGGGGATTTGTTCCAGATCGAGGGTATTGTTTAGAAAAGTTACAAAGCAATATTAGAGGAGCATGCTATACCATCTGGGTTCCAGCATATTCGTTGGGTTCCAGCAAGATAATGATCTAAAACAGTTCTCGGCATTACCTGGAGCAAAAACAAGGCGAAGGTGTCTTGTCAATAATGGTTCGGAGCAGACAGCTGCCTGATTTGAGTCCCATTGAACTTTTGTGATGACAGAGAAGTGGAAAAACCTGTTCCACTTCGAAGGAAGAAATGTTGAGGCAATGATTGATTGCCTGAGAATACATCGAGCTTACAACAATACAGAAATTGGTAGCTAGGATGCCACGAATATGCAAAGCCATCATAAAGTACAAGGGTGGTTTATTGATGAAAAATCAGTTAAGTTTGTGTTATTACATAATGCTAAAATTTGTTATCTAAGCTATGGTATTTTTGGTTCCATTCTGTACATACTCTACTGATAAAATCTTTATATTCTACTGGTAAACTACAATTCTTAGTATTAAACTAATGTGTCTTTGTTATATTTTCAGTAGTTTTCATTTTGTTTCCAAGCTTTAGGCCTTATATGCAATATCTGTCACTACATCTGTTAATGTGCACAAATTAAGCGCCCTCATTTTGTTGTGCAGTTGGAAGAGTATGTGATTTACTTATTTGTGCGACTGTTGCGCATGACTGATATGAAACTCTTTTGTATCAAGAATTAATCAATAGTTCTCTTTCAGTTTCCTCGAGGGTTCACTTTATTTGTGTAAGAAATCGAGTATATGTCATTTCAAACGATTTCTTATAGACGCTTTCTTTAACATTGTCCAAACACGTATTTCTATTTGAATTAGCAAGTTCGTTGTTTTTTAGAAAACAAATCCTTTTCCGTGTGTCCATTGTGTTACCTTTCCAGAGTTAACAAAAATTATTCACGCTAATGTATCGGTAGTGGTACGAGGAAGAACGGCAGTGTGCAATATTATCCGTCCAGCCTTATCTTCACATACCAACCTTCCTAAATTATTGCCGCAGTAAGCCAAATATGGTCAGTATGATTGATGCTACGAAAGGCAACTCCAGCAGGTAGATTCTGAAAACTAACCTACCGAAGTATACAAAAACTGTATAAACATTTACCACGCTCGTAAATGGCAATTTGCCCTGAAACAGTGCTAGTTGGCAAGTTCCAGTGGATGTTTAGAGAAAACCTACTATCACATGATCCCTTGAAGATCAGCCGCGAATGATTGCGGTGATTTCGTATTGAGTGGCAAGGCGAGAAGAGCCACAGTGAATGGACTATAGCCCGAGACAGAAACGATAGTCAACTCAAAGCAGCATTCGTAGGACCTGGGAAATAGTGACCTTTTCCACAAGTTTCGAACCAAATCTGAATGATGAGTGACCAGATCTCGTTTGTGACACTGTAAGGAATCGCCTAAATTACTTGAACTTCATGCTGGCGATTTCTTACAGTGTCACAAACGAGATCTTGTCACTCATCATTCACATTTGGTTGCTATGGTTCGAAACATGTGCTAAAGGTCACTATTTCCTAGGTCCTACGAATGCTGCTTTCAGTTGATTATCGCGTTTTTGTACCTCAAGATTCGCTCATCTCCTTCTCGCACAGGACACTATGGACTGGAGTCAACTGATTCTTGGCTTACATGAGGAGCTAACTCAGCCGACAAGATCTTCTGACCATGAACAAACTCCATCGCAGTTACCTCTTGTATTTGCAGACCAGTAGCAGAAAGTGCATCCTCAATTTTGATCGCCTTGATCTTATATTTGATGAAACTTGAGACATTTCGTTGGTTACAACAAGGTCCAGTTTCAGGATATTTTGAAAGATGTCGCACCTCGCTATACCCGTCAGCAGCTAACCGTGTTTCTATGCAAGATTCTACTGGTCTCGCCAACAGAAACATCGGCTCTCCAATGGGATTGAGAATATGCTGTGAGTCGACAATTTCGTGCTGCAATCGCTCCGATGGGTGAAGTGATGGTTTCCCCCAACTCCAGTTTCAAATCGTGAATGTCGGCTGCTGGCCATTGCGAATCGTGGATATTGACCATGCAAGAGGTAGAAAAACTATGCTTTAATGCAAAACCTGATCCGTGCAGAAGAAAAGAATGACGCTTGTCATCTGTAACGATAGACTGCTGGCTTTGCTTGATCATTACCCTGCAACCCAGAATGCTTCTTCCATTCTCAATGATGTTCTCCCGAGAAAACGAACACTTACATTTCATGCAAACAGGCGTCACACTAATGGTGGACTGTACCTTTTGGAATGGTAGGACAAATATGAAGGCAATTGGCATCCATTTTCATATTCTGCAAAATAGGGGCTCTTGAGCAGAACTGGACAAATAGCCAAGGCGAATCACCAAGCTGCGATTCGTTATTGAGCATTTCTCTTGTACGCTAAAAGCAATGTTTTCCTAATTGACAATTCCAGTTATACTATACTGCTGGGACATGACTTTCAGGCGCTCAAAATTGCTTGCGCACTGCTCAATAAGTTTTCCCGACGAACAACGCGTATCAGGACAATCCAGCTGTGGTCCAACGCCTATCGGATTGCAATAAAACTTAGAATACGATGAGCTGATTACTTGTTGAGATCTTGACCACATTAAATCTGACGCGGAGAAATGTATTTGGTTACACGCCTTTATCAGTTACCGATATGACCACAACTTTTTCTCGTCTTACAAAAGATGACCTCCGTGTCATTACCTGTGGATCCTATCAACTGGACAACGTGGTATCAGGAGTGAACTACCCTTGTGATTTTTTTCATAAGGAATATTTACATAATATTATAGAGTTATTAAGGAAATATTTATTTATGGAACATGAACAAGATAGCTCGAGTCGTTTGTGAGAAAATCATCAAAGAAAAACTTGCCCTTAAGAATAAACTACACTTTCTCTATTTGTAAGAACAAATGAGATATGCAATATTGTCAGGATAATAAGGAATATATATTTATGAAATATGAACAAAATCGCATGAGTTGTTTCTGAGAAAATCGTCAGTAAAAATATCATCATCAAAACTAAATTACCCCTTCTCAACTTTTCCAAGAGAAACGACTTATCCACACAATGGAGTTGTTTTAGGGTAATTTAATTACAAAATATAAATAAAATCGTTAGAACCTTTTTTTAAAGAAAATCGCCTATTTTATTTATACTCTTAAGTGAACTACCCTTATTTTAAGGGGTAGGAAGAAAATTAAAAACTGGAGAATCACATAAAAACTTTAAGTGTAAAATTTGGTCTCAATATGTTGAACAATATGCCTTTTAGGTGAGTGTGCTTCAGAACCAATAGACGAATAGACGAATACATGTCAAAAAATCACTTTCTCGATATATATGAGTCAAGAAATATAAATCCATTGAAATCTCCAATTCCATTTTTTTTACGACCACTTAATTGCTTCTCTCCTTTCGTCGTCAGTCTCCAGTTTGGTAGGAAACAAAAATATTAATGCACTTGACGATTTGAACACACGAACACACACTAAAAGCAAATAATTTCTGTTATTATTCAGTTGAAAATATCTCGTCCTCACGAATTCTGTCGAGGAATTTGGAGCTTAAAATATATAAAACGATAATTATGCCTGTTGTTCTGTACGGTTGCGAAACATGGTCGCTTCTCTCAGAGATGAACGTAGACTGAGAGTGTTCGAGAACAAGAACTGAGACGAATATTCGGACTCAAGAGGAACTGGAATGAGGAATGGCGGAAATTTCATAACGCGGAACTACATAATTTGCACGATTTATCAAAGATTGATAGGGTCATCAAATCTAGGAGGCTCAGGTGGGCAGGACGTGTAGCCAGGATGTAGGAAAGTAGGAACGCTTTCAAAGCCTTAACTGGAAGACCAATCGGAATACGACCATTAGGAAGACTTAGGCTCATATGAGAGGACAGTGTTAGGATGGATCTCGAAACAAGAATACAAAGTAGAAAGTGGTTCGAGTTGGCTAAGGATAGAAGTCAATGGAGAGCTTTTAGGAACGCGGCATTGACCGCGTTCCATATACCATAGACCATAGACCATAGAGTTAGTTAGTTAGCACGTTGGATTCCTAAGCAGAAGATGCGGGTTCGAGTCCCGGCAAGTCCAACTATTTTTTAACGTGCTTCAGTTTCAATTTCACTCTATATTCAATGTGATAAGCAAGATCTTCTCCTGTCAGGAAGAAAGGAGATGTTGCAAATCAGAGTAGGACTATAAATGGAGACAAATATTTCCTTTAATTTTGCACATTTGATAATTTCTGTTTATTTCACTCTTTATATTTCTATGTGATTTATTATTGTGAAATTGATAAATAAGTTTATTTGAAACAATTTCTAACTCATGTATGATTAGTGTTCCTTGTCTCTTTTCATATGCAATATATAGTGAAATAATGCATTATACACACAACGAATAATAATGTTTTTGAGATTTGGCACACATTGAACAATACGCTCCAAACACTAGAGATTAATTCTAAAGTGGGGATTTTTCATCATTAACTGCACAGCAAGAGAATATTTCAGTACTCCATTGTACCAACCGCTTGAGAAGATAGTGTAAGTTGCGTTGCACCTGTTCAGGCGTTTGCCAGCAAAAGCACTGTACCCGACCTATGAAGTTCTATCAGTTAGGGATTAAACTACTTTTGTCGCTGACTGTATGCATAAGGTGACCTTAGCCTTTGAGGAGCCTAGCGAGAGTATGCCAAATGGGGGCCTTTTGCCAGTGTCATGATATAGTTTCAAAAGTAAAAGTGTCGATGACAGAATATCGCCCGACAAAATACCTACATGCAAATATACAGTGAGTGTTTACTGAATTGGGACCACTAGCTGTCTTTGTCCACATTTTGCTCAGAAGACGACTTGGATACGGTGTGCAGGATTCTAGTAGTTGTTGATATGTTTCCATGGAGATATGACATCATATATTCCTGATGGCATCTCACAATGAGCCTACCGATGTTGATGCAGGAGACATGACGCGAAGAGCTTATTCCGTAACATCCCATAAATGTTCAATAGGAATAAGATCCGGTGACTTAAGGGTTCAAGGGGCCACGTTGCAGCTCCGTGGAATGTTCCTTAAGCCAAGCAACTAGAGTCCTGACTTTATGATACCATACATTGACGTGTTGGAAAATGTCGTCTTCGTGCGGGTAGAAATGTTGCATTGTAGGGTATACAGGAATGTGATTCTTTAACACCTGCAGGTACACAACAGATGTCTCATTGTGGTCCATACACACTAACGGTCAGAAGTATCCTCGAAAAATACAACCGCCCTTATCTTCCTGTATAGTAGGCACCATGCATGAGGGATGTAGCTTCGGTGTGTTGGCGCCTCACATGCACACGCCCCAGAGAGGTGGGAAACTGAGAAAAAGCGGTCAAAAATCGTTTATTCCGAAACAATGGAAGTTGACGGACGTCTGTCTACTGCTCTATACGTAATTCTCCTTTCTGAATCGATTGCAACTACTGTGAAAGTGATTCGATGAACCCCTGCTGCAATACGTGCAGTTATATATACAGGGTGGTCCAAAAGTGTGGACACCCCTCGCATAAATGTCAAGTACTGCAAAATATAAACAAAGGAACAACGTAGAGGAGTAATAATGATTAGGAAAAATCGGGGAGGACACAGAACAATGAAAGCCGTTATTTTGAAATCCACCATCGTGAATCATACATGCAATTTATAAATTGAAAACATAACATGTTGACGCCTTATACTAATTGGACATCGCTAACCAGTACGAAGTTATGACAGTTGTTAATATGCATCCGAGAATCGGTTACCGCTTCAATGTGCTCTCCCTCTAAGTGTATGTGCATCTAATAAAAAGACGGTGTAAAACAAATGTGTGTTTGGCCTTAGGATACAAAATTAAACTTCGCGGTTTTGCATTCCCACCATCTTCGAAGAAACACTAATACTTACTGGAATGTAATTTAGTTCAGGATTACGTTGTTTCGGCAAGGTTAAAAGATTCAGTATAGGATTTTCTTATATACTATTGCATTGACGTGTAATATACAGCAGCTCCATATGATTGATAGTTTATCACTGCACCACGTATGAGGCTTTCACTACAACATTGACTCAGGGACGAAGGACAAACCAAATTACGTACAAGACAATAAGCCATTTCCCTTTGTAAGGCTCAAGTAGCAGATCTCGATTGCGATCAGCACAACATTACTCATCATGCATTTGCAGTTAGATAGCCTATTAAGAATTTTATGGTACAAGTTGTACCATACGGGCGTTTTATGGTACATTGCGTTATAACTCTCCTATTTGAGTTTTCTCGTCCGGGTTTTTTTCTTTTTCAAGTCCAGAGGTATTGTAGAACACGTTACGTATTATTTCACACCTTCCTGCGAGGAGGTGATGACGTCATAACTTTAAACAATATATTTTCTATTATTAGGCCTATATTCATTATTTTTGGCGAGCTTATTCTTCTACCTAGAAGATTGAAAGTTAGCACAAACATTCGGTCCACCAAGTAGTATTTGCCAGATTTTCTTCGGATTTCTGCGTTAGCAGAAGGGGGGTACAGAGGGGCAAAAAGGTAAAAAAGTGTTTTTTCCAAAAAATCCCTTTTTCACTATTTTTACGCCTCAGATACGTGATGGAGACACGTAAATGGTACCGTCTGAAAGGCCGTTCTATTCTGAAGAGAATGATGTGCGAACCATGATCCTAGGGTAAATAGTGACGATGAAATAGCTGCTTGACTGAAAATCTAAAAATAACCCAAAAACCCAAGATATTAAAAGGGATAGGGCTGCTTCCTCCAGGACCACTTGGGTGCAGCTATTTCCAATGCTCAACCTTTGTACTACTCACGGACAACTCAATAAACCCTATTTTACAGATAAGGAAGAATAAGGCTAGATTGCAGAGCTAGTAACATCAGTGTATATGTAACTTGTAGGTAACACTAACAAATCTATCATAATAATGATATGACAATAGATAACAAATAAAACTCTTCACTAAACACAAGTATTTGAGTCTAATGTACTATCCAACAGCTTTCATAGACCTCAGAAACGATCTAAATGATTAAAACATATCACATTGTTTGGTTAATATTTTACTCATTTTTGGCACTTTTATTTGTTCATGTTTACATGCATTTTATAGACAGCAAAAATATACTTATGTCCTGAAACTCCGCATTTGGTAGCAGGAGATATTCTTATAATCAAATATGAATACCGATTTCATAGGAGGCGAAGTTGACAAAATCGATTTTTGACCTTTTTTCTCAGTTTCCGACTATTGTGAACCCGTCCGAGGGGGATAGCACAAACCATTATTTAACGGACCAATACATCGTTTCCCAACTATCCATTGTCCAATTAACGTGCTCCTGTGCCCGAGCATGACGAAGTCGGTGGTGACGAGTCATAGGAAGTTGGCGACGAGTGTATGTGCTGTGGAACTGCGGGCGTGCCTGTGTAAGCTGTATAGTGCGTAGAATATGGGTGTTGTGCATCCACCAGTGTTTTAGACATGTAATTCCCGGACATTGATGGTTCGTTTGGTTGTCACAAGCTGTTTGACGCGACGCTCGCCCAACGTTTTGAACTTCCGTGCGCACCTGTAGTTCCGTCTCTTGGAGACCGTTACCCCATTTTCTTCCTATTCGTTGTACACCTTCACTACACAGGAACGGGCACATCCGACAAATAGTGCTGTCTGGGCCATTGACGCACCTATTGCACGAATACCCACTCATGCCCCATTAGAATACGAATAAATCATATACACGTCCCATTATGATGGTGTGCTGTCTACCAACATATATTCTCGAGTGTGTTCGTTCACTGCAATATTTCCAGCCAGGGTGTTCATGTAATTAGCTCGCTGCTGGTCACACTTTCTTGTGCGGAGGAGTGGTCCCAAATCGCAATATTGTAGTGAGCCACTAAACACAAGCAATATCTCGTTACAATCTAGAATAATGGAGTCCACTAATATTTAACAACTTTCTTATTATATTCTTTCTGATTGAATGAGTTTTATAATCCATTTTGAATACTTTTTGTTCGGAGATAGTAACCATTTCTCTTATTATTAATTTGGCGTGGACATGGGATCAAATCTAACAATTTATTTGACTAAATTCAAAACATTGTCACCAAAACTGATGTTCAAACTTTCTCTATGATTACTGAATGCTAAATTGTATGAAGCTGAAGTCTTAACAATGACTAATTGCCTAAAATATATATTTCCAGCGCTCTTCTACTTCACTTTAAATCTGGGATGGATACACAATAGTTGTTCAGTCTTATTTCGAGATCGGACCACTTCAACATGCACTCTTTGTGACCTCGCGGCTTTGCACTCTGTATCAATGATACTTCATATGTTCTCATACATGCTTCGTCTCACGTATTCCTTTAGTTGAACCAAGATCTTTGTGATAAGAAATAAACGAACGACACGCAAAACGGCGTATACAACTTTCAAGTTCGGAATATATTTAACCAACATATATCCTGTATTTCGCTATTAGCCAAAATACTCGTGTTGTAAAATTTACTAAAATGCCATTCCACTTAAATGATTTTTTATTTTAGATTGAACAGGATGTTTAATAATAATCGTATGCCACTCTATGTCACGTACCTGCGATGATCATGTTTCTGATTCATTTGTGAGTTCAATAGTTTGGTGGAATTTTTATTAACAGTACCCTTGACAAAGAAGAAAGTCTTGTGACGGTATTGCATTATATCTTCTTTCCTAAGTTCTTTAGGTAAGTCAAGTTCATAGCTGATTCCACTTCCAACCTTTTTTTTATTTTTAAATATCTTGTCATACGACCACGAGGATGGTACTGGGGTGGTACTCTTTTTTTTTATCCCGTTTCCTACATTTTGTATTATCGTAATCACATAAAGATTGTTTGTAAAGTCAAAAATACATAATATAAACTTTAAATTTTCGAATAAGATGCAAAAAGTGAACACCAAATAATAAACGGATTAACAATACTTCTTCTATAAGCACCTTAACTTGTATAGCAGCACTAGTGTATAGTTCGTGAGTAAATTCTTTACGGACCAACTAGATATCTTATAGTGTAGGTCTACAGGATAAATTGAAGTACAACGGGACTCACTAATACACTGACCCTTAAATGGAGGGAATGAATATGTAAATATTTCTATTTATAATTATGTGTTGCTGTCCTGCATATATAACCATTATGTGTTGGTGGAGTATTTATACAACTTTAATCGACTTGACTGTTGTTTGATTTTGTAAACTTTAGAATTTTATTGAGTTATATAATTTGCTGCCCATAAATGCTTTTAAAAAATCAAGAGTGCACGGTGCTTCCATGCACGAGACCCCGAGCGGTTGGCCAGTTTGTCATATGTAAAAGCCACTACTATTTGTATAAAATATAGAGTCTTTACTAGAAGGGTTTTGGATAGTTGATAAATATTGGTAGAAGGTCAGGTGTCCTGCCTCCATTAAAGATTCGAATTTCGTGACAATTCCGGTTTATATACAGCCGGAAATCGAAGTTCGTATGACCAAGACGAACAAATATTCGACAAAAACAAATATTCAAGACTCCCTCAGTTTTTTAGGATTCACATTTCGACAATTTCTACCTTACTTTCAGCTTAGGGTGTAAAGAGAAAATTAGAAGTTTCAATTCCTAATGGTTTTGAAGATATTGTGTACAATAAAAAGGAATTAAAACCCCCTTTGAAAATCTGATTTTACAATACATTTTTTTTTTTTATTTTACGCCTGGATCCCAGAAAGAACATTTATTAGAAACTAGCAGCGTTCACCCCGCTTCGCTGCGGTCACCCCGGAACGCAATAAACTTTGTTACTTAGATAATTTTTACTTTTTCGCTTTCAAGTGATATGATAAAAACCATAGAAGATTGCAGTAAATGTTAACATTATATCGCCTGTCATTTATGTTAACCCGCCCCGCTTCGCTGCGGTCACCCCGGAACGCAATAAACTTTGTTACTTAGATAATTTTTACTTTTTCGCTTTCAATTGATATGATAAAAACCATAGAAGATTGCATTAATGTTAACATTATATCGCCTGTCATTTATGTTAACCCGCCGAGTGACACGGTCATGCGGATTGCATATAAATACGTTTATTTTTATACCTATGATGAACTAACAAAGGATTTGTACGTTATGGACACTTGAATGGTCAATTATCTCAAGACACTGGTAATTAAAAATTAAAGTGATATGATAAAAACCATCTAGGGTCCAAATCCTAATAACCCCCCAAAAATGAAAGAAATTGGTTCAGCCGTATTAGCGTGATGAGCTAACAAAGGATTTGTGCGTTCTCTTTTATATAATAGATTTGGGATTCGTACGGATAATAGTGTCGGAGATCGGCAAACGGTAGAATCAAATTTCAAGATCCCTCTGCCCTCAGAATTCGCATATCACAAAACTGTGTGTTATTTGCAGCTTCGCATTCCTATAAAAGTTTTATTATTAACTCCGTAATGACACCTCCTCCCTCACCAATTTCTTACCCCTCATGCCCATGGGGGCATAAATCGGACTTAAAATGCATTGGTAGAAAGTACCACTGTACATCTCAGTGACCCCCAAAACTATGAATTGGTCCTTTGAGAATATTTTACATGTCATTCTTTCCCACTCCATCCATCATTCCATGCCAAAAGAGATTATTTGAGCCTAAATGGCATATGAATTGTCACTAATCATTCCAGAAATACTGAAAACCATGTATTAGACAGTAACATCGGTCGTTTTCGTTTTCATTTGTTTCTACCCTCTCTCACCTCTTCTCACTCCCCAGGTTGATAATTCAATATAAGCCGAAGTTCTGTAATCGACCATTCATGTATCAACAAGTAACAATGGCACGTGTACACAACGTGAAAGAGTTTAGTTTGAGTGGATGATATTTTATATTAATATTGAAACGGAAGTGATACTAGATTTATACCACTTCAAGTTCTAGTATCGAGTGAAGAAAGAACATATTACTGGGATGCATAATTGACTATAGAAAAAAAATCTCGCCGTCTGTTACTGTGTGAACTCTATAACGACCAATGTTACAACTGAAAGTAGTTGATTTCTGTCACTTTCGGTTTAGTAGAGAAATTAGAACTTAGATTGAATATAGTCTTAGGAAGCTTAATTGATCACAGGAAACCACCTCTCGCAGTTGCAGTTTTCTTCTTTATGGTGAACAATGTTAAAAACGGTAATGGTTTATTTCTTCCCCTTCCTCTTTGAATGTCGCCAATAAAAGCGAACTCGATTCCAAACTTTTTAGATTCTACATTCTGACCAAATTTGTTGGTGATTTATTAAACAGTTCTTGCGATGTTTTGCCACCCGGAGGGATACACGGATAGAATAAATACTGTATATAAACAAGTGTTAAATCAAACTCCTTAAAAATCATGAAATTAGGCGTTGTGGCCTGTTCAGTGTTACGTCCACGATTATGCTGTGTAGGTTAAATGAGACGATGATAAGGACAATGAATAAAAGGGTGAAATGAAGAAAATGTAAGGGAACTGGAGAACCCCGAGAAAACCCTAAAACACGATGTTTGTCCGCCACAAAGCCCACTTTGAGCAAGCTTGGATAGAAATAAGACCACCACGCACCAGAGGTATAAATATTCTGGCACTGAGCTACCGCAGTCTCTGAGATACTGTATTTTGGAGATATTATACAACCCGGAAACTGATGTGTTAAAAACCTAAGCTAAATCAATCCCAACAAGAGATTGTCTCTGGCGTTTCTTAACAAATGCGCAGGGAAAGTACAGCACTTTTTTGGTACTAGTGCTACCGACCACGGCCACTTTGCCTTACACCATTAATTAATCCTTTTAGGATTTCCACTTTTTGAGGTAAATTTTAGACTTTCACTCAAACGGCTACTGCTTCCTAACTCTTTATCGCAAGATCATGGGTCATACCTCGTTTTTTTTTTTCACGATAGAACATACTTTCCAACGGTACCACTCGCTTGTCCGTATTATACACCAGAAACGGAAAAATCGGGTAAAATCGGGAGATTTTTCAAAAAAGAAAAAAATCAAATTCTTGCACCCCTCTAGCCCTTGCCTGGATTCACGTAGGGATCTGATTTTTTAAAAAAGAATACGTTGTTATCTACACTCATGTCCAAAATGATTGTCTCATGTCTATAAACATGTTGTAGGAATATAATTTGATAACGAATTCGTCTGCTATTTCTTATAATGTTCGTATGTGTATAATCGGCAAAGACATGTATGTGATAAATTTCATGTCAAAAGAGCAGTAAATAAGAACAATAGAACGGAAAATAAAATTTTCTTGTAAACTTAGCAACATTTTGTTTTACTCATTCTAATTTTCGTACTTATAGTACTTTTCCTATAAAATTTACCACAAATATAAATTTCCCGATTATGCATATAGTATCAGTATTAAAAGCACCCTGCAAAATTATTATTAAATTATATTCTTACAAGAAGACAGTTATAGATATGTGACAATCATTTTGGACATGAGTGTACTTAATATGAGTGCAAAATTTCAATCTTGTATCTTGAAAACTAAGGTGAGGAGAAATTTTTGAATGTCTGAAGGTGGTCCATATACATTCAAAAATGTACTGTGTCGTTACTGTTTGACCTAGAGTCATGGTTCAAATGCCATTTTCTTTAATATGAAGGGCTCTTTCCAACGGTGCTATCACATCTCCGTATCATACACCTCAACCGAAAAAATCGGGAAAAAGCCGGAAGTGTTTTTGAAAATCCCTTCAAAACATTTTGCCCCTCTGGCCTGGGCATGGGTTCATGTAGGGATCTGAATTTTTTTAAAAAAGATACGTTGTTATGTGCATAATACGTGTGTAAAATGTCAGTCTTGTATCTTGAAAACAAAGTTCGAATTTAGGTCGTATATACATATAAAAATTTACTGCGTTCATTACTATTTGGCCTAGAGTTATAGTTCAAACGTCATTTTCTTTAATATAACAAACCCTTTTTAACAGTACTACTCAAATGTCCGTATCGTACACCTGAACCGGAAACATCGGGAAAAAAGAATAGCCACCTTGCGTTGGGCGAGAAAGTTAATCACGTGGATCGCAGAGTGCGACGGATGTTGTGGTGGAGGAAATTGCACTGTTCACTTCGGTACAGTTCTGGCCAAACCCGCCAGATGGGTTGCAGCAGCTGTTTCTAAAGTCCCTTGTAAACTTCCGCGTTGACAGTTTTACCCTCGGGTAGGAATTAATACCGGATCAAGAGTTTACTTTCGAAGAAACAATCTACATCGTCTTATTCTTGAATTTTGTCAGTCGACTTTTCGGGAGGTGGGGAAACAAAGAACACAATGCCATTGATTGTCGCTTAATCTCCGAATCGTATTGGTAGCACCAAACTTCATCTCCTGTAATGATGGTTTCCAAAAAACTGGATTTCGGTCACAGACGTCGATGAAATCTCTTGAAATTTCCATCAGAGTTTGCTTCTTCTCTGATCTGTCAGCGTGTGCGGTGCAAACCAGAGACGGATCCTCCGCTTTTTCAAATAGTGCTTGCACTGTCTTTGCTTATATTAAACTCTTCTGCTATCGTTCTTAAAGGGAGCCACCGATCATTTTCAAACATCCGTCGCTCTCGCTCGATGTTGTCTGGGATTACGCTTGTGGACGATCGACTCGAACACGGCTCATCCTCGAAAACTTCCTTTCCATCTCCAAAGCATTTAGACCGCTCAAAAACATACTTTTTATTCACTCTTTTAATATTATACACTTTCACTAACATCATGTATTTCCGTCGCCGTTTTCCCTAATTTAAAGCAACTTCATGTTAACGCATTGCTCCATTTTACAATGACACGAGTTCTCATACTGACTCCATTAGCTTGGTCGCACGTGCACCATTGCTTCACGTTAGGAGGTGGTTGTTAGTATGTCTATCAGTGCGTATGAGTGGGTGCTTCTCCTAACCACCTTGTATATGCAGGGGGGAATTAAGGCTTTTGGGGAACTGGAGCCGACTGTTTCAAGGGGGCCCTATGTTACGAATAATATGTCCAGTGCATACCTTTTCTTTGTTGCCTTCTACAGTCTTTAATGTTCTCCAAGTTTACAATAATTAGTTTAATTACATTCATTATTAACAGCTAAATGCTCATATACTGCAGTGTAACACATAAATGCTAAATACAAGCCAAATGGACATCAGTCAATATAAACACAATAATAGAGTAAAGGAAATTTGAAAAACCTCCTAGATTTGCTCTAAGTAATGACAGAGATATTTCAAAGGAATTGTCACAAGCTAATAACTTGGTTTGTAATAAAGGCACATTATAGCTCACTCCGTCACAAAATACGTATCGTGAGGACGCTAGTGGGAGAAGACTTAACTCTAGCGATACCGCGAGCGTAGCGAGCGGGAAAAAATAGTATGGGTCTGAAACCTATAATATAATAAGTTGATTGCTATATTTTAGTATTAAATAGAGAGATTTTGGGGGACCCATGAGCCTGGGGGTCTTGGAGCCTGGCCTCCATTGGCTTTGCCCTTAATCCGCTCCTGTGTATATGGAATATACTCTTTAAGTTGTAAAGTGAGTTTCACTATGGTAAAACTTAGTGTTCTGTTGCCATGAGAATGAAAATGCTAAATCTTAAACCAAGCATATTTTAGTGTACGTTTAATAGTGGATGGCAAATCATTAGTAGAAAGAGTTACAGGAAAAAACGGAAACTACAGAAATCTCTGAAATGACTGTAGATAACATCTTGAAGATAGTGCTCAATTTGAATTATGTCCCGATGAGATATCTCAAAGCAGAAGGTTCAAACTTATTTTTATAAATCAGTTTTATAATATAGGTTAAACTTGTAAGGTTAACATATTGCAGACCCTTTTCTTTCTTCAGGGATTGCTTATCATCGAAACGCGAAAATATCACCCGTTTATCTGACTGATGCAAAATGATTCAGTTTCAAAAACTAGTAAAAAGTTCTTACAATCGCTGCATATTGTGTATAATTCATTTTAACCTTTTGCGTTGCTATTTCTCCTCCTGCCTCTTAGGGATGGCCAGAACCGGTTCCTGGTGGAACCGGTTTTCGGGTCTGAACGGATCCGGTTCTAGAAGATCCGGTTCCGGAACCGGTTTTTTCCGATCCAGGTCTGGAACCGGTCCTTCGGATCCAGTTCTGGAACCGGTTCCCAAGATCCAGTTCTGGAACCGGATTTTCGGATCCAGTTCTGGAACCAGCTCCGCTAGAACCGAAACTTTGTGACCAACCCTACGCTAAACCCGAGCTGCTGGCAGACTGTGAACAGTGTGCTAGATGAAATGGTGGAAGCGACAGACAGGCGCCTGGCAAACTCATTGGCTAAACAGGCAAACTGGCCAACTCATTTGGCTAAACACCCACTGGTGGACCAATTTTTTTCTGGAGGCACAAGCGGGTCTGGGCGGGGAGGGCACAAGCGCATTGTCCTCTTGGAGAGTTTTGAAGATGAAGTTTGTGCCTCCTTTACGGGTCTTTGCGGGCTTTCGGATCCAGGTCTGGAACCGGTTCCTAAGATCCGGTACTGGAACCGGGTTTTCAGATCCAGATGTGGAACCGCTTTTCGGATCCAAGTCTGGAACCGGTTCCTAAGATCCGGTCCTGGAATCGGGTTTTCGGATCCAGGTCTGGAATCGGTTTCTAAGATCCGGTTCTGGATCCGGGTTTTCGTATCTAGGTCCAGAACCGGTTCTGTAAAACCGGACCTCCGAGAACCCGCCGGAACCGGATCTTTGTGGCCATCCCTACTGTCTACAAGACATTATCAAGGTAATGGTAAGACCAGCTCATTGTTAAATATACAACTTAATCTGCAATTTACTGCCCCATGTAATTAGACATTTCTTCAGCCCTACAGTACGTCTGTAGTAATTATATCTATACGAGTAGTATTAGTTATTAGCAGAATGGGATTTCGTCGTTAAGTTTTAGTATTAGCAGAATGGGATTTCGTCGCGCTTGTGTATTAACAACATATCCTTAGTATTTGAGTTGGAAAACTAAAATTATACCTGATTGACGATAATTATAAATGCAAGCTTAATGAAATTTACAGAACTATGTTGAATTTTTAGTGGATAGGCCTTGGAAGAAATCTGAACGTTAACACTGTAAAATGGATATTAATATATTTGGTTAATTTAGTTTAAGTGCATACTGTTGAAGTAAAAAGAATAAATTGATATTGGTGTAGGTATATGACTTCTGTTTTCAAATGTTACATTACTGCTGATATGTAGTTGCTTCGGCATGCAATCGTTACATGTTTGAGAATAGTTCAAAGGAGAAATGGCGGAGTTCAGAGGAGAAATGGCGGAAAGGAGAAAAGAGTTAAAGTTTGTGTTGCTGTTGATACTTCTTGAGTTCCATAGAGAATTCTTGTACTAGTTATTACGTTAAATATATTAAACTTCATCCACTGCTGTCTTTCACTGCATTAGATAATTTCTGCTACTTAAATGGTATAAAAGGTTATGGGTCCAGACCTATACAAGAGACTGAAATTGTAAAATCGAATCTTGAAAAGAAACGCAGTGGTGGCTTAAAAGGAACACAGAAAAGAAAATTTTGGTTGTAAGGAAAAGGAGGGAGCAAAGGTTTTCATCGTTTGTTCCAGAGCACCAGTTAAGAAGATTATTCAGTGCGAAGAGAAGCTTTTCGAAATCTTCTACTGAATCTGTGCTCGCCATTTCCTCTCGTGTGTGTAAAAGCAGCAACATGGCCGAACTCACAGTGAAAATTTATAAACTCAGTGGACATGGAACATGGAATAAATGGAAGTGGGAACTCAAAATGATGTTTACCCAATACAATTTGACGAAATATATAGACAGTACGTGTTCTTGTCCTGAATTGAAAAGTGATAGTAGTGCAATTGAAAAACGAAGGTACGCGGAATGGTGTCCGGCAAATGCAAAAGCAGCTCCGTTAATTGCGAGTTCATTAACACCACAAGTGCCGAATTATGTTTTAATTTACACTAACGCAAAAGACATCTGGGACAAGCTAGTCAGTGTTTACGAACAATCAAGTGTTCAATGATTACGTCTTCTGATGTTAGAATTTTTCAACATAAAGCGGGAACCGCATGTTTCAATTGCCGCCTACGCAGCGAAAGCTGAAAAGCTGTTTGCAGATATAAATACCGAGTTGCGCGTGCGAGGTTCGCATGACATTTCGGTTGAGTTGTTACACGGTCAGTTGCTATCAACAGTGGGATCGGAATTTCAAGAATTTATAAATGTGTGGAAGCCCATAGACAAATCTAAACTGACCACACAGTGTTTAGTGGAAAAACTTTGCACTATAGAAAAGCGTTTAAAAAGTAATTATGCAAATTCGGACATAAGTGTTTTTCAGCCAAAACTCAAAACAGAACTAAAAATACGCGAAAAGTGAAACCGGTATCGAATGCAAATTCGGTAGAAAACTAGAAAATCAAGAAGGGACCAAATACAGTGTTATAAATGTGGAGTGTATGGGCAATATAAGTATCTGTGTTAAGTAAGAAAAACGTTAAGCTCCAAAGTGATTTCAAATCTAGTGATTCACTCCAAGCAAGTACAGCAGTGACTAAAAGTTCATTTACGGTGTCAAGTGAGTGCAGTACAGACGATTTTATTTGTGATTCAGGTGCTAGTTGGCATATGACGAATAATAAACATTATTTTGTCACATACACACAGTGCAAACAATAAGAAAATATCAGCATTAGGGGCCGGTTGCATTAAAACGTCAACATCAAAACGTATGTGAATGGAAAATGGGCAGATGCTCATATGAATGTATGGTATGTACCAGCATTGGCAAGAAACTTGTTCTCACTGCACAGCGTAGTAAAACTAAAATAGTGTCTGCATTAAATGTGACAGTGTTGTAATTCGGAAAAACATTAAAATCTTAGCAACGAGTAAGTGGAAATCCGAAGCTTACGCGAACTTTCATGTCGCAAAGCCAGCAGTCCCAGCAGTGGTGAATGTTGCAACTTCCGAAAATAGTTTGCAATTATGACATGAGAGACTAGGACACCAAAATAAACGCCATGTCAAGGAAATACTGCAAAGTATGAGTACAGCCATAATGTCGTCTGAGAAAGAAGATTGTTGGGACGGTTTCGCGTTAGGAAAATCACGTAGAAAGTCATATAAATCGAGAGTTGACAGACCAAACGTACTCGGTAATCAGAGTTGATGTAAATGGACCTATATCTCAGTTGTCGTGCAATGGTGAAAGGTACTTTGTTTGTTTTAAAGACGATTTCAATAAATTTAGAAAAATTTTCTACATTAAACACAAAAGTGAGGTCAGCAAATATCTTAAGACATTTCTGAACGAAGCAGAAAACGCAGATCACAAAATTAAATTCTTCAGTTGTGATGGTGGAACAGAATTTAATAATAGTGAAGTGATAAAACAGTTCGAGATAAAGGCATTTCGCTTGTAATATCTGCACCATATTCACCCGAGCAGAATGGTAGTGCAGAGAGGGAAAATCGGTCTATTGTTGAACTTGTCAGATCGGTGTTACTGTGTAGCGGATTAAGTAGAAAGCTATGCCCCAAGCTTGTGATACGGCGGTTTACTTGTTGAATTACACAGGTTCGACTCCTATCGCAGGTAAATCAACAAGTGAATTATGGAATAATACTAGGTTACATAGCCCGAAACATCTAAAAGTGGTCGGAACAAAATGTTTTGTTTACATTCCGAAACAATTCCGTAATAAATTTGACAATAAAAGTGTCTTGGTTATATGGTCTAATACTTGAACCAGTACGATGGATATGAAGTGTATGTGCCTCTAAATAAAGTGATAAAATCCCATGACGTGTTGTTTAAATCATAGCAGCTGAGTGACTTAGAACGCATAGGGAAAGAAACCCAACACACTAACTTCGCAAAAGTACAGATGCCACTTCAGAAGGAAGACGAAGAGAAGCCAACGAGTGACCTTGAATGCGAAGTTGCACGTGACAGCAACTTGTGTACACAAAGTGAAGGCCAGACAAATGAATCAACAGACGACATGTCATATCAGCGAATTCAAAAAGAAAAGAAACAACCCAGCTGATGACAAGTGGTGATCTTTTATTGGTGTTTCATATTCTGTATTAAGTAGCGCTGACGATCCTGTTACTTTTGAGCAAGCGATTAATTCGGAAAACAAATCTGAACGGATTTCAGCTATGAAAGAACAGGCAGATGATCTTAATGAAAATAAAACGTGGGATTTAGTTGAACGTCGTAACAATATGAGAATAATTAATCGGTGGGTTTATCGCACAAAGCTAAAGTATGATGGGACAGTAGCTCGTTTTCGTGCAAGATTTGTTGCTTGGGGTCATGTCCAAGAAACACGTATTGATTTCGACGAAATATTATACGTATATGGTATATTCGACGTATATGGTGACATTGAACAAGAGGTGTACATGTCGAAGCCAAAATGTTTTGAAGATGGTACTGACAAATTGTCCAAACTACATCGTAACTTGTACGTTTTAAAACAGGCCGCAAGATGCTGGAATAAGAAATTTATAGATTTTCTAAAGAAACAAGAATTATTGGTGAGCACATCTGACCCGTGTTTGTTTATTCGAAACAAAAGTGGTCGAAAGTTATTTGTTACTTTGTAGATGATGGACTAATTGTAGGTTCAGATAAGAAAGAAACTGAAACACTTCTAAACGAATTACAAAAGAATTTTAAAACCACAACCGGAATTCCACATTCTTATTTAGGAATACTAATCAAAAGAAGAGATGGAATTTTTATTCATCGATCAGTATACACAAGAAGAATTCTCTAATGCTTCAAGATGGATGAAGCAAATCTCGTTGGTGTACCCTGTGATCGCAATCAAGTTACTGAAACTATTGCAAAACCCAACCGAATATAGAGAAGTCTTAGGTTCTATAATGTATTTGATAGTTACTACGCGACCTGACATAGCATTCTCAGTTTCAAAAGCTGCTAAAGAGATGCAGAAACCCAGCGAAGTGGATTGGAAAGCATTAAAGAAGGTTTTACGATATCTAAAGGGAACCTCGAACTATGCCATTTTATGCAAAAGAAGCTATGAGGAAGGTTCAATTGTATATGGATACAGTGACGCTGATTACGCAGGTGATGTTAAAAGCAGAAGATCTACCAGTAGCGTATTGATTATGTTTGCTGGTGCAACAATTTCGTTGAAAAGCAAGCTTCAACCAACTGTAGCCCTATCAACAACTGAAACAGAATATGTAGCCTCAACAGAAACAGCGAAATAAATTTGGTGATTATCAAGATTATTAAGTGAGTTAAGAGCAATCGGAAAAGATTATATACTTGTAAATAGTGTGGATTACGTTAGTGCCATAAAACTCGCAAAAAATTCCGAATTTCATATCAAAGAAAGCACATTGAAAACGAACAGTGTTTTATGCGTCAGTGTGTGAAGAAAAGAAGGTACAAGTGTTATATATTGAATCTGAGAAACAAATTGCTGATTTATTAATAAACACGCTTGAAAAGTCCAGATTTATCATACTCCGTCAGAGTATGGGTGTTGGTATGTAAAAGAAAAAAAAAGGCATGTCAATTTATTCTTTTGGAGGAAGTGTTGAAGTGAAAAGAATAAATTGATATTGATGTAGGTGTATGACTTCTGTTTTCAAATGTTGTAAGTAAAACATAACCTTACTGTTGATATGTAATTGCTTCGGCATGCGATCGTCATATGTTTGAGAGTAGTTCAGAGGACAAATGGCGGAGTTAAGAAAGAGCCAATGTTTGTGTTGCTGTTGATGTTTCTTGTGTCCCATAGATTCTTGTAGTAGTTTTCCTTATAGCATACATTACGTTAAATATATTGAACTTCATCCACTGCTATCTTTCACTGCATTAGCCAATCTCTGCTACTTAAAATGGTGTAAAACATACGAGGGTCGGCTGATAAGTTCTCGGCGCGACCCCCTTCCGAATGTATTGCCCTGATGTAATTGATGTCATGTGAAATACTGATCTTTTATATGTTTAAGTGTCAAATTTTACGATTCTACCATGAACGGTTTTTATTTTACAGGTAATTGAATGAACCATGGCGGAGCCAGATGTTAAATTTACCGAAGAGGAGTTGCGAGGTGTAATGAAGTTCTTCTTCCTGCAACAGAAGTCACCCAAGAAAATCCATGGTTGCATGCAAGACAGTGCCCTTCATACTCCATTGTGAAGAAATGATGTGCGAACTTCAAGCATGGTGAATTTTCAATAGAAGATGGTGACAGGCTTGGCAGGCCAGTGTCAGTGTCAACTCCGGAAAAAGTGGACCAGATTCATGACCTGATTTTGAGCAACAGACGGATTTCGCTTCAGGAGATAGATGACAATGTGAACATACCCAAAAAAATAAAGTGTTGGGTCAATAATCCATGATCAGTTGGACATGCGCAAGCTTTTGCGAAATGGATTTCGAAATGTTTGAACCCGTATCAGAAATGCGAACGTGTGAGATAATCACAGGTGATTTTACGGCATTTTGCGAACTCCAAGGACGATTTTGTGAATCGGCTTGTTACTCAGGATGAAACGTGGTTGCATTACTTTGATCTGGAAACCAAATAGCAGTCATGCAAGTGGAGCCACTTAGGATCTCCAAGGCCCAAAAAATTCAAAGCACAAAAGTCCGCAGGGAAGGTGCCTGCCTCAATATTCTGGGATAAGGATGGTGTTTTGCCCTCAGACTACCTTGCAAAGGGCCAAATCATAACTGCAGAGTATTACTGCAGTCTGCTGGCTAAGGTAAAGGATGCTATTAAAGAAAAACGTCGGGGAAAGTTCACAAGAGATGTCTTGTTCTTGCAGGACAATGCTCCCGTCCACAAGGGTGGCAGAATAATGGATTTTTTGAGGGACCTAGGGTTTCAGTGCGTTGACCACCCACCTTACTCGCCAGATCTTGCCCCTTCAGATTAATATCTGTTTCCAAAACTCAAAACAGCACTGACAGGACAGAAATTTCACAGTGATGAAGAGGTGATAACAGCTGCGGAACAATTTTTTGGAGTCCTTGAGATTTTTTTTTTTTTTTTGAGGGGTTGGAGAAGTTGCAGCATCGAAGTGTCAAGTGTGTTGACCTACGAGGAAACTATGTTGAATAGCCTCACACTTTCATGCCTGCAGCTCAAGTCCTTCTGGGTCGGGCCGAGAACTTATCAGCTCACGTTCGTATCGTGTACGGATTAGTATGATCAGCAGCATTGATTTCCGCAAACTTTGCGCACTGCAACGTAAAAGATGCAATAAGCATTTATAACTGCTATATTGATTATCGCAAACTGTTAACGCAAACCATTATGGAATGATGCTCCATATCAAAGAGAGATTACGTGAAGAAAGGAGTGAAAAATATGTTTTAAAAAACTACCATTACGTATTGAAAAATTGTTTTAATGCTTCCCCCTGCCCCTTTTTTAATATAGCAACCCTAATTTCTAACAAAGCTCAAAATACTATTTCATACATTTAATAGTAACTTGGCCTTGTTCATTTTTGCCATTTCACGATTGTGAAGTTTACTTACTTGTATTCCTACTTCACATTCACTTTACTCATGCAATTCTCACTTTCGCGCACTATCATTCCAAACACTTCGCATTTCAATAGATAAATTCAACGCGTACTTAAATTGCATAATTATTACCATCCTGAGTGTACTTTTAGTGCTGTGCTATAGGTCAATAGTGTACCAATATGTAGCAAACATTACTGCAAGAATTAAGAACGAAGGAAAGTTTCAACGTATGTATGTATTTAGTATTTCTGGCTCATGAGAGAAGTTGAGTTGTTGATTTTGAGTTTAACGTCCCTTTCAGCAGTGAGGCAAGGGAAGAAAAGTGCTCTTTATATATTTTAAATTTGAAATACGAATTAAAATATTCGATTTGAAAATGTCAGTAGGAATATTACAACATACTTTAGGTATATAAGGTAAAATTATGAAATGTTCTAATATTTTTGTCTGGAAGACTAGCATTTTAGCTATATTCTGTTAAGTCATTTAGCTACTTTCTGACGATTCCTGTTAATAACACCGAGGTCCAGCTGGGTATTAATACCATCAGCCTGGTTACCAGTAGACGGCAGCATATTTAATCTCTTGAATACGTAGGGCCAAGTAGGGCTAGTGTATCCTGGCCTGCCATTTTACGAATTCCAAGAAACATCTCAAGCAACAATTCTGATGGTCTCGAAGCGTCGGATTATGTTCGTTGGCCCCATTTATGTTCGCCTGGCTATCTTTAATAATTTTCGATTATGTGAAAAATATGCGTGGGAAACGGAGGTTATGTATTCTTCCCGATAACTGTTGATTTTCGGTGAAGCTAAGGCACCATACTGGCAACGGAGCCGGTTGCATGGTTCTAGTGCAACTTCACAGGTAACAGCAGCATTGTCAAATCAGTCGGCCCTAACCTGGCCAATCTTATATATGGCATTGCCTTCTTGTTCTTTTGACATCCATGCAGGCTGTTCAGCTTCTTCACAAAATATTGCAGTTAGAAAAATGTATTCTAAAGGAAATTATGTGGCCTACTACATTTACCAGTATAGGAATACCTTTTATAACGCAGTTTTGAAAAACACGATATCTGATAAAGTGTTTAATTTCACACATTTTTAAAATAAAATAAAAAGCAGTAAACAGCGCGTATATGTATATAGAAAGGAAATATCAGATAAGTAATTATGGAATATCATAAATAGTACTGTATAGAATACCCTAATCGTAGCGTATAGGATATCGTTACATTATTTCAGTTTTTAGAATTATATTACTACTGATTTTAATATTGCAACTGATTATTTGAATGAATTGAAAATGTTAACTGAATGATTTTTAAAATCTAAAGTAAGTTTAAGAAACTACATTACGAGGGCTGTCCAGAAAATACCAGGTGTTTCGAACTATTGCGACATTGGGCGGGGCTAGAGTCTCCATCTTGATGTCAGAACGTTGCCAGACTCAGTAAGCACCCAGCTGTGGTAGCTTGAGGACTGTGACGCTCTTACTGTGCTTTCTGTGATGTATTACAATCTGCGCTGTAATAGAAAGTCCCGCCTATTGTGAGATGCGTTCTGTGATTAGGTTTTTGTTGGCAGAAAACCACAAGCCAATTGAAAACCAGCGACAACTGTGTGAAGCGTAAGGAAATGGAATAATGAATGAAGTTCCAGTAGGGCAATGGAGCGTTGATTTTAAAAATGGACGTTTCACTGTTCACGATTAGAACCGCAGTGGTAGGTCTAGCCTTGTGTCTGATGAACTGATGAGGCAAATCGACGAACAAATTCGTGCAAATCATCATTTCACGATTATTGAATATTCGTGCTGAATATTTCCTTCAACTTTCACGGAGTTTGGTGCATGAAATTTTGCTGGAAAAGTTTGGTGACCACAAATTGTGTGTACTAGGTGTAGACAAAACGTAGCATAACAATTACCACAGAAAAGTATTGTGAAACACTCAGGCGCGCGATTCAAAACAAGCGCCGAGGAGAACTTAGCGCGATGGTGTTGTTGTTTTTTCACGACAACGCACGTCCACACATGGCCAAGCATACCCGAGAGCTCATGGATGGTTTTGGATGGGAGGTGTTCGATCACCCACCATGTAGCCCGAATTTGGCGCCGAGCGACTACCACCTCTTTCCAGCGACAAAGACATGGCTCGCTATACAACGCTTTGATACTGACGCTGTTCATTGTGTTGTTGTTTTTAGTTTCAGGTTAGTCCTCGTATAAATTTCTACACTATTGCCGTAAAGAGAGATGTCAGTTCACCGTTTCATTCGAACAGATATGTCTCCTTAACTATGATATTGGTTAGTTGACTAGTTAGTTATATATGCTTTCAACTAGAAGGGTCGGATTCATTCTAAAATTTCTAGACTCCCCGAAGTATTACTACTGTAAATGTTTAATTCTATTAGAAGTGTTTTGTTTCATTTCAAGTTGAGCGGGAGAAAATATGTGAAAACATGCGAATGCTTAGTATATTGAGTGTGTGGTTTCCGAGTTGGAGAACCTCAGAAATTGGAACGCATTACGGTTGTTCGGATTTCACCTTAAACTGTAGGTTCACAGCTCATGTGGCCTCATTGCTGAAAAAGGTCGCTAAATTTCAATAATTTTATGGGATAATTAAAAATATCGTATCCAGGATATGTTATACTACTTCGGGCAAACCAAATTCCATTATCTGTCTCCAAAGTATGTATTGCCTTGAAATGATTTATCTACCAAATTGACTAATTAAACTGCGTCACGTGTCAGTGTCAGATTTAAATATTACATTCATTATCGTATATAAGGTAAATGTTGATTATTGCGTCTTTTGCAGTGATATTTGTGTTTTACCTCTGTTTACTGCTTGCAAGGAAATTTTATTCCATGAAAAGAGTACGAAATAAGAAATGAATACGAATTCTACCCAGAACTACCCAATTAGGCAACTGATCTGGTAAATTGAACTACTGGGTAGCCCAGATCGCACAACAATTAAAAGTAATAAGAAATAGTAGGCCTTCGCTTCAATGATAAGAAAATAAAATAGTAACTTTCCTCTCGAATTTCTGATATTGTGGAATGCGTTAGGACTACCCGTAATCATTTGTGATTAAGAAAAACAACATAAAAAAACATGACAGCAAATAGTTAACATAAGTGACAATATCTCTGCTTCCTCAGCTTTGCCAAACTGAACGTGTGAACTATTAACTTTATCAAAATATGAATAGCAGAAGATGTGATGAACAGAAACGACAAACATAGAGAGAAACATTAGGAAATTGTACTTATTCCTATTGATAATAAAATCGCATTATCTTCGGTTTGCTTAACCATAGCCTGAACAATCACTTTCAGGCTGATAATCCAATGTTTATTCGTAAAGATCACCAACGTAGGAGAACGGTTTATTATTTGTGATCCGGGAAGACAATTCATGCACTTATTTCTAACAGTCGATACACTGAACTATGTTTTCTGCCAAATATACTGGTAACAATATCACTTTGTATCATTTACAGATTGTTGTTTACTTACAGTCGCATCATAATAACCTAATTTCAGCATCTCATGCTTAGGTCACATGTTTCGTTCTAGGAAATTTTCGGTCTTTATCATCGTCTTGATACTTTATGACGTAGATGGAGTAGCAATATCTTATTTGGACATGAAATAATCTGTCGTTCGGTTGTCCTTCAGCTTTCCTTCTAGCATTCATTTCTATTGTTAGAAGTTGTAGACCTACTCGTTAAGACTACTCTACTGGACGTAACTTGCTGGCTTTCAGGTTTACACACTAGAAAAGGCTAGATATTGTTGTAAAGAAAGCTAGAAATATCTGGCCGTCCTCACTGCAGAGTTCGGGATGTTATCTCCAACATTTCCAAGTTATTCTTAAGCAAAATCTGTTGGGTGAATAGGATGATAGACAATTGTTCCATTTAGTTCTTTCTGTTGCTTTTCATTTTCTGAAGTGTGTTACGTATCTCCGTCGAAATCCGAGTCAGTAAAGACATATAAATCAGTAGTCTATGTGTCACTAGTTTTGAAACCACGAATCACGTTTGCTATTGTTGTAGCTCGGGAATTTGCCTTACCAGTGGCACTGACGAAAAGGAGACACTTATTACTATGCTACTTAATAGATCCTGGGGCTGATAGAGCTGAAATGATTGTAATACTAACAGGTTAAGGGGTTGTTTATGGTGAGTTGTGTAGTCCGGAAGTTTTAGCATTAGGATACTATTACTTCTCGCCAACTTCATTACTCCTAAAATTTTTTGGAATGAGTGGCGTTAATCTAAAAAAAGAACATTTTCATCAATTGTGGTCTTGATATATGAAATGCGTTGGTTCGATCATTGACAAACAAGAATATATTGATCTGTTCTGATTCAGATACTTTCATTAAACTTCCTTGAGGATTACCACGGGCGAGTGAAAAATTCATCATTTGCCCCTTAAAATAATCAAGGATGATATATAGAATCTAGTGATTTTTGTACAGTCAGCGACTGTAAAAAGTGGAGGTTGGATACATAAGAAATGATAGCTTTTTCCAGTAGCAGGATAGTTTCACTCTATGTCTGATAGTTGGACAACCAACATGACAGCAAATACATGCCCGAAAACATAACATGCCAGGATATTCCTCCATTTGGAGGAAAAAGTATTACTATCTGAGAGCATCACTTAGAGAAACAACCACGAGATAAATCTACAGAAATTCCATTTACCTTAAGATCAAAGAGATAGGAATTAATGCAAAGGAAACGAAAACAATAATACGCATCATGCAGAGACCGAAAAAGTATGGAAAGCTAAACAAAATGAGAAAAGAAGGAAAGGAAAGAGCAAAAGACATGGGAATAAATTAAATTTTAACACTTAAGGATAAACAGTGTCCGTCTTTCCCCCTGCCCCCATCGTGGGTTTTCTCCCTTCATAGGATAAATCTCTTTCAGTATCAAACGCGAACATCATTTATAGTGTTGGAAAAAATTTAACTCAGTCTAGGCCGAGACTCGAACACCACACCCTTAGAATGACAGTCTCACGCGTTATCCACTTACCTACACAGGCTCTATCTATAAGTCAGCTATTACCCGCGCTGTTATCAAACGTGTTAACTCAGCCATTGTCGGTGAGCCACCCCAGTTCCATTTGAGGTTTAAATTTTATTTACCTCACTTAGCCATCTATGGGTAGCAGTCCCCTTGCTTTCATAAAAAAACATTTGTTCTGTAGATTAAAATCAAGAATGAATTAATCTGTACTCTTGGGAGCTTACTGGTGCACCAACATATCTATCTATCTATATATATATGTCTATATATATATATATATATATATATATATATATATATATATATATATATATATATATATATATATATATGTGTGTGTGTGTGTGTGTGTGTGTGTGTGTGTGTGTATGTGTGTGTGTGTCGAATTGATTTTGTATTAAAAGAGCGACTTCGTAAATTTACGGAACGCGTGTTAACACAACAGTAAGGACATCTCGTAACGTTGTTACGTAACACACGGAGTGTAAATAAACTTTCAAAACCAGAAGTCGGAAGATATGCCGTGGGTAAGTCGGTAAGACGTCTGCTTGCTGAGTGGAGAAATCCGGGTTCAAATCTGGGCTGTTACTTTTTTTTTTTTTTTGTTCCGTTGAAAATACATTTCTATATTTTTGCGTTTGAAATTGCTTTCTTTCATTTTTTGTAGATTATCTTAAATTAGTGAAGGCCAAGTAAGATCAGATTACATATATGTCTGCTTTATCTGTGTGTACAGTCCAGATATGGAGTGGGTCAATTGTGTCAAGATTTGTGAGTAGGTCAGTGGATCGTGGGTCAACAGGACGTGACTCATTGTGACACACCACCCACCGTGACCTCTCTGACTCACGCTGACCCTACGTTTTAAATTTTAAGGTGTCCCTCTTTATTCGGCCTCCCTCCTTCAAGGTCTCCCTCCTTATTATTAAATTCAATGTATAGATAATTATTGAGTTGAATTGATTTTGAGTTTAGCGCCCTTTTCAGCAGCGAGGCTATATGAGACGGGACCTACTGATTAACATGTAATCCGAAACACATGAGCTCCCGTTGGAATCAAACCACGGTCTCCCACGCCACAGGTATATAATTGTGTCTTATATAGCAGTTAATATTCTTGCTATAAAGTATAAAGTTAAAGAAACTTGTAGCTTCACGAAAGGCATTTGTTGGTCCTTCAAGGTCAACACAAAAACAAAAAAAAAAAACTAATACTAGGTGTGTCTTTACAAGTGACTACTATGATAACAACAGAATGCTGCCTACGTTTAACATATTATGCCTCCGGGGGTTAGTAAAACGCTGAACTGTGTGAAAATCGCTGCACACAACAGGTCTTAGGAACACTCACAAATACGTAAAATTGAAAGAACAGAAAATAGTGCATTTTTGAAATAAGCATACAATTCACACTTCACGCAAAGTTCCAATATGGGAAATCAGTCAATATCTTCAGTTGGAATTACTGAAAAAGACAGAAACTGGCTATTTAAAATTCCAAGTGTAAACCTGCGCTTGGAGCGATTCTATTAGCTATATCACAACGCATTTTCGTGAGTTGCCTCTGTGGTCAAGCGTGCTTAATAGCGCTGTTAAATTTCTAGAACCGGAGGGCGGCGGTTCGAGCCTGAGTACAGTATTTTTTTTTTCAAAATAGGTTTGGCTTTTTAAAAGTATATATGAAGTTGTATTTTGAAGTGATTGTAAAACAAATTCAGATGAACTTTCACATTTCCAAGCTCACTCGTATTTATTCGCCATGTCCCAAATTTCACAGAAATAAATCCCTACGTTAAGCGGGTTTACATATCCAGACTCCTAACAAGGAAGGGTCACGCAGTGGCTCCGTTGAGATCCGAACGAGACAAATGTGTTTTCATTTGATATATTATAACTAGATAGATCCCAAAGTTATACGTGCCACCGAGCGGAATATCGTGAGTTACAATATATTTTGTAATGTAAGAACTACAAAGCTGGCAGAATATTTTGACCGAATCATTTGTTCGGAAACGGTTGGGTAAATGGAAAACTCGGATAATATGTATCCCGTCATTTTCAAGAACACACTTTTTCGGATAAAAAAGTTTGCCCAGGATCCTCGCAGGGTCCCACATGGGGTCCAACTCAAAATTTTCAAATGACAAGAGGGATTAAGTAGCACATCGTTTGAAAGATGTTGCAAAATGAAAGAAGATGCAGCAAGTCTCGACTCTCTACGACAACCCTGTGCAAAATGGCGGAGGGTCAAAATGTAAACAGAAACTTAATTGAAAAGTCAATGGTCACCCCTATAAATCGGAAACGGTGAAAAATGTGAAAATAGGAAAGGAAGTGTGGCATTATTTTCAAAGTACAACAATTTAAGGTAAAACGTCTTGTCCCAGGGTCCCCACATGGTCCCAGGTGGGGTCCAACTAAAAAGTTTCAAATAGCAAGAGGGGTTAAGTAGCTCATCGTTTGCAAGATCTTCTTAAATGAAAGTAGATGGAGCAAGTCTCTACTCTCTACGACAACTCTGTCCAAAATTGCGGCGGGTCAAAAAGTAATCAAAAGCTTATTTGATAAACTATGGCCACCTCGAATCCAAGATGGCCGGTTAAAACTTATGTCGTTCGTAACAGTACAAATTTAAATCTCTATTTTTCTCTATTATACATTTAGAAACAACAGGAAGATTAAAGAACAATTGAATTTCGATTCACCTCAACTATAATTTCATTCGGTAACAACACATATATGTTTTGTTTGGTTCCCTCGCCATCATTTACTTTAATATAACGAATATGCGATGAACACACAACTCTGACTTCCACTAATTTTGTCATACGTAGTTCATGCATAAAGGACTTGCTGCACCAGTAGGTGGGTGGCTCTATTGTAATTCGTAACTGCGTATTCGTGGCGGTTACATTTGTATGTCATTCGTTGGTTTGATCATAATACTCCAAGCAATACCAAATATACAAAAAAAAAAATCATTTGCAAGATTGGCGAGTAGTACCAAACCATGTGTAAGTCATTTCAGTACTTCGAGTTGCGCCAAACTTTGTTGGTTTAATTACAGTATTCCAAGAAATAACATATTTATATACAAACTCATTTTTCACGCTGGCAGCCATATTGGATTACCTCCAACACCAGTGGTTTGAGCTGGACATGCGTTCGATACATACTATGGCATTTTGAACTCAAGACGTTTCGTTTTTTGAACATTTCGCATCTTTTCGTCATCCACTGATCAACATTCATGCCAAATTTGGTTTTCCTAGCTTCAGCAGTTTGGTATGCCTATCCTTTCGATATAGGTTTTAAGCTGTCTCTTGGATTCAAGGTGGCCATAGATTTTCAATTAAGCTTTTGCTTATATTTTGACCCGCCGCAATTTTGGACAGGGTTGTCGAAGAAAGTCGAGACGTGCTCCATCTTCTTTCACTTAACAAGAGCTTTAAAACGATGTCCTACCTCTCTTGCCATTTGAAACTTTTTAGTTGAACTCCACCTGGGACCATGTGGGGACCCTGGAACAAGACATTTTCACGTTGTGCTTTGAAAATAATGCCACGCTTTCTTTCCTGTTTCCACATTTGTTTTACCGTTTCCGATTTATAGGGGTAGTCATGGACTTTCCAATTAAGATTTTATTTACACTTTGACCCGTCGCCCTTTTGCACACGGTTGTTGTAGAGAGTCGAGACTTGCTGCATTTTCTTTCATTTTACAACAGATTTCAAATGATGTGCCACTTAACCCCCCTTGCCATTTGAAAATTTTGAGTTGGACCCCATCTGGGACCCCGCGGGGGACCCTGGGGCATTTTTTCTTACCACAAAAAGTTTCTCGTTGAAAATGGTGGGATAAGTGTTGGCAGAGTTTTTCACTTACTCAACCATTTCCGAACAAATGACGGTTCAAACTATTCTGCATGGTAATTTTTTGTAGTTCTTACATTACAAAATATGTTGTAACTCACGATATTCCCCCGGTGGCACGTATAACTTTGGGATCCATCTAGTTATAACATATAAAATGCAAACACAATGGTCTCGTTCCGATCTCTGCGGAGCCACTGCGTGACCCTTCCTTGTAAGTATGAAAACATTTACGTTCACTCCAACCTCAATCATTTCATGAATTCAACCTGATTTACATATGTTATTAGGACGTAAAATTGAATGTGATTTATTCTACAAACACTTTTATACATTGCAAGAGCTGTGACGTCTAAATATTCACTGAGAACTCATAGTCGTATCGCAATAAACAAAAGCGAGTATGGAACAGTAAACTGCTTTCACAAAGGTTAAAAGAAAGCCTGCAAAAGCATGCAAAATGGTCGAGTGGTTTAGGTCGATACTCTATCAATCATATGTTTGTGTGTTAAAACCCGATAATAAGTTTTTCTAAGTGTCTTCCTATTTTCATTTGGAGGCGGAAAACATTTCTTTGAATAACCCATTGGAAACTTCTTTTGTTTCAAATTCGGCTAAGACGGAACAAAATATCAATTGCAAATCTAAAATCCATTGCTGAAAACAAAATATAAAGTATGTTTTCCCATTATTATCCTCAGATTTGTAACGAGACCCGGGTTCGATTCCCGGAGGGAGTTCATGTGGTTCGGATTCCACCTTAATCAGTAGGTCCACGTCTCATATAGCCTCGCTGCTGAACGGGACGTAAAACTCAAAATCAATCAATCAATCTCCAAGAGAGAGAAATAAAAAAAACTTTGTTATGGTAAATTCTAGTTCAAAGTTCGAAGCACTTGCTTTTGCACGTGATTTTTTGTTTCTTTTTTCAGGGAACAGAAAAGTTCTGGCGCCTAAGAGATTATACCATATAATATTGCAAATTTGCAAGTGGATGTATTTACATTGCAATTTGTGGTAATAAAGATATTATGATTAGAAAACAATACTGTAATAAGTAAGTTTAATTTCTTCATCCATCGCAAGTCTTAGGGGCCCCTTATACCTCGCCGCCCCCCGAATATCGATATCGAAAATTTCGAATGATATATTCATGTCCATATATTCGCGATATCGAATGTTGATATATGATAATATATATTTATATATCAACGATAGCGATTTATCGACATATCACAGGCCCAGGTCCGAGAAGTGATGCTTGAAATATACTGGAATCAACAATCAAATTCTAAATAAGTTCTCCATTTCCGTATTTAATGTTGAGGGGGAAGAATGTGAACCCGAATAGAAATTTTAAGAAAAACAAATGTTAAGATAAAAGTAGGTTTTCCGTGTCCCCTTGAATATAAAAATTAACAGAAAACTATTACTGCAATTTACCTTTTACTTCTGTTTCTGATTGTTATCACAAATCAGCGACAGTACACATACTTTACATAGTATACCAATACACTCTATAACTTTTCACAACCAAGCAAGCCGGAAGATGAATTTCCTGTAATATTAAAGTGGAATATTCTACAAAATAGTCATAATTCATTGGCTATATTTCTATCAGAACTTTGGTACGGACTAAGAGCTACAAGACTAACAGAACTAAAAATTAAAGATTTCATTCCTTTTTTCTCTCAGACTAAAAGACTTCTGCATTTTCCTAAGATTTTCATTTTCTTAATATAAGTCCCCTATCCTGGGCTAATTCTGGCTACCGCGGTTTCGAGGTAATCGGTAAACGAAAGAGCAAAGTTTTTCGACTCTCAACTCTCGACAGTTTGTAAGAAGATATTTCACAGTTCATGTTGTTATTTCTTCGTTACAAAAACACTTCTAGTTGACTCTATTCATGGTTAATTACTGAACTTATAAACATTGACAATTATTGAAAAATTAATAATTATTTTTAAACATAAAAGACATTACAGTTCACTACACTGTAAGCAATAACCGTGAAAATAAGTGCCTCCTACCATAAAAAATATACGGTTTACCGTTTTTCTAAAATAATGGTAGGAGACCGTTTTCCTGTCAGATACTTGTGTCGGGCATGCGCATTGGAGAGAAAAGGCACATGGTCGAAGCGAGGATTGATGGCGCGTAGGTTCGGATGTGTTGTGCTTTGTTTCGTGTTGTTTCTTTCTTTTGTTTGTTTTGTTTATTTGTTTAGTGTGTGGTTTTCTGGTGTGATATACAGTACTAGTGTTGAAGATATCCTGGAAATTTAACATTAAGCAAGGCAATGTATGGGAAAGCACCATGTTAATATTTGAACTTTGTTCCATGCAAACAAAACTTTAGTTGTCTATCGTGGCAAGCAGATCGCTCCAAAGGGCAACGATTCGAAATCAAGAAGCTGCTGGATGTATAAACTAAAGTTCTTATGATAATGTAACCAACTGCGAGTGATGGTGAAGCTAGAATTAGACTACAATGTTGAAATACAAAAAAAAAAAAAAAAGTGCTTCGTAGTATACCGTACTTAGTACAGCGTATACTGTCACTCATGTGTGCCCGAAGGAGGGGCAGGGGATCGCTCCCCTAGCTAATGAAAAGGTATTAAATTTCTAAATGCAAATAAAAGATACCAAATATAATAGGGTATATAGTAACCAGGGAGATGAGTCCCTTAGAAAATTTTCATCGGGCGCCCATGCTGTCACTATTTTTTCTGAATAAATGAATTGCTAGATTTGAAAAATATTTCTGTAAATGTTCTTTTTATCTTTAATTTTTTTTCTCAGTACCTATAATCTGTTCTGATGTCTTGTTAATACATTTGAGCGGTTAATAAATATGCAAAAGTTCGATACTCTGGACGTTTGGTGACTTTTTTTTTTTTTTTTTTTTTTTGGAGCATTGATGCCACTGTTACATAATTGTGCAAACACGTATTTATTAATTTGGGATAGCAGATACTGGATACTGTAGGCAGTTTTGTGAGAAGTCATATGGTTTTACACTTGTTTTGTCGTACTTCTGGTCATTCTCAGCTATGTTGTAGGGTGCCTGCTTGGTTATCTGAAACCGTAATAATGCTACTAATCTAATGAGTCGCTGATTACAATATTTGAGGTCTATTAGTCTACTGGTACTCATAGCGAAAATACATGCAATAAAGCTAGTCGTAACACTGCAACAGAATATCAATTTATAAATATCTTAAACTGACTGTTCCAACTACATCTCCAAAGCGTGCGAAAACTTAGCTATAAAATTCAAGAAAATTTTTTTTGTTTGTTTGTAATATCTAACCCTTCTTCTGGTGTTCTGTTCAATACATGACAAAATTGGTAATTTTGGAAAAAAAAAAAAAAAAAAAAAAGGAATGTATGTTCAAGATGATATCAGAACAAGGGTTCGATATTACAAACTAAGAATTAATTTCAACTTTTATTCTTAAGAATATTACGCACGTCGTAGGTGCAACACTTCTTTCGTTCACTTTTGTGTTTTCTTTAGTTAAGTAGTCTTTAACACCAGTGGACCAGTGTGCACTCTAGTTGCATCCATTCAGCAAAAATTATTGCTAGCTAGTGTGTGTACTGATATAGTTTCCAGCAATTCGATGAAAATTTGGTCAATATATATTGCCCAGCAAGAATTCTTACTAGATCTAGCAAGAGGACATGCTGGACCGGCGCGGCAATGACTTCTAGATAGGGAATCGGTGTGATAATTACCGTAAATCTTGTACGGTAATAACACACCTGTGCTTTTTTTAAAAAACGCGATCCCTAAATTTTACGGTAAATTACCGTAAAATATACGGTACCAAATTTGTTTCTAAACACGGTCAATATTATTTTGCTTCTAAATATACGGTCTGCCGTTTTTATGAAAAAAGGGTGGTCCGTAAAATTTAGGGTAATCGGATGGCAGCGAGAGTTGACGGTAATCGGTCAGTAAATTTAAGGCGAAATTTTTTACAGTGTAGAATGCAGTAGTAGAATGCAGAAGTGAAAGAAGATATTGTTGAGATGCGCAAACTGAATGTGAATAATAAGTGTTTCCCATTCTCTTGTCCAGAGGTGGATCTACGATGGACTTCTGGGGGCTCGGTGGTTGGTAATACTCCTATTTAGAGCTACTTTTAAGAGCTCCAAACTCTGGAATGGGTTTTATTTATATATAAAATAACAAATATTCCCTTTCTGGGAGGCTATCGCCATGATCGCCCACTGGATCCGCCCCCGCTCTTGTGTAGCAGACTTTGAAGATATTTAGCTCCTGCGATGGTGATTAAGGATTGTAACATCTGGATAATTTTTATACTGATATCGGATAGAAACTTATCCGGATTTGCAATATCCGGTTGACGGACAACAAAATGGATGACGGATAACGGATAATATCAGGATAATGGATGACTGATAATATCCGGATAGCGAATGTCGGATAATATCCGGATAATGGATTTATCCGGATAATTTATAAAATTAAGATAACGGATAACATCTGGATAATAGAACATTCGGATAACTGATTACATCCGGATGACGAATAAAGGATAATATCCGGATAAAGTATGTGGTTTGAAAAAGACAATATAGGAGAGAGACTTATCAATGCTTTCTCCTCATGGAATTATTAAAAGACGATCATTGGGCAGTGGTCTTTACCATTGAAAGATATTGCTTCTTAAAATGTTTCCTAGTAACTTCCAATTTTCTTGTTCTTGTTGAGCGCGGTGGCTAATGGTAGACCGCTTACTTTGGCGCGTGGGGTCCTTATTGTTTCGATCCCCGGCCAAATAAGTTTGCGGTGGACAAGATCGTATCCGTAGCTTCTCTCAGGGTACTCCCGCTTCTTGCCACTTTTCACTCCATCAATTCTTCTATTATCATTGACTTGCTTTAATCATTCGACACGGCAGCTCAATGGTAGAGCGCTTCCTCTTTTGCGTGGGGTCCTTATTGTTTTGATCACCACCCAAGGAAATTTGTAGTGGACAATATCATATCCGTGGTTTTTCTCAGGGTACTCCTACTTCTTCCCACTTTTCATTCCACAAATTCCTCTATTATTATTGACTGGCTTTAATCATTGCGAGCGGTGGCTCAGTAGTATAGCGCTTCCTCTGGTGGACCAATTAACATTGAGGTGGATGAGATCGTATCTGTGGGTTTTGTCAGGGTACTCCCGCTTCCTCCCACATTTCATTCCACTAATTCTTTATTATCATTGACTTGGTTCAATCATTGGGCGCAGTGGCTCAGTGGTAGAGCGCTTCCTCTGGTGGGCCAAGTAAGTTTGTAATGGACAAGATCGTATCCGTGGGTTTTCTCAGGGTACTCCCGATTCTTCCTACTCTTCATTCCACCAACTCCTGTATTATCATTTACTTGCTTTAATCATTGGGAGCGGTGGCTCAGTGGTAGAGCGCTTCCTCTGGTGCGTGGGGTCCTTATTGTTTCGATCTCCAGTCAAGTAAGTTTGTTGTTGACAAGATCGTCTTCGTGGTTTTTCTCAGGGTACTCCCGCTTCTTCACACTTTCCATTCCAGCAACTTCTATATTAGCATTGACGCTTTAATCGTTGGGCGCGATAGCTCAGTGGTAGAGCTCTATCTCTGGTGCATGGGATCTTTGTTGTTTCGATTCCCGGTCTAGTAAGTTTGTGGTGGACAAGGTCGTATTCGTGAGTTTTTCCAGGTACTCTCGCTTCCTCCCACATTTCATTCAACCAATTCTTCTATCATCATTGACTTGCTTTAATCATTGGAGATGCCTTAGTCCCATGAGGATTGCGGTGATGTCAGAAATCAGATTCGATCCCAAGCATTTGGGTTGTGATGTAAACCTTTGCTGTGGTTCAGTCTCAGTATTTTATTACGCGAGATAAAGCCATCCATACAGCTATAAATGTTGTTCTAACTTGCGCAAGCAGGTATTGATTTTGAGCCAATTCGGAACCACATTTTTGGCGCTTTGAGGCCAGAAACCGATTTCGGACATTACGCTGTCCTCAAACTACTAGGATCTTTTCAATGTTACCATCCGCGTCCAACAACCCCATGTTTAAAAGGGAAATAGAAAGGACTCGTGTCTAAAACTTCCGGACCCAGTTTCTTGAGGTTCAAGAGTAGGGATCGATTTCTGATATCACCATTGTGCTCAACGGATCAAAACCTTTGAAATGTCGCCAACGCCGTCCAACAACTTCATCTTTAATAGGTGAATAGAAGGGACCTGAGCCCATAACGCCAGGACCCCATTCCTTGAGCTTCGTGGTCTGAGCCTGATTTCTGACATTACTACTGCACTCAGGGGCAGTGGTTAGGGATGGGCACGAGCGAGTTCGAGTGAGTTGTTTTAAACTTCAACTCGAAACAGACATCTTTTAGCTCGACTCGGGAACTCGACTCGAAAAATTTCTTCCGACTCGACTCGAATTTGGATCGAGTTTCGAGTCGAGTCGAGCCAAATCTTGTGTGTAGTTTCAAGTTCCTTTTTCACTTATTCTGCATAAACAATATAATTATTATCAATGTTGCTACTTCCACTACAACTTATTATTATTATTATTATTATTATTATTATTATTATTATTATTATTATTATTATTATTATTATTATTATTATTATTATTATTATTATTATTATTAATTCTGTAATTAAGCTTGAAAGATAGACGGTTTCCATCTGAATAGTAAAAACTAGTTAACTGCCGATTTCGGTAGTCGTGAAATCTAGGACACAAGGACATCGTTCACGAGGTTCTAGGTTTGAGTTCCGGAGGATCAAGTATTCGTGCTTGGGCCAAAATTTGTTAAAAGTTATAGCGTGCCAGGCAAACATGTTTAAAACTGTTCTGCCTGGGTCTACGGTTGTCAACGACTTGTGCGGCTTGGCTCACAGCTTATTCAATATCGAACCGAACCGAGAACCGAACCGGATGTGCACGAGTCGAGACACAATTTGTAAAATTCGAGTCGAATCGAGACTGCTCGTAAAAATCTTGATTCGACTCGAATGTCTCAAAACTCTTCACATATTTTTAAAAATAGTTTTGAAGAAACTAATCACTCAGAAACAGTTATATATATATATATATATATATATATATATATATATACAGGTGCGGATCCAAGGGGAGCTACAGCCCTCTTGACACTCAGGTATACACTGGATAAAATAGGCTTCAATCCTGCTTTACACTGGATAAAGCGGCAAACAGTGATTTAGTCGCTCCCTTGATCATATCCTGGATCCGGGGCTTTAAGGGTTCATAGCTGTAAAACTATGGGACCTATCGTTAGGGATGCGCACGAGACGAGTCGAGACAGAATTTTCCTGACAAATTTCGAGTCGAGACACAGCTCTTGCAATAAAAAAGAATACATTTTTCGAGTCGAGACATCACTTTTACAGTACATTTTCGAGACGAAAAAGCCTCAAATCTTGTCTCGTGCGCATCCCTACCTATCGTAGTCGGGTTAAGACTTCACTTAGAAACTAATATGTGCGCTATCCAAAAATACAATGTTTTAGAATCTAGAGTACACATGCGACAATTTTTATAGAGGAACTTTGGCTATGTGCATATAATTTGAAGTACTCACCAAATACCTGTATAAAAATTGTTGCAGAAGTATGTTAGAATTCTGAAACATGGATATTTGGATAGCGCACGTACTAGTTCCTAAATAAGGTCTTGACCCTACTACGGTAGGTCGCCTAGTTTTGTAGCTATGGACCTTTAAAGTTCATTTCTTCATGTTTTTGGCAGCCTATAACTCCGAAATTAAGCATTTGTGCGCCCAGGTTTGTTATTATCTTTTGTCTTATCTTGGTGTCAGGAACAGTATTTCTTCCAGATATGTTTTTGGGGCACTGCCCCCCTCCCGGAGCTCTGAGAGTGCCCCCCGGAGGAGACCCAAATATTACGTCTATAATACAATAATAAATAGAATAGTACCAGCAGTGCTCCCCTCACCCTGAACATTTTTTCTGAAAGAACAACTGGTCAGGAATCTCCTTGCATTTTTTAAATGGAGTATCGCATCGCAGTTTGCAGTGCAAATGGGAATGCAATGCAGCGCAAACATGGAAATGCAACATTGCATTTACATGTTTGCACTGCAAGTTGAAAAATGTATTGCAAATTGCGATACATCTTTGTGTCTTAAATTACTACATAAGCTAAAATAAGGAGCAAGTTAAAAATATATTACTATTATTTCAAGAAACTTCCCCCGACTTGAAGGGTCGGTTATTGCAAGAAAAAATGCCTCGACTTTGGATTACAATAGTTTTCCACTTTTGTATTTCCTTCCCTTTGTCAGTTTATTGTTACTGGGTCATTCTCCAGATCTTCTCAGGTTTCGGGTGATTATCCTTGTTTCTGAGCGTGTAATAATAATAATAAAAAAAATGTTCCTTGAAGAAAAGGCGCATTGGCAGCAGATTGGACCTAGCCGATATATGGTATATATAGCATGATTGTGGGTTGGTTAGTAAAACGCAGAAGTGCGTACAGTAGATCAATAAAACAGTAACGGTATTCTTCAATGCCAAAAATACAGTATAGGAAATTACTCGTCTTTATCTCTCTTTTCTTTTTGCTTTTCATTTGAAGTACTGATATACCTGATACCCATTTACGTTCCTTGTTAAAAACAACATATGTTTTAGCAAGATTTCTTCTTGGGAGACGCCGCGAACCTCAAAAAACATCCCGAACAAATGGACTCTCTCTTTCTGTGTGTGTTTGAACCAATGAGTTGTTTTTCCAAAACCTAATTGTTGAATTTGCCGCTGCTGTAAAACTATTTCGCTCAATTTGACAAATAATATAATAAAATATAATACTTATCCAGCAATGAGCGTGGATTGCAAGGAAAAGCAGTGAACTCTAAAGTACCCCTGTAGCAGGGGCGGATCCAGAACGGACTTCTGGGGGGGGGAAGTGGATTGTAGTACTGCTACTTAGCTAGTTTTAAGAGCTCCAAATTTTGGGATGGGTTTTATTTATATATAAAATAAGAAAGCTTCCTCTTCCGTGGGAGGGGGGCAATTGCCCCGATCGCTCCCTGGATCCGTGTCTGCCCTATAGCCTCTCCTCGAAATTAAATGCATTGATCTATTATTTCCAATTCGAAGTCATTTTCGCTTCCATGTTAATAGTGACGGAGTTCTTGTTCTTTGTATCTCTGTACTCAAGAAAATAATAATAATAATAATAATAATAATAATAATAATAATAATAATAATAATAATAATAATAATAATAATAATAATAATAATAATAATGAAGCATCTGAATAATAATGATATTTTTAACCCTCTTCTTTAAACTTTCTGTGTATTTCTCTGAATCTGGATATGTTGTTTTATAGTGTATAATGCAAAAAGGCTTCAAACAGCAATCAGGCAAAAATTATTTGTGTAAAAGACACAAACGCCTTATCAGTGGCTCTGCAACTGACGTTGTTTCTGCTTGCCTTTAAACATAATGTTACGATTTACAAGGCACAGACAAAAGTAGAGAGCAACGTGAAATTTCGCCTAAGGGCACCTTCGTTGCTAAACTGAAGACTAGCACTCTGTCAACATATTGCATAGCTATCAATAAGTCACACTCAAAGGTTCTTTCCAAACGTTTTGGTATAACAGGTTAATCAAACTACGCTGTTGTAGGTAAGGGATGAGACTCTGAATGACCGATAAGTGTTGGAGTTCAGAGCCGTAGCTAGAAATTTCGTTGCCCGGGGCGAAGTAGAATTCGGCGTCCCCCGACACTCACCTTACCAAACTTTGACTTTTTCTTTCTGTGCTTTTATTTTTAACATATAAGAGAAACACCTTTTTGTTGTTATGCTACGCTGTTTTTTCTTTTTTATCAAGCCGCTTAGACAGACCATTGCAACAGCCAAAAGCGATCGTTATGTATTCTTTAACAAATAAGAGCCACTCTGAAGAGGCTTATTTTAGACCTGCTGCTAAACTTGCCAAACTACCTTGTATACAAATCCATTTGGAGAATAATTATGAAAAAAGCATGGAGTCGATTCTCCTACGTCAGGACGACCATGTTAGACATGGAGTTGCTGGACGCGAGTGGTAGCGTTGGAAAGGTCCGGGTCCCCTGAGTGCAGTAGTAATGTCAGAAGTCTGGCCCAGGCCACGCAACTCAAGGAATGGCGTCCTGACGTTATGGATTCGGGTCCCTTCTATTCACCTATTAAAGATGAAGTTGTTGGACGGCGTTGGCGGCATTTGAAAGGTTTTGATCCGTTGAGCACAATTGTGATGTCAGAAGTCGATCCCTAAACTTGAACGTCAAGAAACTGGGTCCGGAAGTTTTAGACACGGGTTCTTTCTATTCCCCTTTTAAACATGGGGTTGTTGGACGCGGATGGTAACATTGGAAAGATCCTAGTCGTTTGAAAACAGCGTAATGTTCGAAGTCAGTTCCTGGCCTCAAAGCGCCAAAAATGTGGTTCCGCATTGGCTCAATATCAATACCTGGTTGCGTAAGATAGAACAACATTTATAGCTGTATGGATGGTTTTACCTCGCGTAATAAAATACTGAGACTGAACCATAGCAAAGGTTTACATCACAACCCAAATGCTTGGGATCGAATCTGATTTCTTACATCACCGCAATGCTCAAGGGACCAAGACCTCTCCAATGTTTAAAGGAAGTCAATGATGATAGAAGAATTGGTTGAATGAAAAGTGGCAAAAAGCGGGAGTACCCTGAGAAAACCTACGGATACGATCTTGTCCAACGCAAACTTACTTGGCCGGGGATCGAAACAATAAAGACCACACGCACCAGGGTAAGCGGTTTACCATTGAGCCCCACAACAAGAACAAGAAAATTGGAAGTTACTTGGAAATATTTTAGAAGCAATATCTTTCAATGGTAAAGACCATTGCCCGATGATCCTGTTTTAATAACTCCATGAGCAGAAAGGACTGATATGTCCCTCTCCTATATGGTATTTTTCAAACCATATACTTTATCGGGAATATTATCCTTTATTCTTCAATTCATGAATTGTTTGAGGTTGAAGTGAGCGTAAATGTTTTCATACTTAGGAGTCTGGATATGCAAACCTGCTTACCGTGGGGATTTACTTCTGTGAAATTTGGTCCATGAAGTTATACAAAAACCGGTAAAATAAGGAACGTTAACATTCTTACAATGAGAACAGATTTCAATTCCCGGTGGGAGTTAGCGTACGCACGACTTTATCGTGGGAGACCCGGGTTCGATTCCCGGTGGGAGCTCATGTGTTTCGTATTCCATTTTAATCAGTAGGTCCACGTCTCCTATAGCCACGCTGCTGACCGGGCAGTTAAACTCAAAATCACAATCACCACCACACGGCGGGAGTTTACATGGTTCGGGTTTTACGTTAATCAATATGTCCACGTCATATGGTCTTGCTGTTGAAAGAGACGTTAAACTCCAAATCAATTCAACTCATTAAGATCAGAGTTCTGAGTTTAATACCAGCTTGAAACCATACGTTCAAAACAAAAATTGAAATAAAATGAAATCTTTATGTTTAACGTCCCATGGTTATGCCGGTTAGGCTAAAGGAGACGGTGATAATGAGAAAGGAGTGAAATGGTGGAATGAAGAAAGGGGGAGGAAACGGGAGAACCCCGAGAAAACCCACCAGCACGGCGTTTGTCCACCACAAAGTCCAAACGGCGCGAGCTGGGATCGAATTAGGGACCCGAAGCACCGGAGGTGAACGCTCTACCACTGAGCCACCGCACCCCCCAAAATGAAAATTATTCATGCTTCTGATACCTATATAAAAATGGAGAGAGAGAGAGAGAGAATAAATATGGTTGTATTTTTCATAGGGCCAAAGTGGCTTAGTGGTAGAGCGTTCACCTCTGGTGCATGGGGTCCTTGGTTCGATCCCAGCTTGCACAAAGTCAGATTTGTGGTGAAGAAACACCGTGTGCGTTCGTTTCCTCAGGATTCTCCTGTTTCCTCCTACCTACATCGTTGCACAATTTTCGTTCACTTCTCATCATCACCGTCTCCTTTACCTCGCCGACATAAGCATGGGACGTCAAACTTAATTTAATTTCATTTCATTGAAAAAATTACTATAATTCATAATCTGCATCTTTATAAAGCAACTTTAACAATCATATGGATGTATAATGCTTAAAATTGAATTAAATCGCAATTGCAGTAATCTGCAATATTTTAGGTTTCTCATTTATTTACATCAAATGTTTAGTTATTTGATACTTTATAGCAAAAATATTAACTGCTATATAAGACACTATTATATACCTGTGGCGTGGAAGACCCTGGTTTGATTCCCAATGGGAGCTCATGTTTTTCGGTTTCTATGTTAATCAGTAGGTCCCGTCTCATATAGACTCGCTGCTGAAAAGGGCGCTAAACTCAAAATCAACTCAACTGAATAATTATCTATACATTGAATTTAATAATAAGGAGGGAGGCCGAATAAAGAGGGAGACCTTAAAATTTAAAACGTAGGGTCAGTGTGAGTCAGAGAGGTCACGGTGGGTGGTGTGTCACAGTGAATCACGTCCTGTTGACCCACGATCCACTGACCTACTCACAAATCTTGACCCAATTGACTCACTCCATCTCTGGACTGTACACACAGATAAAGCAGACATATATGTAATCTGATCTTACTTGGCCTTCACTAATTTAAGATAATCTACAAAAAATGAAAGAAAGCAATTTCAAACGCAAAAATATAGAAATGTATTTTCAACGGAACAAAAAAAAAAAAAACGTAACAGCCCAGATTTGAACCCGGCTTTCTCCACTCAGCAAGCAGACGTCTTACCGACTTACCCACGGCATATCTTCCGACTTCTGGTTTTGAAACTTTATTTACATTGCGTGTGTTACGTAACAACGACGTTACGAGATGTCCTTACTGTCGTGTTAACACGCGTTCCGTAAATTTACGAAGTCGCTCTTTTAATCCAAAATCAATTCGACACACACGCACACACACATAGATGGCTAAGTGAGGTAAATAAAATTTAAACTTCAAATGGAACTGGGGTGGCTCACCGACAATGGCTGAGTTAACACGTTTGATAACAGCGCGGGTAATAGCTGACTTATAGATAGAGCCTGTGTAGGTAAGTGGATACCGCGTGAGACTGTCATTCTAAGGGTGTGGGGTTCGAGTCTCGGCCTAGACTGAGTTAAATTTTTTCCAACACTATAAATGATGTTCGCGTTTGATACTGAAAGAGATTTATCCTATGAAGGGAGAAAACCCACGATGGGGGCAGGGGGAAAGACGGACACTGTTTATCCTTAAGTGTTAAAATTTAATTTATTCCCATGTCTTTTGCTTTTTCCTTTCCTTCTTTTCTTATTTTGTTTAGCTTTCCATACTTTTTCGGTCTCTGCATGATGCGTATTATTGTTTTCGTTTCCTTTGCATTAATTTCTATATGTTTGATCTTAAAGTGAATGGAATTTCTGCAGATTTATCTCGTGGTTGTTTCTCTAAGTGATGCTCTCAGATAGTAATACTTTTTCCTCCAAATGGAGGAATATCCTGGCATGTTATGTTTTCGGGCACGTATTTGCTGTCATGTTGGTTGTCCAACTATCAGACATAGAGTGAAACTATCCTGCTACTGGAAAAAGCTATCATTTCTTATGTATCCAACCTCCACTTTTTACAGTCGCTGACTGTACAACAAATAACAGTATCCGTTACGTCTCTTTCTCCACTGGAAATGATACAATCTGTTTTCGGCGAAAAACTTAAGGGCTATCTTTTGGAATGTTTGAAGCCCTATCTCATTCATGTAAAACATTAAGATCCACAAATGTTTCAACAACGTCGAAAAGGTTATACATTATCTTTGTTGAATTCTTTCGTTGCTCTCGAAGACTAAGGACTGTCCCAGAATTAAAGTAACCACTTGGAATTGCGTTTATCTACTACATTGTTTACAAATTGAACTCAGCGTTCTTCTTGACTTTAATATTAGAGCCACACATATATTACAAGTACAACCCATAAAAAAGGAAACAACCGTTACTGCTCCCGAAAGAAATTTCGAACTTTGCTTCTGATATCTTGCATTATGTTGCGCACAGTCGTTTCACTGATAGTATAGACTGCACTGTTCCACATTTGTTTGAATTGCTGGAGGTTAGTGGCAGCCCGACCCTTCTTCCTGAGAATTCGCTTCACAGTTGCCCAGTAGATTTCGATGAGGTGAAGTTGGAGAACGTTTGTTGGGTTTAGTTCTTTCGTCACGAAACACACCTGATTCGTGGTTAGTAGTACTGTGGTGGCAGTGGCGTAATGGGCCGGACCAAATCTGGCCAGAATAATGGGAAAACTTTGTTTATGATACAAGGGCAGCAGAAGCTTTTTAATGCACTCATTTCTATAAATCTCGCCTCTAATTGTACCATTCACATAAAATGTTGAACTTCTGAGACCTCAAGAACAAATGGCTTGCCGTACTAGCATTTTGGCTTCAAATTTTTACACCCGGATAGTCTTATCCGCATCACGAAGTACTTCACCCTTCATTGCTGTGTAAAACTGGGGCCCGGGTAATGTTTTTGTGTCCATTTTGACGTATGTTTGATCGTCCATTAGGATGCATCGAGACGGATTTGTCACTAGGTCATAAAGTTTTCTAGCACGGGTTTTAGCACGTTGTATCTACTCTGCTTAGGTGTTTTTTGCTTTCGATACGATCGTATGTTATGTTTCAACTTCCCCCGTTGCACTGTTGATTTGATGATGAAAACTTTTTGGCTACTTCACGAACTGACGAATGTCTTTTCGTCTTCAAAATGTGGAGAATCTTTCCCTCCAAAGTTTTATTAGATATACCTGGTTTTCGCCCTCTTCCTTTTAAATCTTTAATAGTATAATGTTCTTGAAACTTGAGTATCACTATTTTGACACCAGAGTACGACACATTTACCGATTTTGTGATCTTCAAATTCAAAATCCCTTCTGAGTGTACCACTTGAGCAGAATTAATTTTCGCTTCGCTTCGCTAATCCCTGGCATGACCGCTCACTTCCATACACAGAATGACTCTTTGCTATGGCATTTCAACTACAGTTATGCTGGTTTGTTCAGAGCCATTTATGAGATACTACTGAAGCGTTTGTGGAGTTCTGACATGTATTTTCTAGCGGTTACTTCATTTCTGGGACAGTCTTTAATTTGGGGTCTGATCTAGAAACCCATGTAAACAGATTGTTTAAGCAAGGGTTAGCTTCAAGAACCTGATATCCTTATTTCGTTACATCTGCTAGTGTTAATCCAAATACACACGCTTCACATTCAAAAATGATTTGCATTACATATTGATCATAGGCAGAGCAATGGGGGGGTATTACCTCCCAATTTTTTGACAAAAAATAAAAATGCCACCTATAAGATCCTCGAATTCTCATTTGTATTTAACGTGCGCCCCCCCCCAGGAGATAAAAGGTCTGTCTCTCCAGGAGATAATTCCTAATTCCTCCCATGATCTTGATCTAGCTTTTGTTGGTAGAAGTGATACACACGCATCACAATGTACTACGCGACCAATTGCTGGGCGGAAATTACCGAGAAAAGTTTATTTTTAGAATAGCAAATTTATACCATAATAGCGTGCTTTCAAGAAGATATTTCCTTCCTTGTGTGATGAATCTTTAACATCACCACGCACACGACCAAGAAAATATGAAAAAATTAATAAATTCATTTTTATTTAAAAATTGGAAAATAGAAAACAGCATTTGGTTAACACAGGTTATTACTGTGTATATAGTCCAGATAGAAAGAGAAATGAGGATCCAGCATTCTCTTTTAGCTTTCAGTAGCTAAACCTGAAATAGAAATCCATTTGGTAGAAAGTAGAGCTCCGCAAACAGCTACTATTTAAAATAAGAGAATGTGGGTCAAAAGGTCTTACTTCTGATATTCATATCGTACGTGGAGTTGCTGTGTGGCGAAGCCCTAATCTTTAAGATAATTCGAAAGCTGAATTCATCATATGACTTACCATCCACTGCAAAATGCTTTTAGACGAAGTGCGTTAATTTCCACTCGTTACACTCCAAGATGGCTCCATGCCTTAAGTCTGGTGTGCTACACTACTACTTTTACTCGAGAGGTTCTGGGTTCGTTCATGAACATTAGCCACTCTGCCTGTAGAAGTTTGGGCCCCCAAAAGAATGAGGAGTTAACAGTGTTCACCACACAGGACAGAGGAGGAACTTTGCTTAATGGAAGTACGAGGGTCACTACGAAAGTTTTGAGATACGCATTGTTGAATTCCAACAATTGCGTTCGGTAGTGGTATTCAGAGCGAAGAAGCGAAGCAAGTTTCAACTCGCCTCCCTTATCGGTGTGGCCGTATCGCCTTCACTTGTTTTTTGATGTGAGCAGTATTCGGCTGTCTAGAATGGAACTCGAAAGGGAACATTTTCGGGCACTGATTCTTTACGATTTCAAAAGTGGTTTGAACGAGACACAAAGACTTGACCGTTTGCAGGGGGTATTTGGGGATCTTGCTCCTTCCAGTGTTATAATTTTTCGGTGGTTTGGTGAATGCAGAAGAGGCCGGACATCGCTTAAAGACGAAGAGAGAGCTGAACGTCCGGCAACAGCTGTGTCAGATGAAAACATTGCCGGCTGTGGAACAAATGATTCGAGAAAATCCTCGAACAACTTTCAAGGACATTGAATCTACAGTGAACATTGGATAGCCAGCAGTAACAAAAATTGTTCATGATCATCTTCGGCTCAGAAAGGTTTCATCTCGTTGGGTGCCTCACACTTTGACTGAACAGCAGTAGCGCATGCGTGTTGAATGGTGTGAAGAAATGCTTGCAAGATTTCATGGAGGCAATTCTCGACGCGTCTCTGACATTGTTAATGGTGATGAGACTTGGATCTATCAATTTGACCCTAAAAATAAACGCCAATCTACAGTTTGGATCTCTCCAGACGAAAATCCACCCACGAAAGTGAAGCGACCGCGAAGTGTGGGGAAGAAGATGGTCGCAACTTTCTTCTCCAAATCTCGCCATGTTGCAACTGTTCCACTTGAAGAATAAATGACTCTTACTGCTCAGTGGTACACCACTGTTACCTAACAAAAGTGTTCCAGTAGCTTCGGGAACGGCGTCCAAGAACTGGATTGCGTGGGATCCTGCTTCATCATGACAACGCGTCCGCACACACGGCCAACATGACAATTCAGTTTTTAGAATCTACGGAGGTCAAACTTATGACTCATCCGCCGTATAGCCCTGACATGGCCCCGTGTGATTTTTTTTCTGTTCCTCAGGATCAAAGATCACAAGCGTGGGAAGAGATTTTGTAGCCCTGAAGAAGCTGTAGTGGCTTACGAGAATGAACTTTCAAGACTTGAAGAAAAAGACTGGCAACACTGCTTCCAAAAGTGGTTTTCGAGGATGCAAAAGTGTGTATTGTAATGGTGGATACTTTGAGAAAATGTAAATGTTAAATTGATTTTAAGTATGTATGTTATTTCACATCTCAAAACTTTCGCAGTGACCCTCGTATCTGTAATCCCTCGAAGAGCTTGCGAAGAGACGTTTCTAATAAAATCACTAAAGGACAAATATTATGATTAGTGCGCGAAGTGTATAAATTTCCATTCGCATGTGCCTCATGAAGCTGGGACCAAACCAAGCGGCCCATGTAAGTAATCCTTGTAATATAAGTTTCTGAATTCAAAAAGGATATACTCTGAAAGAAGCTTCTCTCACAAATTACCGCTAAATGATCTATGGAGTGTCTAGCTATCATTTTTCGTCTCAATCAATTTAATTAATTATACTTTAACGTGACAACTATTTCATAGCTTTGGCACAAAGGTATCTAAATGCTCTTTGAATGGGTCTTTAAATCTCCATTTTTGATGAAGTTTTCTGTATAGGGCATTCATATAGCCTAGTTATACAAGTAATGTAAATATACACTCATTATAATAAAATTAGATAGTTTGTCTAGTATTTCTTAAGACGATCACCCAAAGTTTGAAGAAAGGTACGAATCGAGTAGTAATAAGTAATTACGAAAGAGCTCCAGTATTCGTAAAAACAATATCTCCTTTGAGTGTGTATTGTCGGTGACCAACAGCTCAGTCACTTTGAAAGAAATATTTATTTACATATTAGAGCAGTATTGCTGGTTGCCTATCCTGAAGGAGATTGATATCACACAGTCAAAGTAAAATTTTATATTCCAGTTTCTCGCAGACGACTACTACCAAATTGGATTAGCTATATTTCACTTGTACTCCTGAGACCAATATTCGAACCCAAAACGGAAAATAATGGGAAATGGTGGAAACTTTATAATGAGAAATTGCATAATTAATATAGTTTACATAACATTGGTAGGATGATTATAACTAGGAGATTCAGGTGTGCAAGCGATGTAGCCATAATGAAAGAAAGTAGGAGCACAGTAAATATTTTTAACTGAAAACCTAATTGGAAGAAGGTCATTGGGAATAAGTAAACGTAAGTATTAGAACAATATTTAAATGGATCTCACAGAAATATAATACAAAGTAAAAACTGAACCCAGTTGACTAAGGACAGACAAAAAAGTTGAGCTTTTGCGAATGAAGCACTGAACATTTGCTTTCCACAGGCCATAGAATTATTTAGTTCGCATTCCTTCAAAGGAGATTTCATATCTTCAGGGCTTATTTTACTATACGCTCTTGTACGCCTTTCAATTATCATCTTCCTTCATTCTTATTGATGACATAAGTAAAAGAGACAACAAACTTATTAAGTTATTCTAGTGCTGTAACAGTGTAACAGGAGTTTGAGAAACCTCTTTATGCTGCGCTTTATGTGCGCCAGCCGTTTTGAAGAAACATACGTATATTTCTCCTGTCTGTAAGTTTACGTCTACTGTTAAACATCAAAGAAACATGATAGGTAATTCAAATGTAAAATTACGAACGTATCTTTCCTAAATAATCATAAGAAGTATTGCAAGCAATATTATTAGACAATACTCTTTGTTTTATTCAAGCTTATGCATAGCCCGTCCGACTTTATTGTAAACTACCAAATTAGTGGGTACTGCAGTAACGAAAGAAAGAATTCTGTTTAATTAATTATAAGAGAGAAACAAAATATTTCCAACTCTATTCACGTGATCTCGCTACATCCAAAGATCTGCTACTTTCACGTGATATATGCAGGCAGACCGTTCTCTCAAACAAACTCAGTGTCTGCTTAAAAGCAATCGTGGTTTAAATGCTAGGCCCGATGATTTCAGACAGAGAGGGAAAATAGTTCTTCGAAGCATCATGCATCGAAGCTAAGGGAGACGAAGATGATGGCCATGGATGAAATGTAAGAAGTGGGAAAAGACGGAAAAAGGAGAAAACAAACGCACACGTGTTTGTCCATCATAACCCCAGTTGGCGCGAACTAGAATCGAATAGAGATGCAAGGGCTCGGAAAAAAACCGGCTTTTTTGGAAAAAAACTCGGTTTTTTCTGCTTCGCTTTTTTGCTTCGGAAATTTTGGGCTTTTTTCAAAATTCTGCTTTAAATCGATAAAGCAGACTTTGTTTCGCTTCTCCATAACACAGAAAGTCATTTAATTAGTAGTTGATGCCGATAATAATATAAAACCTCGAAAGTAAACCATGAATTTCGAAAAGATATTTTAAACAATTTTACTTCAACATTTTTACATTATGAATTCCAAAGGATTAACCAATGTATATAATGAAAAAAAAAATTAACCTCCTATATACAAAAGTAAGCAGAGTTGGCAAGAACCATGGTTGTTTCTGAAAATGCCAAAAACCCGTTTTTGGGGGGCAGTTTAAACCAGGCTTTTTTGGGGTTTAAACCAGGTTTTTTGATTTAGATATTTTGCTTTATGTATTTATATTACATATTGACAGAAATAAGTTTGTTTCGCCTTGGTGTTATTATTCAACAACGGGGTTATGCTGGAAGAGGTCCCATAAGCTTAAAGAAGTCCGGTCAGTAAATTTCTTAAATTGAGAAACTCCCGCCCTAGCCATCGGGAAAATCCCGTCATTCTTTTAAATGTAAAACAATAACGGGAAAATCCCGTAAAATTTAATTTGCATGTAAAATTTAAAGATCAGCGTATTATAATCAGTACGCTAAAACTGAGGTATTAAATTACAAATTTAGTATGTAGGTATCATTGAAAGTCCAATCCAAGCTAATGTTGGAAGCTAAGTAGGCAATCGATAAATTTTACCAATTTTAATCAATATATTTAAGCAACCTTCGCTTCTTTATAAAACAACAGGCATGCAGAAATATATATATAATTTGGTTTCGTTTCGTATGTTTAGGCTTAACATCCTTACGTAATACCGAGGTTATCAAGGAGAAGACTTTCGCTTAAAGTGACATCCGAAAGAGTACTTGGTTTACACATGAAAGAAGGGTTGTGGTTCGACCGAGAATTGAACATGGGACACCTTGATTAAAAGGTGAAAAGGAAATAAGACTAATGCAGATGGTTTGACATGTGAAACGTCACCATGAAGTTCACACGATATGCATTTTTGTTCTTTTAATTTTTTTAGTTTAAACCAGTTATTAAAAAAAACAGCTGGTGTAAACGAGCCAACCCTAAGAGTAAAAACTTCTTTTAAAAAATACACAAATAACTAGCAAAATTCTATGTAGTATTTTTACTTCAAAATATTTCATAACCTCTTTTTGAAACAAAATAAAATTAAAATAAATCATAAGAGAAATACTTAGATTTATATGATACAATTAAAGGCTGCACATCTGGAACTTTTGGTTCTGTATATTCTTGAAATTCTATAGTCAAGTTTTTCATAACCACCATCAAGGGCGCCCATCAGGGGGGTTAAGAGGGCGCTTGCTCCCCCTAGACGAAAATGTACTTCAGAATATTGAAAATCCAATAGGATTTTTACATTAATTACAGCAAAATTTGAAACTATTTTTGAAACGTCGCTTATACTTGCCCCTCCTTGGAAACCACAACATGGGCGCCCTTGACCACCATCACGGTTTACCCAGTCCTCAAGTTTTCTGAATTTTTAACAAGAGGGATTCAACATATCATTACGGATCTTCCAAAAAAAAAAAAAAAAACTACGGAATATATTTAAGTTAAGCTAAATACAACTGCACAACAAACGTGACTGAGTGGTTGGCTTTTGCGCTTCTATCGGGAAGTCCGGGATTCAACCCAGCATTCGACCATTCTGACAAAGCCTTCCTTCATTCCATCTGAGAATGTAGAAATAGTGCGTGTACTGGCCGACTAGGAGTGTAGGAGTTGGCTGACTTCCTTTCTTATTGTTTTTAAATCGTTATTATTACTAATTACCAGCAGTGACGGTTTTGCGAAGGTTAGAGGATCGATCTTTCGGACTGAAGCCTGTTCTCCAAAGTTGTGGAATGTCTAAAACGAACGAAATATCTATTATTTATGTCTTTACTCATAAACTTTAAGCTCCCGTCAAATAAAAATTACGAATGTTTAGAAAAACTAAACATTAGTAGTAAGAAAACCCCTCCCAAAACACTTTTTTAAATTCGCCACTGATTCTCAGTATAAAATGATCTTCAAGGTTGTATCCGGAAGATTATTGCTAAACATATAAACGAAACGAAATATTAGTTATGCCTGTACTCATAAACTTCAAGCACCTCCCAAATAAAATTAGGACTTTTTAGAAAACGAAACAATCAGAGAAACCACTCCCAAAGTACTTTTCTAAATCCGCTATTGATTATTTGTATAAATTGGTATTCAAGGTTGTATGTGGAAAATTATTGCTAAATCATTCCACAACTACAGTATAACAGAAATACGGTTTGACGGAAATATTGAAAAACGTATGCTTTGACGGATATACAGAAAAACGTAAGTTTAACTTTCGTGCTAGAAGCTGGAGTACTAAGCTCTTAGAAATGAAACACGGATGACAAACTAAAATGATCTAGAGAAGAAAAAAATTGTCGATAACTCAAAAGTTAAAATAAAGTTAAATAGCCTGTAAAATTGCCCTCAAATACTACATTCTTCATGTTAGCTTTAATTCGTAAAATATGTGCTCCATCCATCTTGATGGTGAATTACAGAGCTAAATATGGCATTCAGGTCGTGGAAATCTTATCTAACTATAGAATATACTATAAGAAAGCTATTTGGATAGAAAAATCATGAAAATGAAAAAAGCCAAAATTTCCAAAATTCTCGGTTTTTTTTTCAAAAAAAGCCGGCTTTTTATGTGAAAAAAAAACATCGATTCAAAAAAGCCGGCTTTTTTGCATCTCTAGAATCGAATCAGTGATTCCACGCACCAAACGTGAGTCCTCTATCACAAATTATTGATGTTAAATTCTCCTTGACAGTTTGCGTTCTTAAAGAAATCATTATGGTACAGTTGAAATTAGATTTGCCATTTTCACTGAAAAATTATACCACCCAAAAAATTTCATAAGCCCACCCAAAACCTTAAAATCCGCCTGTGGGAACCCTGTTCTACCCATAACTAAGTTTCATCAGTTCACAAAGTGTGAATAGTCAACAGCGATTTTGGATATATAATCAGACTTTCTTCCAGAAAATTTTGTTCGCAGAAAAAATTCAAAATGTGTGGGGAGATGAAATTGAACGGTACTCGCGAAAGAACATGCCCTATACAAGAGGGACACGTAATCGAAATTAAATTTAGATTAGCTCCATTAGAGGGAGGGTTGGTCATCTCAGGATGCGTTTTATCCCCTCAGAAGTGTACCTGCAAGCAACACTAACTTTACACACAATAAGGTACACATAATTATACGAGGCAACGTAGAACGATAATCACGGAGTGTGAACACGCTATTAATCTAGATTAGTTTAAACTTTTGTTTTAAATTTGAAGCATGTTTTAATTAAGACTAATACAAGTATGAAGATACGAAGTGTTTAGATATAAAACGAAAAAGGTATATGTTCTAAACACACGCAGTTGCCTAGATCATGATCCTGCAAATTTCTACTCGTCAGTGAAAAGCCGCTGAAGTCGATTTCCTCATTCAAGAAGCCAGATATTATTATGGGGAAACCTGGAAAGTAGCATCACTTTTTCCATTTCGATATTTGTGACATCATATACAAGGTCTGTCCTGAATGTAATGTCAGTGAATTTATTGTGACGCGACTGTACGTCGGAGCGCGGTCTAACCGGTTGAAGCTGGTAGTGGGGGAACCCAGCTAAGCAGCTCTCCGTTGCTCAGTGTACTCCGAGCATCCGGAAAGTTAGGACGGGTCTGTTCGTGAGTGTTGTTTAACGAAGATTTGCGACCAAGTTTTGCGTAAAACTGGGCAAGACCGCTAAGGAAACTGTTACTATGGTCAAGACTGCTTACAAAGAAAATGCCCTGTCAGATCGGCAAGTGTTTCGGTATCGCAAGACCTTTTGGGAAGACAGGGAAGAGGTCGACGACGAGGACCGCGCCGGACGGCCATCCATGAACACCACGGCTGACAATGTGACGTGAGTGAGGGAACTGTTGAACTCAAACCGACGATTAAGTGTTCGTTTAATGGTAGACATGTTAAACATTCCAAAAACTCAAGTTCATGAAATCGTTACAAGCCATATCGGTGCGGAAGGTGTGCGCAAAGTAGTTCCAAAAGTGATCACTAACTACAAAATGTCACGTCATGCCAAGAAAACCACGACATGTGCAAACGTAATCGAGAATTTTTGGACAAGGCACAAGGACGTTTTTCTGTTTCCACGCCTCAAAACACCCCTGAAAGACAATCATTTTGGGACAGTGGATGGGATCAAAGCAGTTTGCACCGCAGCATTAAAAGACATTCCGGAGAAGGACTACTGCAACGCATTCGAGAGCTGGAAGTCCCGCTGAAACCGATATATCAACGCGAAAGGAGACTATTTGGAAGATTTTTAAACACTTCTAACGATAAATTCAATAAATAATTTTTAATAGACTTGCTGACATTACTTTCAGAACAGACCTTGTCGAGTAGTTTGAGCGTAGCGGACTTCATATAGAAAACGCTAATCACCAAGCCGAAGTCAGGAGGATTTATATTTATCGCAGAAAGACAAAAATAGTATTAGATGATTAATATGACAAAAATCATTAAAAGCTTGCTCAGAGAAGTTTAACGTCAAACTACATTTTTCAACTTACCCTGCAGATGAGTAGAACAGGAAGCCCGGGTTGCTGCAGAAATAAGAAAAAGGATGTTAACAAACGTAACTATTATTATTATTATTATTATTATTATTATTATTATTATTAGTAGTAGTAGTAGTAGTAGTAGTAGTAGTAGTAGTAGTAGTAGTAGTAGTAGTAGTAGTAGTAGTAGTAGTAGTAGTAGTAGTAGTGGTAGTAGTAGAAATCGTAACTATTGCTTTGAAAATTCTGATAGTTGAAGGTTAGGCAGTAACATCTCACAAGGAAAAGACATGAACCTGTCAACGGGACTTCCTAATCAAACCTAGTCCATTAGATAAACATAACAAAGATATGTTCATGCACTAAAAATTAGGTGCCATGGACAACGGAGTAAGTCCCTGAGGCCCATTGATCCTGTTAGTATAAAGAAAATCGAGATTCGCAGTGAAATATCTATTGCATCAACACTGTTCATTGGAAAGTCATGTTTTATCGTTCATTCTCTTCAGAATGAAACATGTCGTTGTATACCGATACACGATTTCCCCTCATACCTATTAAGTCTATAAATACAAAACTTATTATACACATTTCTTATCCCCTATACTATTTTTTTGAGATACACTTGGATTGAGTGTATTTACTAGGTGCCACTCCAGAGGGGTCCAAAGTTGATGGGAGGGAATTTTCCCGACATTCTCCAAATTTTCCCTGTTCAAGTACGTTAGGGGCCCCAATACATAGCACCTATGGAAAGATTGTTTTATGCTAAAGAGAATGAACGATAAAACATGATTTTCCAATGAACAGTGTTGATCCAATAGTTATTTCACTGCGAGTCTCTGATTTTCTTTATACTAACAGGGTCAATGGACCCCAGGGACTTACTCCGTTGCCCATGGAACCTACTTTTAGTGCATGAACATATCTTTGTTATGTTTATCGAAGGGACGGTTTGATTAGGAAGTCCCGTTGACAGGTTAATGTCCTTTCCTTGTCAGTACGTTAAACAATTTTCAAATAAATTTCGAACTTTGCTTCTCAGAAAGTAATCCGTGAATCACCACTGGTGACCCAGAGTGGTTTCAGGTGGATAATACCGTACATGATAATTTTCCAGTCATACATAGAACATGTATCCAATAGTAATGAATTCTGTTTTGCTCAAAATAGTGTTGGAATGATTCATTTTATAGTAGATCAGGAGTGATTATTTTTTGAATGACTATTTGAAACACAAAATAATATAATAGTAATATATAAAATTCGATTACTTTAGGTTCGTAAAACAATCTCTCAGAAATTACTTTTGAATCTACATACTCATAAAACTTACTGGTAAGATATCTATTTAAAGCAATAGAAATAACTAACATTAAAGATTTAAGTTGTAGTATTAGGTGTTAAAAAACTTATCTTTTTAGTTTAGCGTCCCACGTTTATGCTGTTTAGTTTAAAGAAGACGGACGATAAATCGAAGTAACTGATCGTAAAATTAAATGTGTTCTATCCCATCGGCATTTGAACCGGAAACCTGGCGTAACAAAGACGCACACGCTTGCCACTTTTTTTTATTTTTACTCTATTTCATATGAATTATGACAAATAAAAGTTACTGCACTACAAATTAATGGAAGTATTTCACAACAGAGAAGGAAGAATACATTAGTGTTGGACAAATGAAATGCGTAAAAAATTTGAAAACTTCTTTGTCTCTGAGGATTTACATGAGACATATGTAAGTCTGTGTTTATAAGTATCAAATTAAATCCAGCTGTGATAACTTGGTAGGATATTGTAATGCATAGAATATAAAATGGCCATTCAACAAATTAATTGCATTAGTTTCATCTGCAGGTTCCAATGTTATTCAGGAAGTCGTAGTACGGTGGAAAAGATGATGGTGGTTGTCTACAAATAACCAACAACAATAACGTATCTTCTAGAATCTGACAAAAACACGGAGTCCGATTTCCTCTTGTGAAAATACATGTCGTGATGCAATGAATTAAAGTATCAATTGTCTACATAAAGGTCACTCCGTTTGAATAACACGATGGATCACAAATAGTTCTTTTTTTAATTTGCCGGTTGATTTCGATAGTCGATATAGCGACACTTCGACGGATTAGCGCTATGTGTCAGTGACGGCAAGCTTCCGTCGAGTGGAAACAGATATCTAGAGTCAGTGTGTTGAAGTTACAACCGCGTAGCAGTGATGGAATGGGACATGAAGGGAGCAGGTGGGGATTAATCATGTTGGGCCTCTCCATACTCACACACACGCATATATATAGGGTCGGATTTAGAGGATCAACGTACACCCCCCCCCCTTTTCGTTGTAAATATATACTATCTAAAGTGTGAAGCTGATAACACTTTTCAAAAATTTTTGCCATGTGATTCCTGTGATACTTTTTAGTGCAGTCAAATTAGCAAAAAGTAAGGAATAAATTAGTAACAAGCTGAAAATTGGTACATATGTTGGGAATGATGTTCTAAACAACATACTAAAAGTCCCCTGAAATCCCAGGTGACCTTCGCCGCCATATTGGAAAATGGCCGCCGGAAGTGTCAAATAAACAATACCCATATAAAAATAGCAATATCTTCGTTATGGTTGAACATAAAGTGATAAACTTAGTGTCGTTTTATAGAACATAGATAACACAATATTTTTAAAAGAGAAACATTTTTTCATAAAACGCATACTTTTAAAAATATTTAACTCTAAATTCTAAAATTCCGAAAACTTCCGTGAAACTGATTTAAAATTTTATTGAACTTAGGATGTAATTATTAACAAGTTAAAATTTGACATAGATGTTGATAAAGATTATTTAACCTTCTTCGTTTGATATTGGAAAAGGTACAAATGTCCGAATAATTGAAATATAATATTTTGTTAAGGGAAATATAAAATCTGTACCGGGCTAAATATTTGAGAAACTGTAAATGCAGTCGATCCGAAGCCAATTAGTGCAAGGGGAAAACATTATGACGTGTATAAAGTTGTCTTCCGCCATCTTGGTGACCGCCATCTTGGAATCAACTTGTTTATTTTAAGTGGTCCTGTGACTTACTAAACATCCTCGTTCGAAGAGAAACCCAATGGTAAGATTATTTTTCCAAAATCTACAACTGTTTTGAAGTTATGAATAGATTTAGGACATGTTATATGTGAATTGCTGTGAAATGTGCTATGCGAAGTTTCGAATTGAAGAATAAAGTTAAAGCAAAAAGCAAGCTTTGTAACATCTCACATTACGTATTCATTAATAACCAGGAAAAGAGAGAGCTAACACACATGAGACAATTACAATCACATGACATGTTCAGCATGCTCACGGTTCTGTTCTATGCACATCCTTAACCGCGTGGACCTGTGCTTAGAACTCTGCGAAGCATATTTGGTGATATTTGTTCGCAGACAGTAATAATTCTCCTTTTCAGGTAGCCAATGTCAATAATTTTACACTGGTAGACAATAGCTTTAATGTGCCCCCAAAGATAGAAATCCAGCAGAGATAGGTCGGGGACCTTGTTGGCCACTCAACTGGTCCATGCCGACCTATCCAGCAACCGGGAAAGTGTTCATTGAACCATCGGTTACATTACGACCATAATGCGGTGCCCCATCTTGTTGCCAATATTGATGAAATCACCCCTCCTCTTGCAACAAAAGTGGCATAAAGTGTTTTTTTTCAAACATTAAGAGATTCAAGAGATTAAGAGTCACAAACATAGTCATTTTCAATTTTATAATATAGATATACAAACGTGTTCAAATTATTAGACTCACTCTCAAAAATTGCAAAGTTGATGTAGGAGTCCTAATTTCAGAGTTCTAGAACATTTAATTTAATGGTTACACCACCAATATAGAATCTTTCATTTGGTTACTTTACAGTTGAAGTCGTGATATCACTGTTGAACAGCAGATGGCATTAGTTCGGAGAGAAATACTGAAAGTGGTGTTTCAGTTGGAGATAGCTATTGTGGTTCCTATCAACAAGTTACAGTCTGAAGTGTTGTGGTTGCTGTTTTAAGAAGTTACAATATTCAAAGCATTCAACAGTACGAATGGGCCAGTTTAAAATGGTTGACGTGTTTCGTGAATCAATCTTTTATTATGTGAAGTTCTGTAATGGCAACATAATGGAAAAAGCAAACCAACTTTTCTTCGCGTAAAGTGGAATTTCACAAAATACTTCTGGTGGAAGGAAGATATACACGGCGACACATTGCTAGTAGAGTTGTGATAGAACAAAATCTGTGAGTAGAATCTCTGTTGAAATGACCAAGAGCCAAAATAGGGTTGAGAAGTGTGGACGAAAACCAAAGCTATAGCTAAGAGTTACCAGAAAACTAAAAAGATTGGCTCTGGGAGATATAGAAGTGCAACTTTTAAGAGACTTAAGCATATAAATGGCTAAGTATATCGCAGACATTTGGCCTAAGAGTGTTCGAAGGACTCTTTGTGCCGAGGGAATAAAGCACGCGGTCTAGAAAGAAAACAGAAATTAGAGTCTACTCCAATCATGGCACAGAAGCGCCTCGAATGGGCACGAAACCTAGAATATTGAACTGCTGACGATTGGAGAATATTCTGTTTAAGTGATGAATCATGTGTCTTCGTGTCTGATGAATGTTCGCAATATGTGCGACGCCGACCTGGGAACAATTCAAGTTGGAATGTCTTTAATATACCGTGAAGCATTCTACTTTAGTCATGGTCTGGTGTGTGTCCTCTGTTTTCGGATCTGGAAGACTGTATATAGTAGAGGGGGTAATGAAGCACGAACAATACCTACAAATTCTACAAGACGAACTTCTTTCCCAAATTGCACTCTGGTTTGATGATGTACAATTCATCTTTATGCATGATGAAGCCTCATGCCCCCGTGCCAAATCTGTGATAAAATTCTTCAAGAAAGACGAAATTAGTCTTCTTCAGTGGCCGGACACTAGTCCTGATATGAAGCGATTGAAAACCTATGGAGCTTCATGAAAGTAAAGCTAGAGAAGAAACACATTACAAGGAGACATCAATTGATCGAGGAGATCAATACGTTTTGGTTCATGATGCTCAATTGAAGACAAAATGTGCTAAACTCGTACATAGAATGCCACAAAGAATAGAAGAGTTAACAAAGAAGGTATTTCTTACCAAATATTAATCTTTGGGTGATAGAGGATTGTCGTGTAAGTATTCCACTTTTTGTTTCCAATTTGTATATACGCACTGTATAGTAATTATATTTGAATGTCATGTACGCATTTGTTTTATTGATATTGAAAAGCATTCGCTACAACCACTAGAAATTAGGACAGACTTACAAGGTAGTAATTGGGACTAAGTTCGAACATATTTTCTTACGTAATATTGGGCCCCTATTATGCAGAATGAGGTTTAAAGGACCTTTCTGCAAAATGTGCAATACTCAAATAAATCCAACAGTTTCTGTGGGATTAGACCCTGTTCCTTGGACCCCGCGGATATTTGGCATCTCTAGACCCCCTACCTTTGCTTCCCCTTCAATTTCTTGAAATTCCGTTCCTATCAAGAGGGCTCGAAATCTGAACAGCCGCTACTGATCAAAACAGGGAATTAATACCATTAATCGATTACCATCTCAAGGGACTTCTTTCTTAGTAAATTTGGGAAGGGTCTCGTAATCAGGTGTTGAGTAACTTCATACAGCTGTATTAAATATGCCTAAGAAATATGACGTTATGGCAGTTCTGCCCTTTGGGATTCATTCTTTTTAAAATAGGCCGTTAAACTTTGCCTGCCAAAATGATGTTCTGTTGTTATTGGTGCACTTCTTTTTTTAAAAAAGCGTAGCCAGGCCCTCGGTAAAATAAATGAAAATAAGGGCCCATGTGGCGGTGGCCGTTTCCAAGGGGGCCCTATGTTATATATCTGTTTGCATATAATTAGTTCTACTTCAGAGGTAATACGTGAACATTATTATTATTATTATTATTATTATTATTATTATTATTGACTCAAGGGGCCCAAACGAGAATCCCCGCCTTCCTGCCTGAGCCAATCTACCCTTGGCAGAGAGGATTTCATTTTGGCCGCACTCCTTCGATTTGTTGCGAAGATTCCCGAAGGCCTGATACGAAATATCACCAGTCATGTGCATGCGGTTTTATTATATTTTTTCCAAACCAATTGTTTCTAAAGTGAGCTCCGCGGGTCAAGAGTAACCCTTACCTCTACATTATACAGTGAAAAATCTTAAGATGAGTGAGTATAATTGTATTAATTTCGTTGGCAATTGTCACTGATCATTAGAAAGTGAATATGGAAGAACTATGAAATAAAGCAAATAGATGCGGTAATGTTATTATAAAATTACATGGCAAACGCATTTTATCTTATCCCGAACGGTTATCATTGAATATACTCGTTAAAGGAGCACTCTGATTGACCAATTTAAAAAGACTCAACAATTGAACCTCTGATTGGAAAAAGGGAATAAGTACAATTTTTTTGCGATTTTAACCTGAGATAGCAGATGTGTTCCATTAAGATAGTTACATCGTTGAGTAGAAAATAGGAATGTTTGGACTCTATATGACAAATGTAGAAAACAAAATCTCTCACTGATTAGAAAAAGGGAATAACTACGTTTCTTATTCCCTTCTTCCAGTCACTATAGGACACCACCACAACTGTGAAACTGTGTGTAAGTAGACAACCACCAGAATTCTGTGCTGTCGTTACGATACTTGGCCTTCTTTTCGCATTGCACAATCTATAGATAACTTTTTGCCCCAATCAGTTACAGATTTACATGTTTTCAGTGACAGAAGTGGTGGTCAAAACTGCAATCGTTCAATGACATGAATGCTTTTCAGCCTGATCGTGTCATAACAGTTCAGCACTATACAGCAATATTTGCCTGTCAGAGGTCATAGTTTTTACCATGTGACCGAAATTTTGCTGTAATCAAACCAGAACTCAAACGACACAATCGTATTTATTTACCAGCACAGTATAACCACTTGATTGCGAATGCAAGAAATACTAATTCTCCATTTCAGGTTTACGAAGTTGTCAATGAAGAAATCTTACATTTTAAACATGGATGGCAACCGTTTTACAAGAAATCTTCAGGTACCATTGTGGACAAAACAGTGAAATTCCAAGTAAATAAAGACACTGTTTACAAAGCAGAATCTTCAGGTTATGTGCAAGATCAAAAGTTTATCAATGGACTAAGAACTTATATTTTTCGATTACTCAAAAGTAATGTCACAAACGTTCCACTGCCAACGTCAAAGGCATACGATTGGCAAGTCTCTATCAATCAGAAAAAGATCAACGATTCTTCACAAATCATCAAATACATACCTGACCAATACAAACAGTTTTATAGGATGATTTATTCATCGAAAACCACTGACCAAGAAACTGTAGAAGACGAAGATGCACACGGATAGTACCCTATGTAAAGCCATTCTATTGTGACAACGTATTATGCTACGTATTTTGTTCAGCTGTCTATTGTATTACTTTTCTTGCTGTACGAATAACATGTATTGTACAAATAATAATAATAATAATAATAATAATAATAATAATAATAATAATAATAATAATAATAATAATAATAATAATAACGAACGGTGACAATAAAAGTGTTAGAAGCTTAACATTCGTGATAGTTCGGATACATATATCCAAGATTAACATACAACATTGTATTCAGCATGTACATTTTCATAGCTTTCTATCATAAACTGCACATTACATACCCTACACACAATTACAATTGCGTCCAACTCTAATTGATTGGAAAAAGGGAATATATTTTCCGTTTTTAAGCTTATCTAACCAATTGCAGTGCTGCAATACAAGATTCTTCTTCTTGTCTTAGTGTTTGTTAGTTCTTTTGCTACAAGTAATCAATTATACACTTTTTGCAATATATAGAAACAACGCTTCGGGAAGGTTTTTTAGCGTTTTTGAAAACTTAGGTCTGATGCACTTATTCCCTTTTTCCAATCAGTGATTCAATTTATCCCTCTACAGGCGATGTTCCCTTCATCACCTCCGTGCTGAAGTCGAAAGAACACGCGGCTAGTAATCATAAGGTTAGTGGTTCGCGCCCACCCTCCGCTACCTTTTAGTGTTTTTAGACTCATCTTAATGTAAAGAAATCACGCGTATAGGCGATTTAACATATTTTCGGGTAGTAATGTTGTGGTTCATTGGCGTTTCGTCGCATCTCTGCCGCTGGGGGTATAATTTTGAAAACAGAAATAGGACCACAGCAGATTGTCGCTGCAGGGCATCCAATTTTTGCCGAGAGGTCGCTAGTTACCCACCACTGGTCCACCGACGCTTTCGGCATGGGTAGCTCGAGTTTCAATTTGTTTAAAAAATAAATATTCTTTATCTACATTTCACAAAAACAAAATTTCCATACAAAATAACGTAATAAATAGAAATTGTGTATAAAAAGTACGTTTGAGTGCACAGGCCAAACGTCTTCGCGGGCCAATGTTAGAGATTTTTATTTTCCCAATATCGAGTAGATTGAATAAATGTTGAACTTGACAATTTGTAATGTATATTAATGGCTCGTGAAAGAATATAACTATAAAGAAATGCCCGTACATATATCTTTAAAATGTAGTTCCACATAATATTTAGCCTCGATGCACAAACAGGCTTCCACATATCTTGATGCGGCAACAACATGCACTAATACTACTTCTATCACTCCCTTTCAACAATTTACTTTGACAATTTAGATTTGAATTCTCTTGACTATTGTTTCTACATAACACTTTCCATTTTATTATGACCGAAGTAAGAGTTTTACAATATTGAATCGTAACAGTTTACAACTTGCTGAAGACACTTCACACCAATTTTCCCCAACTTAATTAACTGCAGTGTCTTAGAATAGTGGGATAAGCGTTGGTTTCCCATCCAGATCGTCCTGGGTTCGATTCCCACTGGTTAATTAAAAGAAACTTTTATCATTTGTAATACTGATACTTTCAAGGTAAGATAACATGAAAATATTCAATATCTCTCGGTCTCAGTGTTGAGATTACTTTCTTCAGTGCACTTGCAATAGAAAAGTGGACTACCAAAAACGACTACAAGATAATGTCAGTCGTATCAACCCTGATTTATACTGTCTGGGAACGAAACCTCTTTAGAGCTTATGCGCTCGCAGCCTACGTTAATCTGTAAGTTCACGTCTCATACAGCTTTGTTGCCCAAAGGGACGCTAGACTCAAATCAAAATCACATTGTGCAATATACTGTGAGGCCATTGATACCAGATTGAATTTTGAAAAATGAAAATTTCATATTCTATCTTTCAAATACTCGTACCTTAGGTTCTGATTGGTCTAGACCAGTGGTTTTCAACCTAATTCCTATCACGACCCCATTTTATCACATCCTCTTGCCAACGACGCCCTTATATTTTCTGGTTTGTAATAAGCTTGTGTGCGATTTTTAATATACCTATTGAGGAGATCTCACGATATCTCTCTATTTCTATAATAGTATGATCTATTTCTTGTATATAGTGGATACAGTAACTTTCCTAAAAGCGAATGGATTTAAAACCAAATTTTGTCAGTTCATTTATATTACAAATATCGAATCCAATTCATCATACTGTTTCAAAATGAATATCATTGGCCGGACAGGTTTTTCTTCCATAGTAGGCATTAAAACGAAGACAAGAAATCGCGTAGCAGTTGAAAAAGATTTGATAATGTGCATCACATATGTAAGATTGAACCGGACATTGCAGTACTAGTTAAATTACACAATGCTCAGGATTTTCATTAGCTTTCAATTTTAATTGTGTTTCAATATGCAGATTTTATATTTTTCTGGTATTTCAATATCCACTTCTCATTAGTTTCATGTCACACACTTTCATTTAAATTGATTTTTAAACAATTCTGCATTGCTAAAAATGTTTAGTGGCACTATTTTTTGTTGTTCTTAACAGTATGAATAAAAATGAAAATATGCAAAATTCAGAACAAAATTCAAAATAATATTTCAAAACATTTTCTGGTATTAGATTCTAATTACATTTATCTCTTCCGCTTATCTTCGCGACCCCCATGAAACCTTCTCGTGACTCACTAGAAGTCGCGACCCCCAAATTGAGAAACCCTGGTCTAGACACATGAAATAAGAAGCAAGGAATAATACATAGGTTGATTTATTTATATTGAGTAGAAATCAAAGTGCAACTGTACCACGCATGCGCAAATCATCGTCTTGAGATTGCGACGAGACTAACAACAGTATCTCGTTAGGCACATGGTAGAACAGTGTGGTTTAGCGTAGTCTGATGCCGCCGAAACAACAGATTCTGGGAGGGGTTCCTTGTAGCCCTTTCTGATGCTAAGTGCATAACGTTGGGCATCGTAGGAATGTGTTAAATGATTATTTTCCGTGTAGGTTTGCCACTGTGATTCGAATTATAGGGAACTATGCACTAAGTCCTCGGCCTGCCGTGAAGACTACTGCACCGCTATTGTGGTAAACCTCTCCCACTTGTAATCGTGACATAATTTTCTGCAGGTTTTTTGTGGTTCTTTTCGAGCAAATAACAGAGAACGTTCTACAAAACAGTAGATACGTTGATGATATGTGCAGAATACAACCAGTTCTTTGAAGTATAACAGCTGATGACTTAGGTTATGTTAATGATAAAAAAAATATGTTATAAAATAATCATGTAAGAGCTATTCTGAGTGATAAATAAATTCCAACTGTTTATCAATCTTTCCCTTTATGTATAGCCTACATTGAAATACAGGAAAGCAGCTACAGAAACAATATTTCCATTATTCATTATCAACAAACTAATATTACAGGTACCTAGAGCTTTACATGTTTGAAAACTCGCTCGTGTCTACAGTGGCTCACAAAATTGATCGTACACTTGGCGCTGTGGGATAAATGAATAGAAATAACCTCTTTTACATATCTTATATTACAATAAACAGAAATATATTATGTCAAGGGATCTTATGAACAAAATAAATTCATTTCATTCCTTTACACACAATCAAACTTTGAACGTAGAAACAAAACACTTTCATACACAAACGTAAGAGTCACAAAACTATTCGTACACCTTGTTCATTTACAAATTTGGAAAGTTCAGTAGCGAGTTGCGAACCCGTTTCTTCTTATCACCTCGGCCAGTCTACTTGGCATTGATTGTACCAACTTCTTTGTAACACTAGGGGTAATCTTTACCCACTCTTCTTTCAGGAACGTCTTCAGTTCTGTCATGTTATTCGGTTGGCGCAGCTGCACATTTCTCTCTAATTCCCACCATAGATTTTCTATGGGATTGAGATCTGGTGATTGAGGAGGGGTTGCAAGAGTCTTTGGTGTGTTGTATAATAGCCATGAGCGCACAATATAAGCAGTATGCTTGGGGTCGTTGTCCTGCTGAAATCTGTAGAACTGTCCAAGTCCTAATTTTTCTGCACTAGACTTCAAGTTTGTCTTCAATATGTCGAGATACGCATATTTATCCATTGTTCCCTCAATAAAGTGTAGATTTCCTACGCCAGAAGCTGCCATGCAGCCCCAAACCATGACTGATCCACCTCCATGTTTTACTGTTGGTCTAGTGTGTTCCTTCTTAAATTCTGTATTAGGTTTTCGCCAAATAATTTTGTGCCCGTCGGAACCATACAGGTTAAATTTGCTCTCATCACTAAATATTACGCTATTCCAAAAGTCTTCGGAGCATTGTTTGTGTTCCAGAGCAAATTGAAGCCTTTTGCGTTGATTCGTCTTGTTAATATAGGGCTTCTTCCTAGCAACTCGGCCATTGAATCCAGCTTTTCTTAAGGTTCTTCTCACTGTTTCTGTGGAAAGGGATCTCCCAATGGATGATGCCACTTCTGTTGTCAGTTTGGGTACACTCTGACGAGGATCCTTTTTAATTTTTAAGATGATTCTTCGTTCGTCTCTTTCACTCAATATACGTTTTCTTCCTCGACCAACTTTATTTCTTATCCTGCCCTCGTACTTGAATCTGTTGACAACTGCTAGGATGGTTGAATGTGTTCTCCCCGTTACTTTTGCTATAGTTCTTAAAGATTTGCCCTCCATAGCTAGTTTAATAATTAATTTACGTTCAGTGTATGTAGTTTCACTTTTTGGTGCCATTGTACTGCAATTTGTTCGTATTGCACTCACCTCAAATATGTAGAAGGACGTGGATAACTTACTAGTACAGTGACTCACTCCTTCAGCTTTGTTTGTTTCTAAACCCTCCTTCAACACGAGCTAAATGTAAAGTGTACGATCAATTATGTGACTGTCTTTTGTGCATGGATCTGAAGAATCCACCAACAACTGTAGATGCGGTGGACAAGAAGGTGCGATACTCATACAAATGGGTCCCATGAACATCAATTCTGCCTCAATAATTGTAAACATGTAGACTTTGTGACGAGTAATGACTTTACGCGTTAATATTTAGAAATTAGTAAGGTGTACGATCAATTTTGTGAGCCACTGTATATGTTACGCACTTTTAATGCGGGAAACACGAGCTGGATTTCCGATGGTAGTTTATACAGTTGAAATTCTACATCTCACATAAGGATGTTTTCGATGCTGAAAGGATCTTAAATTCCTAATCAATTCAGAAATCTCACAAGGAAATTCGATTAACGGAAATTAAAATGTCATGGAAAGTGCTAAAACATCATTCCTGTGTACATTAGTTATAGAATAATACCAATCACTTGGTACTAAATTTGCCCCTAAAGATATTTCACATTATGCATCTCATATGTTGAACTAATTTAACAGTTGTGAAAGTGTATTATTCTTTAATAAGATGCTTCGAGGTACGATTGTGTATTAGCTTTCTCTCAACGAAAAATAAGAAAATAACTTAAAAATGAAATACAATCTAGTTTTGCGTGGTATACTGGTGCCCTTTAAGCTAACTTGGACGGTTGTATAATGGACACATATGAATATCAAATATATGATGGATTGACAATATTTCGGAACCGGGAGAACCCCAAGAAAACCCATAAATAGGATGTTGTCCCCCTTAAAATTCATATGGTCTCGGATCGAATCAGATACCCCTCGTATCAAGTGAGGGCTCTACTACTTTTCTTCGAACAAGATATCTTTCTGATTCTTATTCTCTCTTTCGTATACTTTTCATGACTAATAGAGTAACTAGATTCGACAGGCAGCGAACACCGAAACGTTCGAACGCAGGAATACAATGAAGACACTTAATAATGTTCATGCTCTTCAGAGGTGTTAGACTCCGCAGTGGGTTTCACTTCACTATCATCAGCGTAACGTCTCAGACCACTCAACTAAAAGCACGTACCCTCCAACTGTCCTCAATGTTTCTTTTGTATCGGAATACTTGAAAAACTCGAAGACCCTTCCTGGGGTGGACATTTTGTATGTTCACAAGGTAGTGCTGGTCGAAGTAGATATTCAACTGAAATATATTGGAAGGAGAAAAATAGGCAACAAGATGCGAATACTGAAAAGTTGAGAAACGATGGAGTAAGAATTTTTTCGTTTAAAAATTCGAAGAAAAATACTTAAACGAGAAGATAGGTGCAAGTAATAACAGACAGTGGGAACATATTGAACGTGGCATATAGTAGGCCGTATATCAAATAGTAGGTTACCACGAATGCAACACGGCTAAGAGATCATGGGTTACAGAAGAAGAGATGTTGCAGAAAATGAAGGTAAGGAAGACGTAGAAACAGGTTGATGAAGAAGAGAGCAGAAAGTTGTACAGGAAGATAAACAACGAGTTACGAAGGAAAACAAACAGGGCAAGGGAAGGGTTTTGCAAAAGAACAGAAAAATTAGGAAGAGTTCGGAAGCAGGACGGAATATACAAGGAGGTAAAAGGGCCTATCTGGTTTCAATGATGTAAACAAACTTTATGGGAGATGGCTGAAGTTCAGCTTAAAGGTAGAAGAGACTAAGTAGATTCTATATTTCAAAAGCAAATTGTCCTAAAATGGATGGAACACAGTCAAAAAGCACGAAACATTAATATCAACGCAAAATCAACGAAAAACAAATTATTATTCCACTTATCGCTAAAACCAAAAGAGGGGGATGGCTGAAATTTAGCTTAAATATAGAAACGATTATGTAAATGCTATGTTCCGAAAGCAAATTGTCCTAAAATGGATGGAATAAATTATGAAACATTAATATTAATGGAAAATCAATGAAAACAGATAATGCCTTCAATTCTCTCAAAAACCCAAAGATAGAGATGGATGAAATTCAGCTCAAATGTAAAAGAGACTACGTAGATTGGATATTTTAAAAGAAAATTGTCCTAAAACGGATGGAACATAACTTTAAAAGATCACGAAACATTAACATTAATGTCAACGGAAAATCAATGGAAACTAATAATTCCTCTACTTATCTCGAAAGCCAAAACTGGGAGATGGCTGAAATTCAGCTCAAGTGTAGAAGAGACTATGTAGATTATATATTCCAAAAGCAAATTGTCCTAAAATGGATGGAGTATAATCAAGAAAGCACGAAACATTAACATTAATGTCGACGGAAAATTAATGAAAAACAAATAATTCCTAGATTATTCTAAAAAAAACTTAAAAGAGGAAGATAGCTGAAAATTAGCTTAGATAGAACAGACTATGTGGATTCTACATTCAGAAAAAAAATTGTCCTAAAACTCATTCAAAAAAGCGGTGCTTGGTTCCCTGGTTCGATCCCAGCTCGCGCCGTGTGGACTTTGTGGTGGACAAACACCGTGCTCCTGGGTTTTCTCGGGGTTGGTTCTCGGTCTCATTCTTGATATCTGAGCATTTGAGATTAAGAAATAAGCGCTTATACCTTGTTCTGAGAGATCATATGTTTAACCCTGTAGCTGTAAGAGGTTCGAAAAACAAAGATAGTTAAACAAAAATGCACTGTTTCTGGGTATAACAGTGTAATATTTACTGTTGTCTGGGTTTAACAAACGGTTTTGCGAACTGAAAATATTTTAACAACCGGTTCTAATGAACCGACTGAATAGCACCACCAGATCGCGGGGAATTAGCTCGTAATAGTTAGAGTGCTCATCTTAGACACGTGAGAGACGGCATCGATTCCTGGTAGTAGCTTATGTGGTTCAGATTCCACATTAAGATACAGGTCCACGTCTTAAATTGCCTCGGCGCTGAACAGAATACTAAACTCCAAATCAATCCACCACCCAACCAATCGACGTCGGAATCGGGAGCCCCTTTCCGTCATAATTTGAGTATAGTGGCTCAATGATAGAGCGCTAACTTTTGGTTTCAAGGTCATAGGCTGAATTCCAGGCTATAATGTAAGTTTGTATTGAACAGCATTGTGTTCATTTGTTTATAACAGTTCTTTATTGCCTTCCACTTCATTCCTCAGTTCTTTTCATTAATCATTTTGTTCACTCATCATCTGCTTCCTTTAGCCTGCAGGACATAATCGTGCGATGTCCTCATTTCATTTCATAGTATTAGACCATTAATGCAGTCTTGAATTTCCGAAATCACTATTCATTGTTCACTCCTGAATTACCTGTGAGTAGATCACGAGTATTTAGATATATAAATTAATTATAATAGGTAATCTGGCACTTGTAAACTACTATGCACGAATTATTTGTTTTCCTCGAAAACAAATTCACGTATTGTTTTTCTTCTCTGTCTTAAAGCACTAAGCTTAGTATCGGAAAGAACATTGCTTTACAGCAGACACTGGATTTGTTTGGAAGAGATGCTTACAGACCTCACGTGAAAGCAGCAACAATCTGATATTGTCAGTACTCACAATATGATATTGTCAGCCTTTAACGAAAACAATAACTACGCGCTAAGTCACCACAGACAACCAACCTGTTGCTTTCAGTCGGATTTCAGTTTTACAGATATCATGCAAACAAATATGGGAGTATGCCATTATATATAGCTACTCGGACATAGAGTGAACCTCATTATTTGCCTGCCTGTCGAAGCGCAAGAAGAAGCCAAAACATACATTTGAGCTGCAAATCATTATTCTTAAGTCCAAATATAAAGGTAACCAAGAAAGTTCTCTCGGTTTTTTTTCTTTGTTTCTTTGTTTCTTTGTTTGTTTCTTTTTTTTTTTTTTTTTTTGAGGTCTCTTCCACCGTGAGTTGAATGCGAATTAAGGTAAAGCGAATTTCAGTTGCTGGTGTGGGTATATTTAACACACAATCTGGTTGTGGCAGTTCAGTTACACCGTGAACTTGTGTAAGGACAGAGTGAACATAGGACTTCCACAGAGCGTCATAAAAGTGTGTATGTTGTACGAGTTCAAACTGGGGTCAAACACCACTGCAGCGGGAGGGAAGGTATGGCAGGACGTTTGAGAAGGTGAATATGACTACGCGGACAGTGCAGCGATGGTTTAGTAAGTTTAAGGGCGGTTACGAAACACTCGACGACATACTACGTGCCGGAAGAGCAAACATGTACAAAATGAAGATATTCAGGCAGCAATTGAGAAGAACAGTGGCTAGACATGTGAGGAACTGGGACTACAATTCAGTGTGGGTAGAGAAACATTAGGCAGCACCTCCACCAACTTGGGAAGCACTACAAGTTGGGCCCACATGATTTGACTCCGGGCCAAAAGGCAACGCGAGCAGATACCTGTGTTTCTTTGCCGTCTCGTCTGAGGATGGAGTCATTTCTGGACAGGGTGTTGACATGTGATAAGAAGTGGGTCCTGTACAAAGCTCCACGGCACCATCATTATTGGTTAGCATTCCATGAACCGATTCTAAAACAGCGGAAACCAGCACTGCACCAGAAGAAAGTCTTCACGTATGTTTGGTGGACTGCTCGCAGCATTGTGCATCGATAACTGCTACCAGCTGGTCACAGCAGCAGTGCAAATTTGTACTGTCAAGAGTTGAGTAGTGCTCAAGAAAAACGAAACTCTGGAGCCAGCACTTCTGAATCGCAATGTTTTCTTCCTGTTACAAGACAACACTAAGACCCGCGTTGCTAGGATGACCCGGAACACCATTCTACGTCTTGAATGGGAAACACTATTGCATCCACCATACTCTCCGGACATGGCACCGTCCGATTATCACCTGTTCCTTTCCTTGGACAATCACCTTAGAAAACGCCAGTTCAAATTCCTAGTACAAGTTCAAAATCCGCTTGATACCTCTTCGCTTCATGACCCACTAAGTTCTACCTCGATGGATGGCCTTCCAGAACGTTGGTGGAAGGTCGTCGATGTTGATAGGGACTAATTCTGATCTTCCAAGTATATCTGAGGTGACATATCGATGTTCAAGGGTGGTGGGTGAAAAATGAGTCAAAACTTTGTTGGTTCTCTTTACATAAACAACGACCTGTAAATCCGAAGAAAATTAAGGATTTATTAGAGTTACTGAAATATGTAACTTCTGTACACCATTCTTTTCGAAAAGATTATTTTGATTTTTGTACTGGGAGGCGAAGGGAGAACAGGATGTGAATAATACGCTTTATGATATTGTAGAGTATGTTTAATAGTTGTGTACCGACACTTAGTGTTGTAAATAGAAAAAAAACCGTTCGTTTTTTTTTCAGAAATGTACGTTTTTTTTAGAAAAAAAAAACAATGCCTCTCGTTTTTTTCTAAATTTCGTTTTTTTTCAAATAGTCATTTGTAATGTATCTTACGTCATTTAAGTCTGAAGTATTTTTATGTAGGTGTAATTACCATAAAATGCAACATAAATTAAACACTAGAAACTGATGCGGTACAAATATTTTACAATTTATATGAGTAGTGTACCTACTAAGAATCCGGGTTTCTGTATTGTTTCACCAATATCAACGAAGAAATAAAAGTAGAAATAAACATTTTTTTTCGTGAAAGTAGGCCTTTAATAAGTACGAAAATAATATAACGAACAGTATAAAACGCAAATAACTTGTCTAAAGGTAAAAACTAAAACTAATTTGCCTACTAATATTTTTCTGAATATCATATATAAATAATTTGTCGACTTGATATGCATTGCTGGCTCTATCACATGTGCAACACGTGCATTTCCACGGGGCTGCAATATCTGTCATAAGTATTTTATTTAAAATAAATATTTCTTGTTGGAGACAGACTTCATGATCATGGTAGCTAAATTCACTAAGCTGACCTTCTATTTGAATACTACATTCATAAATTATGTTTAGGTCTCATTAGTTTAAGTCTCATGATCAGTGCTAAAGCAAATGGTAAAATAAATCCCAGAATAAACTGCTTGATTGTTGTCAAATACAGGAACTCAATTCTCGAATGCCTGCCCCCTTTGGTTAGTTAGCAGAGCTTCTCTTGTCTTTGTCGCAAATAGGATCGTTATCATTGAAGGTGGAAAAACTTTAAAAAAAAATAAATAACAGATGTAGAAGGAAAATCAAGAAATAAAGGTAAAAGAGCTAGTTGCACTATAATTGCAAACTGATATGTTGAGATTGAAACTTGATATTGAATTCTATAAAATGGATTACCATCTTTCAGATGTATTTGCTTTATCTTTCACTAATATAATAGATTAATATTTAAAGAAAAAAACAGACACAACAATACTGTATTTGTAGTAAGTATATAAGCCTTTCTGAGTGCGGGTGTAGTTTCCTTCCCTTTCGTTGTTCATGCTGGAGTAGCATACTTAAAATCGTGACTTTTAAGATTTGTTCTTTCTGGAGAAAGAGGGAGGCGGCAAATTACATCATTGCGCGGGCTACAAATTGCCTAGGGCAGGCCCGATGATATGTACACTCATATCCAAAATGATTGTCGCATATCTATAACTGTCTTCTTGTAAGAATATAATTTGATAATGATTTTGCATGGTACTTTTAATACTGATGCTGTGTGTATAATCTGAAAATGTATATTTATGGTAAATTTCAAAGGAAAAGAATTATAAATACGAAAATGAGAAAGCGTAAAAGAAAATGTTGCTAAATGGACAAGAAAGTTTCATTTTCGTTTTATTGTTCTTATTTACTGCTGTTTTGACATGAAATTTTCCACATACATGTCTTTGCCGATTATACACACACTAACATTATAAGAAATACCAGGCGGATTCGTTATCAAATTATATTCCTAGAACAACATATTTATAGACATGGAACAATAATTTTGGACATGAGTGTACATACAAGACATGAATATAGAATGACATAATTTGAAGTAATGCAGGGTGTTTCAAAATGAATATTAGGGTTTTGAAACTTTATAGTATCTATTACAATTAACTTACAATTATAAGCATTATCAAATGAAAGAATAACAAACAGTTTTGAACACACGCATGCCATGCATTGTTTCCTCTGTCTGCCGTTAGAAAGAGCAAGTAGCAAAGATGGAGACTAGAGACCAGAAAGCTTTGTGTGTTTTAATTTTGCAAAGACTGAATCTGTAGTTACAGTGCAACCGTCTGTATGAATTGAATGTTTTGTGCCATATGGCGGAAAGTTTATGGGCCTTTCTCGCCTATTGATTCAATGTGTGCCATGTGACGAATGAAGCTCACATCGAACACTTGAAGCAAAAACTGTTTGAGGTGTTCTTTTATTTGATGTATTGTTTATAATTGTGCGTAAAATGTAATAAGTACTACGAAGACTTAATTCCCCGATATTCATTTTGAAACACCCTGCATTTCTCAGCATCAGTATTGGAACTAAGATGTAAAAAGGAGAGATTATGATTGTTTACAACAACGATATTATTATTAGTCAAGACTATAATTACTACAACAACACAAGTTAGTAGTCAAAACATGTAATTAAATGTACACTCGTAACCCTTTCGGACCCACATGGCCAAAGTGACACATACGCGTGTGTCACTTTTTTAATACGCTCCTGTATGGTCACTAATTAAGATATCGGTATATATTTTTTTGCCAAATATGGTTGGTCCATAGTTTATCATTTTAGTTTCTTCTTCTTCTGTGTGTCGAATTTCCTTCTCAAATTTCACCCGTCAAAAATTCAAGAATTTTCGAATTTTCTTTATTACTTTTCCCCTGTAGCTTCATTCGTTGTAGAGAGACCTCCTTAAGACTTGTCAGGTAGATACGTCGGATGGATACCTAATTGTTGACATCAATTGGATGGGCTTGCGTGCAGTGTTGCCAACTACGGAAATTAAAATCTCTTTAAATTTGGGCAAAAAGTTCGAAATTTTTGTTATAAACCTACCTATACGTCCCAATGCAAGTCAACTTACGCCAGTCGAACATTTGTTCTTACTGAACAAACTCGGGTACATATCGTTAGAGTGGAGTAATTAGGGGACGCACAAAAAATTCGGATTTAGGTTCTAACTCTTGATTTTCCCTACTTTTCTGTTTATCGAAATATATTTTTGGTAATTAAAAACATTGCTTCTTAAATATCACCATGATACTTGTAGGATATATTAGTAATGTACCAGTGATTATTTTAAGATAGTTTTCGTCTGTCTGGTAGCAGTGTTGCCAGCTACGGAAAATTTTAATTCAAGATGTTAGGGGAAAATTACGTGTTTTGTCTATTATATCCCTCTTGTTGACTACATAGGAACAAAAGTACCAGTATCTGAAAGTCTTGTCTTTGCCCTTCACAACGCACTATAGAAAGTTTCAATACGATAGTTAGGGGAAGTACAGTTAAGGTTTACAGTAGACCTTGTTCTCTAAGTGGAAAGATAATTGATTTTTTTACGTAGACTGAAATATTTTTTAATGATCTGATTACTTTATTAGATATCGTCACAATACTTGTAGGGTATATAATAGGGATACCAAAGCTTCTTTTAAGATAGTTTGTGTGTGTCTGCTAGCACTGTTGCCAGCTACAGAAAATTTTAATTTCCGATTTTAGGAGGAAATTTTGGAAAAATTCCCTTTTTGTCTCTATTATTTCCCTCTTGTTGGCTACATTCGAACAAACGTACCACTGTCTGAAAGCCTCGTCCTTAGCCGACACAGCGCACCATAAAAAGTTTCGGTAGAATAATTAGGGGAAGTACAGTTGTGGCTTATAATAAACCATGTTCTGTAAATGGTAAGAAAATTGTGCATTTCTGAGTTAGAATGAGATTTTTTTTAAAATTTCATGTTTACTTTGTTAGATATCGCAATGATACTTGTAGGATAAATTCTTAGGGTACCAAGGTTTACTTTCAGATAGTTTACGTATGTTTTATGGCAATGTTTCCAGCCAAAACAATTAATTCCCGATTTTAAGTGAAAAATTCGGCAAATTTCCCTTTCCCCTCTATTATTTCCCTCTTGCTCGCTACGTTGGAACAAATGTACCACTACCTGAAAGCCTTCTCTTTAGCCTACAGAACACACCATAAAAAGTTTCAAATAGGATAATTAGAGAAGCTGTAGCGTCGGCATATCTGTTGGTTTTTGCTTTTGAGGCGTAAAAAGTGTCAAAATTTCATGTGTATGGAAACAGATTTTTTTCTTTCTCTCTTTGAATGGAAGCCAGCGACTTCAGGTTTTCACTCTACCTTGTCAACGCACCAAAGAATCTTTTTAGGTGACTTAGACCCATATGGCAACAGTGGTGCTAGATACAAAAAATCTTGAATTTCGGTTAGGGATTTTTTGTAAATTTTCACACCTACATTTCCCTCAGTAATTTCCCACCCGCTCGCAACACTGCAATGTAACGTACACCAAAAAATAGCCACATTCCTTTTCTAAAAAAACAACGTCTTAACTATATCAATAGGGTAAATGGTTTTTGAGGAATACGTCACTAACTGACAAAGTAGGAAAACGCCAAAAATGATCTGGGTCCGAAAGGAATAATCACACGATTTTGCTCGTATATGTACAAGGAAATAAACGATTTGTAAGTTACGAGGGCTTCGACTCAAGTTCTATTGATTATTTCAATAATCTTCAACATACATCAATAAATAATAGCTGCCAGAAAAAAAACAACATTTGAAAAAAAACATGAAAAAGAACGACGTTTTTTATTGAAAAAAAACTTCACAGAAAAAAAATCGTTTTTTTACAACACTACCGGCACTTGTAGGGTGAATGAAAAAGAAAGATACAAAATAAGAAAGATAATAAAAAGTAAAGAAAATAAAAAAAAGTAAAAACAAATGTACCAGAATACAATAATGATATTATTTGACAGCAACCTTTTGGTATATGTTCCACATCACAGTGTAACAGTGGTCGGTCTAGCTTCAATATTTATCCTCTCCTTTTTTAATATTCTGCATGCCAGCCAATAGTGGTCTATCCACCAGTAGTGTGTTTTATGCTGTCATTTCCATTAAAATATCCCACTCATATTTCCATCCTATCAAATCTCACTTTGTTGTCAAGTTTCCCCGTAGGTCACATGACACACTGAATCACTTGTGTTTCCTTTGGTATATTGTACAAAAATCCACATTTGTTTAACTTGATTTTTCTCCATTTTATTTAAATAATGTGGATTAGACCATTGTTGCGCTGACCCCTCAATTGGAAGCGGAGTTCGAAAGGAATACTGTTTTCGCCAATATTGGTTAATATCTATCCAGATGAAATAGTGAAAGAGAGCCTATATAATGATGACGGTATTTTGGTAGGAGGTAGAATGATAAGATGTGTATCGTTTGCAGATGATACGACCCTGGTTGAGGACTATGAAAAAATCAATAAGATGTTTTAAAAAACTTGAGGAAGAGCTGTGAAGAATGTGGTATGAAAATACACGTTAGAAAGACAAAAACGATGGTGTTTGAAAGGAAGCGGTCGGTGTCAAATATGGGAAGAAAATAGAATGGGTAACTGGTTTTCGATATCTGGTTAATGTTATTAGTGATGATATGAAGTGCGAACGCGAAATAAAAGCAAGGAGAAGAATGGCGAAAGAACCATTTAGGAGGAAGAAAAGACTATTTCGTGGGACCTTGAATAAAAGTTGAGAAAAAGACTCAGAAAATTCTTCGTCTGGAGCTTTGTACTGTGTGGGTCAGAAAAATGGACATTACGCAAAAATGATGAAAACCAAGTGGAAGCTTTCCAAATATGGGTGCAGAGAAGAATACATAGAATTTGCTGGGTCGAGGGGGAAACGAAGGAAAGGGTGTTAGAAGTGGTGGGGAAGAAAAGAATAATTTTATATATTATTAACTTATTGGAAGGGACATTGGCTAAGGAGGAACTATATCATGAGGGACGTGTTAGAGGGTATGGTAGCAGGAAGGAGAGGGAGGGGTCGAAGGAGACAACAATTAATGGATGATATAAAAAAAATCGTACGTGAAGACGAAGAGGTTAGTGGAAGACTGTAGAGTATTTGCAGTAAGTAACCTACAATAATGTCAGAATATCTATGAATATATATATATATATATATATATATATATATATATATATATATATATATATATATATATATATATATATATATATATATATATACATAATGAGTAACAAATACTTTTGTTGTATCTCTGTGTTTTATTATATACAGAGATAGATGGATAAATAGCTATCATTTATCTGCAGTTTCAGAATAGCTTTAACATGCTTATTTCGTAGCCTGAACCTTTATACCGTTAACATAATCCAACTCGTCAGCTGTTTATTTCAAGAAACAAGTTGGATCCTGTAATTTCAACACTCATCCACTGTCTAATTTGCTCCCACTGAGAGACATAAAATTGTATCGCATCGGTTAGAAGCCTTTTCTACGTTATGCGTGCTCTCACTTGAATATGCCGCACAAGCCTTAATCCCATTGTTCAGAATTCTCTGATTGTGCTACTCCTCAGCTTCAATAGGCTACTCTGCTGTCACTGGCGCGTCAATCACTTGCATATTGAAATCCTAAATTTTGCGCATTGTGATGTGAAACTATTATATTGGTGGAAAAGCACCTTATCTCATTTAGCATACAGTGCATCGCGAGATTCGATCGAAATTTGCACAACAGAATATGCGACAGTACAAGGCATGCTGATTTTAGTTTGGAGGTCCCGACACACCGGCCACAGTAAACGCTAGACTGATCGTATTGTTTGGAGATGGTATGCTGCTACCAGTTTGATAGTTGTCCAACAACGACATGGTAGTTAAGTGAGAATCATATTGTCCATCTACAATCTAGGAAGACATTTCGAATTTTTATGGTTCATTTAAGTGTTTTTGAGATGTGGCTGTGTACTAAAGCGGCGATAGAATGAATGGGCATTCGGTTGAATTGCAGCTCTCTTGTCTGTTTGTGTCAGCGGTTCATTAGTAGTATTCACAATGGAACGTAGAAGGTTCCCATAGCTGACATGTCCTCTTCAATGCCTCTGCGACGTACCGAAGTGCTCCAGAAAAGTCAATTGCAGAACGGTAACTGAACGAGATCATATTCGTTACGGTTACCCGAACACAACACAGTGAAAATACGAATCGGTTATTAAAGATTGATACATTGTGCTATGTTTCTTCCTTACTGTTACTTCTGACAAATGCTCACCACTATGAGTTTTCGGTGTATCTAGAGAGATAGGACAGCATGTGACCGATTATCGTCCGAACAGTTGTGTGGTTGTTTGGGGTAATTACACGTTCTATTAAGACAAGTACTTTAGGTTTGTTTTGTAACATGTTCAGGATGTGCCGTAGGGGCCCTGTTGGGAACAGTACGAACTACCAACTCCTTCTTCTTGTTTATCAACTTTGGGCCAAATCCATTAATTGCTAATGTGTTTTCAAATACATTTGCGCCAGTGTAGTTCTGTAGTCCTCATATATTTTCTCTGTTTTCAGCTAATGAAATCTTAACTCTATAAGAAGCATTATGACGCCTCTATCATCATTGATTTCAAGTTCGGAATATGTTTTATCTCCCTTATTTTCCTATATTCTTAAAGAATGTAACAAGTGTATTATCTATCTCTATATTGTTTATTTGGCTATATGTTCTTGAACTTGTCCTTAGTATTTCAATTACTTTACCATTCTAGTTTATTTTTTAAATGCAATAAACATACTGTTTATTTTTTCAGGCATACAAACAATTTACCCTTTTCACAGTCTCAAACTGTATTTCGCTCGTTAAAGATTCATTTCCAACATTAGTTTATATATTGTCGCAGTGTTTTCTGCTTACTATTGGGTTGGTGCGAATCAAATGTCCTCCCCAAGCGCGTCATTTTCAAAGGATAGAAAAGTTGTAACTACGTGTGGTTATTTAAGAAAATCACAGTCTGAAACCAGACATCAACGCCATCTCTCAGCCAACGATTGGATTCCGTGGCAAAATGAGCCTGCGATATGAAGAAGTTATCAGCCATACGTTCCCCATCAGGAAGTCGCGGTCGGAAAGAGGGATTGCCGCCGTCGACGGTGGCGGGCCGCCGGAGGCAGCCGGCACCCGTCCGCGGCGGCACGACGATCTACTTGTTCAAAGTTGCCGACCTTTTGCCGAGGCGGCAAGCGTTCGAAAATCGTCAAGTAAAATTCCCTTTGCCGACTGTTGCCGACCGTCAGAGCCGGCAAAACAATCGGAAAGGCCTCTTTCCGACCCTCTGCCGACTCCTTATACCAACCTCTTTACGACGGCGGCGCCGGCGCATTTACTGGGCCTTTACGGTTGTTTGCCGACTGCTCGGCAAGACAACTTTCCGACGGCGGTGCCGGCGCATTTAATGCTCATTTCCGGCTGTTTGCCGACCGCTCGCCAAGGCAACTATTCGTCGCGGTCGAAAATCGCGCTGAAAGATGCCGGCGTCCGGCGCCGGCAATCTGACCGCGGCATCTGGTCGGCATGAACAAATTGTCCGACTATAGGTGGTAGAATCCTGATGGGGTTGCACCGCTCAATCATCAGGGAAGGTCATCCCGAGATGTCGGAATACATCGTGGTCGGTAGAAGAGACGTCAGGAGAACACATTTGAGGAAGAAGGCCTTCATCCTGGAACTCATGGAGAGTTGCACGACAATGCATGATGGTGTCGTGTAACATGAAAACACAATATCGTTTGAATTTTTTCATGTTTCTGGACAAAGTTACTGTGCATTTCATAGTGTTCAGCATCGTAATAGTCTGCTGCGATAGTTTCGCCATGGTAGAGAAAGATATGATGGATCGCAATGCCAGCAACAACATATTGTACAGATTTTGGAAACTTCCTGCAATTGGATCAAGATCGAAAAATTGTTTTGATCATTTTCGACTGTCATAGAAGATCCATTCTTCATCAAGATTAATAGTTCGGTACAGAAAACCTACCCATGCATTCTTTAGACCCTACACTCAGAGAACTGCACACCTCTAACGAGCGATTCTTGTTGGTGAGTACCAACTCATGTACCTTTGGCTTCAACTTTTTCACCTTACCAATTGCATGGAGCACCGAACAACAGTGATATAGTGTATGCATAATTCCTCTTCAATAACAGGAATAATTTCCTACGACTCCATCTGAGGAGCTCACCTGAACATGATGTTGGTCAGTGTCCACAGGGTTCATTTTCTTGTGCTGTGCCACCGGAACGAAATTTAACTAACCAACGACGAATGATTCGTTCACCCGCTATTTCTAGCCCAAATGTAATTTTTTTTCTTTTTTGCGGCTTCTGTGAGAAATGTCCAACGTCTCAGTTTGAAATCGTAAAGAAAAATCACTCGCAGTTGTGTGTTCTCCGTGGTGCACTTTCATACAACTCTGTTCAACAATGTAGGGGAGAGTTGTATAAAACGCGGACGGCGGTTCAAACGGGGACATGCTGTTTCTACATGATTGACGCTGTTTACAGCGGCAAGGCTATGTACTATTTAGCAAACAGGCTGGGGTGACCAGAGTTTGTGACGTTCGACGTGTGATCTTAGTTCATCCTTGTGTTATATTGCTGATGTTATTTCACATTACACCTCAATGAGGACATTTTAATCGCACTGATCCTATACTTCTCCTTGAAACTTCAAAGAAAATTAGTTTTTACTTCATACTTTAAACTTCTAACTTGTTACCTTCCTTCCATCCTTCCTAGCTAATTTCTTTTAGCAGGATTCCACTTCAGTCAGCAATATTGTAAAGACACCCTTGGCGTGTTTTCTTTTTTTTAATCGTTGGTGTTCATCGTACTTTTTCTTAATATAGTAATAGTTCACTTGCTAAAAATTTAGAAGTTGCCGAAACGCTTATGTGTTAATTTAAACTTTATTTATTTGCTTATTTATTTTTACTGAGTGTATTTACGTGTACATCTCATTTTTTTGTAATGCTGAATCGTGTCTCTACCTGGCCAAAGGTATCGAAATCTATTGGATAGGACAATGTATTAACGATGCCTTGAAGAATTTCCGATAAAGCGTAAGACGTCCCGAGGTAAGGTTTAGGATTTCGACCTTTGCGGATATTTTAAAGACATTGTTTACGTATTTCCATTGCCAGCATCATAGGAAGAGCTCAGGAACCGCGTTATCGGTATTGTAAGGTCATCAACAGAAACATGATACACCGTACGTGGATCAAACTAGCTACGGGTAGAGCCAATGCAACGTACTAGAGCCCTTGTACTCCGCTGCTTGAAATTTGTATTACATATTACCGTACACTTAAACACTCTGGTATTTATTTTGTGTATATGAGACATATATATATTATAAAATTTTTGATTAGTAGCAAATTTGTTTAACTTCTCCCCCTCACTGTTAAATCGCATGTAATGTTCAAATATTAAAAATCATTACATGTTAAATCCGACTGGATCACCGTGTTGATAGAGGAAAAGGCAGAACGAAAATCAGGAAGGGGAAAACCAAGGATAGAATATCTAGATGTAGTTACAACGATAACCCCTTATCAAAGAAAAAAACAGCTCTTCCAAAGGAGAGAAAAGTTTTAAAATTTCCATGTTGCCCACCAACCTATGGTTGAGGTGAAAACGAAGACATGTTAAAACGATTAAAATACCTCGAGTTGTACTATATACAATATCATGTAATGGCAATCATAAACTGAGCTCATGAATGCAGAATATGCATGGGGTCACTAAAATAACGGAGAATGACCACTATAATAATCAAAACCTTATGTATTATTTGTTAACTGAAAGATCTAGTAGGCTGGCTAGTTTCATTTTAATTGTTGGTTGGGTGGTTGGATACGAGTTCAGCGTCCCTTTCAGTACCAAATCTATATGAAACGTGGACCTACAGCTTACCGTGAGATGCGCAGGAAATACACCCAGATCTCCAACGCACAAGATGCATACGCTCACCATATAGTCGCGAGAAAATACTCTTTTATTTGTTACTTGCTCATTGACCCCAGAAGGAGAGAGACAGCCATTGCTGGGCATGAAGTCTGGTGCAGAGAAGCCAATCCAGAGCCAACTAGTGTGGATAATGTGAGAATTAAATTAGACGAAGTTACAGTCTTGTGGAGAGAGGCAGTGAGAAGGGCAGAAATTGTAAATACAAATAATGCATAATGTAGATAAGTAACGACAACATAGTAGAAATACGAAAACATCTATGAAGTAAAGAGAAATATTATAGAAGATTCAAAGTGTAGACACAGAACTCGATTAAAATAACATCAATGATAACATGTTCATGGCAAAGTGGTCGTGGTCTGACTAGGGGTGTTTCATAAGGCTGAGGACCTATCGAACTTCGGGAGTGAAAATTTATCGAGTTGTCATCGGTTACTAGAAATTATCGAAGTTTCGGGTATTATCGAAATTTCGAGTATTATCGAAGTTTCGGGTATTATCGAAATTCCGAGTATTATCGAAGTTTCCGGTATTATCAAAATTTCGGGTATTAACGAAAGTTCGAGTATTATCGAAGTTTCGGGTATTATCGAAAGTACGAATATTATGAAAGTTTCTTGCAGCCAAGCTAGTCAGACAACTTTTATCATCTGATAAGTTATTGCAAGGTTGTATTGGTGAGGAGAAAGGATAGCGTCCACAAAGGGACTGCTTTTTTCGACAGACATACACACAAGACAGGAAGTTCAATTTCTTCCTGAATTCTAACTCTTGTTTATTTGCTGACCACCTATTGTATCAGTGTTGCCAGACATATGGTCGTAAACGTACAAATACGGTAATTTGCTCTTCGTACAATATAGTATACGGTCCAAAACCTCAATCATAATCATGTGCGGTGTTGCTAAAATTTTATAACAAATTTTTTCCAGCCAAAATGTGTTATCTTCTGTCATGTTTTCTCTCTCTCAATGGCCTCTAGTTCACACATTGCCGCAATCAAATATGATGATGCTTTGGGCCCAAACTCCCCCTCTTCGCCTTTCAGTAAAATAAATGTTAATCAAATTAGTGGTAATTTCAGGAGGTTACTCAGGATGGATATTCCCCCACAAACATATCTTTGATCATGTTCGCCTTGGGTTACCAGTATTTTTACTACTTTTACCCACCGTGTATTTAAAATCTCCCGTGGTAGGATTTCCATAATTTCTGGACACCAATCCCGGATACATACATATATATACATACATACATACATATATATATATATATATATATATATATATATATATATATATATATATATATATATATATATATATATATATATTAGAATGGTGTGTGTTTATTGAGATGTTAAATGAGATCTTATGCTCATTTTATTTACTTAAAATATATTTTTATATTATTGTCTTACTAAAGTTTTTTTTTTTTTTTTTTTTTTTAGTATTCTTCCGAAGAACACCTTGTCGCTACTGATTTTTTCACAAATATCAGCAAAAGACAGGTCTGAAAGCCAACAATTTGACCAAACAGTGAAATTTCCCGACCTTCCATTTTCCCTAAAATTTCGGACATTAGTTAATTCTAGACAATTTTCCGGACGCAGGCTTGAATTTTGGACTATGGTAAGCCTGCTCGGGGAAAACTTTGAAATTATCACTGAGTTTAATGATGAAGATGAAAATCGGAAATAAATCTATTATCACGACAGTGAATATATACAGTGTATGTTCTAAACAGTCGGTTTGTACATTATGATGAATTCACACACTAGCAGATCGAGAAGCGTCGTTTGGAGGGGGCAGATTGCTTCCTGGACGAACAATGTAGGTCTAAAATAAGTAACAGTTTTACATCAATTCAGAATAACGTGGTGCATTATTTTATATATGGGCCTATTAAAAGGTAGATTAAATATTAGCAACCTTGACTTAGAAACCTAGTCGTAAAAGGATGAGAATTTTGGAAAGTATATTAGTTCACCCAGTGGCATACGCAAAGGTTCGTCAAGACGGCTTTAAGCTTCCAAGTTCGTATAATTTCAGGCGTTTATATATATATATATTTGGTCTAGGAATTAATTCGTGCGGTTGGTACGCACACATTGAAGCTGTAGTACAAACACAAAATACATAAATACCTTAAGAAAAATATTGTCCATCGCTAGCCATCACTTTCGCCCATCTGTCAGGCAATGTACGGATTCCGTGGCGAAAGAAGTCCTCATCCTTGGAAGCGATCCAGTCAGAGACCCATGTTTCGATATCTTCTGAAGAAGTAAACCGCTGTCCAATCAAATCGTTGTTCATGCAATCGAACAAGTAGTAGTCCGAAGGAGCAACGTCTGGTGAATACGGCGGGTGGGGTAAAACTTCCCATCCGACATTTTCTAAATAGGTTTTGACCGGTTTTGCGACATGTGGGCGAGCGTTATCATGTTGAACAATAAGTTTATCATGTCTGTTCTCCCATTGTGGTCGTGTTCTGGCCAGAGCTTGCTTCAAACGCATTAATTGTCGTCGATAACGTTCTCCATTCATAGTTTCACCCGGTTGCAGCAGCTCATAGTACACCACACCTTTCATATCCCACCATATGCACAGCATAACCTTTGCACAGTGAATATCTCGTTTTGGTTGTGATGGACCTGGTTCACCTGGTTTCACCCAGGCCTTTTTTCGTTTAGGGTTCTCGTAATGGATCCACTTCTCATCACCCGTAATAATTCGATGCAGAAACCCCTTTCTGCTCTGTCGTTGAAGCAGCAATTCGCAAATGGTTTTTCGTCTTTCAACGTCTCTGTCTTTCAATTCATGTGAAACCCAATGTGACATCTTTTGAATCATTCCCATGGCTTTCAAGCGTTTGGAGACTGTTGTTTGATCAACGCCTAATGCTGCTGCAAGTTGTTCCTGCGTTTGACACGAATCCTGCTCGAGCAATGCTGTCAATTCTTCGTCTTGAAATTTTTTTGGCTGTCCAGCTCGCTCTTGGTCTGCCAAGCCGAAATCACCACTTCTAAACCGTGCAAACCACTTCTGACACGTTCGCTCAGCTAGAGCATGGTCACCATACACTTCCACCAAAATACGATGACTTTCAGTCGCACTTTTCTGCATGTTAAAGTAATGCAGCAGGACACCCCGCAAAAAACTTTATCAGGCACAAATTGCGCCATGTTCACTTAACTACAAACTGGTGTTGTTGACGCTTTAATCCACTATCCTATACTACGAACGATGCGCGATGACAGGGGTTTGCAACACATGTGTGGATACACGGAACTGTGGGACGCTCCGTTCGTTGCGCCATCTCTTGTCCACCCGCACGAATTAATTCCTAGACCAAATATATATAATGTTTATTTTTCCATTATCATCATAATCAAAGGAGGTTAAAACTCCGAAACCCCATTACGTACACCACTAATTCACTTAAGGTTGAAGTATTTTCTCTCTCTTCTATCGCATTTTTCCTCTGGTCTCAGTTTATTCATTATCTCATCTTTGTAGGAATATTTGGGATAGGACTCCCTTATTTCTGTATTATTGGCTGACATAGCATGCTGTAAGAGATATATTCTTTTATTCGGAGTGACACAAACTTTTAGTTTAACTTAGAGCTAAGCGAAGAGGTTAATATTCGTATGGTTCCGGTTTCGATCCCAATGAAGGTGCTTGCCTTTGAGAAATGTCTGAGTAATGTTTTGAATCTCACTTTATGAAATAGGACTTATCCCATATAGCCTTTGTGTTGAACTGATATATTAATACCCAATCAAATAATCGATTGTGAATTTTACAGTAGGATACATGACGACGCATCAATATAGGTTACACCAAAAACTCATTTTCTGAATTGCAATACAAAACATCAGTATACCTGGTAATCCTAAACACATGTGGAAGAGAAGAAAGTAAACAAACATTCTGATAAGACTAGTTGCTACCCTCCCTACTCCCTTCATTGGTAAAGGAGTTTCGTGATCAGAATATTCTTAGAAGGGACACAAAAATCACAGAGAAGACTTGGTTGTTTGTAGGCACGCGCACTAAGACCTTCTTTTTCTCTCCCCCTCTCTATCATATATTGTTATCTATTTTGCAGTAGAGTGTCCGGGGGCAAAAGTCCTTTTTGAGATTTTGGGGTACTTTTGTTGGAGTTGTGGAACACTGCTTGTGCTGCAGAAAGATTAAATGGCGGCGATGTACTGTCCATGTTAGTAAACGTGTGTGGTGAAATTTGTTAATACAATGAGGTAAATCGTGTCGCCATGTTTGGCCTAATCCTCGTTTCGCCTAACCAATTATCTGACACTTTTATGACAGATAAGTAATAAGATTCGTGTCCGCCATTTTAGGCGAAAAAAGGATTCTCGTTTGGCCTAATCCTCGTTACGCCTAAAATGGCGGACAATAAGAAAAAACCGTGGAAATTCAACTAGAGGGAAATTATATAAGAAAAAATTCCCTAGTATATAAAGAATTAAGAAATGCAAAATATATAGATTAATATTATATTAACTATTTTCGAGGAGTTAGGATTACCAGAACTCCTTTATATATTTACTAGGACCTTGGATATATACGAATATATATGAGTAAGCGAATAGCAAAACCCGTTAAAATAACATTTTAAAATTTGTGACAAATTGAGAAAAACTGTTTAAACACGTCATAATTGTAAAATAACATTAGAAACTAGAGAACATTAAAAAATTAAGAATAACGTGAGTGTTGGTCTGTCGAAAGCTGTATAATCACACTAGTCTGTGCATTGCGTTATTGAAGAAAATAGTTTTGATTTAACAGGTTTTGCGTATGTACATGGAAATAACAGCTTTTGCATCTGGACGAGCGGCCATTTTTGTTGAGGCTCAAGATACAAAATCTATCAAAAAGAAAGGTAGTCAGAGTCAGAAATCAGTATTATGCCTACTAAAATATTAGGGAAGGGGGGGGGGATGTATTATCAACTATACATTGCACAAGATTGGCACAAATGAATATGGATACATAAATGCTACGTTAATTTTGTTCTAAATTGAAAACAATGGATCCAAATGTGCAAAAAATTGAGTTATGTAACCTCATCTCCATCATCATCTACTAAATGGAAATCCATGTCGTCGTTGTCCTCTGGTGCATCACCATTTTCTCGGTTTTCTATTTCTCAAAAACCTCTTTGTAAAACGTGAGCTTTGAGCTGCTTTCAATCGTCAAACCCTTCGTAACTACAAGCGGAGTTAATTATACCTATCCATATACATTTCTAAACTGAATGACTATATTTTGGAAGAGTTTGTAGCCTTTTACGGACTAACATAGGGTGAATATTAATTTTCCAACTATCCCAATATATGAATTTGAAATATAGCAAAACAAATGTGCAAATGTTGAGTTTGAGTAACACAGTGGCAGAAAGAGAATCAGAAATGGTAAATAAGTGGCAATTTTTTTAACATGTTGTACTAGAAGCATGTTATAATTTTGAATGATAATTGACACGAGACAATTCTAGAAAGAGGTTCTGCTGAAGCTGAAGAGACTGCTTAGAGAAGAACCTAATCCAACAATGTTCTGTTCAAAGTAAAGAGTTACCCTGAAATACAAAACAAACGACTTTTAAGCATAGGATAGAACACTCGCCTTGTCTTTTAGGCTACATTTCGCTTCCAGTTTTTCATGTGTCTTATACGTTTTCTAGACAATTTTGGTGTTGTCTGATAACAAAATTATGATCATCCCTGCCTAGAGTATCGCTTTCTTTCGATTTTGCGTGCATTTATCTAGTAATTATTTAAAAAAAACAAACAAAAAAAAATAAGCACAGAAAAGTTTCACGAACAGTTAGGTTAAGACATATAGTGTCTTCATTTTCAGTCCAGGGTGCGCGGTGACTCAGTAGTAGAGCGTTCACCTCCGGTGCTTGGGGTCCCTGGTGCGATCCCAGCTCGTGCCGTGTGGACTTTGTGGTGGACAAACACCGTGCTCGTGGGTTTTCTCGGGGTACTCCCGTTTCCTCCCACTTTCTTCATTCCATTATTTCATTCATTTCTCATCATCACCGTCTCCTTTAGCCTAACCGGCATAACCGTGGGATGTGAAACTAAAGATTTCATTTTCGTTTTTTTCTCAATTTTCAGTCCAAAAATAAAAAAAAAAAATGAAAGCACACACTTCAAATTCTGCCAACTAAAATTTCGAATGATTTACGAAGAGTTGCAATAAATATTCAGATTACTAAACTAATCCTATACAGTACGAAACCTCAAATTGTTTGAAATATGGAATTAACCGGGTTTGATTCTGCTTTTCCCATGAGGTTATTTGCAGGATTGGGATTTAACAGTTTATGAAACTGAATATGGAAGAGGGATTTAACTGGTTTTGCATCTGTTGCCATGATGGATTTAACAAGTTTTGGTAGTTGGCACATATGTCAATCTCAATTTTCAACTAGTTAAAATGGCTTTTTCTACTGAATACTATTTGGAAATAATAGCTTTCCAACTAAGGTTTCCAAAGCAACCACTATCTCACTTTTTTTTTTTTTAAAGTGAATTTAACGGGTTTTGCCATTGGCCTACTCATATATCGTATATATATCGACACGTTCTCTAACGATCCAAACGATTTATGGTATGGATTCCAAATCTTAAGAATAGATTTCATCTCAGCTTGAGTCTTCTATTAAAGTAAGAACTAGTACAACTTTCGGTTTCAATATTGATTCCTAAATATTCAAAATCGTAAGAGATAATGAGAAATCGTTTTTGATGAGAATTCAGCTTCCGATAAACAGGTTGCATGTCTCACACTATCACTCTATTCCTGCCGTAAGTTATAGATATATTTCCGGTTTCAATATTGAATCTGCATAATTTGGAAATCTACAGTAATTTAACAATGTAAAAAGAAACTCCCATGTAAGAGAACAAGGTATAAATGTTTTCATAACTTTGCTCACTGCAGCGAACACCAGTAAACCTTAGCCAACACGGCTACCCAACTGAATAAGGGGTTCAACCGGATAGTTAGTAGACAACGTTCCCTTCATCATATGGAATCCAGAAGCCGATAGCCCACGAGGTTACTACTTGTCATTATATGTCACTACGGTTAATGTTTTACACTGGCAACAGAATGCCGTGACTGGACCATAGAAACGAGTAGCATGGTGCGATGCAGGGTTGGCAAAAAACATGTTTTTTTTAAATAAAAAAAAACCAATAAACCCGGTATTTTTGTTTAAACCCGGATTTTTTGGGTTTAAACCAGGTTTTTTTGTTTAAATAATTTGCTGTATGTATTTATATCACATATGGAGAGAAATATGTTTGTTTCATCTTGATGTTATTGTGCAACAACCGGGTTATGCTGGAAGAGGTCACATAAGCTTAAAGCGGAATCAAACCGCTTCTCGACTTACATCCGAGAGAAATTGTCCTCCATTTGTACTCGAAACCGGGACTATTGACCACAAATGCGTTATGTCTGCCGACTCACTCATGAAGGACTCCTGGTAAAAATACGTTGTGCTGATCTTTAGACACTTGTTAATGTAACTGTCAAGAGTCATTTCAGAAGGACAAAAAGATAACCAGTTGCACAAGTGAAACCATTATACAGAATTACATATGGACAATTTCAAAATGCTGCAGAGTACAGAAGAACTAATTTAGTCCAAGTTAGTACATTATGACTTTTATTAGTCCAAGGTAAAGAAATACAACGAGAAGAAGAAGAAATAGACTTAATTTGCATATCAGTAAGAAAAGTGAATAAAGATACGAATTATTTGAGTCCACTTTGGCTCTGACCCATTTATACATAAATAAATACCAAAGATACTTCTGATTTCAATAAATGCCTCTCGTGGGATTTGTATGAACCCTTCTACATCCAAAAAACTACAGCATTTCGATGTATTTTATCCATAGTAAACGTTATTTAAACGAAACAATATTTAGATTTTTTCTTTGATTGAAATTGCATAACAATAATAACAAACTATTAACGTGATAACCCACAAATGTGTGTTCATCAAGATTTTACGAACACTTACACTGTTACGAACATTTTTCGTCTTTTGGTTTAAACCAGTTTTTTTTTTTTTTTTTTTTTTTAAACAATGAAATCGTCTGAAAGATCAGCAAAACCTACAATAAAATAACTTTTGCACCTACATAACAAGAAACACACAAACTATATTTCCTTTAACATACCGATTAGCAGTACCATTTGACAATATCAGATATTTGGAAACAAACTTCAAACTAAAAGTTACTTTTGAACAGCACTCACCTTTAAACAAACTTTATAACAGGTGTAACTTGTTGTTTCTCTCTCATCTCAAATATAGCCACTATACACTCTGTGAGGGCATTAATATTCTCAAAATGGAACGGAAAAATAACTGTACAATTGTCGAAATACTTTTCCGAAAGCAAATAGTCCTATTACAAATTAGTTATGGGAAAACTAATTTGTATTTCTCAGTTCTTCACATAGTAGGGATTTTTTTTTCGAAAAATTTCCCTCCAGTTTTTTATAGTCCACCATTCCCGGTATCAGTTATTACGTCAGCATTTCATTGTAATTAAAACAAAGGCGAATGGGGTAAAAGTCCGTTTTTTTTTTTTTTTTTGTAGGGTAAGAATCCGAACGCAGACTTTTGGACCAGCTCTCAAATTTGTAAATAATTTTATTCTTAAATTTAAATTCCAGTTTCTCACAGTAGCCCAATTTAAATTCGTTTGCTACGTAGGCTTTCTTTGGCTTAACTAAAGCTATGTAGGCCTGTATGGAGTTTGATCTTTGAATTAGGGCAAGCCAGCTCAACACTGATTAGTGCAACGATGACACCAAGGTCACTACTCACATTTCAGCTGTGTAAACAGAGCCTAGGATTAATAGTCAGTAGTGCTAACACATACCTGTTTGTATTGCTGAATCCATCTGTTCAGGTGTGAAAATTGCTCTTGGAGTCATTTGGTTCATCAGTGCTGAGAGAGATTTGTCCTTTGCTATTAAAAACACTACGAAAAGAGCTACGTACTGTTCGAGAAGAAAAAGAAAAGAAGGGTCCTAAGAAGTCAGCCTCACGAAAGAAATTGTTTGCATCCGTTAAAAGTTCAACTTCAAAAGTAGTGGAATATGTATGTCCATTGCGTAAAGGCAAACATGTCGATCCGTCGGATGAGAACTGGATAATGTGTAATTCGTGCGAAGAATGGTGACATCATGATTGCACAGCTTATGAAGGAGGCCAGTTCGTATGTGACAAATGGCCTGGTTTGGTCACCCAAGCCTGGTTTTGAAATTATTTAACTTCATAAGTATGTGCTTTTCTTAATAAGTGGGATAATTTCTTCTTTTACTCTCACTTTGTTGATGAAAAGAAATGTTTTGTGTTGTGTGTCTATTGAGCTTTTCTTAAGTAAAGAAGACTTTTTTCTTTTAGTATAACTTAACACGAACAAAAACTTCATGCTTCGTATGTTTTCTTTAAAATAAATAACTGGGATAGCCTAATTTCTTCTTTTAGTGTAACTTTTCAATACGAGGGGAAAAATCCATGCTTTGTGTCTTCTTGTGGTATTCGTAAATAAGTGGGATAATTTCTTTTTTTTCCTAGTTTAACTTTATCAATACGAAGAACAACTTCATACTTTGTATGTTTATTGGGTTTTTCTCAAGTGAGATAAACTTATCTTTTCACTTAGTCTAACTTTTTTTGTTAATACGAAGAATCACTTCATGCTTCGTATGCTCTTTGTTTATCTTAAGATTCTTGAAGAAAACAAAATAATTCAATAAAAATGCCTGTATGCCGATTTCCTACTTCGTGTATTTCAGCTGATTTTTTGCCCCATTGCGATAGGACTTTTGCCCCTACAGTGGGGCAAAAGTCCGAATTTGTCCATCCTTTTTTTAAATTGGTGTATCTTATTAAGTAATAAATTAGCAGGCTTTCTAGCACCTTCAAGATATAGAAAAATGTTCACTTATACTTATGTGCGAAATTCGTTATTTTGCCGTTATATCTTTCGGCTCCAGCGCAACTCAAACAACAAATTGCAGATTTTTGCCCCCGCTTACTCTACTGCTTTTGTCTGATTCCATGTATATCAATCCATCAACTGGGCCTACTCATGAAATTATATTGTTTGGTTCCGTCCTCTAGTTCCATTAACCGAATCCACTGTTTCAATCTGGCTCTTCCTTCCGCTGAGCGAATTCTTCTTTTGATTCCATCTGTCAATCCCGTTTCTTTTAGAGATTCGATCCTTTCATTCCACTAAAGGATTCGTTCTTTTGGAACGAATCGTACTGGAACTACCCATCACTAATGAAAGTATGAATATTATCGAAGTTTCGGGTATTATCGAAAGTTTGAATATTATCAAAGTTTCGGATATTTGAAGTTCTATAATAGTATTATCAAAATTTCAGGTAATTTTGAAAATTTGATTATTACAGAAAGTTCGGGTATACTCGAAACTTAGAATATTAACAAAATTTCCGGTATTCTCGAAACTTTGGGTATTATCGAAATTTCGAGCGTTATCCAAACTTTCAATATTACTGGTATTTCGGTTATTGTCGAACCATTACGAACCTTCGTTAGTCGAGTATTCAAAAGTTTTCGAATGTCACCAAATTTTGTCAAACACGATTTTTTTTTTTTTTTTTTTTTATGTGGTTGTAGGCCCGTCTCTTATGCGCGAAGCTAATGGTGTCAAAAGAAATATACATGCCTGAATGACATTCGTATCAAGCATCCCTAGGTTCGGAGAGCAGCAAGCTAACCCCCTTTGCTAGCAAGTGTGGCATGAAATCGTAAGTGCCCGTAACAATGTGGAAATTAATAATACTTATGTCAGATATGAAGGAAAGAAGTGCTTATTAACGCTTGATATTTTACGTGTAATTTGAAAGGTTTAGAATTTATCAATGTCGCCCCATAGGAGAGGAAATGATTACTACTAGATGTTAAAATGGCCTTCCAAAAAATTGGGATTCAAACCTTATAGCCGTCGAGCAATCCACTCTGACCCATTTTTCTCTCCTTTTTAGCCCACTCTATAAGAAGGGACGGGCTAAATTAACGACTCGCGCCGTGTATGTGTGTCTGTGCCATGCAAAGGGCAACAGATAGAGCGATGCGCTTTAGCAGATACTAACATTGTAAGTTACTGCGACAGACAACAGAACCGGCACAGTAAAAGTTGTCAGTCGCACCATTTCATTTCAACATGGTAGCTAAAAGAAAATGGAGGCAATGGGAAAGTAACGAAGTATAATCATGATAATATTCTAAACTGATAAACCGAATCGAGTGATTCTTTCAACGATTACTGACCTTAGTCAACTACAGTTACAAGCTTATAATTTTATGAGGGGCGGGCTCCGGCAGGTACCAGAAGGAATGTTCGAAAACGGCAAAAATGAGAGTTCTTCTGCGAACCTTCTTATCGAAGGAGGGAATGTGTCCGATTACTACGGTACGTGGTATAAGGCATTTCAACATGGCACAAAACGGAAATTTTGTTAATAGAAAGGCGCGCTAAAAATAGAAGGTCTGTCTCAAGTACCAATTTTCTAATCGTTACGTATTACTACAGTGCATCATCATAGGCATTTCAAAATGGCAGAAGAGAAGAAAATGGAGGGCAACAAGATGGTGGTAAAAAAAAGAAAGAAACAGAAAAGGCGAAGAGGAACATTTTAAAGTAAGTTCCATCAAAATCGTACAATCTGTTCGAAAGTTATCGTTGGACATCACATTCAAAGAGACAGTGCGATCTAGAGTGAAAATTCCCAAAATGTGTTTCAGTGATATTCGAAGTCCAGATATTACACGAAATTTAGACAATCTCAAATACTCAAAGGGTTCCAAGTACCGGATAAAAATTCTCAAAACCGAAGTTCGATACTGCTTCAGCCTTATCGAACTTCCTTGCCTCTACCTATATCAGAAGCTGTCTCTATCCAAAACTTTAATTTATATCCTCGATTCCAGATTTTTTTTTAAAAAAAGTCTTTTTCTGCCTACCCTGTTGTTGACAATCGGTAAAGTGGCATTTTGTAGACTGATGGGGCCTTATGCAAAGTCGTTTGACGTATGATTAGCGTCTTTTTAAATGCTTGACTGCTGCAGGAAAAAAATGTTAGTTGAACTCCTTAATATCATATAATCATGGGTCAGAACGACTCTGCATAAGGCCTATGGTATCTTGGATTCAAATCCTGTTCAGGTGATGCATGTTTTATCTTCCTTCCTCTGTCTGTGTCTGCCTCTCTCTCTCTCTCTCTCTCTTCCCTGACAGACTACTTAATCCTTTTCACTTCATTTCTCTCAAACGTTTCGAGAGTCCAAAATATTTCGAGAGTCTCAAAACAATTCGAGAGTCTCAAACATTTCGAGAATCTCAAACAATTCGAGAGTCTCGAAAGTTCGATAATTCGATAAAGTTAAAGTTCTTTATCGACGAAACGATTGTAAAATTTTGTCGAATTGTTATCGATTACTCGATTACCGGAGCAGCCCTAGGTCTGACAGCTCTCCCCGCTGGTCTAGTGGCTAGCGCGCGCGCCTCTGGTGTACATGATCCTGGGTTCGATTCTCGGGGAGGCCACTTAGAATTTCAACTGTCCTGGGTATATGTGTGCACTGAACAAAAAGTTTGGTCAGATTGTCCAAAAAATAGGTGCTGATGACCAAATCTTTTAGTCAATATAGCGCCAACCAAACGTTTGGTCACCAGCACGAAATCATTTGGTTACAATTTGTTTGGTTGCAGGAACCTGATATTCGATTACCAGTACCAAATATGCATTTGGTAATTTTGACCAATAATGGCCAAATAAGTAGGATTTGGTTGCGAATACCAAAAATTTGGTTAAAATTATTCAGGTTTGGTACTTGGAATGAAATAATTTGGTTGTAAATACTAGACCTGCCTTTAGTGAATTTGACCAAAACATATGTTAGCAATTACCAAATACTGTTGGTATGGGTACAAAACTGAAAATAAAAATGTAAATTACACTCTATTAATTTTATGAAAATGGCTCAAACTTCCTTAACCTTAAGCTAACCCGTTCTTATTTAATCTACTGTATCCTACCTTACTCTACTACACCTTTTCAAAGTGGTCCTACATATCGATGCGCAACTGGAGCGTATATTATAAAAAATTACCCAAGGTACATTTGTTACGGCAAATTTAAAGTAAGGGAGACTACAAAATTATTGCCGAGAAGAATGTATAGTATTGGCATGTGTAGAAGAACATGTTGTTTAGAGCATATCGTCCAGAGCATTCATTCTCTCAAGCAAAGACATGCCGCGCCCATGGTCATTAAGGTTATGGCTAGACAAGGATGCGTTTCCGGTGCGTTATCCCCGCAGTTTACGCGACCTAGGTGGCTACTCAATAATTTTACTTTCGCCAGTTATAAATCATATGTGTGCCAGTCAGGGTTTCCAGATCGTTTTTTTATTTCTCGCGCCGGAAGGGTAGAATCAGAATGACCTGCTTCAGTTGGTTTCTTCTGAGAGGACATGAAATGAAGGTCTTGCTAAAATCCCCTTGCCTTTCAACACAACAGGCAGCCTATTGTTCCGAAACGCACCAAATACGCTTGAGCCGACGTATTTTGCGCGTTTTTGTTGCTTTCGCGTTTATAGCTCATTGTGATTAGCCATCCACATTTAAATACATGGTCTGCGTATTGAAGCGTGTGTATCGACCATAAAGACGCGTTGCGAACGGTTTGAGTAAAAGTGCACTAAGAGTTATCAATAGCTCATCGTGATGAAATTGTGAGTCATGCATCACAAGCCCGGAATGTATCTCAAACCGACATAGCACTTGGTTGTAACCGAAGAACTGTTCGCAAATGTTTGGAATTGAATAAGCCAGATCTTCATACAGATCGGAAACTTTGGACAACAATGCAAATCAGGATGAAGCACTGATAGAATATATCAGAAACAATCCAGTGCGCCATAGTTCCGTCTTTCGGAACAAGACTGAGTACAGCTATTCCCACGCAACCATATCGCAAAAACTAAAGACAGTCTGCCTGACAAGTAAACGTTCTCACTCAACAGTCGAGGATCCAGATATGGTATGCACAGTATGTTGGAAAAGTAACGGAACTTTTTTTACAGAGAACTACTAGCCCCGTCTATTGAAGCTGGATATTTGCTCAACGAAACGAGACCGCAATCAAGAAACCCGATTAATGGAGTGTCAAGTTATAGCAAGAAAAGTGAGTGTATCTGTTGTCATCTCGTCACAAAACCACGAAGAAGCAAAGAACCAATATTAAATTTTGTTTGAAGCTAGGTAAAAAAAATTACACAAACGTTAAAAATGATGAAAAACGTGTATGGTGATGAGTGCTTATCTCGTACATGTATGTTCGAGTGGTATATGCGATTCCGGGACAGTCGTGAGTCCTATGCCTTCAAGGCGATCCAAAGCCAGGCAGACCGAAAAACAACAATCGCGATGACTTGTGAAATGATCGCCCATAATCGATCGTCGATAATGCGAATTCGACTGTGAAATAAATGACGGATGAATTAAATACGACGAAAGACGTGATTCACGAAATTTTGATAAACAATTTAAAGAAGCGTAAAGTCTGTGTTGGATTTGTTTTGCACACCTTAACTGGCGACCAAAAACTTGCTTGCATCGATCATTGCAAGGACCTGGTTAAAACTGCCAGACGGAAGAGAACGTTCCTGGAATCTTTGTAGCTGGTGATGAGACTTGATGCTTCAAGTACGAGCCGCAAACAAAACGCCAAAGTGCTACGTGGAAGTCCTCAGGTTCTCCGAAAGAGAAAGAAATGCGTTTTCAAAAGTAACCTGAGAAGACAATGTTTATTTGTTTTTACGATTCCAAAGGTATTACTATACTTCGGGAATTCGTTCCACAGGGTCACACTGTTAATAATGAATATTTTCTGGGTGTTATGGAGCGTTTGTGGAAGCGAATAGTTCGCGTAAAGCCCTATTGAAAAAATGAAATCTTCAAGTTTTACGTCTCACACTTGTGCCGGCTAAGCTAAAGGGGACGGTGATGATGAGAAATGAAGCAAATGGTGGAGTGAAGAAATTGGAAGGAAACGGAGGAACCACGAGGAAACCCACGTACACAGTGTTTGTCGACCACCAAGTTCCCTTGGCGGAACTGGAATCAAACCAGGAACTCCACACCAGAGATTAATGCTCTATCACTGAGCTAACGCGACACCAACGTGAGACCCGAGTATCGAGTTATTCTTTATTGCACGACGATGCACCATGTCACAGAATCGTCGCAGTTCGTGGCTTTTTGGCTAAAAAAAACAAATATGTGTGCTTCACATCCTCCATATTCGACTGATTTATCGCTGTGTAACTATTTCCTATTTCCAAAATTAAAATTGTCCATAAAAGGAGCATTTTATGACAATGTTATACACGTCCAGTCTGCCGTAACGAGAGTCATTGAGGCGATTCCAAAAAAGGACATTGATAATTCTATGTTAGCATTGGCTGAAGTTGTTTAGTGGTGTATTGATGTGGAAGGGGAGTATTTTGAATAAAAAAAGAACCAGAGTTGGTAAAATAGGTAATTCATTTTGTTTAATTTTAAAAGTTCCGTTATTTTTCTGACATACTGTGTATATATTCATAAAGTACTAACCCAGATTAGTAAAAATACGAAATCTGAGCGGCAGACTTCAAAGGATAAAAGAGTTAGAGTGGTCTAAAGCTAACATTGATCTATAAATATCTTATTTGGACGTTAGTCTCGATCTTCTACAAACCTTTCCCTCTACAAACCTTTCCCTCTGGTTTAGTAAATAGCATGTGGTGGTTCCTCCTGCACCGATTCCTGGTGGGAGAGCACAAAATTTTCATTTCATGATCATTCACTTTCATTAATAATCCGTTCGTTTTAGCATAAATGGCATAATCATTGGATGTTAAACTAAAAAAAAAAAAAAACAACTTTTACTACATAAAATGTTCATGTGCAGAGTATATTAAGATTGACAAATCGCCCAGAAGACAAGAATTGCACAGCTACAGTGGAAGAGAGACGAGGATATTCATACATATATGTATACTTGTTTCAGGTAAATGAAGAAGAGATTGACAAAAGAGAAACAACGTGATGTGGAGGAGAGGTGGAGTATCCTTTTATGTATGAATGTTTATCCTCTTCTCTCTCCCACTGTAACTGTGCCATTTCTGTCTTATGTGGTTTTCTTACTCTTAATGTGTCTCCATATAAACGTTTTATATATTAAAGTTCAAAAAAATATTTTTAATAGTTTAACATCCCACGTTATGCTCTTTAGGCTAAATTAAAATTAAAATTGTTAAATTAACAGTTCGTACTCTTTTACTCTGAATCGAATCTGAGACCACATGCAACAAAGGCATACCTAACTATGGAGCTAGCCATAGAGCAACGATGAGGGCTTGTAGAAGTCCGAGAATAATATGCAAATAAGTTTCTACATGGGTTATAAGATTTAGATCCTTCTCGATGTCATATTTCGTATAATTACTAATATATATGCCATGCCTCCATAACCAGCTGCTGCGCTAGAACTTTTTTCTTATGACCTAAAATCTCAAAGTTAGAAGACAAAAAACACACGTTGAATTAATCCGATCGCGGCACACTTCGCATAGCTGTAGAACTTTACATACAAATATAAAAGCAGAGAAATATCATGTTATGTAAGCTTATTGTTCCCGACTTATGAACAGTCACATTTTGCGTCATATTTTGTTTTAAAAAAATTAAATAATTCAAGCAGGATCAAAGCGTATGAAATACCAAGTGTCTCAGAATTCTTTCCCTGATTACAAATATTCATGAGGCATAAAATATGACACATAGATACATACTGTACCTTTTATCCTGAATTACATGTATAGTGTTCAAGTTTGTGTACGTAGTTATAGTTATTTTCTTTGTTACAGGATCTAGTGACGTAACAACAGCGGAATCGGACATTTGCAGAAACATGTACTCAAACCAGGAGAGAGCCCAATGTGTCCTCTGTCATCACAAGACACAGTCACCAAAAATAGTCCAGGGACAATTTCAGACGGTATACCATAGACAACCACAAAATGTTAAAAGCAATAAGATGTTGCATGTTAAATTTAAGGAAACAGGCAGCATTAGTGATCTCCATAGAACAGGTAGGCTCGGACCTAGTGCGCAGAAATCCAGACAGTGAGAGACGCCTTCGTGAGAAACCCCAAAAAGTGAGTTCAGAAAGTCTCATGTGAGTCGCAGATTCCTAAGACATCACTGCACCGCACCTTACATAAGCATTTTTTTTTTCGGTGCATACGAAATCCAGATAGTGCAGTCACTGCAATTCACAGATTATAGTGCTCGTTATGACTTTGCTGTTGCCATGCTATCTGAGATTCAGGAAGATGTTGACTATCTGAAACGTGTTCTTTTCTTAGATAAGACCACATTTCATTTGAACGGTGTTGTAAACCGATACAATGCTAGGATCTGAGAGTCCGAGAATTAACACGCTGTGTTTGAGACCGTCAGAGACAGTCCTAAGCTGAACATGTGGTGCGGTCTTATGCACAATAAAATCATAGGACCCTTTTTCTTCAGTGAAAAGACTATCTCCACCCAATAAATTGTTGAGTCCCTACTTTCCTGACCAGTGAGTACCAGGTCGATATGGGTATATAGAGAATCGGTATGATCTGTGGTCACGAATACGCAGTGGCGGCGATGGACGTTAAAAGTGGGGGGGGACAAGGCATGATCTGAATATTTGTATATCAGTGTTAGTTTTCTGGTTGTTTTTAACACTTTGTTTGACGAAAGGTTGTATAACTAATAGGATACTATCTTTTTTTAGTTAAAATACCAAATATCGTATTTCATATTTTATTAAGTAAATTGACAAGAGCAACGCAAGTAGTTACTCATAAATAACGAAAGTGTAAGAAGAAATTTGATTGCTTGCTCATGAACACCTCTGTCTGAAATATTGCGTGATCAGATTATTTAATAACAAATTTGCAAAACAAATATATAGAAAGGATAACAGCAATCATAGTAATGAATAATGAGGCTTGTTTTGTAGAAGTGATATTGAAACTGGGGATTAATGAACAACTTATATTTCTAATTCCACACATGTCATTAAATGTATGTTATTACTCTTACTAGGGATGTACTTGAACCTGAACCCACAAAGTGCGGGTGATGTATGTATTTCCTGAAAGATTGGGTCAAGGTAAGATCAAAACCGGTTACCAAAATTGTGGAGGTCTCAGGCATTCCGCTTGAGGGCATCACTTTATTCATTATTAAAATCTTTATGCGTGTCCATAAAATCCGTTGCAACCCCGAAAAATCTGAAACGGTGAGAGAAATATATATAAAACGTGTCTTTCATCATTTTAAAAGTACAACGTATCAAAGTAAAATAAATTGTCCCAGAGTCCTCGGCAGGTCCTAAAGGGGTCCAACTCAAAATTTTTAAATGGAACGGGGGGTCAACTTCCATATGGTATGAAAGTTGGTGTTGAATGAAAGAAGATAAATCAAGTCTCGATTCTCTACGATAAGCCTGGGTAAAATAGCGTTAGGTCGAAATATCAACACAGTCTTTATTGCAAAGTCTATGGCCATTCATATGAATCTGAAACTCTGGGATAGATGTAAAAACAAAAATACGGATGTGCCATTATTTCAAAACTATAATGATTCAAAGTAAAAAATGTTCCAGGGTCCCTCACAAGATCCCCGACAGGGCCAACTCAAAATGTTGAAATGGGAAAGGGGTTTAAGTTGAGCATCGTATGAAAGCTGATATTAAGTGAAAGATGAAACAAGTCTCGACTCTTGATGATAAGCCTGTGCAAAATGGGTCAAAATGTCAACACAAGCGTATTGTTACATTCTAGGTTTTTTCTACACTTGTCTCGCCATTTCAGATTAATAGACTAATAGTGGTCATAGACTTTTCAAAAACGCTTTTGTTGACATTTTGACCCATCGCCATTTTGCACAGGGTTATCGTAGAGAGTCGAGACTTGATTTACCTTCTTTCATTCAACACCAACTTTCATGCCATACGCAAGTTGACCCCCCTTTCCATTTAAAAAATTTGAGTTGGATCCCGTCTGGAACCCTGCGGGAGACAATTTATTTTACTTTGATACGTTGTACTTTTAAAATGATTAAAGACACGATTTTCTGTTTTCATATCTGTCTCACCGTTTCAGATTTTTCGGGGTTGGAGTGGACTTTATGGACATGCTTAAAGATTTTATTAAAAATGAGTAAAGTGCTGCCCCCAAGCGGAAGGTATGAGTTCTCCCCAATTTTGGTAACCGGTTTTGATTTTACCTTGACCCCAGCTTTTAGAAAATATATAGGCCTACATCATCCCCACTTTGTGGGTTCAGGTTCAAGTACATCCCGGGTTAGATAATGAAACACACTAATACTACAGGCATATCTGTATCCTACGACATATTAATTGTTTTTAATTGCAATTAAAACGCAATTCTTTGAAAATGAAATGAAATCTTTGAGTTGTACGTCCCACGGTTATGCAGGTTAGGCTGAAGGAGACGGTGATGATGAGAGATGAGTGAAAATGGTGGAATGAAGAAAGTGGGAGAAAACGGGAGAACCCAGAGAAAACCCACGAGCACGGTGTTTATCCACCACAAAGTTCACTTGGCAGGAACGCAATTCCTGTAGCTTTCTTAACTCAACGGGAAGACAAATAACCAATACGTACTCACGCAACGACAAATATTATATGGCACCATTTTTTTCTACGAACCAGTAATAAATACAAAAACTTTTCATTTCCAAATGAAACTATATTCATCACGGGGTTACTTCAAAAAAGTGGGGGGGCAACTGTCCCCTCTTGCCCCCCCCAGAATCGCCGCCCCTGCGAATACGTTAGTTTTGATGTCGCAAAGTGAGGTGTGTTTGAACAGGAATCGCAAAACCGATAGACGGTCCCGACAGTGTTGTAGTCACTTTTCGGGTTACCGTGCGCTTTCGGTGAGATCTTTCGGTCTGTCCTCATCTCCTGACTCTGCTGCGTAATTCTATGCTGCACACTACCCATGAAACCACAGACATCCAGCAGGATCCTCACAAGAATGGAGGAGAACCGGCCCAGAAGGACGGATTGCTTACTTGTGGTGGCACGTATCTCCGGTGACTGACAAGCCCCTCGGGCATTGTAGATATGGAGAGAACGTGTAGACATACTATTTTCCGAATGTGTCACATTTAGAGTTGTTTCAGTGCCGGAGCTCAAAACGGCCAGACACTGCTGATCACTCTTGGCTATTTCGACCTGTGTGCCAGCTGAGCTTGGTTTCGTTCCAGTTGGAACCCATTCTTGGGCTTAGATGTGATATCCAGCAGGCCCGTATCTAGGAGTGTGCTAAGGAGGAAGCACAGTTCAATTTGTTCCCTGACACACATACACCCACCCACACACACACACACAAACCAAGCTCAGCTGACAAACATATCGAAATACCCGAGAGCGATCAGCAGTGAACCCCGCCACTGCAACAACTTCAAATTCGACATCGCGGTTTGCATATTCGGAAACTAATATGTCTACACGTTCTAACCACACACACATTGTCCGAGGTGCCCGTCGGTCACGGACTCATAAGTAAACAATACGTGCTTCTGGGCTGGTTCTCGTCACTTCCTGTGAGGATCCTGGGATCTCTGTTTCATAAGTAACGTGCGACATAGAATTACTTAACAGGGCTCAGTGGTAGAGCGTTCACCTCTGGTGCATGGGGTTTCTAGTTCGATGAATGGGTTCCAGCTCGGTCCAAGTGAACTTTTTGGTGGACAAACACCGTGTGCGTCGGTTTCCTCGGAGTTCTTCCGTTTGCTCCACCTTTCACCATTTCATTCATTTGTCATAATCACCGTCTCCTTTAGCCTACGCGACATAACTGTGGAACATAAAACTCAAAGATTTAATTTCATTTTATTACTCAGCAAGGTAAGGAGATGAGGGAGAGACTCAAAGATTTCCACCGAAAGCCTTTCCAGTGGTGCACGGTGACCAAAGAAGTGACTATAACCATTTCGGGACTGTCGATCGGTTTTTCGACTCCTCTACGGACATATGACATCGAAACCAGCATATTCGTGATCTACACAGCCTACTGGTTTTCTAAATACCCATATTGACGCTGGTACTCACCGGTCAAGAAAATAGGGAGCTACTGAGATACCTTTTATTAATTGTATACACAAGAATTTGAATATGTTACATGCAATTTACGATAAAAAGTATTTGTGTATGTGTCATATTTTATACCTCATGAATGTTTGTAATCAGCGTAAGAATTCTGAGACCCCTGTGCAAGGTTATGGCTCACGAGTTATGTGAGTTCAAATTTTGAATCACATTTTTGAAAACAAAAAACTATGTATATGTAAATCATCAGGGTGGGAGGCAGACCTTGACCTGCTGTATATGCCTGTGAAATATTATGCTGTACGGTCTCTTGGTTCCGAGATATGGACGGTAAAATTTTAAGTCACATTTTCCAAAATAAAACTTTATACACCAAATTCATCCGACGGCATCAAACTTGGCAAAATGGTAATCTATTTCTTAACATGTGAAATAGTATGTTATAAGGTTATGGTTCACTAATACACAAACGGATTTCTAAATCATTCAACATAACAAATATCATTTAGATAGGAATTAAAGATCCGTCTTGGACATACACAAAAATTAAAATCTAATGAAAAACAACTTCTACGAGTATGAGCATTTCACTTCAATGATAATAGCACAGTGCAATTAGGTTTGAACCCGGACATTCAAAAAACAAGCCGAAACATTTTCTAAAATGATCATGATACTCTATTGGGTAACTCAGAGAAAGTCCCAAAAAATCCCATGTCGGGTTTTGTCACTATGGTCCCCATATTGAATAGCCTATTTCCAACGCCAAAAGTATTTGTGCAAACCATAGCTTTCACTTTAACTGACTATAATACACGTTGTAAACACAGCACAGATATAAACCATACCTCATTGAAAAAACACTTAATTAGCGTGATGAAAGGATGTTTTGGCCATCGCGTCGGCAGTTCATGTAGTTTGGCTGAAAAACGATGGAAAGGGTGGTGAAAGGGACTGAGAATTGTGCTTCTTTGTTTTCTAATGAAAAAGTAATTAAATCATGGTAGAAGTCGTGAAAGTAACTTGTGTTTAGTGTTCAAAAGCACTTTTTGTCTATATTGTTTAAATCAAGTATTCTTTCTGTCTGCCGAATTAGATAAGTAGGCAAGACGCTCGACTTCTAACTTAGTAATCCATGTTCAAATCTCAATGGAGCTAACATTTTTCTCCCACTTCCGAAATCAACATCGTGTGTTGTGTTGATTTAACGCAAAAAGTGGTAGTCCCGCTGGGTCACCGCATTGTGTTGAATCAACACAGCTATTTTTCATTTTTTTCTTTTTTTCTTTACTGTGCAGGACATACAGTACGTTGTAAAAAGTAATTGTAAGGACACATACAAAAGCCATCTAGGTCACAGGTTCGAGTTCACAAATATCTGAAGACATTTTATTTTCTCTGTCCCAGTTAAATGAGGTTTATGGTATCTTAACTATTGACAATAAAACAATGGAACACTCATCTCGTGGCAACACTATACGCGTCACACCAACACCTTCAAAATCACTATCTAGCAGTCCTGTTCTTCTTAGCGTATTAGTAAGGAAGTTACTTCTTACTTTCTGAGTGTTCACTTCGTACTGTTGGCAGTTCGAGTCTTACCCAGTCTACAATGTTTATAGTACCTTTTCGTAATACAAAGAATTCTGTTCATTGATGTAGGTTAACAAATGCTGAGAAATATTGTAGAAAGTACCTAGGTATGTGCAATGCCGTCGAGCTGGAAGGAACAAGTAATTATGTTCTTTTCAATTGCAGACCTTACTATATCCACACACGTGTAAATTATTTGTGGTTCGTATTTGCTGTTGGCTTCGTGGCACAGTACGTAGTGTTCCGGTTTACCAGTCGGTAAGAAGCGGTCGCGGATTCGAATCACTTCTATTCCATTTATATTTTTAAAAGTATTATAATTTAATATTTTTTTAAATATCGCCAGTAGATGTTCGTCTGTAATTATGCCTTGTTTCAAACACACAGACAATTGAGAGTAGCGGTAAAGGAGACAGGAGATAATACTTGTTTTCTTGTTTTATACTGTTTTTAGACTCACCTTAATGTAAACAAATCACGCATATAGGCAATTTAACATACAGTGAAACCTGTCTATGTTGGCCACCATCGGTTCCATCGAAAAGTGGCCAACTTACAGAAAATAAGTGTGATTTGTGTATTTTTAGAATAGGATTTCTAGTATTACTTGATTGTAAAATTTTAATAAGCAGTGGCACGACAGCTACTTATAAATAATGTATATAGAGTAATCATAAAAATATACAGTACTAGAAAATATTACTATAGTATGCAAGAGCGCCGATTTCTCTCTAAATTTGGGGGGGATTCAGATGCAGAAGGCATATATATATATGCAGATTTTAAGACAAATTGCACTAAAATTATACCAAATATTGTATACTCATAAATAAAATAGGGGCCACATGAGCTTTGGGGGGCCCGGGCTACCTCGGTCCCCCCAGGATCGGCGCTCTTGATAATATGTTTAATATATATGCATACCTTTCTCTTCCTGAAAACTAGTCTGGTACATTGGATTATTCGGATTGAAAACACAATAACACAAACAACCATGAAATAGAAGTGTATACGCAGTTTATTGAAATTGATATTATTGCACACTGAGTGATTCAGATTGAAAACAAGAAAAGCTAAGTTATAAATTGAGAAATTCATATGCAGTTCATATTCATATTCAGTTGTTACTAAATGGTGGTTCATTCTAGACATATTTGCTTTATTCTTTTTGGCAGATATGCACATTCTAATATTGTAGTTAACTACCCCTTGTTAATGAGTTAGAAGTGTTTCCCTCGGAGCAAAAGATGTTTTGAGAAAATCTTGAGGGAATTCATATCTCAAAACCTCCGCTGCCTTTTGACATGCAGTCAGGTGGCAATAAATGATAATTGAGCTTCAACCTTGAGAATTTTCCGGAATTACTAAAGCTTCCCACTGATGAAAGGAGCCGATATAGCTAATGGTTTTACCAAAACAGACAGGGTAAACAAATACATACAACCATTTCCTGAATCCCTGTACGTGCTTTTCCTTTTTCACATCTTCCTTCACCACCCTTTTATGAAGGTAGTGTTCTGGCCATTGACCTTCAAGAACAAATTGTGCGAATCTATGCTTCTTAGTGTGCAGTCACAAATACAGAACATCTGCCTCTCATATGGGAATTCGAAAGAGTTAAGAAAAATAACAAAACTGTATTTTTCGTGGCCAAGATACGCAGGTAAATTTATCATTATCATCATAGGGTAAACGTTGCTTCAGTGTGGCCAACTTCCAAGATAGACAGGTGGCCAACTTATAGAATAGTAAGTAAGAATCTCTTATGGGAAAATGCAGGTTCAAGACGAACTAGGCCAAGATAAGCAGGTGGCCAACTTAGAGAGGTGGCCAAGTTGACAGGTTTCACTGTATTTGGGGGGAATAATTTTTTGGTTGATTGGCGTTTCGGCGCGTCTCTGTCGCTAGTGGGTCACTGGTGGTATAATTATCAAAACAGAAACGGGGCCATCGTGGATTGTCGCTGTGGCCGCCAATATTTGGCGAGATGTCGCTAGTTCCCCATCGCTGGTCCACCGACGCTTACAGCGTGCGGTTGCTTCTGAAATTTAATTACGCACCATAATATCACATATGTCATATTAATGTGTCACAATGATTAACGATATATTTCCACTGGACATTGAGTGTTGCAAAGGGTGTATAATTGGATGCAAAATGTGATGGATAACTTGTATATTTCCATTACATCTAATTCCAAACGAAAGTATTGTGGTTGTAAGAACAGTAGTTTTTACACAAATAAGAATACGTTCTTCTTTGTAACAGTGAAAATTGTTACACTATAATTTTGCATTGTTCTAACAATAAGCTTCGATTTTGTTTTATTTCCGTTAATTACATTGGAAATATGTCTGATCGTTGACAAGTACCCCATGTCGTAGCTAAGCGTAGGTGGACCACGGGTGGGCAACTAAAAACACCTCGCCAAAAATTGGCGGCCCCGCAGCTATGATCCAGGTTGGCCCCAAATACGTTTTGAAAATTATACTACCAGCGGCAGAGAAGCAAAGAAACGCCAATGAATAAGAAATTATTCCCCCCAAATATGTTAGCCCTAAATTGCCGGGGCTGTACATATGGATCATTTAGCACTAAAGTAATGTGTGGGTGAACTAATGTTGTTCACAAGACTCGAAAAAATTATCGTTTTGTCTCGTAGTGCAAATTATGAGTGATAACGGTGATAAGGTTTAAAATGTGTTGTCTTCAACATATAGTTTCTTATAATTATTAACAGATAAGGAGATATATAAGATTTACGTAAAGGATTGAGTTAATTATTTGCACGAAATTAGTTTGGTGAATGTCAATCACAATTCCAGCAATAGCATTCTTTGTAATATGTGGTATATATTTCATATGTGCGTGAATGTTTGACCCGTTTTTTAAAGTTTGAATACAAATGTCAGATTTTTGTGTAGAAGTCAGTTTCTATTTTTACTACAGTGACGAGGAAGACACCTGGAGTAAATTCAAAGAAATCTCTGTGTCAGCACAGAACGAAGTGTCGTTTGCCTTTCCCCCTCGTGACAGCATTTTGCAGAAGCTTCAGATTGGAGAAATCTTTCACTGCCCTTCCAGAAGCCCGTTGTTAATCCATCCCTGGATTCCTATCTAGATTACCTGATGGCATTATAGCTGCAGATAAAACCTTTTCTTTGGGTGCCGTTAATTGAAGGTTCGTTCTGACGACTTTTCCAAGAAATGCATATTAGTTGGTGATTAGGTAATGTCATCTATTGTCGAAAAAAAAATATTATTTAGTTCTTCGTTGATAAAGTATAAGAACATGCATCCGACCGATCTTCATTACTGCTGCATTAGAACTAATTAAGAAATTATCATATTTAATGTATTTTAGCAGGACAATATGCCTTCAAACACATAATTAAAAGTAGAAGCTGTTCCTAAAGGAAGTCACATATTTAAAATATTAACGCTTTCTAGCTTCAAAGCAAGGGGCAAATGTAATGTAATGGACTTAATGAGTGCAGAGGCGAATTGGGAACACTTGCGAGACCCCAGGTTCCCAACTAACTTGCATATATATTGCACTTATATATATATATATATATATATATATATATATATATATATATATATATATATATATATATATATATATATATATATATATATATATATATATATATGTGTGTGTGTGTGTGTGTGTGTGTGTGTGTGTGTGTCTGTCTGTCTGTCTGTCTTTGAGCATATAAAACTTGGTTTGGGGTAGGAGAAGAAAAAAACATACAAAGAAATCGCACTGAGGCTATACCATCCGGTTGTTCATGAAGTATTATATCACTTAGTATCTATTTTTACAACAGAAGTTGAAAACGTAAAGAAATAAACTATTGCACAATTAAGTTCAGAACATATTGCTTGTTTCCATAAACTTAATACAAACTATTCATTCACTTGAATTCTAGGTAGAGGCCATACGGCTCCCTGTATTGCAACATGTTGTATATGCAAAGACACTTAACAGTCTGGTGGTTACTTGGCTGAGAGCCCCGGAAGCAGAACGTATCATAATATATTAATTACATGTATTACTTGCAAAACTTAGTCATAGGGGCTACGCTGGTTTACACAGAGGTCCATTAGACTACCAAGACTGCACTGACGAGTGGATTAAACTGGTGCTTGCTCGATTGGGAGCAATCGGCCCAATCCGCTTAAGTCCGGCCCTGATTATTGTATACAACAATTAATACGTTAGTAAAGTTTTCTTTTAGTTTGAAGCTGTGAATCATTTAATTTTTATCTGTGTTACTTCTCTCACAAGCCGCCTCCAATTAAAAACACAATATTAAAAAGAAAATACATTATTCTGCACATTCTCTTAGTCACATTATTCTGCAATAACAGACCAGAGTAATATTCATATAAAAAACTAAGTGTTCTGGAGGTATACACTGTCAAATTTCTCAAAAACCGTTCACTTATAATGCTTTGATTACCACCCTCCCTGCAGATAGGCCGAAACTCAACTCGGTATTTTTTGAGCCCGAACTTGACTAAGAATGAATATATGTTGAAGGAGATCATTAATATTGAAGTACCCTCTGAAGTATCATTATTTCTTTGTGTTAGATTCAAACGAATAAAAGGGGTCAGAGAAAGTTCCTTTTTATCTCTTGGTTTGCTTTTAGCTTCCGTAGAGATAGCTCTTTTCTTATAAAATGGTTTTAACCAACACGTACAATCACTGATATCAGATCCTGTTACCCCCTTTACCGTAAAGTTTAACACTTTCTGTAAACTTTTAGCAGCTATGATTATAAGTTCTGTAATTTCACGAATGTTGAATACCTGTAATGTATCCTTAAATTTCAACTAATAACTCCAAAGGTTCGATCGCATGATAAAAAGCTATCTTCTTTCTCCCCTTTACACACACACAAGCACAAAAAGCTAAAAATTTGTGTGTAAGTTAAAAACAAGAGAGATCAGTTGCATAAACAACCTATGTCTTGTGAAACTGGTTAAATGTATTTTGTTAAAGCAGCTGTTTTAACAAAATTTCAGTATTAACGTGTCAGGTATTTCTATTTAGGGGCAGGAAAAAATACATTATTAACAAATAATAGCTCTATCCACGTAAATTCTAAAAGCAGAAACAATGAGAAACGATACAATAGTGACTGACATAATTTTAACAAATATTCATCCACTTAATAGTTTGGACTGTCACAAAAATAGGAAAGTTAAAAATTACAATTAATGGTAACAACTCCAACAGGAGTGGAAATTGGAGATGAGAGTACGCCATTAATCAGCCTATTCCATAGGCTTCCAAACTCACGAACCCGAAGCCCGCGAGCGCAGCACTCGTTCTCAACCGGGCTCGGGCTCAATAATTAAGTGCGAGCCCGAGCCCCAATGAAATAAGTCAGCGTGAGCCCAAATGAGTGAGAGCTCAACTGAGGGCAGTGATTCCGAGCGCGAGTCCAACTGAGGGAACTGAGTCAGAGCGCGAGCCCAACTGAGGGAACAGCGCGAGTGAGTGCGAGCGCAGTTAAAAGAAGTAAGCACGAGCCCGAGAGACCCCAGTGCAAAAAATGGCCATCTATGAACCAAAATCATTCCATCATTTTTTTCTATCTCATCTACTGCATTCTCTTGGTTCTCAAGCTCATTGTTTGTGCAGATATCATCGCTCTCAAGATTATGTCATTTACTGGTAAACCTCGAGAGTGATTGTCTGTCTACCAACACTGTTTAAACATGACAGTGTAGACAAATTTTATCTAAAAAAATCTGCATCACAGGCAGGACAACAATCAGATATACTCGCTTCTAAACGTAGCGCTATTTCTATCCGGAAACTTTCCTCGGGAAACATACAAATATTATTTTCATTTATATTATTATTTTTAATAAGTATGTAGTACACAGAAGAAGTTGTCTACTGCAATTAAATGAAAGGAAGAATATGACCTATGATTTTGCCATGACACCAACTTTTCATCATTCTAGGGGACATACCAGATATTATTTTAAATTTTACTTCCCTTCAACAGTGGTCGAACAGCAATTTCCAAAATAGTTGTTTTTAAGCTTTGTCCTTCTCCCTCGGGTGCAACTTTCTCGCGAATTAAATTGTTCCTCGTCGTCGCAGTGGCAGTTGGTCCTCGCCCTCGTTCACCCTCGCCATCACGAAGGGAGTTGTCCATCGCCGTGGTGCTGGAAACTTGTCCTCGCATGGCGTCATTGTGGACGAGGGAATTTGAGAATAAGGATATCCTCAAGAGGGCCACCCTCACTAGGGTGAAAATCTCTGCTTGAATATATTGTGATAATTGTCAATCTTATTTGATAATGTCACTTTTTAGAAATAAGATTCTCTTTCGTGTAACTCACTACAGTATACAAGTTAAATTTCACACAGTGTGTATTGAAGAGGAGGGATTACAACGTACGACAGACTTTGGTTTCTCCCAATGAACAAAACCTTTTTGCAAAATTCCACCTTTCGCTATCGCTGTCTACAAGAACGTGGTTTTATTAACCTGTTATAACCAAACCTTTGGAAAGAAACTGTGTGATTGACTGATAGCTACACAATATGTTGACAGAATGAAAGTTTTCATTTTAGTACTGAAGCTGCCCTCAGGCATAAAGGCAAGCTCCCCGCAGAGGTGGATTCTACTGTCTGTGCCTTGTAACATTGTGTTTAAAAACAGATGGAAGGTCAGTTGCTTAGTTCTTTGTAAAACAACTGATAAGGCGTGTTTTTCTTTTAAACAAATCATATTTGCCAAATTGTTGTTTGCAACCTTTTCATTCACTATAAAAACAATATATTCAGATTGAGGGATGGCCGCAGGAATTGTAATAGAAGGCTGAAAAATATATAACTTAGCTCCTTTATTATTATTATTATTGCATACTATTATCTATTAGTCTCCAACTGTGTTCAACACTGACTACGTATAAACCAAGAAAATTTTAAATAAAAAACGAAATGGTTACACCTTTGAAAAGTAAAACAATATAATTACTAAAATATGCATACATTGATAAAACTCAGGAGTAGCAAGTGTATCCTTTTAAATCCGCTTGAGAGCGTTCGAATCCAAATCAAGTAAAGTTAAGACGTCGGAGACGTAGGTTCTATTCCCGGTGGGAGCTCATGTGGTTCTGATTGCACGTTAATCGGTAGGCCTACGTCTCATATACCCTCGCTGTTGAAAGGTACGTTAAACTCAAAATCAACTCAAGTAAAATTAATACAATGAGAAAGTTTTCAACTGTTTTGGTGTATGCAATTCTACATTAAATAAAACTACATATTTGATAAGGAAGCAGCGTCAAAATACAGTATCCAATAAAGCAAACTTTTCGAGGAGAGTTCGTCTCATACATACACATATTGAAAGTAGTTGAAAGGGTGCGTAATGCAGAAATGCTATTTTATCGCGTGTAAACTTGAGGCTTCTAGAAGCGCAAGTTCTGACCACACATGTTAACACCCTTGATTACCATAATATTGAAACGCAGCCGCAAATGCAGAATATGATCAAGGGAGGGGCTAAACCATAGTTTGCCACTTTATCATATGTAAAGAAAGTAGGATTCAAAACCCATTTTATACAGTGTATACCTGAGGGTCAAGTGAGGCTATAGCCCCTATAGCCCCCCTTGGATCCGCGCCTGTTGAAACCAAGTCATATTTCATAACATTCACAGACGGCACGATCAAGCACTGAATCTATTGAAAACTTTGTACGTAATAATTATCGAGAGTCTGCACTTTTAATATTAAAGCTCATAGTATAGGCTGTCATAATATAAATTGTAACCCATGTAGTGTGTGCTAATGTACTTCATGATTTAAAAAAATATTTTGTTTTAAAACAATATGAAACGATTAAGGAGAACTCAAACTGCCGAGTAGAAGACATGCAATTTACTAAATCACATCGCAACCCACTTGGCCACACACTTAGGTTACACTCTTCACCTTTATCCCATACTAACTAAAGTATCCCTTTGGGGATCCCATGGTACAATTTGTACCATACGGGGTGTTTCATGGTACATTGCATTATAACTCTCCTATTTGAGCTTTTTCGTCCGATTTTTTTTTGTTTGTTTTTCAAGTCCAGAGACATTGTAGAAGACCTTACGTATGGTTTCACACCTTTCTGCGTCGAGACATACGAGGTGATGACGTCATAATTCTAAAATATATATTTTCTTTTAATATTGCGGGGCCGGTCTATGTTCAGTATTTTTTGGCGGGCTTATTTTTGCACGTAGAAGATTTAAATTTTGCACATACATTCAGTACACCGAGTAGTATTTACCAGATTTTTTTCAGATTTCTGCGTTAAAACAGGGGGGATCCAGAGGGGCAAAAAGTTGAAAAAGGATATTTTTACCAAAAAATCCCTTTCTTCGCGATTTTCCCGCCTTAGATACATGATGGAGACAGTGAATGGTACCGCCTGAAAGGCAGTTCTATTCTGAAGAGAATGATGTGCGACACATGACCCTCGGGTAATTAGGGAAGTGTCAGGGAATTTTTATCAAAATATACTTCTGTATAGGGGAATTTTGAACATTTTCGGTATTATTTTTTTGCGGGCTTATTTTTGCACCTAGAAGATTGAAATTGTGCACAAACATTCAGTCCACCGAGGAGTATTTACCAGATTTTTTTTCGCACTTCTGTGTTAAATCAGGGGGGTACAGAGGAGCTAAACGTTGAAAAAGGAAAATTTTTACCAAAAAATCCCTTTCACAGGGTTGTCTCGCCTTAGATACATGATGGAGACAAGTGAATGGTACCGCCTGAAAGGCAGTTCTATTCTGAAGAGAATGATGTGCAAACCATGATACTAGGGTAATTTGGGATGTCTCAGGGAATGTTTAAAAATTTCCCTCTGTATACGGGAATATGGGACATTGTCGGTATATATTTTTTTGGCGGGCTTACTTTTGCACCTGGAAAATTGGAATTGTGCATAAACATTCAGCCCACCTAGTAGTATTTATCAGATTTTTTAGATTTCTGCGTTAAATCAGGGGGGTCCAGAGGAGCTAAAAGTTGAAAAAAAGGATATTTAGACCAAAAAATCCCTTTTTTCAGGATTTTCCGGCCTTAGATACATGATGGAGACACGTGATTCAATTCCCCTCAAAGGCAGTTTTAAGCTGAAGAGAATGATGGGCGAAACATGACCCTAGGGTAATTAGGGATGTCTCAGGAAATTTTTTACCTGAGATCATGGTGTTTTACGGTAATTTGGGGCATGGTGCGAATTCCTGATAAAATTTCTCCCGCCCTTAGTATTCAAGATAGAAACTTGAAATTTGGCACATTCATTTAGTATACCAAGTACTATTGATCAGATTTCTTTTTAGATGGCTACAATCACACAGGGCCACTCCAGAGGGGCCCAAAGTGGGAGAAAAAATCCCTCCGAAATTTTCCTTTTCACATCATATTTCCCGCTCTTGGTATATGGTATGAGCATGCAAGTGATATCATTTGAAAGCCAGCTTCATTCTGAAGAGAATGAGGTATGAACCACGATCCTAGGATTAATAGTGACAATGCAGTAGCTGCTTGACTGAAAGTCTAAAAAGTAGCCCAAAAAGCCGGGTACCGGAAAGGGGTATAGGCTAATCCTAAATGTGCATTGCCGATTCGGGTTTTCTAACAAGAATTATTATGTTGCAACTGCATTTGGAAGTATAATCCTGACTTAATTAGCATTTAGGAACTTTGCAGTGTGCATTAAAATGATGACAGAAATATAGTGAAATCTCAGTTTCAAATTTCATGTCTACCTTGATTCCAAATACCTGTGCTGTCACTTCTTTCAATGTTGGTAGGAGCCGAAAGTTGCAATTCATCTGAATTTTTCGCTACATCATCTTTAATTCCCACTATTTGTTCACGAAATTTTAAAGAAATATTAGTTACTATCAAGTAACACTTCCCAAGTGTAATATTCCGATTTTCATAAAAATTGGCAAGTAGATACTACATCTAAACGAATATGTGTTTTTTATTTTCTCCGGGAAAACAGTTTTAGGGGGCAAACGCCCCCATCCAAAATTTTGAAAGTTGACGCCCAAAAGGCAAAAAAACAATTGAACCGAAGTCAACAAAATTGTACACACATATTGTAGATATAAAATGAGGAAGTACGGATTTCGTATTTTCCTGGAAAAAACGGTTAGGTGGGGCACGAACTCCTCCAAAACTTTGTTCGGGAAATATCAAAAGTGATAGTAACAGTATGTCAGATGCGTGTAATGGATATGAAGAATTGAAACGAAACTCTGTGTGTGAACAATACGCAAAAAATAAACGAACACAGTTTTTTTTATATTTTCTGCAGAAAAACGTTATAGGGGCACAAGCCCTCACCAAAAATTTTGAAAGTTGACGCCAGAAAGTCAGAAACAAGTGAACCGAGGTCAACAAAATTGTACACACATACTGTAGACATAAAATGAGGGACTAATGTTTCGTGTTCTCGTGGAAACAACGGTTGGGTAGGGCACGGACCCCTCCAAAACTTTAATCACGAAATATCAAAACTGCTAGTAACAGTATGTGAGATGTGTGTAAAGGACATGAAGAAGTGCAACGGAACTTTTTGTATGAACAATACGCAAAAAAACAAATACGGGTTTTTGTAAATTTTGCGGAAAAACGGTTTTAAGGAGCAAAACCCCCATCCAAAATTTTGAAATTTTCAGGCCCGAAAGGCCAGAGGAAGTAAACCGAAGTGAATGAATTGTGCACAGATATTGTAAACATAAAATGCGGGAATACAGTTTTCTTATTTTCTTGACAAAAGGAAACCGTTTAGGTGGGACATAGACCCCCCAAAACTTTGATCGTGAAATATCAAAAGTGTTTATAACAGTATGTCATAATTGCTTAAAGGAAGAACGACACATTGTGTAGGGACAATACGCAAAAAATAAAGGAATGCAATTTTTTATTTTCTGCGGAAAAAACAATTTAGGGGCAAAAGCCCCCACCCAAAATTTTGAAATTTCAGAAAAGGGAAGAAGAAGTGCACCGAATTCAATAACATTCTGCCCATATATTGTAGACGTAAAATGAGATAATAGGGTTTCGTATTTTCCTGGAAAGAAGCGGTTGAATGAGGCACAGATTTTCTAAACCGTTGATTACGAAATAACAAAAGTGCAAATAAGTATACGTCGGAAGTTTCTAAAGAATATGGAGAATTGCACCGAAAATTCATATAGGGACAATTTGCAAATCAATAAATGAAACGTGTTTTAATTTGTGCCGAAAAACATTGATGCGGCCTAGGCCCCATCCGAAAAAAAAGTAAATGTTACCGTAATAGCACAGGAAGGAGTGGACCGAAGCAAATGAAATTGTGTGTAGATATTATATAGACCCTATGTAAAATAAGGCCTTTCGTGTTTCTCAAATGTCCCTATCTGTTTGCTTCTATTTGGCACATCAACAGCAAACTTTAAATAAATCGACACGTGTTTTAGTTTATGTGGAAAAACATTGTAAGGGTTAAAGGTGCCTCTAAAATTACTATAAAATACGCTATACTGTTTGTGCTAGTCGTTCATCTTCCACATTTAAAGAAACCGGATGGAGAAACTTGTGAAACACGAAATGCCATATTTTACATATCCAATATCTACACACAATTTCATTCGCTTCGGTCCACTCTTTCCGTCGCTCAACGTCTCGGTCCACTCAACAGTTTTTTTTCCTTTTCGGGACAATACGAAACCCGTATTGCATCATCTTACCTCTACAATATTTGTGCACAATTCATTCACTTCGGTCCACTTCTTCTTGCCTTTCAGGGTCAAATTCCAAAATTTTGGACGGGCCTTTCATCTCCAAAAGCCGTTTTTCCGCAGAATATAAAAGATCGTATCCGTTTATTTTTTGCGTATAGTCTATACACAAAGTTTCCTTGCAATTCTTCATGTCCTTTACATACAGGCTACTTAAATTAAAGACAGGCTACTTAAATTCACCTCACCTTACAACCATAGTTCTCAGCACGGCTTTCTACCGAAAAGCTCAAGTCTCTCAAACTTAAGTACTCTTCTTTCCTGTGCAGTCAAATGTATGAATAACAATACTCAATTAGATGTTATCTACTTTGATCTCTCGAAGGCCTTTGATTCTGTCAGTCACATTCATCTTCTTCATAAACTCTCCAATAGATTTAATGTACATGGCAAATTTCTCTCTCTAATCACAAGCTACTTGAAGGACCGTAAACAGAGAGTTGTTCTTTCAGGGGCGACTTCTAACCCCCAACCCGTGATCTCAGGGGTGCCTCAGGGGAGTGTACTTGGGCCTCTACTGTTTGTCCTGTATATGGATGATCTCTACACGCATTTATCAGCTCAACCTAGTGGCCTTCTGCTTTTTGCTGACGATTGTAAGTTATACAGAGAAATATCGTGTCTCCATGACACAATTGCTCTACAGGAAGACATAAATTACCTTACAGGCTGGTGTGAAATGTGGCACTTGAAACTCAACAGTAAGAAATGTGACAGTATTACTATTACTTTGAAAAAGTCTCCTGTTCCCTCCACATACCATATCAACGATTCCCCTATCACACATTCTGCTAGTCATAACGATCTTGGTGTCATCTTTGATTCAGAACTCACCTTCTCTGACCACATCTCCTCAATACTAAAGAATTCAATGCGCATGTTGGGACTTCTTTATCGATTCACCGAACTACGCACTGTTTCTTCATTAGCAACTTTTTATAAGACTTTAATAGCGCCCAAGATCGAATACTGCTCTCCCATGTGGGCCATGGCAGCACCTACACATCTCTCCAGACTTGATTCTGTTCTCAATTTCTTCATTGCTATAGTCCGATTTCGTGTTCCTGCACTTCGAATATTATCTAAGAAGGAGCTCTTGCGACATCTTAATATTCAGACTCCTGAAGTACGCAGAATTATCTCTGACCTGAAATATCTACATAAAATAGTTAATGGAACCTTAAGATCGGAAATATTACTTCAGGAACTATCCTTACGTGTCCCTTCCCGCATCACTCGGAATACCCACCTATTCCATCTTGCCCGTCCTAGGTTGGCTGTTATACAGAGGTCTCTTATTTATAGAATACCAAACAGTTATAATCAAGTAACAACTGATGTGGACATTTTTTCGAGCTACCCAGTGTTTGAAAGAGCAATTAAACGAGCTTTGACGGAATAGTTTTACTTTTACACTCTTTTTTTCTATGTTGTTGTTATTGTTGTCTTGTTTTTTTTTCTTTCTTTTGTTAGCATGTCCCTGTGTAAAATGGCAAAGTTATGCTGTATCTGGGAAATTGTTCAATAAATAAATAAAATAAATACATCTGATATACTGTTACTAGCAGTTTTGGTATTTCGTGATAAAAGGTTTGGAGCGGTCCGTGCCCCATCCAACCGTTTTCTTTTCAGGAAAATACGAAACCCGTATTCCATCATTCTATGTATACAATCTGTGCAGAATTTCATTCACTTCGGTTCACTTCTTCTTGACTGTCACTTGTCAACTTTCAAAATTATGGGTAGGGGCTTTCGCACCCGAAGCCATTTCCCCGGAGAAAATAGAAAGCAGGTGTTCTTTATTTTTTGCGTAGTGTCCATACACAGTTTCGTTGTACTTCTTCATGTCCTTTACACACATCGGACATACTGTTACAAGCACTTTTAATATTTCGAGATCAAAGGTGTGGAGGGGTCCGTGCCCTACCCATCCGTTTTCTTCAGGAAAATACGAAACCCGTACTCATTCATTTTATGTCTACAATATCTGTGCAAAATGCATTCACTTCGTTTCACTTCTTGCTTTTCGGGTGACAAGTTTCAAAATATTGGGTGGGGGCTTTTGCCCCCTAAAAACGTTTTTTAGCAGAAAATAAAAATCCATATTCGTTTCTTTTTTCCGTATTGTCCACACAAAAAATTTCGTTGCAATTCTTCATGTCGTTTACACACTTCTGACATGTCGTTTACACATTTCATCATCAAAAGTTTGGACGGGTCTGTGCCCCACACAACCGTTCTTTCCACGAAAATACGAAATCTGTATTCCCTCATTTTACGTCTGCAATATCTGTACACAATGCCATTCACTTCGGTTCACTTTTTCTTGCCTTTCGGGCGTCAATTTTAAAATTTTTGGTGGGCTTTTACCCCCTAAACCGTTTTCCCGCAGAAAATAAAAAGCCCGTATTCGTTTATTTTTTGCGTACTATCCATACACAAAGTTTCATTGCAATTCTTTATACAGATGTTCTTCATACAGATTCGACATACTAGCACTTTCAATATTTCGTGATCAAAGGTTTGGAGCGGTCCGAGTCTCACCCAACCGTTTTCTCGAGGTAAATATGAAACCCGTCTCCAATATCTGTGCATAATTTCATTCACTTCGGTTCACTTTTTCTTGCTTTTCGGGTGACAAGTTTCAAAATTTTGCGTGGGGGCTTTCGCCCCTAAACCGTTTTTCCGCAGAAAATAAAAAACCCGTATTCGTTTATTTTTTGCGTATTGTCCATACACAGTTTCGTTGTAATTCATTATGTCCTTTACACACATCTGACATACTGTTACTAGTACTTTTGATATTTTGTGATAAAAGGTTTGGAGAGGTTTGTGCCCCACCCAACCTTTTTTTTTCAGGAAAATACGAACCCTTTATTCCTTCATTTTACGTCTGCAATATCTGCACACCATGCCATTTACTTCGGTCTATTTTATCTTCTCTTTCGTGTGTCAAATTATAAACTTTCGGTGGGGCTTTTGCACCCTAAAACCGTTTTTCCGCGGAAAATGAAAAACACATATTTGATTATTTTATGTGTAATATCTACTTGCCGAATTTGATCAAAATCGGGGTGTTACATTTTGGAAGTGTTACTTGTAAGTTCTCTCTCATGAACGCTTAAAAATATATAAAAACAAAGTTAATTCGAAAAAATGTAAGTTACAGTAAGTTACTGTACTTCAGTTGAAGAATCCTTTTCGAGTCAAATTTCAAATAATACTTGTTCCACTTTGCATCTGCCCATACCTAGGAACTAGGATCAGCATCGTGAACACCAGACACGAGCTAAATGTCTTCAAACTCTGCTACACAAGAGCAGAAGCGGATCCAGGGGGCGATCAGGGCGATGTTCCCTCAGAAGAGGAAAATTTCTTATTGTATATATAAATAATACCCATCCCAGAGTTTGGAGCTCTTAAAAGTAGCTCTAAGTAGCAGTATTACAACCCACCTCGCCCCCAGAAGTCCATCGTAGATCCGCTTGTGGACAAGAGTATGGCTGAATAAATACTTATTATTCACATTCTGTTTGCACATCTCAACAAATAAACAATATTTTCATTCACTTCCATCTACTACTGCATTCTACTGAACTGTAATAATCTTTTGTTTAAAAATAATTATTCATTTTTCAATAACTGTAAATGGCTAAGTTCAGTAATTCACCATAGTCAACTAGAAGTGTTTCTTAACGAAAAAATAACAACATGAACTGTGAAATCTCTTTTCACAAACTGTCGAGGTTTGAGAATAGACAAACTACTCGTTTGGATACCGATTACCTCGAAACCCCGGTAGCCAGAATTAACCCAGAATAGGGGACTTATATTTTAAAAAATCAAAATCTCAGCAAAATACAGAAGTCTTTTAGTCTGGAGGAGAAAAGGAATGAAATCTCTAATTTCTAGTTGTGTTGGTATTGTAACTTTCAGTCCGTGCAAAAGTACTGATAGAAATATGGCCAATGAATTATGATTATTTTGTAGAACATTCCACTTTAATATCACAGGAAATCCATCTTCCGGCTTGCTTGGTTGTAAAAAATTACAGAGTGTATTGCTATACTATGTGAAGTATGTGTACTGTCGCTGATTTGTGATGACAATTAGAAAGATAAGTAAAAGGTAAATTATAACAATAGTTTTCTGTTAATAGTTTTATATAAAAGGGGAAACGGAAAACCTACTTTTATTTTATCATTTTTTTCGTAAAATTTCTATTCGGGTTCACACCCTTCCCCCTCAACATTAGATACGGAAATGGAGAACATATTTAGAATTTGATTGTTGATTCCAGTATATTTTAAACATCACTTCTCGGACCTCGGCCTGTGTGATATGTCGATATTTCGCTATCGTCGATATCTATATTATCATATATCAACATTCGTTATCGCAAATATATGAACATGAATATACCTTTCTAAAGTTTCAATATCGATATTCGGGGGTGGCGAGGTATAGGGAGCCCCTAAGACTTGCGATAGATGAAGAAATAAAACTTACTTTTTAGAATAATGTCTTCTAATCATAATTTCTTTATTACCACAAATTGCAATGTAAATATATTCACTTGCAAATTTGCAATATTATATGGTGTAATTTCTTAGGCACCAGAACTTTTCTGTTCTCGGAAAAGAGAAACAAAAAATCACGTGCCAAAGCAAGTGCTTCGATTATATTATTATTATTATTATTATTATCATTATTATTATTATTATTATTATTATTATTATTATTATTATTATTATTATTATTATTATTATTATTATAACAATGGGGTTTACAACTAGGGTCCCATCTCTTTATCTTGCATGGGAGGGCCGCAAGCCTTCTACTCCATTGGTGTCCCTTATTCTATGTTGGTCCCTTTTTTCGTTTCGTGTAGATGTTTGTTTTTGTGCTGTTAGGCTTTCATATTAAACCATCACTTTTTGTAACTTTTTCTTTTTTATGAGATTCTTTTTTGGGAGAAAGGAGAGAAATGCTTTCCTCTGATATCTGTTTCTTACCATTTATCTGGTTTGAACTGCTTAAATAAGATCATTTTGTAACTTGGTGTCATCCAACTCCTTCACGATAATGAATTGGTCATTCTTAACAATTTGGTTCATTCTCTTATTTGCAGTTTGCCATACTGGTATATTTGTGACAAAATCGAAGTTTGGTCCAACGCCTTTCGAATTCGTAACCAACCCAACCGCCGAGCGTTTTGGGTTGCCTAGTATTGCAGGAAAAGTTGAAATCCAGGTGGTAATGCACTTTTGGAGTCGTTTATACATGGGCACAGCGAGACCTTGCGAGGCATTCATGTCTCTTGTACAATACATCGTCATAGTGTATCCCCGGGTTTGGTTTGCTACCCAGCAAAAGCCATCATGCCGTCACTGACCGCGGCATTTATGGAATTTGGGAGAGCTAGCCCAATTGGGTCCCGTATCTACCCACGGAACCTAAGCAGATAGTATTCTCTGTATTTCCCAAAAATTCGCAGTTCTTGAAAATAAATTTTGATGCGGACGATTACTACGACATGACGATTACTACGAGTGGATGATTTTGTCCCTAACAGAACCTGCGCTCACGAAGATGTTCTCCGACGACAAGATTGAAAAACATATTTAGTCAGCTGCAATGCTCGGAGAAGAAATAACTACGTTACCGTGCCATACCCAAGCAGTAGAGCGAATAGAAGGTTTCGTGACGCAACCTTCTCAATCCATGTGTAGGCCGGCAGGTTGTGATCGATTCATACGCTGTGCCTTGGTATCTAGCAAGGGGATGTCAATATTCGGATGAAACATTCGGATTAGTTTGGACAAAGAATAAATTATCGTCAATGTTGATAATGAATTGCATTAGAGCAAAAGATAAATAAATACATACATAAATAAGTATATAACCCCTACTCTTAGCCTGAACAAAAATCATTTTTTGTACATAACAAATAAAAAACGAAACCTTCATGTCTTAAACGTTGACATTTGACGTATTTAAGCAAAGAACTGCACTGCGAAGAACTAAGTGGTCTTTGGGAAGGTGAATTAGGTACAGTTCAAGCTGTCCCTAAGGTTGAATCTAAGAAAAACGAGAATATATGTTTTTTACGTACAATATTGTTTTTTACGCACAGTAATAACTCTGAACCTGTAAACATAAAATACACTTTCCCTACATTATAGAGAAACACTCCTCTGATTGAAATTAATATATTACACAGTCGTCTTTTATATGGACTCACTCATCGCAACCGTAGTGTACAACCGTAAACATAAAATATTGCTTACCTACATTTTACAAAAATGCTCCGCTAATGGAAGTCATTATTATATTAGTCTTCATTCATTTATAGTCAACTCATTTTAACCATAAAATAGTCATTTCTATGACGATCTATTGTAAATTTGCACTATGCAATGTATTAAATAATGAAAAATGATATGATTTTTTTAAAAAAACATCATCTCGCAAAATTGCAGTTCTTTACTAGGATAATCATTAGTAAGTGAAAACCGTGCAGTCTCAGTTAGGGTATACTTACTTAGAATGATAATATATCAATTTATTTCAACGGCATTTTTACTCTTGCAGAAGGGAAGACTTGCATTACTGGATGCAGATTTACTTTAAAAAGGATTACCTGTTATTGGTACAAATAGAGAGTAGTGCCATAAATACTAACAATAAATGCAAAAACACTAACCAACTTGTCCTAGGTAGGTACTGAAAGCGAGAATGGTAGGAATTAGATTTCTGGGCATTCGGCATCTAAGGCCATGTTAGCTGATTACGTTTTTGAGGGATGATGTCCCTTGGCGAGCATACTATCCGGGAAAAGGGAAGGAAGTGGTTCGAGGTAATGTGGCATCGATATAGGAATGGTGTCGAAATTCAATTTTATTTTTATACAAATATTTGTTTTAGTTCTTTTGTAGTGTGATACAAATTTCCGGAGTGTGAACATTTCTGATGATAATAATATTCAGAGTGAGTGGGGGAAGATGCCATAGTTTTTAATCATAAGACAATAGGAAACAGAGAAATACGAGTTGAAGACTGAAACTTACAGGATAAGTAGTTTATTCCTTCCGCTAGATCCTGTGTGACGGTCGTGAAAGAACTATGTACGGTAAGTGATACAGGGGCGGATAAGTAAACATCTCCAAATAGGCATCTTTCCCGCATTGTCGATGTAAGATGCCTATTTCTTGTGCGTAAGACGCCACACCCTTTATGGCATTATATTACCGTAAGATTGGTTAATAGAACGATTTTTGTTTATTGTAATGTCTAATAAATTATGTATCAATACAATACTGGGAGCGGCTTAGTCTAATGTACGCAAATAACTTATATGGAATGCGTGTAAATAATACAACAGTAGGAAAAACCATCGACCATAAAGAAAATCGTACTAGGAAAACAAAGTAATTTTGATAGAGTTATAATAGGTTAAGTAAACATTAAGGCAATACCAGAAAATCCAATAAACATTTGAACAATGAATACAATGTCAGGAATGTTAAACCGTTGGGCCCTATAGATGTTCAGAAAACTATATCGTACAAACAGGTACTTGTAAAGGCAATGTGGTGTATTATTTTAGAAGATAGTGTGACATAAGCACAACCCTATCTGCTCGTTAACCTGTAAGCAAAACAAGTAGGATCTAAGATTTCATTAGACTGTACGATTACAAACAACTAGAGCACTTAGCAGGATCTTCAGAACATGTAGCATGAAACCATTTGTGATAGGCAATTCACCTTATCCAATCCACTTTATGACTATCTGGATCAAAATAATACAACACTGCAATAGTTATCCGATTGTGCAGCATAAGTACTTTTCCTTCTTTCCCTAATGTTGGTGTAAAATTGTTTCATAGACGTGTTTGGAATATCGAAATTCAATACAGACGTCTGTCATTTACATAGTACGTTTTTTGGTACGAGAACTGATAAAAAACAAATATCATTGAAAGATACTTGCAGAGACGTTTGAATTGCAGTGGTCAAGTCTACATTCGTCGAAAGCAGGTCAGAAAAAGCAGATCTTGTTGGCGTATTTTCACATGAAAGATAATCAGGCGATGTCTTTGTAAACCTAAGTGAGTTTATAGTTCTTCTTCTGTACTGAGGAAGGCGAGAAGTTCCCGGCTGCGGCTCCAATTCAGTATCAATAGAGGGGACTTTTTTATTTTATTTTTTTAAGAATATCTGAGTTCGTACAGTTTGAAGCGTGGCCGTCAACGATGAGTAATACCTTCCCGGTCTACGCAGGTCTACGTGGAATGAAGTAATGCTGTAACCAGGTCATGAAAATGCCAGAATTGACGTACGCAGATTCCTGATTCGTTATTATGGTTGTACCATTGGGCATAGAGTCCGCCCACACTTGCTTTATATTCTTACCTTTAAAAATGCATGTAGAATGCACAAAGACATCTTCTTTTCTGCAACATATGATGACAGAAATGTTCCACCATTTTCGCCAGACGTAAATTGGTTCGTTGAAGACCCTTCAACACCAATAACGTGTTTAACACGTGCGTACATCTCGAGACGGTTTCATCGACATCGGCGGAATTTGGTAGAATTATGATGCCTGGAATGCATTCATCCCTCCTGTTCGTAGTTGTTCTACTGCGAATTGCAAGCTTTCTTCTGGCCACTCCGCTTGAGACATTCGTTGATATATGCATGGAATTATCTGCAAAGACAAAAAATGGTATATTTAGTCACTATGACAGCAATAGAATCGTGTATATCGAATGAGAAAAGCAACTGTTATCTTAGCTTTTACATTTGCATCAATCTGCAGGTATCCACATATTTCTCTTGAATTTTCTGCTGCCCTGGGCAGCTTGTACTACAGCATGCAACTCAAACATTATAGACATTTTGCACCGCACATTTTTAGGCATCTATCCGATTCAGCAGTTCAAGATCCCTAATCCCTTATCTACACGCCATGTGCCTCCAACTGCACTTGACTCATATCAGTTCATGGCATAACGTGTCTTCATGTTTCCTGCTCAGTTTCAGAATAATAACTTTAATAGCTACTTATTAACCACGACTTATGTGCACTTCCCCAACCATTTTAGCTATATCAAAGGGTACTTACCGTACTTCTTTTCTTCTCTTCATTCACACATTACTTCAATCACCTTATGGTTTTGGCGAAGTAACAGACATACAATCCTCTCTCTGCTGCGGGCATTCTCCTGCTATGTCGTTGCGTAAGTTCGAAGCAGTGAGTTTGTAGGCATCTTCGACGCATAGGCATCTCGCCCTCACTCACTCAATATTTATAATGTATATAGCTGAATAACAACTAGTTTGACACGGGCGATTTCGGGCAATATGACTGCGCCATTTTGTATAACAAACTATAGTGTATATCAGTTTGCTTAATTCAAGCCTATACTTTTTCAACATTTATAGTGCAATACCTTATGGCTGCATCATATAATATTTTCAACCACAATAGTGGTTCAAGAACAAATGGAAGGAAGAAAGCGGCCTAAGACCAATATGTTAGGTACCACCCCGGCATTTGCCTAGTGTGAATGAGAAAAAGCCAGGAAAAACTCATTCACGATGGCTAGCCTGGAAAGGAATTTAACACTGTTTGACCGAACGCCTCCACCGGGAATCGAACCCAGGACCACTCGCACCGAAGGCAAAGCGAGAATGGTATCTAAGCCACACAGGGTAGGAGTAGCGAAACCTTTGCTTAGCACAAAATATTAGATTATTTTTAACAGATAGTATCATAAGACTTACCATGTTAGAAAAGGGTGCAGGTGTTGTTTTGGCGCACCACATTTTGGAATATTTACAAGTAAGATTCAATACTTTGTATGAAAAGAGATTTTTATCGGCAACAGATTTTTCCAGGCATCAGAATTAAGTGCAAGGTAATACACCTGTATTTTAGGTTTACAAGTATTAGGGTTACTAATGTAAAATCATTACAAGTGCTTTACCACGGATAAAATCAGTGAGTGCATATGAAATATTGTTCTATTAGATGCTTTTTTCCACTGGCAGCATGTTTCTGCACAGTGAATAGGACATGTATTTTATGTTTACAAGTGCAGCGTTACTAGTGTGAAACCATGCGAAGTGCTATTGAAACTCGTATCTTTGCCAAAATCAACTTGTTTTCACTACCATCGATTGCGCGAATACCTACCATTGCTGGCGCGCCAGGTCCCTTTGGACACACCCCGCGTTACCATGTGGGCTCACCAGCTTCGCCCTGACCTGACTTGGTTAAATAGTATTTGTGCTTTTATTGACCACCTAGCACAAGTTGGTTTCTGTTTTTACCACTGTAGCTTTTATTTAACACGTCTGGATGCCGTATTTATATGGAAATCGTAAAAGAATTGTAATTTTCCAACAATTACTTCTTGTGGCCCCTATGCTAAGTGAGATATTTTCATGTTGCCCAGTGGAAACCTTTTAGGGGATAATAAGAAGGAAATTAGTGGAAGAATTATAATTTCCTTTCTAGTGGTGCGGCAAAAGTAAACATGTACATACTAATGGAGCTATATAATGTAGCGTAAAAAGCAATCAGCTTCATAAACCAAGCTGTCTTTGGTTGGGTTATTTTTTCCAAACCTGCACTCGACCTTTCGAAGCATTTAGATATTTTTAATTTTATTCCGTAGATCCATAGTTCTAATTTTTTAAATCCATATGACGAACAACTGCTTCTAGTGCTGTTTCTTTAGCAAAAATATTCTTGTAAAGAGCATTTTCTGTATTTCATAAGCATTCATTTCCTCCCATATTATTATAAAAGTAATATCATCTTAGCTGTACCGAAAAGGCCATCTCCAAGACACTTTTCCTTTCTACTGAAAACGTTTTGGAATCAGGTGTTTACCTTAGGCAACCAAGTCATCTTCGCTAGACAATCTGATCGAATCGACCCCAGAAAATAGAATGTGTTTCAATTCAGTTGCCAGTCAATTAGTCGCTTTTGACGAGCAGGCGATTCAATCGAAATCTTGTTTATACAGTCGACTGAGTCAAAAGTGACGTCAGGTCAAGTAAATCGACCACAAATCGACTAAGTAGACCCCTGTAAACGCCCTATAACCGAGCTAGGAGAGGGGCGTAGCAGGGAGGCCCGAGTCGTAGCGAAGGTGTACCGTAGGGTGGGCCGAATTTCAACTTTTTTTCGAAAATCGATTTGGCGAAGCGGTTAAAGGGTGTCTTTTAGTGGACAATGTGTGCCAGATTTTTTTAGAATTTTTAGTCAACGCCTACGCCTTCATGTGCCGCATCGAGGTTTTATGAAAAATGTATGCAACCCGCACTACACGGCACAATATTGTACGTTTTTCTTAGATAACGTACAAGCAGAATTCAGTTTCGGTTGAAATAATTGAACACATGTACCGATCTGATTCGTCCTAGTCATTTCTATTTAGGTCCAAATGTGGATTTAGACATGCGACCAAGTCGATTTAATCGATTTAGACATGCGACCAAGTTGACCAAGTGAATACAGGGCTTTAGATAGCATTCAAGCATTTTAGTGCCCACCTAGCACAAGTTGGTTTATGTTTTATGCACTGGTTTTTATGTCATATGTCCATACTGTACTTCAAACAATAATCACTATTAAGTGAGCCAGGGTCACTACCTACAAGGGAGGGGTTAAAAGTTCTCGATCTGACCCAAAGATGGCATTCCAATCAGCAAGATTTTATTGTTCTTGCCTGGCGGCGCTTTTCAATTGTTCGTATAACAAGTGTCAACTTGTTCTCTCAAGTAGTTTGTGTGCAGGCATTGTTGCATTAGACGTCTTGCGTGCTAGTTATGAAAATGGATAAACTTGAATATCGCGCGGTAATCAAATTTTTCGTTTTGGATGGATTAACCCCTACGGAAATTTATCCGAAGTTGACAAAAGTGTACGGGAACTCTGCTCCTTCCATGTCAACCGTTAAAGTGGGAAACTGAATATAAACGTGGTCGCACATTCCTTGAAGATGACCCACGTGAAGGAAGGCCGAAAAGCGCAACCACACAGGAAACAATCTAAAAAGGGCATTATATCGTGTTGGGCGACAGGCGAGTGAAGGTTAGTGAGTGAGCTGAGAGTGTGAGGATATCGGAGAACGGGTGCAAAACATCTTGCACGAAGAACTAGGGATGCGTAAGCTCTGCGCAACATGAATACCGCATTTGTTGACTGCCGACCAAAAGCAAATACGAAAACGATTTTCACAGCAATCTTTGGACCGATTCAAAAGGGATACGACCGAATTTGTTTGGCGATTTGTGACAATGGATGAGACATGGGTTCATCACTACGCGCCAGAAATAAAACAGCAGTCCAAGCAGTGGGTGGAAGCCGGTGGTGGAGCGCCGAAGAAAGCGAAGACGATCGTATCGGCCGGAAACGTACAACCTTCTCGACCAGCTGGATGCCAAAATTTGCGAGAAGTGATCTGGCTTCAAGAAGAAGAAACCATCTTTCACCAGGACAACGCACCTGTGCACAAGGGTGCGTTGGCAATGGGAAAACTGTAGGATTTGAGATACAATTTGCTCGGCAATCCCCATATTATCGTGATTTGGCACCATCGGACTTCTATCTGTTCTCAAACTTGAAGAAATTTCTGGAGAGCGCTTCACATCGAATGAAAAAGTTGAGAGTGTCATGGATGTCTATTTTCACAACCTTCCAGAGTCTAGATTCCGGGAAGGAAAACTTATGTTTGAGAAACTCTGGAGCAAGTGTGTTGAAGTTAAGGGAGGTTATGTCGAAAAATAAAATCATTTTTGAACTGAAATTCGCAGTCTTTCATTGTCAGGCCGAGAACTTTTCACCCCGCCCTCGTATTATATGGGGGAGAAACTAAATAATATCCCTCTTTTTGTTTTTTCGATTTTCGTGTGGTCCAGTGATACAGCAGTAATGCCTTGTCTAAATAGTCATTCATCTATTATTGCATGATCATAATTTTATTTCATTTCATTCATAATTATCAAATCAATTATTTAATTTAGTGGCAAATACAGACTTAAAATACTGGTCCTGAAAAAGTAATGTATAATGATGAAGAAGAAAAAATTCGACTGTTACAATGTTTGTTATTGAAAATAAGTGCGAATTTTACGGAATGAAGAAATTGAACATTACATATAGCAAGAAACAAAATAAATATCTCTAATTGAAGCGTAATCCAGGTAAAAGACTATTAATAAAATTTTACTATCCATGAAAGTTATAATTTTGTTAAAGATCAATTGATAGTTAAAATAATATGCTACTGACTAGTTAATTTCGTCCTCTAGAACCAAATTCGACACAACCTGCCGCGTAACAGCCAAACTTAATTATTTAATTATTTCAGAGTTATATACATGAAAATATGTTTACAAGCATCTTTTGCTTTCTGCATCCATAAGCTGTTTATTCGTATCTGTTCATGCACTCTCATGGTTCTGCGTTTATTCTTAAGACCTAATTACTTTTAACTGTAAGCAAGGTGGGAATACTCAAGAGTAATAACGTATATATAATCATCCGACTCGAGCGACAAAGTATTGATTTGTAAAGGGACAAGATTATTATTAGATTTGAGACATTCAATGGATATTCAATGGATTTAGATAAATAAAAGCATATAATTGTGAAATGAATAATATTGAATGCCACGTAAGATATGCAATGGCGAATTAAAGTTTTTGGTGCCCCTAGGCACTCTAACATAAGGCGCCCCCTCCCCAACATACACTTACGCACTTTTCATAAGAAACCAGCTCAACTCATGCTTAAAATAAATAACCTTACATACCAGTGTATAAAAACTCCGTTCATCACATTACATAATTCAAGCATTTTTGACGCTTTGAATCTCTTACAGTAGTTATAGGCTACATCTTAACATGTCATAATATGGACAGTAACACTCTCTTTTCACTAGAGATGGCCAAAACTACTGTAAGAGTTTCCCGAATTTCGGGATTTTTCCAATTTTTCTTTCCGGATTGCGGGAAGTAAAAGTTCCGTAATTAGCCATGCCTACTTTTAACCCTTAAACATCAACAGTTACTAGAAATAGTACAATATTTGTTACAGAATAAAATATCTTTCATTCATTTTCACAGTTCGTTTTCAATACACATTTTACTAAGAGCTGAAAGCTTTTGTTGTGCATCCTGGACGGTAAATGATTCTTAACGCGTTCTAACACAGAAAAAGATCTTTCCCAATGAACAGTTCGAAGTTGACGCAGATACAAAAATTCGTAGGCAAATATCTCCATTGGGAAAGATGGTTTCGAATTTTTTTGTCCGAATGTACTTCAACATTTCAGATACAGTTTTGATGGCTACCACACGCTTTCAAATGACCTTTGAAATGAATACATTCATTCGTAAAAAACTGTAATTTAAGTCATCTTTGTAATGGAGAACCAATGCATTCGCTTCTTCTCGGATGGTTTCACAGTTCACACTGTGGTCCGCATAACAAAGAACGAGACAGTGTTATCTAGTTCTATGTTTACGTTGTTTTGCGGATGGTGTTTAGCGAACAAATTAATTTTTCATATGTCATGTTGTATGCCTTTTTCTTTCTGCACATTTCAGAGATGAGGGAATCCACAATTGCGTTAAATGTCTTCATACGAAATCGTTCTCTTCTTGTAAACACGTGTTCTTTCCCTTTTGTTTCATGGGGAGCAGTTTTCCTACTTTTCTTTCGTCCCTTGTCATGCAGATATTCCTTACATCCACTTATGTTCTTTGCATCCTCTTCGTATGAATCGAACTCCGTACGAACAATTTGCAAATTTGCTTCCAATCCCGCAATTACTTCTGTTGCTTCATTCACATCAATATCTGTTGCTTGTAGTTTTATATTGGCTGCAACGAATCGCTCCATGATATTTGGCCAGATAGTACACATCAATGCCGACTCTAATTGTTGTAGTTTTCGCCAGTAATCATCAGCATTACTATGAGATTGTGGTTTTTGATGTGTACTTGCTCCAGAGCTAACCTCATCTGTGTCACTGTCATTGATGTTCATGTTGAATTCTTGCTAGATACCGTCCGCAACTATATAATGTGCTGACGTGTTTGCCGTCTTATCACTTTCCCTGCCACCGAAAAACATTTGGAGTTCAAAAATTTTCTCCAGTTGCTCTCTTTCGTTTTCCTCCTCCTCTCTGTTTAACTTGCATCTTTCTGTACTTGATAATTTCTTTCTTAAGCCACTCATATTGATTCACTTATCGATTCGACGTAGGCCTATGCTGTGCATAATAACAATGTAAACATAGAACTAGATAACACTGTCTCGTTCTTTGTTATGCGGGTGTATTTGAAACAAACATTGCAATGCAGTGCTCCATCTACAATGCTTTAAAAATCCAAGTGAACAACACCCTCTGATTTTAATCTGCTAGACAGTGATTTATCTACACCCCCTAACACCCCCAGTATCCCCCTTAATTTTCGGACACCCCCTAAAATTTTCGGAACTAGGGGGGTGCAGTATTAAATAGATTCATTCTCGCTCTGCCTAAAGCCTTCCAGGACTTTGTACAAAATGTTTTAAATGACCTACCTGTAGGCAGAACGAGAATTCCCGTTCTGTCTAATCTTTGGAGACAGGGAATCTATGCGAGGTGGAAAGTTTTACGGAAATGCAGCACCAAAAAGCTTGACTCCTAGTGTGTTTGTATGCAGATCGGAACTCATGTATAAAATGGCTGTAGTAACGAGCGCGGGAACCAAATCCAAGCGGTCAAAATGCAAGGAAAATTCTGACAAGGGCAAAATCCAAAGGACAAAATCACAGGAATATATATTGGATGTATCAATGCACACCCTATATGATTACTTTTTCCCTTCAATTGTTATGTATTCTAAAATGTTATCTGTATTTTTTCAACTGAAATAACTTTTTCTTTCTTTTAAAATATTGAAAACTCGTAAAATCCATAAAAATGTTAAATAAAAAGGCATATTACTTTCACACATACCACTATGAAAAGTTCTGGGTATTCCTATTTATTATACCTTTAATATGCAGTACTTGAAATACGTTTAGCATATTACAGTAAGACCATCCATTTTAATTACGAAAAGTAACGGTGATGCTACTTGATTTTTAAAAAATCGTTCTTGTGTGGTAGCATATAGCAGTTTTTTATTTTTAGTAAGGTATAAATATTATTTTCAAGATTTTTTTTATCAAAGATCAAAATGTGAAATATTTACTTACTTCAACAATCTTACGTCCTTTATTGGGTTTTCAGCATTTTTTAAATGTTATTTCCGTAAAATGAAGAATTTCAGATAACATTTTAGATGCATAATAGTAGAGGAAAAATCATTATTTTATTAATCTGCGCCTATGATTCTGCCGCTTGAATTTAGTCCGTTTCGTCTGAATTTTCCTTTGGGTTTGTCCTCTTGAATTTTGTGCTGCATTCGTAGTAATCACTTTGGTGATTCTAACAGTGGCTGTAAGAAGATTAACTATTTCTTCAAGTTTCATCATAAATTTTAGAAGGTATTCTTGTTCTTCTCTGTAAAATGACGAGAATACAGTTCTTTATCAACAGTATTGTTCACATCTACTTTCGTAAAGATGAATGTAATTTTTCTAAAATACCTGCGGGCAAATGGAAAATTGATTGACTCAGTTGCAAGAAAGCTGTTTGACATTGTAACTGAAACAAACATAAAATAAACCTAATTCAGTATAATATCAAATTATTTAACATCAAGATTTTATGCACTTTTTCAGTAATTCATCTCTAACATGCTAAGAGTCACAGTACGTAAAAGGTGCCACAGTTCACATCCTCAAGATATGTTTGGCCATATATTAAGCAAACAATGCAAGAGGATGCATAAGCCGACTCTTAACAAAGAATGTTAGTGTTCTACATCACAACTCCTTTTTCGACATCACCTTATCAGCTGATTTGCCTTATATACATAATTTTATACTATATGCAATAGTATCATATATACTTATATTTTCATATTTATATTGTCAATGTAAATAGCAGCAATACGAAATATCAATATCAATATCGAAATACTTGAATATTTTTGTAGTTTCAACCAAATCAAAAGGTCAGATAATCGGGGATAAGGGCCGTCTTACGCATCCCTTTGCATTGTTTGCTTAATATATGGCCAAACGAAACATATCTTGAGGATATGAACTGTGGCACCTTTCACGTACTGCGAGCAGTGGCGGTTTTAGCGAGTAGGCCAGGCAAAAAATTGAAAAATATTTAAAAACTAAAAGATACAATAAAGAGTAAATATATTTTTCACTTTTTATATTAGTGGTAAACAGCATCAACCACTACTGTAAAAGTAATTTCCTATTGACATTAATCAATCAAATGTGCATATGTATCCATACGCGAGGGAGCGGGCTTACCCAAGATTAAAATCCTAAAGCCGCCCCTGACTGCGAGCCTTAGCATGTTGGAGGTGAACTACTGGAAAACTGAATAAAATTTTGTTGTGAAATGACTTGATATTAGACCGAAGTAAGTTTGTTTTATCTTCGTTGCAGCTACAATGTCAAACGGCTTTCTTGCAACCGAGTCAATCAATTTTCCATTTCTATGCAGGTAACATTTTTTTTAATCACAGTCATTTTTACTAAAATAGATGTGAATAACACTCAATAACAAAACTATATCTAGTCTTTTTAACGAGAAGAACAAGTAGAATAACATTTAAATTTGTGATAAAACTTTAAGAAATAGTTATTCTTCTTACAGAATCTGTTATAATTACTAAAGAAAAATTTTTTTTGAAGAAATCCCTCCCTGGACAGAATTCCTCGTCTCGAAAGATTAGGCAGAACGGAAATCCCCGTTCTGTCTAAAAATAAAATAATTAAAAACATTTTCTCCAGTGCTGGAGACCCATTTAACGGGAAGACCCATTAAAAATCTTGCTATTTTGGAGATTTTGAATTCTTGTTTTTAAGTGCCAATTGAATAAAACAACTTACTTTCGACAAGATAAATTTTCAAGCAAAACACGCAACGCAAGATTGAATGGAAACCAACCTTTACACGGCTGTGATTGTCACAACAACGTTTGATAAATGGATTGCCAACGATTTAATCTCGACGTCACACCAAGCATGAGAAAGTCGACACTAATTGTCTGGCTGAGGAAGGAAATCCAATGCAATCGTTCTTTGCACCAACAAATTTTAAAATTTGTAAAAAATAAATAAATAAATAAATAAAAAAAATAAAATAAAAAATAAATAAATAAATATGCAGGATTTTTTATTATCTTTCATTGGATTATCTTACCCCCCAATTTTTTTAACACCCCCTAAATTCAAAATTCTGGATAAACCACTGCTAATAGAAAATAGAAAGGAAGCGAATACGATGTGCGTACACAGGTGGGCGTTTCAGCAAATTAAATCGGTACCTTATTGCCACCAAAACTGCACAGTGCTTTTAAAAAAATAAAGTGCATGTGCAACATTAGATTAGTGCCTTATTCTAAATTTATAAAATAAGCCTATCAAGTGATTTTTGCAAACATCGATTTCTCGATAATATATTTTTTAAATAAATAAGTATATATATATATATATATATATATATATATATATATATATATATATATATATATATATATATATATATATATATATATATATATATATATATTCTTGAACAACCCTTTAGCGCTGACGCACTAGGCACGTGCCTACTATGCCTGTGCGTTAATCCGCTACTGACGATATGGATAATGAATAATTATTTACCTAATGTTGCTGTTCACGACTTGGTCACTACAAATCGCGGCTCTTTTTTTTTTTTTTTTTTTTTGACAGACTAACTGAATCTTGCTCCTGATTGTGAGTTTATAGCTGCTAGGACAGTTTATTGCATGTCATTGCCCTGTCAATGTACCGTGCTTTTGCCTTGCATGTCCTGTAGCCTATGTTATGGTGTACTTATGACTAGAACCTAAGCACTACTTATCATTTTTATAGTGATTGCATATATTTAGCTATTATAAATTATGTGAAAACAGTTTATACCAGTGGTTCTCAAACTAGAGTTCGCGGGATCTAGCCAGGAAATATGTTGTAATAAAATGGAACTCACGGCTACAAGTATTTTTTTAAGATTAAGAAACTGCAGCTGTGAGCAGTACGAGTACAGAACAATAACTATTCGTCATTTCCAGTGCTCAAGGATTTCATTGATTTTTCAGATTAAAAAAAAAAAAAGAAAAAAAAGAAAGAAAGCTCTCCTGAAATTCCAAAATTGCTTGTAGGATACTTGAAAGCTTTAGCTGCAAGTTTTCGAGAATATTTTCCTGTTTCTTAACCTGGTAATGATTGAGTTGAAAATCCTTTCACTATGTAGAAATCCATGACATACAAGATATGAATCTCTCTAACAAAGAACAAAAACAACTGTTGGAACTATCCTGGGATACTTTATGGAAAAACGTTCTCAAAGAAAATGAACTTTGTAGCTTTTTGTTGCGTGTGCGCTCTAAGTGTGAAGAGTTGTCTAAAAGGCATTTCAACATTTGATGCCTTTCTCAACCACTTACTTTTGTGAGTAGACCTTTCCTGCTCTTTAAACCTTAAAGCGAAAAGGTCTTAAGGGTCTTCACTACAGCGAAATTAAACTACCGCTAATTTTAGAGATTTTTCTGTAATATCTTCAAAACAAATAAAAATACTCGAAAAGCAGAAACGTAGTGATTTCGATAATAGGATTTTGCATGTGATACCGTTATCACAATTCATGTATCTGCTTTCGATTTGTAACTGTAGAAAGATTTAGCATTTTTTGCGGTTTCTGTAAAAAGCGGGATACCGAAAGCGGATAGATGAATTGTGGTAAAGGTATCACATGCAAAATCGTATTGTTTAGTTCACTACGTTTCTGCTTTTCGAATATTTTTATTTGTTTTGAAGATAATACAGAAAAACTCTAAAATTAGCGGTAGTTTAATTTCGCTCTAGTGAAGACCCTTAATGTGGAATCGGACCTATGATTGATGGTCACAAAACTTATCCCAGATTTCAATGCTATCATGGGACAACACAAAGAATTTCATTCCTCACATTAGTGACTCCACATTTAAGAACATTATTTATAAAGTGGATTTAATTAAAAAAAAAAAAAAAGAGTTTCAGCATTGAAACATAGTGCATTTTCAATTATAATTTCGTTCACTAGGAAATAAGCGTGTATCTTTAGAATAAATTAATTATTGCATTATTTTTCTTGTCAGTGGTGACTAATTAGCATATGTTTTTAATACCATGTGAAATTACAGATAGCATTGCAAAGGGTCCGCAGATCACTTTCCGAATGAACAGGGGATCCGCGTTATTGGAAAGTTTGAGAACCACTGGCTTATACTAAATTTAGACTGCCTATTGAAAGAACTCAATAAACTCAGAGTGAATAAAGGCAATTGCTATGGGACATTTGGTGTCATTTGTTATTTAGAAATGATAATGATATTGTCTTGTTAGAAATCTTCATTACTTCTCCGAATATTGATCGAAGGTTAATCTAACAGTTGACTTCCAAGGAGGGGTCCCGTTATTCTGACACAAGTCTTGTTATCTTCTGACTGGGCCCGCAAATTAATTAATTGGTTTACAACTACAACATAACGTTGTACTATTGTCACGAGTCATCTTGGGCAAACACAAAATGTTCACGAAAACTGCATAACATTACCCTGAAAGAAGTTGTGAAGAGGGGACTGTTAAAATCTTCTGTTCCGTTAGACGTTGGTTCTGTGTTTCAACATCCCAGGGACAGATAAAAGAGCACTGTCTCATTTCTTCCTTTTGAATTTTAATTCTGTTTTGGATTTTTTCTGTTTAAAAACATACCTTTCATACGGAGAGCAACTGACCATTGGAATTTTAGTTTAGAATAATTCAAGTGGAAGTGATGTAACTTCTCAAGTGTTTAAAAATATGATGCATTATATATGTACACTACGCATCCAGTTACGATAGAACAAGTCCCAAAGTTTAATCGCTCGAAATATACGAAATATATCTCTTTGTGCCCGCCGAGTGCCTTACAAAGGCGGTAATGTTTCGGATATGGGAGATTCATGGCTAAATCTTTTCATATTTTTGCTAAAATGACCCTCATATCCATCGTTTTATGGGTATCGGTTTTAAAACTAAACAGGTAAACTGGAAATCTGTGGATCAATGGGTAATGGATGATAATCTACTGTAGGCTATATTTGATTCGTGTCAACAGGTAATTTGAATTTCGCTTTAAACTAAATGTATGTTTCTCTATGAAAGTTGATGCACATCCTATGTTTATGACAAATTTGAAATGAAATTTCAGAAATCGTAAGTCCTTGTGGACTTCAAGTTGTGTAGAATATTTTTCGATTTGTCAAACAATTTATACAAGATAGTCTCTAACATTTGAAAAAGAATACTATATTACAACTCATTTCCATGCATAGCTGATGCGTCCGGTCCCGAGTTCGATTCCCTTTGGGACAGAATGGTTCGAAACCCACGTTAAACTATAGGTCCCGTCTTTACATAGCCTCAGTGCGAAAGAAACGTAAAACATTATGAGAACGTAAAAATTTCAATTATGAGAAAATTTGGAGTAATCGATTCGAAATGCTTTGAGAGTTCCACGACACAAGAGACTCAATTAAACATTATCGTATTCGTGATTACACAAATTTAATTTTCGGTGTTACAATTCTATTGCCAACAACAATAGCATGTCTGTCTTACTTTAACGTAATATATTAAAACGTTTAGCATTTCCTATCATGTAAGAAAAATTAGAAATTATTTTTTTAATGTTCCTTCTATAGGTCGGGATACTTCGCACAACATACAAAACAATACGTATGTCCAACATACGAACATAATGTTTCTGTGCAATATTTTCCCTTCAGTATTTATACATTTCACTTCCTGCACAAAACTGCATACAGTCTACAAATATTGATATTAGAATGATCGTGCATTTATCAGTACTTAGTATCAATTATCGATATTTGTAAAGAAAATTATATATTTTCTGGTACCGGCACACGAACCACATTCTGATAGTTTAGCATAGGTCCCATAAAAATGCCAAATAAGCAACAGAAAAAAAATCCCCGTGAACTGATTTGCCTTGGTTATTCCTTATGTCCAAGAATATCATCCCAAACCTAATCAGTGGAAGATTTATAGGGTTTGGGACTTTCAGGCTGAAGCCGACCCAAATTGCATTATTTATTTTTAAAAAAATCGAATGTTAGTCGTTTCTATGCGTATAAGCTTCAAGCCCTCCCAAAAGTCTAGTGATTTCTAAAGAAACGAAACATTTGCGCTTGAAGCCCCTCTCATGCTATTTTTCTGGATCCGCTACTGTTCATAATTTATTTTCCAACAAGAAATTCATTCCGGCATCTAGTTTTAGTACTTCATATGAATCTCTAAGACTATCCGCTTTTGTCACATACGTAAATAACTCGATTATTCCAAGCCTTCTTAGACACCAGCAAACATATGAATGAGCCCTGATTAAAATCGGTACTTACCACTTCATGTTGATACGGGTGTCCCTGCCGGCTTCTTTGGAATAATCTTCTTAGTTTTATTTGGCATAATGGCCATTAATAATAAAATCTGAAATAAATTAAATTATTTCTGTATGTTAAATAATGTTAGCAAACTCACTACTCTTTCTTAAAACTATAAAGAAAAGATATTATTTGTTAAAGATAAGTGTCGCTTTTCAGCACTGAATCTATATAAGGGGTAGACTAACAGTTTAAGGTGCAAGCTGAATTGTCGTAATGCGTTAAACTTTTCTGTTTTACCGGCAAGAACCAACCACGGATGTGCTTTTGGTGCAGGGGGTCTCGGGCACGATTTCCAGAATAAGCATTAAAAATGTTATGACGTATTACGGTGGTTCAGACTCAACATTAAAATATAGTACCACGTTTCACATAGTTTTGGTATTTTATGTATTAAGAGATAAAAAAAAGAAATAAGAGAATTATTTAAATTGTAGATGCCATGTTAAACTATAACATGTTTCACCATATTTTGTTACAGTTTGAAGAGAAAACAGTGAAAAGTGGGGCGATATCCAAGAAATATAAAAAGACAGTTGCGTTTGCCATAATAGAGCCGAAAGAAATCACCCAAGGTCGAAGGAAGTGGATACTGTTAAAAATAAAATGGAAAAATAAAAATAATTGCCTCTGTAACGTGCTGAACTTCAATAAACTGCATTTTTTTCACAATGGTTAGTAGCTATTAATTTAACCAATTTTCTTTTTATTTTTTTATTTTAGTTTTATTTATTTATTTATTTATTTATTTTTGCATTGCAACTGAGTTGGATTAAGTAAGACAAATCTTTGGTCTCTAATTTTTTAAAACGATTTTTGCCATTAGGTAATCAAGACATAATACCGAGTAAATTAACTGCATATAACTTCGCTCACAAGGAACGGACATGAACGTGTTATCCGGACATCCGAATTAAACCTAGTCCATTCGATAAAAATAACAAAGATATTTTCATGCACAAAAATTGGGTGCCATGGACAAGTCCCTGTGGCCCGTTAATCCTTTTAGTATAAAGGAAATCATAGACTGATAGTAAAATAACTATTGCATCAACACAGTTCATTGGAAAGTCGTGATTTATACTTCATTCTCTTCAGCATGAAACAAGCTTTCCAGAGGTGCTATTGGGGATCATAACGTAACGCAGGGAAAATTGGGAGAATGTCAGAAAAATTCCCTCCAAATTCCTCCCATCAACTTTGCCCCCCTCTGGAGTGGTCCCGGATGAAACTACACAATCCAAATGTATCTCGAAAAATACTATAGGTGATAACAAATGAATGTATCGAGTTTTGTTTTGATAGGCGGAATAGGTATGAGCGGAAAGGTATACAAAAACGCCCTGTTCATACAAAACTGAACCCATGACCAGACCTATGAAGAGAACATAATATAAAAAATATAAACGCAGTACTATTTATCCTGTTATCTAGGTTTGAACCACATTGTCTGTAGAATGAAGCAAGCGTTTTAAAAAGCAACTGTGCTTGAATTGTATTGGGATACGTGCGTTGGGTTGGGGCAACTGTGCGTTATCCACCAACACCCCCACCTGTGCTCATCTGTTCTCTATTCCGTTATTACTGTGTCATACTATATCTTCTCCCTTGTTTTAAGGATGTACTTCCTATCCGTATATCTCATAGTATTTTGATTGTATACTCGTACCAATGTGCGACTTACCAGGGAGGATGAAGTGGAAATCCCCCTCTGAAGAATTGAATGTCTCCTATAAGTTTTGAACTTCCCTATATTAAATCTCTCGGGTGTACACTTAATCACCCTTAAAATATTCTTTAATTCGCACAATGACTCCTACCGGCTCCGGTGTCACTTCCGAGGGCGCACAACTTCACAATAGAGCTAGTTTGGAAGACATTTTTGCGACTTATCCCCAATTTCCCTCCCGATATATCACGGAACAATATGCGTGATAATTATTGAAACGCTTGCTTCATTTTACAGAGAATGGGGTACGATTTTTGATATCAGAATAAATATTACTGCGTTTATATTTTTTGTATTATGTTCTCTTTATAGGTCAGGTCACAAGTTCGGTTTTGTATGTAGAACGTATTGGTATACAACCTTTCCCCTCATACCTATTCCTTCTATCGAAACTAAACTTGGTACATTCATTTCTTATCCCGTATAGTATTTTTCGAAATATACTGTATTTGGATTGTGTGCTTTTACCCGGGGCCACTCCAGAGGGGGCCAAAGTTGATGGAAGGGATTTCTGGAGGGAGTTTTCCTGGCATTCCCCCAATTTTTCCTGCTCAAGTACGTCAATACAAATCACCTCTGGAAAGCTTGTTTTATGCTGAAGAGAATGAACTATAAACCATGACTTTCCAATGAACAGTGTTGAACTAATAGTTATTTCACTGCGAGTCTACGATTTTATTTATACTAACAGGGTTAATGGGCCTCAGGGATTTGCTCCATTGTCCATGGCACCTATTTTTTTGTGCATATTTTTGTTATGTTTATCGAATGGACTAGGTTTGGTTCGGATGTCCGGATGACACGTTCATGACCCGGCAAATGTAATTTCAAATGCGTTAAATCAGTACACACAATAAATGGAACTGTTTTCTCCAGTTCAAACTTGTCATACACTTTAGATTGTGTTTTGATCATAATCCACATACACACACATTCCAATTTAATTCCTGTAATTACTATTAAGAACAGCTATAGTGTATTTATATTGTGATAGAGATTAATAACACTGGAAAATCGTCTATTCTGAATTAAGTTCAACTTTATTTTTACGTTGAAGTAAACCTCAAGTAAAGAAATAAAATATAATCACAAAGTAAGTATTCTTTACAAGTCTGCGATATGAAAGGTAGTTTCTTCCAGGGGTGTAGCCAAGGGGGGGCCCATCGGGACCAGCCCTCCCCAAATGACCAGCTTTTAAAAATCATAGTAAAATTATCTCGCTTCATTCATTTAAAAGTAACAAAGTTTATTGACAATTAATAATTTATGGTAAAATAGTATGGAGAAATATTGTTTTTCCATATCGATCGAATAATAGGATACTTTTTTGTGACAGCAGATTACACAATTTCTTGCGATTTATATTTGACAGTTTTAAGACAAACGTTTTAATAAGGTACTACAAATACAGCCATAAAACAAAGGTACTAAACTGATTTGTAAGTACAGTATATTTTTATATGCTTTAACAAGTGTTTTAAAAGACATAGAGGATGGAAAATTTGGTGAGAAACAATGCTTTTATTCAATTTGGATTTCATTCGCTCTCTCTTTTATTTCTACTCAGTGTAATAAAATAATTATGTTTTTATAGTCACGAATAATAAATAAATATTTTTGTCAGGAAACCGTAAAGAAATTAAGTGAAACTTAAAAGAAAATCAATCTTGTGTAGATAGGTTCTGTATACAAGGTCTTAAATTTAAATATAAAGGTAACCAAGAAAAGTTTTGTTGGTTTTTCACCCATCACCTTCGAACATCGATATGTCACCTAACCTGGAAGATCAAAAATAGTCCCCATCAGCATCGACGACCTTCTGAAAACATTCTGGAAGGCCATGGAATTCATCGCGGTAGAACTTCGTGGGCCGTGAAGCGAAGAAAGTATGAGGTGCATTTTGGAATTTTACTAGGAATTTGAACTGGCGTCCTCTAAGGTGATTCTCCAAAGAAAGGAACAGGTGATAATCGGACGGTGCAATACCCGGGGAATATAGTGGTTGCAATATTGTTTCCCATTCAAGGCGGAAAATGGTGTCCTGAGTCATCCTAGCCACGTGGGACTAAGCGTTGTCCCGTAAACGAGGACCCATTTGTAATTCAGAAGTGATGGCTCCAGAGTTTTGAGTTTTTGTTGAGCACAGCTCAACTGCTGACACTACACAGTTGCATTGATACTCTGACCAGCTGGTAGCAGTTCCCGATGCACCAAACACACAGAAGGACCTTCTTCTGGTACAGTGCTGGTTTCGGCTGTTTTGAAATCGGTTCATGGGATGCTAACCAATGATGACGGCGCCGTGGAACTTCGTATAGGACACACTTTCTATCACATGTCAACGCCCTGTCCAGAAATGGCTCCGAAACAGTAAATAAACACAGGCGACTGCCGCGTTACCTTCTGGCCCGGAGTCAAAATATGTGAGACCCATCGACCCAATTTGTAGTGCTTCACAAGTTGATGGATGTGCAGCCGAATGGTTTCTCCACACACTGAATTGTAGTCCCAGTTCCTTTTTTGCACATGTGTTGAACTTCTGTCACGTGGTGTTTTCGGGTGTTTCGTCATCGTCCTTAAACTATCGCTGCAATGTGCGCGTCGTCACGACACCCTCACCAAAGGCATGGCACCCTGTTTCTGTTCCGCTACAGCGGCGTTTGACCTCTATTTGAACTCGTTCAGCATACCTGCTCTTATGACGCTCTGTGAATGTCCCATGTTCCCTCTGTCTTTACGCAAATTCACGGTGTGTCCGAATTGCCACAACCAGATAGTGTGTTGGATATACCCACACCAACAACTGACGTTCGCCTTATCTCCACTCGCGTTCAACTCACGGTGTGAGGTCCAATTGAACACAGACCTCCACGAAAAGGGACAGAACTTTCTTGGTTACCTTTATAGTTATGCACAAAAGTATAGCGTTTGGTCCCGGCCAGTAGTTCTTGATTAAGCATAATAAAAACTATCTTGAATATAATTTATGGATAATAATAATAATAATAAGCTAAATTAGTGTTTATAGTTTTCCAGAAGACAACCAAAATTTTCCTTTCTTTCAGGCCTCAAAAACACTAGCAGCAACATTTTTTTTGGCTTGGTACATTGTAGTTGCCCCCCCCTCAAAAACGTTGCCCCCCTACACAAACCTGCTGGCTACACCCCTGGTTTCTTCAATCCAGTTTGGCATTTCGGTTATGCAATTCAGTTGGCATTTGAGTTTGGCATTATTTTTGGCATTTCAGGACATATATACAGAAGGTTGATCGGGTTATATCCGACCAATTTTCAAAATATTGTCGCCCTACAAAGAGCTGTACTACTAGCACGATTGTGTTCTAAGGGACCACCAGTGTTATGGAATATCACTATTTCCATTGTAACAAGCTAACATATTGGAGAACCGGCATAGAAATTTTAACCTATTTTTCCTTACAAGTCTACCATAGGACAATGGCAGTATTTTATAGACATCATTCGAACATGTGAAAATCGCAGAAATACATTGTACTGGTGTTAGTTATTAAAAAAATAAACAGGAATGTTATGAAAGAGAATAAGACTGATTTCAGTTTCTTGCTGTGATAAAAGATGATCTGCTGGTATTGCTGGATGTTTTACTCATGTGAATCCGTACCTGACTCGCTGTAGCTCCGATTCCTAGAAACGAGGGATAGATTAGAGCCATGGATTGCTGGGATAGAGATAATGATGAAATGGATGATAATGATGGAATGATGAAAGGAAAGTTGGAGGAAACAGGAAACCCCCGATAAAACCCACGCACACGGTTGTGTTTTCACAACATTTATCTTTAAGTTTTCTCCATCTTATGTGGTTTCAATTTTCCTTGTAACCATCTGTGGCGAAAATCATAATTTCTTGGGGGAAACTTTCTTGTGATTGACAATAAATCTCAGTACGTTCCTTGCGAGGGATATAACGGTGTGTGATTACTAGGGATGCGCACGAGACGAGTCGAGACAGGATTTTCCTGATAAAATTCGAGTCGAGACACGGCTCTTCCAATAGAGAAATATACATTTTTCGAGTCGAGACATCACTTTTACAGCACATTTTCGAGACGAGACAGCCACAAATCTTGTCTCGTGTGCAACCCTGGTGATTACTTGAATATTACGGGAGATATAGAAATGTAAACCTCATCCAGTGTGATAACCGGCTTTTGTTTTCACCCAGCTAAATGTACTGCCTTCAGTTTCAGTAATATGACGCGTAAGCAGGTCACGATCATGGTTTTTATCTCTGCACCACAGGCCAAGATGTGCCTTTAGATGATAACGAATATTTCTCCATGTTCCATGTTTATATTTGTCTGACTAGGATATCAGTAGCTGTAGCCCCTTCAATGGTAAAATCATTTTCCAGATGCTGTTTCACTATTCGGTCGTACGAAATTGCTTTTGAATGAGTCTGGTTTATATTCCCAGGAACTTCCGCTGGCATTCACTAGCACTAACACGATACTCCGACACCTGCAAGCTGAAATACCACACAGATAACAGATGACAGCAACATTGCCAAATCGATCAGCTATAATCGTATAACTTTGTGTGCAAGGAATTCTGTTATAACGAAACTTAAAATAATATTGTTAATTAGATGCCAGTCCTGTATATTATACACTTACTAAGTTTTAAAATATTGTATACACTACAGGATAATGCTGTTTCGAAAGATAATCAAAATATTTCTCACCTTGCATGGGCACATCCACTCCGTCAGCAGCGAAAAATGATGCCATGGTTGAAGTGTGAGCAAGTGTTACTAGATTAAGGTCTTTTAATTATCACCAACGTTTGAATTTTATGTTGATCAGAATTTTAATGCGTTATGTCAACATTTCTCACTGACTTCCGTTAGATTACCTTTTCCTTAGACATTTGGAAAATTTTAAAATGGTAAGAACATCAAATTCCGCCACTCTTCCATGCAAATTCCTTAGGTGTTATTTGTGTTGTTTATAATCGTGTCCAATATTAAAGTACGTGCAGTTTTCTATTTACTCCAGTCATGTAACGAAGTGAAGTTCTTGGAAATTTTAGCATGATAGTCAACACGGCGTAACTAGTTAACAAGCGTAATTCTGTTTATATTGATGATCTTTGAGCAATGCAACTTTCTCATGATTATTCATGGCATTCTTCTGGACAGTGCTGAAAGCTTAATAGGATATGAAATACTCTTCCATACTAAAATATGTTCAATATTTTCTTCAGAAATTAATAAATACTAATTTGTTTTTGTTTTTCGTCGTTTGTTTCTGGTTAGATGGTGGTCTTCTGAAATCACAATGTTGTTAATAGGATAGCTCGACAGTTAACGTAAATCTTGTTATTTATGGACACTGAGAGTTAACTAACATATTTGGACACTCCTCCATTCCAAACTCTTCTAAACACTTGAAGTAATAACTTAAACTGTAATTTTTGGTTGAGCTTTCACTATTTGTAAGTTTATATCAAGATTTTAACTTCTTACTGTTCTAAGATTAATGTTGTAATGTTCCTCATGGAATTTGTATTTTTAACTTCATATTCAGCAACACCACTTGACGCATATTCTAAAGTCACATTAACCAAATTCAGTTAAGTTGTGAAGAACTGCGAAGTTTCTTTGATATAAGCCTTTGTATTGACTGTTTTGTTTTGACTTTTCCTTCTTGTTTCTGTATATGGATGGCAAACTTCATTTCTGTGTTAATTATCTTGCTTCGATTACTAAATGTTTCGTCAAAATTTGACTTTCTGATTCTTTCTCATGCAATGCAAGGTAGATGTGAGTATCGAAATTACTTCTTCTTTATTCTACCAAATTTCTTCTTCCGGTGACTTTTTTTTCTTATCGCTTTTGTTGTATCTTTCCATATTGGACCCCGGGATCCTATTGATAAAAGGAAAAATTATTATTAGCTAATGTTATTGGTCTCGGAAACATATTGAGAGTATTGCATTTCATTTCCTAAAGATAATTGTTTCAATCATAAAAATGAGTCATAATATTGATTCTAACACCTACAGGATAGCCGATGGATCATTTCATATAACTATTCTGCTATCATTGGTATGATTCGCCGCAATGTGAGAACTTTCGTATATTATTGTTTTCATTTAAGGTTTTTGCCTTCACGTACTAGTTATTCTAATGACGCACAAATCGTCCATCAACTATAGTATCTTTTCCCAATTCTATTATATTTTCCCCATACTTTCCCCATTCCTCTAGATTAAAATTTCATTCAAACAATGTTCAATTCAGTATTTTTCTAAAACAATTTTAATAACCTTTAGAATTATTGTATTTCTATCTAACACTCCTAATTATTTTGTGGCTACTTTTCCGTTCAGTCCAACTAATCTCCACGCCTACATTTTGAATTCCCTTAGATTCCTTTTTTGTTGTTTTTTTTGTGTTGACTACGTCGCTACTTTGTGCAGTCCATGAACACACAGCAAATACTCCTTGATTTCTTATGGAAGTTTAAAAAGCGAATCCAAAAAACGGAAATTTTAATACAAAACTGCATCTTTTCCTTCTTTAGACAATGAAAACAAGTACGAGGAGGTATCAAAAAGTTTCGTGATCAGTTCTGTTTACAAAAAAGTTCTTATTTATCTACGTTTATACACTATCAACTTCAAAATAGTCACCTTGTACAGCAATACAGAGCTCCCAACGTTTCTGCCACTGTGGAATGTGCCCTGGAAGTTTTCTTTTTGATGTGTGTCAAACATCTTTTAAGATTCGCACTGGATCTTCGCAGTAGTGTCTAAACACAGACCTTTGAGCTACTCTTCAGCTTCGGAAAGATGGCGAAGTCCACAGGAATCAAATCGGCCAGTAAGATGGGTGCTGAAGTGCGATTATCTTGTTTCTATAAAAAACTCACGTGTGAGGACAATAACAGGGTGCGTTGTTGTCGTGGAGCAGGCAGTCTTTCGCGAGCCACAGATGTGATCGCTTTTGCCGAATATTTTGCCTCAGATGCCTTAAAATCTGGCAGTAGAACTCGTTTTTGACAATTCGGCGGACGAATTGTCGAAATGTCGAAAAAGACGATGGGCATACATTTGGATTAGCTGCAGACCTGCCTCGCCTCTTTTGGTCGTACTCATACAGTAAAATTTCGTCACCGGTAATGATCCTCGACATGAAGGACGGGTCGTCCACGGCACATGACGTTTTCTTGGCAAACTTCGACATGGTGTTCCTTCTGCTCCTGGGTCAGCAGCCAGGGGACGAACTTGGCAGCAAAATGCCGCATGTTCAAAGCACACGTGAGGATTACCTGCGCTGTTCGGTATGACACACCAATAGTTGCAGCACTGTTGTGAATTGTTCTCTGATGATCTTCAAGCACAAATTGCTGAATAATTTTGATATTTTCGAGTGTTGTGCTCATTGAAGGTCGTCCTGACCTCTTGTAATGTTCTTTCGCTCTTGAATTACGCGTGCCACTCAAAACATCTCAAACGACTCGCAAAAACCTCCGTACACTTGCCAAATCATTCAAGCGTCTCTGTAGCGCATCTACCCAGTTTCACACAGAATTTCACGTTCGCTCTTTGCTACAACTTTCTGTCCATGATGAAATCGCAGACATGGTAACACATGTGGTGAGAATAGCACCAGCTGCACAGTTACCGTTATACACAGGACAGTGTTTCTTGCCATATTGACTTACCACCCTTTTCGTCCAAAGGACATTTCGTCCAGAGATATTTAGTCCAAACACATTTGATCCAGGGACATTTGGTCCAAAGGACATTTCGTCCAAAAGACATTTGGGCCAAAGGACATTTTGTCCTGGAATGTTTAGTTCAAAGCACATTTCGTTCAAAGGACATTTGGTCCGGTAACGCTTGGGAGTCCAGTGTTTGTTTCTATTAGAAGAGTAAAAAGTGATGCCTATAACATTATGACTCAGTAGCTTCTTATTTCTAAATGAAATTTGAAATAGAGATTTATTCCGCAATTTTCATTTCGATAGAACAAATATATGCTGAGATATTCAGAAAAACGTAAACGCCTGAAAACAAAATGGCCTAACAACAGGAATGAGGGAAAGGTTGGTGTGTGAAACATGTTGCTGCAATAACTGCTAACATGACATCTAAAATGTTAATGTTGTGAATGAAATAGTTTTAAAATAAGTATCGGTAACTAACATTAATGGAGTTTAAATTTTAGTAAGTTAAATATTAGGTATTCAAACCCTTGTGTTAGAAAAGTGAAAAATAATGTAAGTTTCTTTGAAGAAATGCTGAGAATCGAAAAATACACATGTGTGAAATATATTCTTTTTACCGTAAATAATACTCTTAAACAGTCACATTCTTGGCTGCAACATTGTGATAAGTGATTGACAAGTATAAGATGGAAGTTGGAACATTTCGTGTAGAATGTAGGTATCTTTTCAGGTTAACCACAAGTCTGGTTTCTTCTATTCGTAGACTATTGATAGTGTGTAACTTCGGCAGACATTTCTACATAATTAGTGAGTTGTATGACAAACTAGAATTGTTCACTTGTATTTTTATTTCAGTGTTACTCCTCATGCAAATACAGTTTAGGTTTCATATTAATTTTCTCGGTAGTGCAGTACATTTAAGATAGCCATTGCAAAGTTTCAAACCGAATAGAAGATTCACATGACCATGCGGAGGCAATGTTGTCCTCAAATGAAGAGGGAGTTTGCTCTTCAAAGGGTTATTTATATTTTCAAGAGCAGGTGTATTCCTTAACCAATGAAGGTAAAACTGTATTTTTGTAAAATTATTAATGAAAGCAAAGAAAGGTGGCCTTTTTGTTTTCAGGCGTTTACGTTTTTCTGAATATCTCATTATATATTTGTTCTATCGAAATTAAAATTGCGGAATAAATCTCTATTTCAAATTTCATTTAGAAATAAGAAGCTACTGAGTCATAATTTTATAGGCATCACTTTTACTCTTCTAATAGAAACAAACCTCGGACCCCCAAGCGTTACCGGACCAAATGTTATTTGGACGAAATGTGCTTTGAACTAAACATCCCTGGACGAAATGTTTCTTGGACCAATTATCTTTTGGACGAAATGTCCCTTGGACCAATTGTCTTTTGGACGAAATGTCCTTTGGACCAAATGTCTTTTGGACGAAATGTCCTTTGGACCAAATGTCTTTTGGACGAAATGTCCTTTGGAATAATTGTCTTTTGAACGAAATGTCCTTTGGATCAAATGTCTTTGGACGAAATGTCCTTTGCACCAATTGTCTTTTGGACAAAATGTTATTTAGACCAATTGTCTTTTGGGCTAAATGTTTGTGAACCAAATGTCTCTGGATGAAATGCCCTTTGGACGAAACGACCCCCAACCCAGAATAAGCTGCCAAACAATAGCCTTCACCTGTTCTTGGAGGGCTTAAACTTGGAAAGCTACTATTGCTTGCCTCATATTTATAAAGAACATTATAAATTAAATTGTAAATTAATAAAATACTGTATATTAATGATTAGTAGCATTATTGTAAATTTGAAGTATAAATATTTGGATAGACTTAGCCTTGTAATCTTAATAGACTTTACGTCCCTCGGTATACTGTGATATTTATTTTGATTAAACATAATTAAACAACAGGATCAGATTGCGATAACCTTTTTTGTTCTAATTAGTTTTGAAAAGCAGAAATGTTTCAACATTTGAACTTTTTTCCACTTACCGTCATCTCACGTTGAACAAAGTAAAAAAGCAGTTTGCACTACTTTAGAAATGTGCAAATTTTACAATATGCAAAAATAACAATTAGAAAATATTGGCACAAGTTATAACCAGAACTACATATTACCTAAAATAAACATTAATGCCTATAATTGCAATAGCAGTCACAGCAGGTATCCAATCTTCCAGACAAAAGTAACGTTATCATATTCGTGAAAATGACGGTTCTGAAACACAAACCTTACTCATGTGAAGTAGTAATTGAAAGAATGAAATAGTTACATTCATAAAGTCGTCTACTGAACAAACGAAAGTACCTGGATCCTCATGATGAACACGTGCGCGGAAATATGAAATTCGTAATGCGGCCGTTGTCAGTCGTCAAATTTACAAATGTTTAGCTTTCTAGAGATATACATATATCACTTATGTCGTTAAAAAGGGTAGGCCAGGGATGGAAAAAGAACCGGTTCTGACCCGCTTTTGAACAGGTTCAGGCACCAAGAACCCATGTTAAAGGCAGAAACCTGTCCAGAGCGTTTTCACAAGAATCGATTCATTTTCCATTCCTGGGGTAGGCTGTTGAGAGCTTGAACCCCCTTGATGAAATTTTGCATACGCCACTGAACAATTTAGCTTCTATCAAAGCATGTCTCTCCTATCCAAGCCCTGCTCCAATATTTTTCCTACATACAGAGTTTGTTGAAAGTCCTGCATTACTCTAAGACTCTGAAACTTTCAACGTAAAACATACGTTTTAAACGAACTAAAGTTTGTTATAGAGAACACATATTAATTTATTTTCTTTACATACAGATGGACAAGATAGCCACACGTGTATATATATGAAATGTTCCACGTTCCATGTGTCTGAAAAAATAAATCGACACATTTTCCAACATGAGTTCGAGTCCCATGGGCAAGATAATTCCAAGAAGAACGTATGATTCGCTATTTTAATAGATCACTTCCGTGTCTTCTCGGCTTCACGGACGACACTGTAAACGTTGTCCCCAATTTAACATTTGAACACATCGCTCTGTCGAAGCTCTAGAGAACTAGATGCTATTTGTCCACTTTCATCAAGATGGTCACCCATCACTTTACCCTTAAAGTACGGTAGATTCTTCATGATATCTTTCATGATTGGCTACAGAGGAACTACACTTTAGATCTTAAGACTTGTGGCTACTGGTTGCGAGAGAACTTCAAAACTCACGTTTATGCAGAAGAACTGACTGAGTTGGGCAACATAAGCACAAGTGCTGAGATTCACAACATTCCGATAGCAGATGGTCAGAATGGAATTCGTGTAAAATTTTGCATTTATTGTTTGAATATGAAGGTACCCAGCTGATTGCCTAAAGTTGAATTCAAGTACGTCAAACATAAAATGTCAAGTTTCTATTTCATTTCGTGGAAATATGCTTCTTAAGTTACAGGAGTTAATTTAAAAGTTACAAGGTTTTAAATCTCTGTACAAATTTCAAGATATCCTGTATATTGAATAAATTGATAAAAGTATCAGCAACCCGTTTCTGGTATTTCTTGCAATTTGGCATTCTCTTGTTATTTTCTCTATCGTCCTGACAGTTGGGGGTTCCTGTGGAGCTCTTTATCACTTTCCGATCTTTAATTTCATTTTTACTTTTCTTAGCACTTCCATGAAAACTTACCCCTTGCCCCAAATCACGTCTTCTCTAAATAAATCATACGTACACTTATTTCCCTTCTCTGAACGCCGTCCACTGATTACTTTCAATAAGCCAATAGTATCTTAAGGCATTTTCGTCCTAAATCCGAACTGTCAATCCAACTTCCACATTCAAATTTAATATTTAAATTTGGTACCTACGGCCCAGGTTTTTGGGACCAACATTACTATAGTGACACATCTAATGGTAACAACAAAAGTTAGTATCATCATTTGATACAGAACATTTTAAGATTTCACTACGTTTTTCACGAATATTTTTCCTCGCAAACAGAAAATTAATTGCAAGCTTCAAAAAGCTGAGAAATAATCTGTATACTTAATACAAATTATTCTTTAGACCACGCACTTCCTGAAAAACGAGCAATAAGAAATAAATTATTACGAGGTACGTGTTGTTTACGTATAACTTTGATCATGTTCAGTATGTGAGCGAGATCTTTCTGCCACTTTTGAATGTAATTTCCGTCTACCTCCTCATATCGTCGCAGTCTGTGTATCCACATTTGAAAATCATTTGCGTAGTCATTTTAGGGTGTGTGTTAGAGACAGTGGAATATTCCGCTTTCGAGGGAGTTTCTAGATTAAAACTGTCTGCCCCGCAAGGAATCCTTACCTTGGGAAAAACCAAGTCACTGGGAGCAAGATTTGGAGAATAGTGTGGATGTGGAAGAGATTCTACATGTTTTGGCTGCAAATATTCGAGAGAAATGCAAGTTTTATGTGACAGTTAATTGCCTTAGTGCAAAGGAAACCCTGAAACTACAAGCTATGATTGATTTTCTTGCACTACAGAAAAGAATTTTATCTCCAAAAGTTGCATACAGTACTGTCCAGCAATCGCATGTCTTTTGGAAGAGGGTTAGTTAGAATTACTTTCTTTAGACTCAGAATATGACATAGAGATTTTTTGTGTGAGGAAAACGCATGATGTGTTTTTTCCAAGGTGAGGAGGGATGATTCCACAGATTTATCTGCCGTCTTGTTTCAGGCAATAAATGTTTCATCCACAATGATCACAGAGTCTTGTCACCTGACAACTGACAACTGTCTTCCAGGACGTCTTCTTCATCTTGTTAAACTGCCTAGGAACCCAACGTGAACTGACTTTTCTCAGCATCAGGTTGTCATCAGTATGCGTTCCACGGCGTCGTGCGTTAACTCTGTTAAGTCGCTGATGTCCTCCAGAATTCGCTGTCCATTACAGATTCTCATCATAAACGATGTTTCCAGGTATTGTGCAATCATTACGAAATCATCCATTGATACTAGCAACCCTTTGATTTCACGCACCCATTTCCAAACAGTATTTTCTTCAATTATACTGTCTCCAAACACGTTCTTCAGCTGCTGCCGATGAATATTGACAATCTTTTCGTCCCGCGCGGACAAATACTTTATGATACCTCTTTCGTTCTCCATAGTAAAATACAAGACATCACACCAGTATCCAAGAGAGCTTCTCATTAGCAACGCACTTAGGAAACACTATGCGATTTGAAATTTGTAATTTGGTACAGTTATACATTAAAGTGTAGAGCTCAATCTTCTCCGATTTCACTAAAATGCTCTTACGCGTTTTCGACCTACATCAAACCGGCACGTACTTTTGGTATGCACCTCGTTCAGATTTTCACTAAGAATCGTCGTGCGACCGCGGTGCAAATGGCGGAGGATCCAAAACAGCACCTTCACACACACAAGAAAACGTATGTGACGTACTGAAAACGTAGGTTAGATGTGAAAATCCAGTAGTTTTTGGACTTAACATACAGCAAACATATAACTGAAAAAGTATACTTTATACCTACTTTCCGTATAAGTGTTTCCAATAAACGTATTTTCCGTGCGAACGAAAGAACTGTATATAGGCGGTCAGGATCTCAAGCAACATTAGCTGACATATGTGACATATGTATATGTATGTAATATACGGACGACTGTTAGATGGCATTTTTTCTGCAAAAGCATGATGTAGCATCTAAGCGGGAAAAGTATGTAGCATATGGATAACGTATGCTCCGTACTGATACCCATAGTAAACATAATTATTCCGTATATTTGTACAATATACAGCTTTTCGGATAACGGATTTTTCTCAATGCCTGGGTCAATAATCACAGTCCACCTCGAATTGCAGGACATGGGCATACGGGAATGAGTCCAACGGATTAAATCGCTGATAAGGGATCATAAACTTAAGCACAATGTCAATAATGTCGCGAACATATACGGACCGCTGATTACTGGGAATGTTTTATATGGTCAGATGAGTCATCATTCACCTTGTTTCAAACCACAGGGTGTTTGTGTATGGCGATTATTGCGCCTTGTTTATTACAGTTCCTGCCTATTTATACTCCCAATGCGAATAATCGGGGCAATGTATACGTGGACGTGGCAGCGCGAGAATTTCAAAGTCAGGTGTGCCTAATTCTGTGGTAGGTTAATATATACAGGGTGTTAATGAACTATACCGACAAACTGTAAGAAGTGATTCCTTACATCAAAATGAAACAAAACGTTCATATCGACCTGTGGGAGAAAGTACATAATTTGAGAGCTAAGGCTGTCCAAAATCGCGAAAAAGCCAAATTTCGACCTAGAGACCTAGTTCGCAAAAGAGGACCTAGTTCGAATTCGAGAAACTATGGATGGTGATCCTTATCAGCGTAAAGGAAGCCACATATGCGCAATCCAAAAATGCAATTTCATTAACGTTCAATGGGTGTACAGAGTATTCCCTGCAGGGTGAAATTCAGACAGACCATCAACCAAATTTTGAGATATGCTCTGACTTTATGATTGTTTTAAATTAGGCAAACAATAAGCAATGAGCACGGAATCCTTTGGCGGAATGTCAGAAGTGCATGGTCACCAGTAGCATGGTCTCTCGTACTCGGGAAAACGCATCCTGTGATGTTTTCTTTCAACTTTATTAGTGCAACACACGTTATTCCGGACACAAAAATACATGGAGCTGCCGGTTCCTAATACTTCCGACTTCCCTCCGAAGCATTGGGTGTCCATTGTTGTTAAACATTACCTCCTGCCTACTTTGGACTCTCCTTCAAAACACGGTATATCTGAAAACTCTATTGAGAGCATATCTGAGAATTACACCCTACGGGGAATACTCTGTACACCTATTGAAAAAGGATGAAATATACACTTTTGGATTCTGTATGCGTGACTTCCTTTACGCTGATAAGGACCACCATCCACAGCTTATGGAATTCGAACTAGGGCCTCTGGGAATTTTGGTTTTTCGCGATTTTGGGCAGCCCTAGCTCTGAAAGTATGCACTTTCGCCATAGGTCCACATGAACTTTTTCTCTTATTTTGATGTGAGGAAGCAATTGTAATTGCAGATGCATTGCCTTTTACACTGCATTAGCGAAAACAGTGTGCTTAAAGTTATAGTAGTTAATCAATTTTCATGTGTAAATAAAATACGGTATTGAGCTATAAATTTTCTTTGCTTCAAAGAACAAATTGAACAAATTGTTCTTTTCTTTCAATATGTATGCTTGTGTGTATCTTTGACGGGACCGAGGGATAAGAATAAATTCCACCCATAGCAGCAATAAAAGTAGATATCCAACTATCTAAGATAATCGGAATTTTATATAAAATGTGCTAGTCAAAATATTTGTGCAAGATTGTCTAGCTAAACATTGCTAACTTTCTAAAAAAACTACCATTTTACTTTTTAGAGTTTTCTCTAGCTTTGGGAAAACAGATAGTAAATTCAAAAGTTCCAGTTTTTTCCCTATCCTTTACAGCACTAGTTATAAGAGCTTAATGCACTTTTTAATCACTTAAGTTTGGTAAGGTTCTTAGAATTCAGAAAGGACAAATTCAGTGGAATCTCAGTGCGGAAATTTCCTAGGGACGAATGCTTGTAAATTGAAAGAATGAATGAGGTAGTATCAAAAAATTTCCAGACTACTTCTGTAACACGCCAATACATGGCACCGCAAGGCTGCACTCACAGACACAGAGACCACCGACATTCATAACTCAAAGTGCCAAGAAAAATTGTCTTAGATACATTGAAACTGTGCAGCTAATACTATTCTGGCAACGTGCATTACCACGCCTGCGATCTCATTATGGACAGAAAGTTGGGACAAAGAGCGAACGTCAAATGCTGTGTGAAACTAGGCAAATCCGCCGCAGAGATATTTGACATGATTTGGTAAGTGTACGGCGGTGTTTCCATGAATCTTTCGAGACATTTTGAGTGGCACCTGAGCTTTAAGAGTGAAATAACATCACTGGAGAACGACGAGATATTAAAACCACCTTCAACGAATACAACACCCGAAAATGTCAAAACCATTCGGCAACTTGCCGTCGGAGAATAATTCAGAACATTGCTGCCATTGTCAGAATATCATAAGGAACACACATGCAATTCTGAGCATCCGTCGAATTGGTGCCAAGTTCGTTCCCAGGCTGCTTACCCCAAAACAGAAGAACAACGAGTCGAAGTCTGCCAAGAATTCCATCAGCGTGCCGTGGATGACTCATCCTTCAAGTCGAGGATCATTACGGTGACGAAACTTGTGTGTAAGGGAATAACCCTGAGACAAAGCAACACAGTGGAAGACCCCATCATCTCCATGACCAATAAAGACGAGGCAGATCCGCAGCTCGACCAAGTGCACACTCATCGTCGTTTTCGACATTTGCAGCATTGTACATCACCAATTCGTGTTCAGGAGCCAGACTGTCAATAGCGAGCTCTACTGTCAGGTATTAAGGTGTCTGAGGGAGAGCATTCGGGGCAAGACTTGCTTGCAAAAAACTGGCTGCTTCAATACGAAATGCATCCTGTCACCGTGCTCTCCGCACATGTGAGTTTCTCACCAGAAACAATCGCCGTTCAGTACCCACCCTAGTCGCCAATCTGAAGATCCAGCTCAAAGGTCGACGTTTGTAGACCATTGTGGAGATCCTGGTCAAACCGCAGAAGATTCTCGACACGTTTTGTAAACAAGTTCCAGAACACATTTAAGTAGTGGTAGAGACGCAGGAAGCGCTGTATTGCTGAACTATTTCGAAGCTGATAGTGTGTAAATGTAGATAAATAAAGTACTTTCTTGTAAACAGAAGCAGTTTTGAAACTTTTCAGTATCGTCTCGTATTTGAAGGGATTAAATGAAAGAATTTATACAAGACAATAAATCTAACAAAGTTTCTCATAATATAATGTTGGCAACATAAAACACTTCAAAATTTTTAGCTGAAACGTCTTGATCATTAACAATAACCCATGCCGTAAGCGTCGGTGGACCACCGATGAGCAACTAGAGATATCTCGCCAAAACTTAGCGGGCCCGCAACGACTATCCGCGGTGAATCCACTTCCGTTTTGAAAATTATGCCACCAGCAGCAGAGACGCGACGAAACGCCAATGAAGAACAAAATTACTCCCCCAAAATATGTAAAATCGCCTGCATGCGTAATTTCTTACATTAAGGAAAGTCTAAAAAAACACTTTTAAAAAAGTAAAAAAAAAAAACAATACGTGGCCTGGGGTGGCCGCGAACCACCAACCTCTAGATTTTCAAGCCCGTGCTCTTCCGACTTGGACACGGAGGCGATATAGAGAAGCTTGCTTGTAGAGGCATAAATCGTTCAGGTACTTCTAATTCATATAATCAGAGTGCTCCTGTAACCGTGTATATGCGATTATAACCATTTGAGATTAGATAAAATACGTTCGCCATATAATTCTATAACAAAATGACGCGCGTCTATTTACTTTATTTCATGGTTCTTCCATATTGACTTTCAAATGATGGGCTACAGTTGTCATCTAAATTCATACAATTATATGCACTCATCTCAAGATTTTTCACTCCATGATGTAGAGGCAGGGGTTACTCTTGACTCCCGTACCTGACTTTAGGAACGGTTCGTCAAGAAAAATAATATAAAATAATAACCGCATGCATGTTGTTCTGTATGGCTGCGAAACATGGTCACTTACTCTGAGGGAAGAACATAGACTGAAAGTATTTGAGAACAAGATCCTGAGACGAATATTCGGACCCAAGAGGAACGGGAATGGGGAATGGCGGAAACTTCATAACGAGGAACTACATAATTTATATGGTTTACCCAACATTGTTAGGGTCGTCAAGTCTAGGAGGCTTACGTGGGCGGGTCATGTAGCTAGAATGGAAGAAAGTAGAAACGCTTTCAAAGTCTTGACTGGAAGACCAATCGGAAAGCGACCATTAGGAAGACCTAGGCGCAGATGGGAGGACAATATTAAGATGATCTCGCAGAGATTGGAATACAAAGTGGAAACTGGATGCAGTTAGCTAAGGATAGAAGTCAGTGGAGAGCTTTTGTGAACGCGGCATTGAACCTCCGGGTTCCATAGGCCATAGAGTTAGTTAGTTAATAACCGCATGCATATGACTGGCGATAGTTCGTGTTGGTCCCTTCGCGATTCTCCGTGACGAATCGAAGAAGCGCGGACCAAAATGAGATCCTCCCTGCTACGCGTTAGTAACTTCAATACCCCGACTCTAGATATCTCTTTCGACTCGACGTAACCCTAGCGGCAGTCCTGCGAAGCGTTGCTATAGCGACGATTAACATTTATCGGAAAGTGGGCCACTAGGTGTTGGCGGCGTTTACGGCATGCGGTAATTTCGTGGATGGATGCATGTAGTGGAGTTTAGCGTCCCTTTCAGGAACGAGAGCAAATGAGACTTTGGTCCACAGCTTAATATGGAATCCGAACCACATGATCTCCTGCTGGGAATCGAACCCAGCTCTCCTGCGCCAATAATAATTTCGTGTTAGAAGGAAATGTTAAGAACTTGTTTTATGTGAAAAAGAAATTAGGTTGCTCAATGTTGTTGAAAACAATATTCCTACATTCGGATATAAATTACTTTAACGATGAAACAACACAACATCCTGTTCATTTTATTCTAAAATGTGTACGTAATGAACACAGGTTGTAATATGTCTAATTATGAAGAAAGAAAGAAAGCTATTTGTTTTACAAAAAAGCTATTTGTAAAAATGAATCTTAGGAGGTATTGAGCAAGTAAAATAAAATAAAATCAATCGATTATCTTCGTTAATGTACTTTAAGAAATCACTTCTTTCCCCCTTATTAGCGAATCAGTATAAATAAATACGTACATATATACATATTCATAATTAAGAATAACAATAGGAAAAATGACGACAAAAACAACAATGTTCCTAATGATAGTAATTTCTATGGTTATCATTGTTTTTCAAACCAACAAGATATTGTGCTTATTCTACAGCATAGTCACAACATAAGAAATTGGAAATAATTTCAAGTTTAATCAATGCATGAATGATTGAACAAGGAAGTAACAATTAAGTATATCCGAGAACAAATATGAATTCATGAAGGAACCTTTGGATTTAAGGTTATTGACAATCTTGGTAAGTCAATTTATATAAATGAAACTGAATGGAACATTAGCGGTGATACCATTCTTGTAATTGCCTACTACTAACAAAACAAATATTGTAGCTCTAAAATACAAATAGTGTTTATCATAACGGGAAAATCCGAAGAAACACTACGTATTCCTTAGTCTCAGTGCCCTATTCGCATTAGAAATATATGTGAATTAACAATATGCCTTAACAAAACTGTGAGTTGATGGATTGAAGGAGTGGTCTGGGGGAATTCCCTCCCCCGGAGCCACGAAATTCCTCCCAAGATCGTAGATCCTATCTTGGTTAATGTAGATTCCCAATATTTTTGTAATACTACTTTTCACTACCAGTCTATTGAAATCGTCCCAGACAAAATCTTCTGAAATTATCACTGGTTAATTCAGTCCAATATTGCTATTCTAAGAGTCAGACATTAGTGTTACCTGACAAAAAAGTATAAATATTAATTTATAGCAAGCCCTTCCTGTTGGTCTAGTGGCTAGCGCGTGTGTCTTTGGTGTATGTGGTCCTGGGTTCGATTTCCAGCAGGAGAGAACTGATTATTATTTTCATCATCATAATCAGTCGTCCTCTTCAATCAAAAACGTTAAATTAAAAAAACACTTCATTTCAATTTCATTATTAATTATAGGGTCTAAGTCTCAAAATGGATACCGTGAAGGAAACGACCTGTTTGAAGTAACAGAAGAGTGAAAGAAGGGAAAATATCTTGAATAGGGAACAAACAAGTCCTACTAATAAATCTCCACTAAATCAGAATTTTCATTTATTGTCCATCACCACGGCAACATTGTCAATCACTACGGAAACAAGAACATATCATCAACTCATCCTCAGTCGATAACAAGACCAGGATCAACTGTCGAGCTTACTTTCAAAACGTCTCTTTTCCACTTTTCTAATTATTTGGGAAATCAAGGAAAACGTTTAACGTATTCGTTATGTCATTAACTGATCATTATATTACTCAAAAATTTTCTCGAGGCCAATAATATTTATTTCCCTGCTAAATGTCTTGGTAATGATCACTATTAAAGAAAAATAAAGTGAATTTATTTGGATAAGGGACGTTTTGAAACTAAAGTCAGGACAAAGGACGGTTTGAAAACAAAAACCTTTTGGTAATAAAAAGAAATTCGTTCAAATGTATGCAATGAAAGTATAAGAGTTTAATTTTATCGAAAATGTGATGTACGTGTTTATTATTACTTTAAAACAGAATAATTCCACTGAAGGAAAAAATGTTTCGTTTTTAAAGAATATCACTAAATATGCTAAAAACAAACATGAAAACAGCTTATACATTTAGAATTCCCACTAACGTCCTGAGTAGTTAAGTATGAAAGTAGAAAAAATATAATAGAGTGTATTTACTTTTACACAATAGATCTTCTAAATCTTCCCTCATTCCAACTTCAAGTTCATCTTCAGAAGCCTCTTATACTGTTTCGCTACGAAGACCCTTTCGCACCATCTGCTGGATTGTAAAATTAAACATATAAAATTGACGGCTATGATATGCAGCCTTATCCAGGATCCGTGGAAGAACTTGATTTTTCTGACAATCGAACGAAAATGTAATTTCCCGATTTTTCTGAGATTTAAGCAATGTATAAAATGCCTCACTTTTCCTTTGTGAATTTGAAACTCTGCTTCGACTGAAGTGTCGTTTGCCTGAAGCTTCAGTTCAAATTGAACACTTTGAGCAGTTGTCTACTGCCTTCCAAAACTAATGTTATAGTCCGTGACGAAAACATGGTAGAAGTATGAGTAGGGTACTGTGAGATCTTTGTTGGTATTGTTATACATTGCATGAATCTTGGCTACACTAAGATAGCTAGGAAGATATTGCTTGGAAACACTAGCTGTCCTGTAATATTGCTCCTCAATGGACGTAAACGTCTCGATAAAAAATTTAACTGCATTCATTTTAGCTTCAAAAAGGAGAGACTTGCGATCTCCTTCTCTTTTTAGACTGCCATTGTGCCAATGCTAAAATAATATTTACAAACACGCTGAGCCCTTTTCTCACATACCTCAGCATAGTGCAAAATGTTTTCTTACAAAGCTGTATAAGTGATTTTTTACCTTTTTCTGATTTGGGAACAAAATAGCGAATCCAGAGTTCATTTGTTTGATTTGGTTCATTTCTTGCTCGCTTCCGTTTAGGTGATTTGCATATTGTATGTTTCAGTATGAAATTGTCTTGGACCACTTTGGCCTTCTCCTCATAATAACACTGGTGGAACTTGCACACATCTTGTAGTGAAAGTTCTTTACATTTAAAAGACCTTCGCACATGGTTACAGTCAGGTACCCGAAGTTAATCTCTAGACGAATACCACTGTCTCTTTGCTATGTTTCGTTGTCACACTGCAGGGTTGACTTTCTTCTTTCTTCCTTTTCTAGGTCTGCATAGAACAATATACTTTTACTGCTGACTTTCTTCGATACATTCCATGACCTAAGAAACCACATCTTAATGTTCTTTCACCAAAATAACGTGTATTTTACTCACAATAATCATAATTGAACAAACAAACAGAAGGTAACAAGCCTCCGTAAAACACTACAGCAGAAAGAAAACTTATCGTTGAAATTCAGGTACTTTGGCACGTAATTCAAGGAAATTCCATGAAATACGTTTGTATCAACGAGTAGAGAATTACTAATTTACAAAACAAAAATTTAATATTATTTAAAACACTACTGGCATTCAGTTAAGTTTAGGGAAAAAGAGACGTTTTGAAACAAAACAGCTGAAACCTTGATAAAAGATCACTGTGAAAAGTAACATCTTGTTTTGAAAATGTCCGCATGTCGCTGTAAACAAGAGACGTTTTCAAACAAAATCCATATCTCTAAGATAATTTTTACAAGTTTCTAGACTGATTTGCAACCAAATCCTTACAGAAATTGATAGAGAAACCATTAAATATTAATAAACCGTCATTATTTCGAGTTTCAAAATTTTGGACAAGAGACGTTTTGAACTGAGCTTGACAACTGTTCCATTATAATCAGATCAAAAGTATATTCCTCTCGGATTTTCAGAGACCAAATCGTTAGGGTTGGGTTATGTGTCAAGTGTGTTGTGTTGGATGTAGTGAGGAAGTGTCGAAAATGATGATAGCCTAGAAAACTCACGGCAAAACGAAACCAGTCAGAGACAGGTCCTGCAGAACATTAAAGCGAATTGTTTCTCCGAACTGTCTTGTAGTTGCTGTTAAAATGATGGAGAAATTTAAGAATCACCTTTCACAGGCTGCATCCACAATCACATTACCCCGCGAGTTGCATGACATGAAAATACAAGGTCGAGTTTTACGGGCGAGACCGCTAATTTAGCACGACACCAATAGTGGCAGCACATGTTACACCCATAATGACTGGAAATGTGTGATGTGATCGGATGAGACATCGTTAACCTTATTTCAAACCACGGGTCATGTTTATGTGTGGCAGACGTCCAAAACAGTGTATGATCCACAGTATCTTTCTTCAACTCAACTGTGAAACATGGTAGCTGCTCTGTGATGAAGTGGTTTTCAGCCGCAAAATCTTGGTTTTTAGGTCCTATACAGGTTGTTACTGATCGCATTACTGTCCATGATTATGCGGTTATTTTGGGGTATCATGTTAATGGCATGGGCCAGATGTTGTTTCCGAGCAATGACGCTATATTCCAAGATGATAATGCACAATAGCTGGCTCTGTTGCAGCGTGATTTCAGGAGTATCGAGATAAAGTTGAACACCTTTTCTGAGCCGCTCAATCTCCACATCTGAACATAATTGAACATCTGTGGTCCGGTTTGGAGACAAATTTGGCACAGAATTAAGTGATGCACTGCATGTGGAGTGATATAATATTCCACTTGCTACCATTCACGAATTCTGTGACTCTATTCCATGTAACATCAGAGTTGTTCTGAAGGAGAAATGTAGTCAAATGCCATGTTAATCTGACAAATGTCATTTTTAGATGTTTCCGTTATATTGATGAGGATCTGTAATTGTTTCCACTAAGCATTCAACTTGCTGCACATTAAAGGTTAAAATGTTGCTTAATTATTAGTTCTAATTGTTTAAATTTTTTCTAGTTCGTCTATCAACTAACTTGCGGCTACACAAATATTAATGCTCAAATATAAATATTGTTACGGCCCTTGTCTTAAAAATAAACAAGAAACATTTTCAATGTTCGGTATCATCATTATACATTTTCAAATACGGTATTAAATTGAATGAATACAATTTATGCTCCAATTAAGTCCTTCCAATATATCTCTGCTGAGACACACATATATTAATACTCAAATTTAAATATGGTTATTTATGGCTCTTAATAATATTTATGGCTATGAAATAATTAAACATAATAGAAATAATACAATGTTGAAGTTGTAATTATATTGTAACAATAGTTTTAAATCTTCAGATTGCCTGGGCACTAGCTACATCTGTACACGTCAGGAAGGTAGACGGCGTAGCTAACTGTAACTAGAATTAACGTGACACTGACATTTATAATAAGATTATCTTTTTTCTATATCAATTAATAGGATCTGCACGTTTTCTACTAGTTTATTTAATATCTGTCCAACAGGATTCTACCTTACAAGCGTGGGGGGCCCGCGGTGGCTCACTGGTAGAGCGTTCCCCTCGGTGCTTGGGGTCCCTAGTTCGAATCCAGCTCGCGCCAAGTGAATCTTGTGGTACACAAACACCGTATACGTGGGCTTCCTCAGGGTTCTCCCGTTTCCTCCCACTTTCTTCATTTCACCATTTCATTCATTTCTCATCATCGCCGTCTTCTTTAGCCTAGTCGGCATAAGAGTGGGACGTAAAACTCAAAGATTTCATTTCATTTCATTTCCACCTTACATATTCATCGAAAGAAGTCAGTAATCGCAGAACACAGAGCACTTATTGAGATGTTTCCTACATTTAAAGATTATGGCTTGATTTTAAAAGTTTGTTTACTAAATTGAATTTATCACGTTCATACTAAGAAATTACATACACAAAAATAGTATAAACAACGCAATTTCAAAATCAATACTAACTATGAAATAAAGAGATAAAACCTTACCATGCTTCTTCGGATATCTTGCTAAATTCAAATGTAATCCAAAGTAAATCCAAAATATTTTCTTTGGTGTACACACTTCGCTTCAAAGTATTACACAACTTTTTCATTCGTCGATGAAAACCAGTAAACTGCGGCATCAGTCAGTACTGTGACAGGAACTGCTGATAAAGCCATAAATGGATTATCTTCATGACCATCATTCCAAGAACTTCATTTTCTATTCTTCACTAGGTTTCTACAGATTATTCCGCCTCTCGTTCTTCTTTAGGCACACATTCTATTCTAGACACTTATAGACATTTCTTGAGTGATGTGATGTTCATCTTTTTGATCTTGTACGATGCGCTGGCTGTGAAATTTTATTGATCGTGACACACCATTATTTGTGCTGTTGAGTACATTTATATGGATTTTTGACCGTAAGGTTTTTTCTCTACATGTGGTAATGGTGCGTCGTATTTTATTTCATTTTTGTTTAGATGAGGTGATGATTAGAAAAGCGGTGGTCCACTTGATTATCTCACGTATTGCGGTAATAATTGCTTGTAGAAGAAAAAACCTCCATTAATTTGGTGAGTTCTTAGGTCGTTTTTGAATTAACTCTTGGGATATCTTTGAATGGTAGGCAAGTTGAATATTATTAAACGTCTTTCTTGTTGTGCCGTTTTATTACTTTATCATTTGCTTGAGAAGTGTTCTTCAGATTTTTTGTTGAGAAAACTAATCCAGGAATGACATGATGTGTGCTAAGTTGTTGAACTGGATATTCTGAGTACGTAAATCCTTCCAGAAGTCTTCAATCGGTGTACCCCTGACATTATATAGGTGAAAGTGTGCATTATAAGGCTCGTGATATGTTGAACATAATTCTTCAGTGATTCTTGTTTTCTTGTATCAACGAAGAAGCCTTAGTCTGATTTTACCAAAAAGTATTCATAACACAATTAGTGGGAAGCTCATGTACTTTTAATGGCATTAATTACGAAATAATCGCTTTTTCATCAGTATCTTTTCGGTTTTTCTATTTTTTTTTTTTTATTTTAGAGCAGCAGGCTCTATACGCGTGAGATCCCCGATCATAAATAATAATTTTTTGAGATTGTTATAAACTTATTCTTTCTTATTTAAAATTTGAATAATAACGAATCTACAACAATTAATTTTCTCTTTCAACGTATGACAAAAATTAAATGACGAATTGATTGTTGATATCATTCGTTATAATAAGAACTATTAATATAAATATAAAAAAATAAAAAAAACTATATTAACCGACTTCAAATCAACAAAATTTCAAAAGAACTACAGGTGAGTAGTGTTGCCACGAGACGAGACACTTCTCGTGTCTCGTCTCATCTCATCTCGTAAACGAAACGATACAGAACCCTTTTAGACGAGACGAGACAAAACGAGAGAAACGAGACGAGACGGGACAGAACCTCTCGACACGAGACACGAGACGGGACGAGCACTTTTTCGAGACGAGACATGCTTTGCGCGAGACGAGGCTTGTCTCGTGGCAACACTACAGGTGAGGTGGAGCATCTATTTCAAAGTTATGCGTGAACATACACAAGTGGAAGTTCCTTAATAACGATTTTCACAGTGAGGTGTTTTATGAAATGAAATCTTTTAGTTTAAGGTCTCACGATTACTGCCATTAGGCTAAATGAGACGGACAATTAAGGAGGATTAAGTGAATGGCGAAGTAATAATTGGTGGAATGAGAATGTAGGAGGAAACGGGAGTACCCCGAGAAAACCCAAGGACATAATGTTACCCACAACAAACTTACTTGGACTGGGATCGAACCATGGACCCTACGCAACAGAGGCAAGCGATCTACCATTGCACAGTGGGTCGGAAAACCTAAAAAGTCGCGCATAACCTAATTTTTCAAAGTGAATATTTTATAATAAGTAACACCGATATAGTTTGACAAAACCCCGAGGCTTAAAATGCAGTATGAATATCCCCTGTACTTTTGCAGATGCCCTGTCTCTATGCATTTAAAGTCAAGCTTTTCTGAGTGTTTGTATGACATGAAGAATGTGATTCTCATAAGTAAAATCGTAGGTCATATTCAACCTAATGAAAACAAAATGACAAAAGGAATTCAAGCGAGCTTTGGATATAGTATCAGTACGGTTTCTTATTGAGTGTTGCAATTAATATTAATTATGTACATTGCAAACGACAGAATGAATACCAAGTGATGTAAATGAAACTGTGCAAGTTCCTTCAATCAAGATCAGTAGTCACCAAGGGCGCCGATCCTGGGGGGCCTGGGCCCCCCAAAGCTCATGTGGGGTCCCCTATTGTATTTATGAATATACAATATTTGGCATAATTTGAATGCAATTTGTCTTAACATCCTCATATATATATACCTTCTGCATCTGACTGCCCCCCTCCCCAAATTTACAGAGAAATCGGCGCCCTTGGTAGTTACAATGTTTGACTTTCAAAAAACGTACCACGATGTAGACCTGAAATACAAGCATTGTTGAAGCCTACAATATGTAAGGTATAACATGTGAAAACTATAGCTGCCCATGTGTGCCCCTATACAAATGGCATTGAAAAATGTATGATGAGTTGATGGATGTAAAAATGACTGTTTTTACAAGAAGTCAGCAACAGTAGTAAAGACAAGTCTTACCTGTTTATAAACGACATGATGATGACAAATATATACCGGTAAATAAGATGATGGTAATGCATTGTGTAAAGATAATGTGACTTGTAACTTTGAAATTAATTTTGTTTCTTATCTCTACAATTGTAAACATGGAATATAAGCAAACATATAGAAACCTGTTCAACCAGGGACGGCACCAGAAACACTTGATAGGGTGGGCGGAAAGAGGCGGACCTATTTTCTGGGTGGGCGGACAATGAAAATGAGAACTGGGCAATGTAGACATGTTTTTGACAATAATTAACTTTCCTTTTTTATATCCTTTAGTTAGCTAAGGCTCAGACCAAAATAGTGGAGGAACAAGGATGTGGAAAAACAGCTGTCTTGGCCTTACAGAAGGTACAATTCCGGCATTCGCCTGGTGGAACTGAAGAAATACAGGACTCTAGGATGGGCTGCGGGAGTTCGTGGCTATATGCTCGATCTGCTGAATTCCGCGTGTCAGACACACTACCTCTATTTCCAGTTTTTTAAAACAATAATAACGGTGTGTACTGTGTAGTTGATGAAGTTCGAGACAGCTTTACCTCCTCTCCCTCCAAGAATGCACACGAATGCATAGAAATAAAAGAAGATTCAAACAACACAGACTAACAGATAATACTCTACCTTTCGTTAATAACATAAAAATACACAATAAGTAGGTAAAGGAAAACAAGATTTTTTGACGTGATCTCTATATGCAACATCAAAGACTTAAGTTACTAAAAGAATAGGGGAATTCGACAGCATGATTGTTTGATCATAGCTTACACAGATATCTTTGAAACTGAAACTCAAGTTAGAAAAAAATGGATAAAGAAGTAAATAGCAATTAACAAAACTTCATCATGATCCAAGCTTACAATAAATTTTTATACCTGCACCTTAATGAAGAGCAATGCGTCGATTTTTATGTCCAGCATCGAATGCGTATACCACATCCTTTACAGCAATATTCATTACAAGTTTTCTTTCTATTGAAAGGAAATAAAGATTGCTTAGGCGACCGTTTGCCATGTGATTTCTTAGATGTGTTTTAACCCGTCTAAAACACGAGAAAGAACGCTCACATGGTGGTTTGACACAGGAATGGTAACAACAATTACGGCTAATTTGTGAATTTCTTAAAAGCAATTTTGAAACGATCCATTACTTCAGTAAACTGAGAAACGGAGGTAATTTTGCATTGCTTTTCCTCCTCATAACGTTTCAAAACTTTCGGGAGAAGTTTCAGTTCCACCTCTACACTATCAGCATCACATCCATAATGACGTGCAAGTGGTTCAATTCTCTCAAATGAGAGGAAGTGTTCAATTTTAGCGTGAAGACTGCTTATCTCACATAGAATACCTGTATTTTTCTGTAAAACGTCTATTTACTATTTCTGCAAGTATTCTGTCAAGCATAGGAAGAAATATCCTAAGTCTGTAGTGTTCTTGGGATTGGATATCTTCTTTCTCAACCGATACTTGCTCAGTCATGATCTACTGACGTAAATGATGGAGCAGTGACCGTGTTCTGGACATTGGACCCGTTAGAGATATACCGTTATTTTCAGGAAGACTCATTCCAAAGTTTTTCGAACTCCTCGACTGTGTTCCGAATTTCAGTAAAATTATCCAGCACACCCTTCGTAACAATAAAAGCATCAGCAAATGTTCTCTCCTTATTTTGTAGATTATCTGACAATCTTTTCAATTGTCCAAGAAAAACTATGAACAAGTTGAGTTGGAACACAAACTAATATTAACTTAACTCAATAGATGTCTTGCTTCAGAAAAGCGACTGTGATTTTCATTACTTGTCTCAGCAAGTGTTAGAATAACTTACATAAACGTTCTCTTCATAGCCACACAAGCTGCAACCTAAGATAAACGAGTAAAAAAAAAAAATATTTCGTTAGTGGTTCAGAAGATACTTAATGCCATAAATAATACTATATATTGAATACCATACGAAGATAGTACATTAGAAGTAGTCATTGTCTGTGTAGTCACTGACGACACCTCAGCAATATCCAAAGGACGTAATGACCGATTAATGTCCTGCCCGAAGGTCGATCTTTGACCCGAAGGTCCCTGGGCAAAGTGAACGCATGATGGCTTGCCATAGCCTTCCATGGAATGATGATAACTTAGGGCCCGGATAATTATGTACTAAAAACAATGAAAATATGTACATATATATGTACATAAAATCTCAATAATATGTAATAAAACCCTTCCAAAAGAGCAAAATATGTAAAATGAAAATACCAGCATTTTCTATTACGTTTTCTACATTTGATGTGGTAAATACAATATTTATTCAATTACAATGTTTACTACCTGTTACTTTTCCAGCATGATCTCCGCAACGCTAAGAAACAGAATGAGTTTCAAATTTTCAGTCAGAAAACTTATCTTGTTATCGCATATAAAAGAGTTTCTATACACTAAATGGTCGTTTCACTTCACACAAAGTCTTGCTTCATATTTATACTTTCAGAAATCATCCGAAGGTCGTTCAAGTGTACATTACGGGAGAATTCTAGAACACTGGCCCGCTTACCTATACAACAGATAGTAACCTACCCTAACATAGCCTAACCTCTCTAATCTCTAATTAATCTTAATTAACCTTATTTAGGAAGGAATTTTTACGAAAACTTTGTTTATGCCATTGTACATCTAATGGGCGTCCAGCGTTATAGAACCTTCCCGTACATTACACACTCAAAACATTTTAGTAAAAAATATCGTGAAGAACAAAACATTCTCAATTGGTCTTTTCACTATTTCAACAGACGATCTCCGTAACAGTAAGGAACAAAAATGTGTTTCAAATTTTCAAACACAAAACCTCTCCTGTTATCACGCAACAGAGCTTTGTATTGACTGAACAATCGTTCAACATTACACGAATTAATTGATGCATACTTAAACTTGCACAAATCAGAAGGTGCGTATTCAATAGCCACGACATGGATTTAGCTTCACTTAACACTCCACTAATAGCATAGATTGTCTTATAGCCTGGATTTTTCTCCAAAACGAAAGTTATCTTCTTATTCACTGCATCCCCAACAGATCCTTTTACACCTACCAGAGAAGCAACTGTTGAGCGAACAATTTCAAGATTGTCTGAAAGGCTAGATGATGATTTCTCCAAAGATTAAATAGTACTACTGAGACATAAAAAATTGCTCTGAATGTAGGAAATATCATGCTTCAACTTCCCGTCATCAAACATTTGTTACGCTATTTCTATGGAAGATGCATCTTCAGAATCAAAATGTAACACTTGTTTCACTACATCAAAGTTCGTAACATAGTAACACACAGCATCAATCTAGCTTCCCCACCTCGTTAGTACCGGCTGAGGAGGAAGAGGTAGTTCAGGGAACAGTTCTTTAAATTTCTCAACTCTACTGGGAGCCTTCAAAAATACCTTCTTTGTATTTGAAATTAATGCATCAACTTGTGAAAATCTAGAACGAACAAATTTTGCAACACGATGAAATGCGTGGGCAAGACAAGTTAGATGTAACAGCTTCGGATACAATACTTGCAAAGCTTCTGCAGCTTTGCACATGTACGGTGCTGCATCAGTCACTAGAAGGAAGACATTGTTATGCTTGATACCATCAGGCCACAAAAGTCCCTTAGCATCATTAAAGAGTTTTGCAATGGCTTGATGGTTGCATCGCGGCAACAAATCACTAGTTAACAGGATAGGCTTGCTGACTTCATTATCTTTCAACAAACCTATTACAACATTACCAACATGTCGCCCCTCTCCATCAGTCGTTTCGTCAATTGACACCCAAATAGGACCATCACCAATTTCCCCACGAATAGAGTTCATTGTTTCCACACATAAATCAGGCACGTAATGCTTTCTAATTGTAGATTCATCTGGAACTGTTTCGTGTGTGTATTGTTGCAGAAATTCACGAAGTACTGTATTGTTTAGTTAGCACATACCTTAGCACGGCACAGATCACTTGAAAACTGAGACTTCCGTGGCCCTGGACTACTTTGAGCTTGAGATTCAGTTACTAGCAACTGCTTTTGTGGTTTAGGTTTTGAAGCTCGGGTCTGATGGCGTGATGTGGATTTGTGTTGCACAACTTCGGAATATTGAGGCATGAGACACCCTTCTCACAAACCTGGCAATAAAGCACTTTTCCATCTGTGGAAAAATGCTGAAACTCTTCCGTGAAATGCTTAAGTCTTATTGAAAACGGGGTTTTGTCCTTTGGCATCTTGGAAACAGGATTTGCTGACAGCACAGGAGATTAAATATTCAATAAAATAGCTCACACTTTCCCTACGGCATGCGTTGTGGCGGCAGGCGCTTCACTTTTGTAAATCAAGAGTTCAGTGTTATCAATTGCGTGAATGCAAACTTCCCCATCTGATTTAATATTTTTCGCTGAAGGAAAATATTAATGAGGCGAGTTTGCGACAAAAACACGATAGGCAATCGTAAAGCCGCGTCGCGATAGTAATTCGATTGAATTATTAATCTCAAGTAAAGATGTGAGCGCTACTACCGCGACCGAGAGTTTATGATTTCTAATCAAATCAGGTTGTGTCCAGCTCTCTCTACCAATCCGCCAAACTACGCTTCAATACTATTTTAAAAGGGTGAAACGCAGTGAAACAATAAATAAATAAGTAAATTAATAAAAATTAAAAATTAAAAATAAAGCAAGCACTTTTAAATTCAAAGAGAGGTGAGTGTTTTCTTCTTTTCAAAGTCTATTGTTGAACAGTTTTTGTACGAAAAATCCCTATAAAACATGAAAATATCAAGAAATATGTAAAATTATGTGCTCATGAGTAAAATATGTAATTATATGTACTTTCAAATGGGTGCTTTTAGGTACTATGGGTCACAAATGACATTATTACCCTGATTTGGTATAAAAATATAACCCCTAAAAAAATATGTAATTAAATAATTATCCGGGCCCTAATGATAACGTCCTAAGAACGGGACGTAGAGTAGGATCCAAATCACTTGTGTTCCCACTGGGAATCTAATCCGGTACTCACCGGGGACACTGGAAGATCAATATGAGTAACATTATTTCGCATCTGTTTATTATCATGGTAACTGTGCGGACAAAATGTGGACCAGTAATAACACAGGTCTGCAAAAATAAAACAAAGCTAAGCTGTTTCGGTTTAGTTAACTGATTCGAGTGTGTTGGGTGCACTGAATCCAAGAATGACAACCGTTTTGTCCTGTGACGTCTGGGTTTCGAACAAACGGGTGGTCTTGCTGAACAAAAATATGAACACAAATATGCGATCTACAGGAACACCATTAACAGCGTAACAAATTAATGTACCTAGGTACAGAAACACGCACTCACGTGAAGACAAAAAACTAATATCACTCTCAATCAGATTGCTCGTTAAATCGTCTTTTTTTAAAGGTCAAACTTCGTTCGGAGCTTCTCCTTTTGTAGGTGGCTGCCGGAAGACCCCTAAACAACATCCAGCAGTAGTCTGCCATTATCGTAACACTACAGTTTCTCTGATACCGTCTTCCATTTCTCTTGATATCTTGATGGAAACGCTCCCCCTGCTCTTCACTCACTGCTCCCACGTTGTCAGGAAAGTATTCAAGATGGGAGTTGAGAAAATGAACCTTTAAGCTCATGGAGCAACCAAGCTTTCGGAACGCGTGTAGTATTTTTCACCATTTCCTTGTACTGTGGGTCCTTTCGGTTTCCCAAAAACGTTTTGATGACCACAGTAAAGGAAACCCAAACCTCGTTTTGTGTTGGAGTCATTGAACTGATGAAGTCTTTGTCAGATATGAGTTTTCTAATATTAGGCCAACAAAAACCCGCGTACTCGCGTACTCCTAGTATTTGAGCAACAAACGGTGTAGCTAGAACTACTTACCAACGTTTTACAAATCTAAGATGTAATCTTACTAAATTCGTTTTATGAACAGATTTATTGTTTTTGGTTTTTCTTTGTAATCTCGTACTCTCACTCATGACACATTACGATATGTGTCAGTGATCCCCATCCCGATCAATATACATGTGTTTTCATGTTCCGGGTAGCAAAAGTACATTTAATCTTCTATGTTCATGTTTATTTTCGTGTGATGCATTTGCAGTTTAGTGATTTCCAGCTAACTGGTTGACCACTTTACATTTTGATTGTTCAAAAACTTGACATCCCAGGAAGAAACGGGGTGATTTTCGACTTCGGTGCACCCAGAAGCGAAAAAATCAGCTCAACTTATGCAAACAGCTTTTTGGTTGCAGACCTGTGTAATCTTCGATAACTACAGCAGGGAGCACGCGTTAATTCGAACATTTGCTCGAGCTGTTCGGGTTATTAAATTGTTTGGCGCAAAAAGGAAGTGCTCAAAAGCCACAAATCCAGTTACAAACGAATATTTTTCAAGGTTTAGTTCTAATCTAAAACATGTACAGTTCCGTATATGTAGTTAAGCATTCAAAAGTAATTTAAAACAGTCTTGTATTCAAGAAAAGTGACCTGATCTAATCCAATAATTCACAACAACTGTTTCCGTTTAAGCAACCAGTCTAAAAATATCAACCTCGCCGGCTAAATGCCATTCGGACAAGCGCAGGGTTCGGATTACGGTGGGTTTGGATTAACGCGAACAGCCTGTACTGCTACTGGAGAAACAAAATTCGAAAATGTGTAATTAAATTAGCTCGAATAAAAGCAAGTCACCTATACTCATGTCCAATAGAACAAGCTACCAATCATGTTTACGCCATGCGAGGGGAAACAATATTAGCAATTCTAGCCGTGCTAGCTTTAGTGGTCCACAGCAATTTGCGAATTATCTGGGAATGATGCGGAAATCCCCCTTTAAAATTAAATACACCATGTAAGTTTTACTTTTTTCGTGTTATTTTCTCCTGGAGGGGGGAAACTGGAATTAGAAAGAAAGGTTTACATGGATTCTGATGTCAAATAATGGACTTCATGAAATAATAAACATATATTCCCCCTATTAGTGTATTTGAGGAGGGATGGGGGGAGAAATTTTAGTTTTCTTTCCAAAAAGGAAATTTACAGTAACAACAATAATAATAATGCGTAAAACAATAAAAATCACGTACATGTCAATAACTGAAACTCAAGTAAAGATATGAAGTAACAAAAGTTTTCTTTGCTTCATGTGTCCGCGGCAATTATGAGTGATTATTTTTACATTTTTTCCAACCCTACGAAATCGGTTTAAATGGCTTCGTAGTTCACGAGGTGCTGGAATTTAAAGCTCGCGTATTTTAAAGGTTAATCACGACTTTTGGCATCATTATATTACTACAAGTATCTGTCTTAAAATAATTGTTCATTGCAGAGTTAAACAGAGTCCTAGAACCCTTTTATATTACAATCCAAAGTAATACATATTGCTTTTGAAGTACAGGATGTCACCTTCATTATTCTACTTCTGTTGGGGTGGGCGCATGGGTGGGCGATTGCCCACCCCCGCCCACCCTTAATGCCGTCCCTGTGTTCAACATACTCTTTGAGAAAGTAGTCATTCTCAGTCCCCTAAGACAAAGTACCTTGGAAGCCGTGTGATGGAAGTACTAGGCATAGGAGAAGCAGATAAAGAAATTAAGGACAATAGTTCATCTATTACAAGGTTGTTTACCTCAAAGGTGTTTCAGAAATGGAAGGCGAGCAACAGTGACTCGAGCTGACCACATGCACGGACCATTAATATTGATACCTTTAACTTTGTATTATCGACTCTCCACGCATACAGATGGTGATCAGAAAAATGGAAACACCTGAACGAAATTGCAACTTACCAGATTAATATTATGTCGGGCCACCTTTCGCCTTCAGAAACGCCTTGATGCGACGTGGGGTGGAGGCATAGAGGTCGTGAATGGTAGCAAGTGTAATTTTACACCATTCCTCGTGCAGGGCATCGGCCAGTTCTGTGAGAGAGGATGGAGGTGGACATCGTCGCCGGAGTCGTGTTTCCAAGACGGACCACAGATGTTCAATTATGTTTGAGATTTGGGGATTGGGCGGGCCAGGGGAGTTGTTGAACTTCATCCCGATGTTCCTCAAACCACGCTGCAACAACGCCAGCTGTATGAATGGGTGCATTATCATCCCGGAAGATGGCGTCATTGTCCGGGAACAACATCCGGACCATAGGATGCAAGTGGTCTCCTAAAATTGCGACATAATCGTTGGCAGTGATTCGTCCGCTAAGTGTGACCACAGGACACAATGAAAACCATGATATGGCGGCCCACAGCATCACCGAGCCGCCGCCATGTTTCACAGTTGGGTGGAGACACTGCAGATCATAAGCTTCTTTGGGCGTTCTCCACACATAAACACGGCTCGTGGTTAGGAATAGGGTGAAGGATGACTCATCCGACCATATCATACGTTTCCAGTCCTCAACGGTCCAAGTTGCATGGTCGCGGCACCATTTGCGGCGTGCGAAAGCGTTATGGGGTCCCTGATGAGTGGTTTGGCCCGTGCAACACGACCCTGTAAGTTCATGTCATGTAATTCACGGCGGACTGTGATTGTCGAAACAGTGGGGGGGGGGGGCGATTGAGTTCCTCCGTCACTTGCTCCGCAGTGGCACGACGGTTCTGCGTGACAATGCGTTTTAATACCTGGCGTGGCCTGTCACTCATGATTTTCTTCCGCCCACTTTCCGCTTCCCCGATGTGGTTTTCCCGTGTGTTGTGTAGGCCGTCATCACCTTCGACACTGTACCACGCGACACACCTAACACAGTAGCCACTGCCGTCACACTCACTACACATAACCGCGCACCAACAATTTGCCCTCTTTGAAAATCTGAGAGGTCTCCCATTTTACACTATCTCCGTCTGCTGCAGCCACTGGACACTGCTGTTCCACTGCGCCTGACGTAGTATGGAAACCTACCTAACACACCACCACCAGCGGTCCGGCGCTGCGGGCGCCACGACACCACTGAAAACCCATACATCTGACGTGTTGCCAACTACAGGTGTTTCCATTTTTCTGATCACCATCGGTATATTCGCTTACCAAGATCCAAGTCTGTCAGCAGCAATTACTGGGATGGACGAGGTACTTATTGAGAGGTTTGATGTTGTGTTGTGAGTTATTTCTTGCGGACTTGATATAAACGTTCCTATATTCGATGAGTATGCTCTGCAGACTTCCAATATGTTCGTCGATAAGCATCCGTGGTACTTCATGCCTGCGTCTATGTATAAAATTTTGCTTCATGGTCCTTCTATATAATTTTTGCTGCATTACTTCCCATTGGACTATTGAGCGAAGTAACTCAGGAAGCACGACGTAGAATGCGTCATAAAGAGGAAGAGGACGCATCGAAGGGACTGCTTCTGTCATTAACTTATTCCACTCCATCTGAGTTTCGACACCATTTCTTTTGCATCGTTTTGTGCACCACCGAAAATGAGTCCAAAATGACTACCAAAGTGAAGGAAACAATGCTGTTCGCCTTAATTGAATTTTGAGATAATTCTTTTTGCATTGAATTGTGTTCGTTTGGTGCACCACTGGAAGTGGGTTAAAATTACCTCTATGTCTGTTCCCCCAATCTGATTTTCGATACCATTCCTTATGCATTGTTTTGTGCGTATGTTGTGCGCCTATTTCAACGTTTTGTGCACCACCGGAAGTCGGTGAGAAATGACCCCTAAAGAAGCTTATTGGATATTTGGTTGACAAGTAAGTTAAATTTTAACAGAAAATCCATGCAATTAATATACATTGATAAATGACAGTAATTGTTGAACTTAACTTGCCCTTGTCGGAAGATAGCGCAGAAAGAAAATAAATAGGGGAAACTTAAATAAAATACTATTCCTTAACCTTCCCAACAAAATTTTCTCGGTGTGCACTTTGCAACGACTAAAATGGACTGTGTAACTGAAAAAAATATTTATATATAGAGGTAACCAAGAAAGTTCTGTCGCTTTTTGTAGAGGACTGTGTTCAATTGGCCCTCACACCGTGAGCTGAATGCGAAAGGGGATAAGATGAAGGTCAATTGCTTGTGTGGGTATATTCAACAAATTGCCTGGTTGTGGCAGTTCAGTTACACCGTGAACTTGCGTAAGGACGAAGTGAGCATAAGACCTCCACAGAGCGTCATAAGGGCATATATGCTGTATCAGTTCAAACCGGGGTCAAACGTCGCTGCAGCAAGGCAGAAGATATACCAGGCCTTTGTAAGGCTTTCGTCACTACGTGGATAGTGCTGCGGTAGTTTAACAAGTTTAAGGACGATGACGAAACACTCGGCTACGTGCCGAAATACCAACACATGTACAAAATGAAAATATTCAGGCAGCAATTGTTAAGAACAGTGGCCAGACATGTGAGCAACTGGGAATACAGTTCAGTGTTACTGGAGAAACCATTCGGCAGCACCTATCAACTTGGGAAGCACTACAAGTTGGATCGATGGGTCCCACACGATTTGACTTCGGGCCTGAAGGGAAAGCCAGCAAACACCTGTGTTTCTATTTGTATTTTTGATCTTTTTTTTTTTTTTTTTTTTACTATTTTTGATCTTCCAGGGTACGTCTTAACTGACATTTCGATGTTCGAAAGTGGTGGGTGAAAAAACGACAAAACTTTCTTGGTTAGCTTTATAAAATAGAAAATTCCAGTTTAACCAAGAAAGTTCTTTCAATTTTTGTGGAGGATTGTGTTCAATTGGCCCTCATACCTTGAGCTGAATGCGAATGGGGATAAGACGAAGGTCAGTTGTTGCTATGGGTGTATCCCACATACTACCTGGTTGTGGCATTTCAGTTACACCGTGAACTTTCGTAAGGGCATAGTGAACAAGAGACCTCCACAAAACTTCCTAATGGCTCGTATACTATATGAGTTCAAACCGGGGTCAAATCCGCTGCAGCAGGGCAGAATATATGCCAACCTTTGTTAAGGGTATCGTGACTATACGGACAGTGCAGCGGCGGTTTACAAGTTTAAGGACAGTGACGAAACACTTGAAGACGCACCACGTGCCAGAAGACCAACACATGTACAAAATGAAGATGTTCAGGCAGCAATTGAGAAGAACAGTGGCCAGACATGTGAGGAACTGGGAATACTGTGTGGCCACGGTGGCTCAGTGGTAGAGCGTTCACCTTCGGTGCTTGGGGTCCCGGGTTCAAACCCTGCTCCTGCCAAATGAACTTTATGGTGGACAATAACCGTGTGCGTGAGTTTCTTTGGGGTTCTCCCGTTTCCTCCCACTTTCTTCATTCCATCATTTCATTCATCTTTCATAATCACCTTCTCCTTTAGCCTAACCGGCATAACCGTGGGAGTAAAGCTCAAAAATTTCATTTCATTTTAGGGAATACCGTTTAGTGTAACTGGAGAAACTATTCGGCAGCACCTCTATCAACTTGGGAAGCACTACAAGTTCGGTCGATGGGTCCCACAGGATTTGACTTTAGGCCTGACGGGAAAGCCAGCAAACACCTGAGTTTTTTTGCTGTCTCGTCTGAGGGGGGAGCCATTTCTGGACAGGGTGTTGACAAGTGAGTCCTGTACGAAGCTCCACGGCGCTCTCATCATTAGTTAGCATCCCGTGTACCGGCTTCAAAGCAGCTAAAACCAACACTGCACCCGACGAAGGTCCTCATGTGTGTTTGGTGGACTGTTTGCGGCATCGTGCATCGGGAACTGCTACCAGCTGGTCAGATCATCAATGCAACTGTGTACCGTCAGCAGTTGAGTCATGTTCAAGAAAAACTGAAACCTCTGTAGCCATCACTTCTGAATCGCTAAGGGATCGTCCTGTTACAGGACAACGTCAAGTTCCACGTGGTTAGGATGACCCGGGACACAATTCTGCGCCTTGGATGTGAAATACTATTACATCTGCCATACTCCTCAAACATTGCACCGTCCGCTTATCACTTGTTCCATTCCTTGGACAATCATCTTAGAGGACGCCAGTTGAAATCCCTAGTAGAGTTTCAAAGTGCACTTGGTACCTTCTTCGCTTCACGGCCCTCCTACGTTCTACCACGATGGAATTTGTGGCCTTCCAGAACGTTGGCAGAAGGTCATGGATGCTGATCGTAAATATTTTTCATCCTCCAGGTACGTCTTAGGTAACGTATCGATGTTCGAAGGTGGTGGGTGAAAAATTGACAGAATTTTCTTGGTTAGCTTTATAAAATAAAAAATTCCAGATTAAGTCGTATATTCAGCAATTCAAGTTTTATCATTACACTCAGCAATGTCCGGAAGAGAAGAGGAAAAGTGGAAACGCAAAACGTGTTGAAATGAACTATAACAAGAAGCAATGTAATACTTATTTATTTTTCTTATTTTCCTCGAAGGTAAACAAATGCAAACTTGCTGCTGCAGTGAGAACAGGTAACTTTTAGCGTTTTAATGATGATTAGAGTAATAGAAAAGAATATCAAATGGCTATGTGGAATTGTACTGCTTTCCTACAATTGAAATTATAAAATAAGATGAAACGAATAATACAATGCAACAAATTGCAAAGTCTCAAAAACTTTTTTCGAAAATGTGGACGTTCTTTATGTATTTCGACCTCCACTATTCGAAAATGATATTCAAAATATCGTATCACCCACAGTTTGGCACACATCGATTACATTTGAAATTGATGACAATGCAGTATAATGATATTATAATATATACGAAAACACCGTATTAAACTCAGAAGCGGCGCATCGCTTTCAACTGTTCAACTATTGCACCTCTAGCAGCACACTGCGAACTGTCAGATTAGAAATGGCGCTTCGTGGTCGTCTCTGTGTTGTTTGAGGAAGGAATTGCATGTTACTGTTAATTTACAATGTCTACCCGAGGCTGTGTAAACTCTCCTAACAGTTTATGTTTTACTTGTAGTAAACTTGGGGTGAAATTGACCGAAGAAACATTACTGATTTCGTCAAAAAGGTCTACCAGGATATACAGTTTTGTGTAGAAAGTAAAATGTATAAGTACTGAAAGGAAAACATTGCACAGAAATGTTATATTCGTATGTTGAACATACTTTTCTGTATGTTGTGCAAAGTAACAGTTTCAATAACTATCGTCATACTGAATGTTTACTAATGAACTTGCACTGTTTTTCTTATATATCTAGATATTATATGTTTAAAATACAATGTTCTAAGTCATTTCGTTTGTAAATCACATGCGATTTTCTTTAAAATTCCTTAAATCTTGTGCAAAGTAACTCCGTCTTACGGTATGCCTCAATACCTGTCGGTCATTCTGTGCACCTGAGGGAAACATATGACAACATGAAAGTGCTTCTTACTACCATGCATTATGAAGATCACAATTGGATGGTGTGTGGTGATTTGAAAGTGTTGAGTATGCAGTATGCTTCTAGGACAACAATCAGTTCCCTTGTTTCATCTGTGAATGGTACAATCGGGCTCGTGACAAGCATTGGAAGCAAAAACAGTGGCCCCGAAGGTTGGAATGGTTCCAGGGAACAGAAATATCAAGTGTGACCCTCTAGTGGAAAGAGACAGAATACACTTGCTACATCTGCACATCAAATTAGGCAAACGAAGCAGTTTGTCAAAGCATTACCTAAGTGTGGCAACTGTTTCAAATATCTATGGAACAAATTCCCCAATCTGTCAGGTGCTAAGTTGAAAGGTGTGTGTTACTGATCCCGATATTCACACACTAATGCTGGATAAAGGTTTCCTTCATTCAATGAATGCCGTGGAGCGAGAAACCTTGACTGCCTTTAAGTGTGTGGTTCAAAACTTCCTGGGAAACAATCGTAGCCTAGATTATATCGTAGCCCAAAATATCGTTCTCAGATACTTAGTTGAGAACATGCTGACAAAATTTAAAATGCTGGGATGTTCAATGAATTTGACGTTACGTTTTCTACAATCACATCTTGACCTTTCCCCTCCAAATTTGGGTGCTGTAAGTGAGGGACAGGGTGAAAGATTTCGTCAGGATACCAAGGACATGGAACGACGATGCCAGGGCACTTCGGGTATTCGGATGATGGGAGACTACGTCTGGATGCTTCACTGTGAGCAGCTGGAAATGCCGCACAGTGAAAGCAGGGGCAACGTCATAACCGCTAACAAAGCACGGAACGAATGAGCTTAATGCATGTTTTGCACCACATTCTCTGTATGCATCTGTTCACTGTGTGCATATTTCATTATTTTGTTGTTTTAAACCTATATTCTACTTCACTATGTATGTGTTATGAATATATTCAATATGTGTTATCAATATTGGCAAAGTATACGATTTGTGCGAAAACAGTGGGTGATGGGATGTTTTGAGTGTCATTTCCGAATTCGGGACGTCGAAATACATAAAGAACACCTACTTCTGCGAAAAAAGTTTCTTCGCTGTTGCACTGTGTAATTAAGTCACAATCAACATGTTTTACCACGCGGTTGATTTTTTTACTTAATTCATCCTCTTTGTTGAAGATTTATCATTTTATATGGTCCCATGGATATGTATATGGGTCCATTTTCTTTTAAGACAATAGTATCATAGTCCCTCTGAAATCTTTTGCAGGTGCACATGGGCCTGCCCCTTAAACTTTGCAATTAAAAACAAAATTATTCTTCTCTTGAACTAAATATTTAAACATCTGTAAATTTGAGTGGCCCTGCTTGTTCTCTTGCATGGGTGAAGACAAAAGCCAAGAATAAAATAATAAGGAATTAGTTTTACCACGTGGCCCTATTTTATACAAATATATCTTCTTTCTAGGATGAGATTATCTAAAAATTAATGAGCGTTTTCCTCTAGAAATTAGGTTTCTATCTCAAATCACAGGTTATGTGAGTCGTAGCCGGGCAGACCTAACGTTATTCGACAGCTGACAGTTGACGGTGGTAAATGTGCAAAAAGTGTTGGAATTCTTATAATTAGAGATAATATATTGTAACCGTAAAAATAAATAAAATTTCCGCCAAACTCCGCTACATTTACAATTTTATTTCGATTTAGATTGTGCAGACCTATGAAGAAATTTGTATTGTCTATGACAAGATACGAGATAGCTAAAAGGAGGTTCAGTCGCTTTATTTCTGAAACTTTCGATGTCTAAAATTTTCCTCGCAGTGTGTGACGAAACGCCAGTGGCATTTATCTCATGAATGTAAAGTAAGCAGTGCATACCCAAAGATAAAACCCACACACTTAATATTATTATTTCTTTTTTATTATTCCAACCGATTTCGAAAATCACCTTTTTGCTTTTCTTCCTTCACATTAGAAATGAATAGTTGTTGCGAGTTCCTCATACTGTCAGTAGAAAGTAGCGCAATAACATACGCTTGTCCTCTAGCGTCATTCTTTGATACTGCTTGCAGGTCTAGGAGCAATTCTTCGTTTTGCATACAATGCCAAAAGTTAAAATAGAAAGACTGTGAGAAAAGTGCCGAAAGTTAAATCCTCTTGTCATCATTGGAGAAAATTTGTACTAAAACTAATCAAAAAAATTGTATCGAGTATGTCTGTTTTACAGCGATATTCGGCTGTTTAATAGTGCAGTGATATAGCTACTTGGAACTTATGCAATGTATGGGAGGAAGGTATGCAATAGCAGTTTCTGATTATTGCAGTAGAAGCAAGAATCCTGTGAAATGGTAAAAGAGTTTGGAACTAGAGGTAATATTGTGACTGCATAGTTTCTGACCTTCGGTGATCCAATTTTGCTTCTTGAACATACGAAAATAAAATGGTAATTTTGCAGAATGGTCGTCCTACTTCTGAACTTAATATTTGCACTACAGTGAAAACATATATTCGGCATTTTAATATTACAATAATTCATGGTTAAGTGATTGTTCTCAAAAAAGCAAGTTATATTGTTTGTTCTAAATTATACCCAGACAGCATGCTCGCTTGCCGGAAGCTTGCCTGTCGCTTTTATTTGATTTTATTTCGATTTCGCTGATACACAAAGCTTATTTTTTGTTTAGCGCTAGCTGTAGTGCAGGCAACTCAAGTTTCACTTGCGAGATGTTTTTTCTTTAAATTGAAGTAAAAAGCCAGCGCGCGTTCGATTTTTTGTTGTTCACAAAAACAACATGACGCTGACCTCTTTAACTTTTGACACAAGGTAGTGTTCGCGTTGTTAGCGTCTTTTTGCATTCACCTTGAATAAAGGACAAAATTTAATTATCGTTTTTAAATTGTGTTGTCTAGTACTCTAGTCCCACGTACCTATAATGTCGCTCTTTATTTCCACATATTTCGGTAACCGTGAAGTACAACGAATTGTAGTATTTATGTATAAATCATAAATACGAACATAGATGGCAGCAGATAAAAAAGTAGAAATTTCAAGTACTCGCGGCTAATCTAGCAAGATATTGGATATTGGTAAAAAGCAACGTCGCGTTGCTTATCATAACAAAACCGTTGTGATTATGATTATTTTGTGTTTTGTAGAAGCAGAGCTGATTTGTGGATGTTTTCACCGCTGTGCTTTTGCTTCAATTATTAGACACGCTGAGATATCATAGATATTTTTATGTGCGCAAGGATTGTGGCATGGGTTTAGTCAGACGATCAATATACGGATTTCTTACTGTTTTATGTTTTATCTAAATTCACTTGCCGTAAGCTTGCATATGGCTAGTTTGGCGTGTCTTTCGCTTTCATTTAGCTTAACCAGGCTTGCATTGATGAGTTTCGTTTATACTTGGATTGCGTTTGAGATGATCTGATTTGCGTTTCATTTGTAAAGACAAGCTTATAGCAATCCTTGCCCTGATAATTAACTAGCTTGCCACAAGCTTGCAGCAAGCAAATTGGCTTGACGTGCATAGTAGAGCTTGCGGCAAGTCAATTGACCTGCAACGGCAAGTTTGGTGCAACCTTACAACAAGTTTAAATTGCTGTCTGGGATGAATATATCGAACAACGGAGGATATAACATCATTAGTAATGTGTAAAAAGCTTTTAAAAATGTACTGTCTTTCTAAATGTCATCTGCAACCATTTATGGAAAAACATAGAAAACCCCAGATTTGATCATATGCTTGATAAACGAAAGTAAGTAAGTTATCAACAACACAAGGCGCGCTTTAGTAAAAACAGAGCCTTTATGAAACGTTTCATTGCTGTTTGTTTCCTGAACAAACATGAACAGGTTTTCAGGGGTCAAAATGAGAGTATAAATTCCTCAAATAGAAGAAATTATGTATAACTGCTAACTCTAACAAAAATATGCTCTCTCATTACACAGTCCTAACAAAAATATGATCTATCATTACACAGTCAATTAGAAAATTCTAATATGTTCAGTTGATTATCTAATATAATTCAGAATGTGTTGACTTCATATATGCAGTAAGAAATTCGTAAAACCGATAGTTTTCATTCGATAATCCTGGATAAAGCTACCGATGTAAGTAATTTTTCTCAGCTCACTTGAGTATTTCATTGCGCAGGGTTCGATGGCACAGCTGACGAAAGATTAACGAGGTTTCGTTAACGTTTCTGAAAATCGTAGCTAAAGCCTTTCAAAACATTATCTGCAAGCTAGTTGTTGGATACAACTGTGCTCAAAAGTTAGTAGCACAAAGTTATGATGGTGCGGAGATTTTCTTTCCAGTCATTTGAATGGACTTTAGAAAAAAGTTAGAACATCATGACCTAGTCCCATTTCCATCTGTTTTGCTTACAAATTAAAACTTGTATTATCTTAGGCGACCTCTAACATTAAAAACGGCAAATTCTTCTTACTGACATTAAATGGATTAGCAGCATTTCCTCTAGGTCCAAAATGAGGAGTTAAGCATTAGATACTAAAGTTAGGAGGAGGTTGCCGAAAGTGTCTGCTACGCGCTGAACTATAATTCTAGTTTAATTAGTACTATATCAGAATATCGCAAGAACCTTATTTTATTATTGTAAAAAGTAGCAGACCCAGGTGAAAAATGAGATTAATTAGCACAAATGGGTGCACGTGGGATTTTAGTTTCACTAAAAGACTGGATTTTCAATTTTACGTATATTAAAGATAATTTTCAAATATTTTCCCCTGACTGATGTAATTTTTTCCATCTTGCAAAAGAAGCCCTATGACATTGGTTATTGTATTAGTAAAATAGAATCGAAAGATAAACTTGAAGTAACTTATGAACAATTTGAAGAACATTGGGAACAGTACAGGGAGCAAAATATGTACGTGACCCAGAAAGAAAGAGGCTAAGATTACATAATGATTTTGATATACACACCAATTCGCAAGGCCAGGACAGACTTGAAAGTTCAGCAATAATATCTATTGAAAGAGATCTACTTTTGGAGCTACGGAAAGATCGAAACACACATGATCAGGTCATTAATCATTTTGGCAAGAAAACCAGAAAGATTGAGGCTCACTTCAGGTAGTTCGAGTTTCAAGTAACTTTTCTTAACGTATTGTTATTATTTTGATATCCGTATCTGGGAACTGCACTACTAGTAGACTAATATTAGGAGTAATATAACAGCAGAAGTCATTATCTTAGTTATTATTTCTATCAGTGGCATTAATTCAAATGTTAAATGTTTTAGAGTTTACAAGAAACAGACAACAAGCTTCATTGGATTTCTTACCCAAAGTAAAATTTCACTACACACCACTGCCAGACATAGCAAAGGTAGGTGATATTCTAGCAGACGTCGAGCAAGACTGGGATGTAAGCAGTCAAGACATCGCTGATGATCTAAATATCCATCACCAAAACGTGTTATGCTATTTGGAGAAGATGACTACATAAAGAAGTTCGATATTTCGATGCTACACGAAGTCGAGGCATTCTGAAGTGGTTGATTACGCGTGACAAAAATTAGACAACTTATGACAACAGTATGCGAGAAAGATCGTCGAGGTGGGGAGAGGAAATGCCCACACTAACGTTCAGGAAGGTAATGTTGTGCGTTTGGTGGGATTGGAAGGGCTCGTGTATCATGAGCTGATGCCACCGGGCAGAAAGACAGATGCACCTCTACTGTCTAAAATTGGCGCAAGTGCATCAAGTGGCCGAAATCTGTCAACAGAAAGAATGTCCACGAAGGAAACGCCCGACTGCATACATATTTAAAGACCGTCATAACTTGAGAGAAGTTGTCTGGGAAGTTTCAATGCATCTACTCTATACCCCGGACCAGAGATGGAGTGGGTCAAGTGGGTCGTTTTCTGAGTGGGTCAGTGGGTCGTAGGTCAACAGCATGTGACCCACTGTGGCCCACCACCCACCATGACCCACTGCGACCCACCACCCACCGTGACCCACTGCGACCCACCATGACCCACTGCGACCCACCGACACTCTCTGCGCACTGCGTTATAGAGAGTATTTTCTGAAGACTGGTAAATTTGTATCCGTTTTACTTTCAAGACCTTCATTTCCCTTTCTTTTCCACTTGTTTCTGTCTACTTACCTGAGGTGAGTATATCTAACCAAGTGAAAAAAAAACTTCGGGCACTTTTGGATATTGATATTTTTAATAGTAATAATAGCAATAGGACTTACGATACAACTTGGCTTTCGAGACCTGTGGGTTTTTAGAGCTAACTACTGGAAAAAATACATTTTTGAATCACTGTAATATATAAATTATTTATAAAAAATTGAATGTTATTATGTGTGCCTGGTCAG